>NC_064551.1:7148687-7828526 GCF_023856365.1 Brienomyrus brachyistius
CTACTGTATATTTAGATATTTTATATATGTCTGAAGGATTAAAAAGTATTTATTGTATCAAAAAGGTGATGGGGGCACAGGGGCTCAGTGAGTACCGACACATCGTCACACCTCCAGTGTTTGCTTCCTGCCCCTCAATCTGTGAGCTTGCATGTTCTCCTCATGTTCCTCAGGGTGTCCTCCCCCCAGAACAAAACCCCGCAGTAAAGCTGACTGATCTCTCTAAATTGCAGATATATGGTGAATGTGGCCCCTCTGATCGACTGCAATCCCATCATGCCCTCAATCCTGTACATTTTTTTTTTTGTCAAAGATGGATGGATGGAAATATCATAAATTCAAGGTCCTTTGAAGTAAGGAGATACACTACAGGTGCTACAATACAGAGTCCAACTGAACCTGTCAGTAAGAGACTTGGAAATATTGTGGTTCAGGTTTAAATTTGTGCAATGTTTTAGAATCACTACTACTAATAAAACAGCACTGACCATTACTTTATTTCACCTACAAATGAATTTATCTTGTTTTTCAAAACAAATATCATTGTAAAAACTCAGGACTTGGCAGATATGGATGGATTGTTGAGCTGAATTAACTTTCACAGGGAAATTTCTTTTAAATCAAAGCTGCTTCTCTGAAGAGACAGACTGCACAATATCTGTTGTAGTTATTTTGCTTGTTTGTCAGATCCCAGGTGACATACAGCAGAGACTGACTCCTGACTCACCTGTAACTCTGTCCATGGCTGCCTCCATGTCTGTCCCAATCCGAGAAACAACAGGACAGAAGAGCAGGATGACGTTGCTGCTCTCTGCACTGCAGAGCTCTATCTGCAGCTTCAGCTTTTGTATGAAGGTTTCATGGGCCTGAAAAGTTTCTCCAGCAACCAGCACATGTACTTTTACTGGGGAAGAGAAACAGTTTTCCAAAATGAGTTACAATTGTCATGAACAGGATGATTAATTTTCACCTCGGAAGAAATACTACGTAGCAATAGCTAGTTAGTTAATTCACTTTATTAAAGACACAAAAGCAGGTCCACAGCAAGGATAATAAATAATAAATACAGGCTTACATGTAGGCTAAAACGCCAATAGTTCCACAAAGCAGAATAAAACCAAATGTAACTCAGTGTGGGGTTTGTTAAAGACAAGATCATGCTGTTCTTAAGGTCCATTATCCAATACAGCATAACTTGTGGGGACACCAACACTAACAAACAATAAACCTGCACTGCACCCTCTTGGCATTTTAAGCATCAACCTCATTCCATCATTGTACGCCGCAGTGAGTTTCCACATGCTGCTTCGGTTACAGCGCTTCCATAGATGGGCAGTGTACATAAGGGTACAATATGCTTTAAGAAGTGCAGTTTTCACAGCAACAGAACACATCCCTAACTTGCGTATCAGCATGTTAGCTTGTGCATACAAAAAGCGGCACTGTCTGTACTGTATATGTCCACATCATCAGTCAGATCGTCAGATATGTATTGTCCCAAGAACTTAGCATTGTAAGTGATGTCAAACTCTGAGTCTTACTGAGAACAGACCCTCAATAGCTGTTGAAGGCCAGCACTGTATGGGCAGAAGATCACTAAATCATCTGCATGCATCAAGTGGTTGATTATAGTCCCACCGACTACACATCCTGTTCCACAATCACTTAGGCGTTTTGACAAATCGTCCATGTAAACACTGAAAAGCAGAGGAGACAGAATACTTCCTTGTCTAACTCCATTACAGACATTAAAAGGGATAAGTTTAGCTTGTAAATTAAGTTAGTTTGAAAATGCAGGGGCATTTTACTTTTTGCTGGTTTAGATGACAAACCTGAGAGAAGTGGGGAGGAATTCCAGTTGAAATAGATTGTGCGCACAATGAACGGACACACAAGGATGAGGCAGCCACATATTATGACACGCCAATCCCAGAGAGAAACATCTGCAAAATAGGCCCATTGTGAGTCAGTTGTAGTAAACAGCCAAGTTTATTTAAGCATCCATGTTGGAAAGTATACAGGAGAATAATTTTGATGAATCAGACTGAAAATGAAGACGTCAAACTTCAAAAGTAATTCCAAATGTAACTGATACTTGCCATATATGTAGAGGGTTCCCAATAGGCCTGACAGACAAATGCAACCTGTAAAAGATTTCTATCATGAGCCAGTTGAATTAAACAGCCAACAATTTATCTAAATCTAAGTTATCAAAGTGAATCATTTCAAATATTTCTCTAAAATTTTCTCTAAATGCACTGATCCCCCCCCCCCCAAAAAAGTAGATTTTTCTGAAGTCCATCGTGTACTGCGGAAGACTTACCATAAATTACGTAATTGACGTTAGTCAAATTGGTCTGAAATATCGAAAATGAAACTTTATGCAGTGATAAGGAACATTAACATATAGCACATATTTCTTCAAATAGTCATGAAAACAAAATTACATTTTAAAACAAAAAACGTAGATGTCTGTGGCTTTTTATGTTATTATGTAGTAGTTTAAAACGATATCTATACAGCGGTGTTGGTAGACTACAAGTCGTAATGCATTGTACACTGATTGAGTACGGTACAATGCAACAAACATCGGGTTTTGTTGCGATTTTAATCGCATTTAAGTTTAGGGTTCAAAACGACGTAATTACCGAATAACTATAGGCCACTAGCTGTCATTTCTTAAATCTACAATTTTAGTTATATTTTTAGTTATAGTTATATTACAGCAGCTCAATACGGTTTCTTGAATATATGATTGATTACTGGCGTTTCTTACCTTGTTATTCATGATTATTTTATATTTATTGGCCGTTGTTTCCTTACGCGTCGAGAGATCGTTCCTCCAGTATGAATGAAAGCGAAAGTTAAAAAATAGAAAGGGACTGTTTTTCGGGGCGGTGTTGTGCCCTAAACTGCCCCCCCTGCCACGGATTGCCTCCCCTGACGTCGTCGCTCAATTTAAAGGCAACGTCGCTTCTCCAGCGCAGCAGAAGCGAACGCTCGCTGTAAATTCATTTTCTTGCCCTAAACCGACTGAAAAAACTCAAAGTAGTTGTTTATTATGCTTTTTTACATTCGAACCTTAAGTTATCATTCACAACCTCCTGTGATTCGTCACAAAAATAACGGTAACTTTTTCATTAAAACGCTACAGAAATGCTTTTCTCCTCGACAATGCTCGTCTGTGCAAATACAGTCGCTTTCAGCCGCAAGAAGGGACTGATTTAGTTGAAAGATATTTTTGATACTTTGTTGAATCCATTCTGCTGAAAAATTTTATCTATTTGGTAGTCGTATAATATAATACGGCGTTTAACTTCATCCTCAGCACCGTCACGCTTGGAAATGATCTGACGTCGATCCACAGACGAAAAGTCACCAAAATTTCACCACTAACTCTAAACCCCGTGTGTGCAATACAGCCAACAAGTCGTATTGCAAGTAGACCAGCCATAAGGAAAAGACCTTATTTGTGCTGTATAAACTACTTTGGGTTGAGCCATAAGGAGGGTGGCATGGTGATGCAGTGTTGCCTCACACCTCTGGGGTCCAGGTTCGAGTCTCTGCGTGGGTCACGTGTGTGTGGAGTTTGCATGTTCTCCCCATGTCGTCGTGGGGTTTCCTCACGACGGTTTGGGCTGGGCTCCCCCCCACAGTCCAAAAACATGCTGTTGCTAATTGGTGAAATTGCCCGTAGGCCTGTCAAGATGGTTCCGGAAATAGAATTGTTAATTTTGTTGGGAAAGTGCTTTATAAACACTTTCATTTGCATCCCGGTCTCCCTTCACCTGTGCGTGTGCTTCCTGTGTCACAGCCTGAACTTCATGGCCTGTTTTTTTCAACAATGAATCTAATTGAATTGGGGAGTTTGTTGCCCCAAATCCATGCAATCTGTTTTCACATGACTAAGAACTAGTAAAAATAGTTGTTAGATCTCTTTATTTGTGATTTTTATATCTGCTACATATTTATTATGTGTTTATTTCTTCCATATACGGCAATTCATTCCCAGTCAAAATGTGGTGTGTACACAGGTAACATCAGAATCAATCACATACAGACTGATGATTAGTGATTAAATTGATTAAAATCTGCCCACCTCCTTATCATCTTTAACTGCAATTAAATCCATATCAACTTTACAATTGCATTCAGGCTTCAGATATTGGGCTAAGCTTATATTCACCAGTTAATAGATTTAAATAACATCAAGTCATTTGCCCAGATCAAAGAAGAATTTGGACTTCCAAATGCTGATTTCTTTTAGTATATATCATTAGGACAAGTGATTAATAAGCATGAAGAAACTAATAAAATCTGCTCTCCTGATCTCCATCTGCAAAAGAACAATATTTTACGGGTACTGAACTTGGCAGATCAGTGGGAAAGGTAATTTCCAGTTTTTAGAATAATCTCAGATATATGGAACAGAATGATTCCCTGCACTGTAAAATAAAATGCAAATCTGAGCTTTAGCAAGACATCTCTGTAGAGACAAGGGAAGAAATTTGCTAGGAGGCACATCTAGTGATCTGTTCTAATAGTTGGAGAGAATTTAAGTGGAAAATGATTTAATATTTTAGGACACCAGATATAAGTGAAGACTGGGTCCTCCTCTACTTGTGAATTCACTAACGATGCTGGAGGAACTGAGGAGAAACTGACTCAAACTTTGTCCACAGGTTTTGGTCATGCAAGAAGTAGAGGGATTATAGGGATGAGGTTCATAAAACTATTAGTCTTATTTTTAAAACTCAAATTCCGCCAGGCTCACTGGCTGCACTACTGGGAGCTGTTCCAGAGGAATTTAAAAGTAGAAAGCAAGCAGGGGACAGCTAATTCAGTGCCCGGGGAGCAGTGCTTGGGTGCAGTACGTTGCTCAGAGTACCTCAGTGGTATCTTGTGGGTCAAGGATTCAAACCTGCAACCGTTCAATTACAAGCGTGCTTCCTTAACCATTAAGCCACCACTGCCATAATGGTATTGTAAGAGTATTTCATGTACTATTTAGTATTTAGTTAGTTATGTATTGTATTTGTATATGTGGCTGTTTGTGATTCTATGTTTGATTTAGATTATTTTGTGCTGTCTGTGATCAATAAGCAATTAGATAAAAAAAAAAAAAATTATTTGTATCAATACTAATTTTCACTGCAGGAGGTCTGTTTCATCACTAGTATTTTTTCAGCATCGAGTACACATCAGCGACCGCCTGCTCATTCTCCTGGCATCGCAGCAGCCCTTTAGTTTCATGATAGGCGCAGTGGACGACTTGCACTATGTTGCTCCTGGACGGTTGCACTGCGATATCAGTCATGTGACTGGGGTTGTGACAGTGGTGCATGAACACCAGGATGACAGGTTTGTCTTCTGTGGAAGAGAGAAACCAAACAGGTTAGAGTGGGCACTGATAGATACCCCCTCCCCCCATCATTTACTTCACATCTTAAATTGGGCGAGTAAAATAAAGGGGTGGGGGGATCGACTACCCCCATCATTGATGGTGTGGAAAAGGAAGCGAATGCTGGCATCCAATCCTAGGTATCCTGTGACTGAGATGTGTTTCCTAGGATAGAGTCTAGGTCATGGCAATATGGGAAGAAATGTTTATAAATGAAATATAATGTCACAGGCCTGTGTTTTTCATACATAAAACATGACCAGTGAAAGACATTCATCAGTTTTCTGTACTGTGTCCGTTATATAGTCATAACCCATTGCAGGGCGCATACACCATTCACACATAACTCAAATTCACCTGGCGCCTGGGCTGTAGGGGGAAACCCCATAATGAGGACAAGCACACTGCATAGACAGGGGGACCAAACAGAATCTCAAACCCAGGTCCCACAGGTGAAAGACAACATGGCTGATCACTGTACGACCATGCCACCCCAGAGAAACAGAGTTAAGCCTGACGTCTTTGTCTGTGTCTGTTATATAGTTATATAATTCTTTTTTTATGTCTCATATATATAAATAATTTTCCACATCACCTGCCAGTCAAAAGACAATGATCTGTAACAAACCAAAAGTCTGGAAATGTGAGTGACTGACAGGAAATTTTCGAAAAATATTTGACAGATATGGATGGACTGTTGATCTTTGTTCACTTTCACATGATAACTTATTAAAAGTGGCTAAATAAATGACAGCTTCCTCTGTGAAGAGATGAATTACATAATACCTGTTTGCTGTGTCTTGGTTGGATTTCAGTACAAAGGTGACAAACAGCAGAGACTGAATCCTGACTCACCTGTAACTCTGGCCATGGCTGCCTCCATGTCTGTCTTAACATGAGAAACGACAGGACAGAAGAGCAGGATGACGTTGCTGTTCTCTACACTGCAGAGCTTTATCCGCAGCTTCAGCTTTTCAATGAAGGTCTCATGAGTATTGAAAATTTCTCCGGTAACCAGCATGTGGACCTTTACTGTGAAGAGGAACAGAATTTTAAGATGTTAAAAATTTAAAAAAAGTATTTTGTTTGCACAATCTGTACTGTCTTTCGACCTCTCTTTTGCATTATCTATACATTCCTTGGCAAAAAGAAAAATTGGCCAAAGCTTAATATTGTGAACTTTGGGTTTGGCCCATTTTTTGCCCAGGAGTGACCGGTTTGTCTGAGTTCCTGCTGCTGTACACACCAGAGTTTCCCCCTCCGGTCAATAAATCTTATATGTAATCCTTAAAGGAATTACAACTGTCATGTACAGGAAGAATACTTGGAAACTTTCAACAGAGTTGAAACTTCAGAGGAACTGGACAGCTTAAGAAAAAAGGTATAATTCAGCTTCTTTGGGTTTGGGGTTAACCAGCAGAATACTCCATATGAAAGAATCGCTGAAATTTCTGTTAAATTTTTGCCATTATGAGTCAGCTGTAGCACAGAGGCAACACGTTATTTAGACAATCGCACTGGAAGTGATGGGGAATAATGTGGTCAAACTAGGACGTTTTACAAGCACATATGCAAAGAGGATTCGAATTCAGCCAAAGAGCAGTGACTTCTAGTGGCCACACTATACCTGAAAATAGATTTTTGTAGAACTATTCTCTCTGCCTAACACTGGCCACATTAACCTCCTGGCAGTGGGCCAGTGGCCAGAATGCAGTGCCATCACTGCTTCCAGCAGTAAAGCAGGATTGCCGTATCTACCCCTGCAGTCTGAATTCAATGTTTTCCGACTAACAGGAATTATAAGTTATAAAAAACAAAGTGCTACATTTCTTCCATACTGCAGCATGGACTTCCACTGCCAGTGCATATTTTAGGATGAACAGATATAATGCAGTTTGGGTATAGTGTATACATTGTGCTCATGGCCATCTGTCCGCTTATCAGAATGGTCAGCGTCTGTGGGTCTGGGGGGGTCCTGCTGTGAAAAAGTGTAGAATTCACTCTGATCCCTAAACACCCTTTACCTTTTTTAGAGCTTTTGTGCGGCCTTTTGGCATCCTTGGCAGCTACCAACTTCTGCTCCAGACCTGAGTGGGTGCAAACAACATTTGACTGTAGGACCTCCGGAGTATGACCTTCACACAAGACCATTAGATCTGGGTAACAAGATACATAGTAACATCTCTTTGCTGTAGAATTTATTTCAGGTGTTCCTGATTCTGCTGAAACAGTCTCTGTGGAAGTGTATCTAATCGCAGTCCTCGCGGACTCTCAGATACTCCATGTATTTCCTCCCTCCAAGATCCCAACAGGCCTGAACCTGGTATTTGGTGATCTTGATTGGCTAGGAGAAGAGATAAAGTCACTCAAGCCACAAGACACCCTTTTCCCCCTAGAGGGGCCAGTGGAAAGTTCCAATGCTGGTACAAACACCCTCTGATGCAATTCTCTCTCCTCATCTGCAGGATCGATGTCCTTCCTAGGAAGCTCACTGTCATTGGTGATGCTTGGCTTTTTGCCATCCTGGACAGACATCTTCTCCTTCATATCCACGTTGGTGGGATCAACATTGGATTGTAGGACCTCCGGAGCATGACCTTCGCACAAGATCATTAGATCAGGGTAAGAACATACATCATAACATCTCCGTGTTGTAGGATCTATTTCATTTTTTCCGGATTCTGACAGAACAGTCCCTATGGCGGTGATTCTTAGTTCAGCCCTCGGGGAACCCAAGCAGTCCACATATTTACTCCCTGTCAGATTCCAACACACCTGAACCTGGTTCATGATTGGCTAGGAGCTGAGAAGGAGTTAAAAATGCCATCTGTCTGCAGGTCCCCAATGACTGAGTTGAGAAACACTGCCCTAACTTATATACTCTCTCTCTCTGGAAATTTCAATTTAATTATACAAGCAAAATTGCAGCAGTTTGAAATATAACTGTTAGTTAAAAAGTCAAAGAATTGATATTTATGATCTGGATACTTGCAATATCTAACTTTTATAAATTTTGCTCATGGTCACCTGTCCCCTGGCTTTAGAGGACACTATCTGTCTGCATGTAGTGTTTACTGAGGCCCCAGGACACTCTTTACCTCCAGAGAGGCCAGTGGAATGTTCCAGTGCTGGTACAAACACCCTCTGATGCAATTCTCTCTCCTCGTCTGCAGGATCTTCCTTCCTAGGAAGCTCACTGTCGTTGGTGATGCTTGGCTTTTTGCCATCCTGGGCAGCCATCTTCTCCTTCATATCCATGTTGGTGGGATCCACATTGGACTGTAGGACCTCTGGAGCATGACCTTCACACAAGATCATTAGATCTGGATGAGAACATACATCATAACATTCCTGTTTTGTAGGTTTTATTTAACTTTTTCCGGATTCTGCCAAAAATCTTTGTATACATTGTGCTTGTAGCCACCTGTCTACTGCCCAGTGTCTGTTCGCATGTAAAGTCACTCAAGCCACAAGACATTCTTTACCTCCAGAGGGGCCAGTGGAATGTTCCATTACTGGTACAAACACCCTCTGATGCAATTCTCTCTCCTCATCTGCAGGATCAATGTCCTTCCTAGGAAGCTCACTGTCGGTGGTGATGCTTGGCTTTTTGTCATCCTGGTCAGTCATCTTCTCTTTCATATCCACGTTGGTGGGATCAACATTGGACTGTAGGACCTCCGGAGGTAAACCTTCACACAAGATCATTAGATCAGGGTAAGAACATACATCATCTGCAGGATCAATGTTCTTCCTAGAAAGCTCACTGTCGGTGGTGATGCTTGGCTTTTTGCCATCCTGGTCAGCCATCGGCTTCTCCTTCATATCCACGTTAGTGGGATCAACATTGGACTGTAGGACCTCCGGAGCTAAACCTTCACACAAGATCATTAGATCAGGGTAAGAACATACATCATCTGCAGGATCAATGTCCTTCCTAGAAAGCTCACTGTCGGTGGTGATGCTTGGCTTTTTGCCATCCTGGTCAGCCATCGGCTTCTCCTTCATATCCACGTTGGTGGGATCAACATTGGACTGTAGGACCTCCGGAGGTAAACCTTCACACAAGATCATTAGATCAGGGTAAGAACATACATCATCTGCAGGATCAATGTTCTTCCTAGAAAGCTCACTGTCGGTGGTGATGCTTGGCTTTTTGCCATCCTGGGCAGCCATCTTCTCCTTCATATCCATGTTGGTGGGATCCACATTGGACTGTAGGACCTCCGGAGGTAAACCTTCACACAAGATCATTAGATCAGGGTAGGAACATACATCATCTGCAGGATCAATGTCCTTCCTAGAAAGCTCACTGTCGGTGGTGATGCTTGGCTTTTTGCCATCCTGGTCAGCCATCGGCTTCTCCTTCATATCCACGTTGGTGGGATCAACATTGGACTGTAGGACCTCCGGAGGTAAACCTTCACACAAGACCATTAGATCAGGGTAAGAACATACATCATAACATCTCTGTGTTGTAGGACCTATTAAATTTTTTCCAGATTCTGCCAGAACAGGTGAAAGATATTAGTACTTATGATTTGTTTATTTGCCATATCTAACATTTATACACATGGTGCTCATGGCCACCAGTCCACTAGCCAGAGAGGCCAGTGTCTGTCTGCATGTAGAGTTCACTCAAGCCCCAAGACACTCTTTACCTCTAGAGAGGACAGTGGAATGTTCCATTACTGGTACAAACACCCTCTGATGCAATTCTCTCTCCTCATCTGCAGGATCAATGTCCTTCCTAGGAAGCTCACTGTCGGTGGTGATGCTTGGCTTTTTGTCATCCTGGGCAGCCATCTTCTCTTTCATATCCACGTTGGTGGGATCAACATTGGACTGTAGGACCTCCAGAGTATGACCTTCCCACAAGACCATTAGATCTGGGTAAGAACATACATTATAACATCTCCGTGTTGTAGTATCTATTTCATTTTTTCCGGATTCTGCCAGAACAGTCCCTATGGCGGTGATTCTTAGTTCAGCCCTCGAGGATCCCAGTCATTCCACATATTTACTCCCTCCCAGATCCCAACAGGACTGAACCAGCGATTTGGTGTTCATGATTGGCTAGGAGCTGAGAAAGAGTTAAAAATGCCAACTGTCTGTGGGTCCCGAGGAACCGGGTAGAGAAATACCACCCTAATTTATACACTCACTCTGTGGAAAGTTCTATTTAATTATACAAAAACAATTGCACCAGTTTCAAATATAACTGTTAATTAAAAAGTCAAAGAATTAATACTTATGATCTGGATACATACAATATCTAACGTTTTTAAATTGTGCTCATGGTCACCTGTCCCCTGGCTTTAGAGGACACTATCTGTCTGCATGTAGAGTTTACTGAGGCCCCAGGACACTCTTTACCTCCAGAGGGGCCAGTGGAATGTTCCAGTGCTGGTACAAACACCCTCTGATGCAATTCTCTCTCCTCATCTGCAGGATCGATGTCCTTCCTAGGAAGCTCACTGTCGTTGGTGATGCTTGGCTTTTTGCCATCCTGGTCAGCCATCGGCTTCTCCTTCATATCCACGTTGGTGGGATCAACATTGGACTGTAGGACCTCCGGAGGTAAACCTTCACACGAGATCATTAAATCAGGGTAACAAGATACATAGTAACATCTCTGTGCTGTAGGTTTTGTTTCACTTGTTCCTAACTCTGCTGAAAAAGTCGCTATGGAAGTGTATCTAATCGCAGTCCTCGCGGACTCTCAGACACTCCATGTATTTCCTCCCTCCAAGATCCCAACAGGCCTGAACCAGGTATTTGGTGATCTTGATTGGCTAGGAGAAGAGATAAAGTCACTCAAGCCACAAGACACCCTTTACCTCCTGAGGGGCCAGTGGAATGTTCCAGTGCTGCTACAAACACCTTCTGATGCAAATCTCTCTCCTCACCTGCATGATAAATGTCCTTCCTAGGAAGCTCACTGTCAGTGGTGAAGCTTGGCTTTTTGCCATCCTGGTCAGCCATCGGCTTCTCCTTCATATCCACGTTGGTGGGATCAACATTGGACTGTAGGACCTCCGGAGGTAAACCTTCACACGAGATCATTAAATCAGGGTAACAAGATACATAGTAACATCTCTGTGCTGTAGGTTTTGTTTCACTTGTTCCTAACTCTGCTGAAAAAGTCGCTATGGAAGTGTATCTAATCGCAGTCCTCGCGGACTCTCAGACACTCCATGTATTTCCTCCCTCCAAGATCCCAACAGGCCTGAACCAGGTATTTGGTGATCTTGATTGGCTAGGAGAAGAGATAAAGTCACTCAAGCCACAAGACACCCTTTACCTCCTGAGGGGCCAGTGGAATGTTCCAGTGCTGCTACAAACACCTTCTGATGCAAATCTCTCTCCTCACCTGCATGATAAATGTCCTTCCTAGGAAGCTCACTGTCAGTGGTGAAGCTTGGCTTTTTGCCATCCTGGTCAGCCATCGGCTTCTCCTTCATATCCACGTTGGTGGGATCAACATTGGACTGTAGGACCTCCGGAGGTAAACCTTCACACAAGACCATTAGATCAGGGTAAGAACATACATCATAACATCTTTGTGTTGTAGGATCTATTTAATTTTTCCAGATTCTGCCAGAACAGGTGAAAGATATTAGTACTTATGATTTGTTTATTTGCCATATCTAACATTTATACACATGGTGCTCATAGCCACCAGTCCACTAGCCAGAGAGGCCAGTGTCTGTCTGCATGTAGAGTTCACTCAAGCCCCAAGACACCCTTTACCTCCAGAGGGGCCAGTGGAATGTTCCAGTGCTGGTACAAACACCCTCTGATGCAATTCTCTCTCCTCATCTGCAGGATCAATGTCCTTCCTAGGAAGCTCACCTTCATTGGTGATGCTTGGCTTTTTGTCATCCTGGGCAGCCATCAGCTTCTCCTTCATATCCACGTTGGTGGGATCAACATTGGAATGGAGGACCTCCAGAACATCACCTTCACTCAAGTTTATTAGATCTGGGTAGATACATGCATAATGACATCCATGTGTTGTAGGTTTTATTTCAGCTGTCCATGATTCTGCTTAAACAGTCCCTATGTCAGTGTTTCTGAAGCTATTCATCTGGAACTCCCACATCATCCATATTCTTATTCCCTCCCAGATCCTGCCCTGAATGTACCAGACATTTTGGGCTCTTCATTAGCTACAGTAGGAGCTGGGATGGACTTACCTGTAATACGTGGGCTCTTTGAGGGTCCTCAAGGGCTAGATTGGGACACACTGTCTTAGTATGTACACTCTATCTGCTGAAACTGCATTAGTGCAGTGAATGTTGATACATTGTGTTATTACAAACTTTGAAAAGGTGTTGAGATCGAACACGTAGTTGAGAATTTTATTCCTGATCTGAGGAATAAAATCTACCAAAGCAACCATCGCAAACTGTAATCAGTCAACAGTAAATGTTACTTGTTAAGTTCAGTCCTCGGCAAGCGTTTTTTTAAATATTACCCAGCATGCCAAGCAGCAAACTGTTTAGTTCTGTAAGTTTTATGTCTAGATAAGTTTTGTTATAGTTAATGTTATTGTTTCAATTGTTCTACTTAATGAGGTTGTTGTACCTCTTTCCTGTAATATTTGGTAATGTTCTGTGTTGTGTTCAAGTCAAGTGGAAAAAAACATCGTGCAGAGCACAGGCCAATTCGGTCAAAAGTCAAAGGCCTTTTGTTCTGTTAAATTATTTGTTCTCACCCCAGCACCAGCTGGTGCTGTGTAGCCTGGGCTGGTCAGGGCTGCTGAAGAATTTTTTGTTTAAATACACAAGAAAGCAGATTTGAGCTACGATGCCCGCCGCTCTAACATAGAAAATGATGGAAATTTATTCGAAGTAATTTAATAATTAAGATATTTAAAGGCAAATATGGACATGTTTAATTTTGCCCTGTGTCTTGCCCTGTGTGGGATGCACTTGGGGTGGTTCTGCTACTCGGTGAGATGGGGTGGGGACGGTTTTCTTGCACACGGGGATGGGGCAGGCGTAGTGGAGATGTATGCAGGGATGGATAGGGATAGATATCATCTCTGTGCGGCTCTCTACTCAGGATCTCAAACTACCACAATGGACAGTCCAGACCAGCTGTACCCTTCATCAGGAATAGCAGCCCCCCAGCTGACGTCCCCCTCACCCACATGGCATATGGAAAACGATACTGGTGCATCACCACCCGCACTCCCTGCTTCAAAATCTTCTTTACTTAAGCCTTCAAACTGCTAAACAGCCAGTACCCTGTACCCGTCAACCTATTGCATAACCACTGAATTCCACAATCCTGTATTGTTAATATACTACCTGCACTTTTTCAAGACTATATACTGTATTATTGTCAATCTGCATATCCTGCATAAGTCAGTATCCATATCCCATTATTTATTTACTACTTATTTATTTATTATTACATCTACTTATGTTGCACTAATAATATTTTTGGATCAGCGATTGAGTCTTTTGTTTAGAGGTGTGCAATATGAATCTGAACATAATATGAACACCACAGTGCAGAGATCAGTCAGGCCCCAAGACATCCTTTATCTCCAGAGGGACCACAGAAGTCTTTCTTTTCTATTACATCCTTACACTGATTAGAGTCACTCTACTCACCCATTGGCTCAGTGCCCTTCCTGTGATGCTCGCCGTCACTGGTGCTGATTGGCTTATCAGCATCCTGGGCAACCATTGGTTGTTTCTCCATATCTGATGTCATCAAGAGGACCTTGGACTGTGGGACCTCAGCATGTAAATTCCTGCAGATTATGTGTAATAGACGTGGGTAATAAAATTCTGTTATATAATGTGATTCTTACTGCTGACCTTCAAAATTAGCAATACGCCAGATCCATACATAGGAGCATGTGTTATGTACAGTATACGTACACAGATGAGCCAGAACATTATGACCACCTCCGCGTGAAACAATTAATGTTGACCATCTTGTAAAAACGGTGCGTGTCAAGATTGACACGTTGAATGCAGATAAAATGGCCAGAGATAAAGATCTGAGTGACTCTGACAAGGGTCAAATCAGTATATAACTGGCTCAGAGCATCGCTGAAACGGCAGGGCTTGTGGGGAGCTCCCAGTCAGTCATGGTGGTCACTGGTCTGTGACCAGTTACCTTTTGTGTCCCCAAAAGGTAAGGTACACCTGGACCACACACATACACACACATATGGTTTCTTTTTAAGTCCAAGACACATGTGAGTGCCCACCCACACTTTCCTTTAAACAATGTATTCAAAATGAAACTCAAACGCAAGGTTTCATTCTCAGCATGCAATTATACAACTACAGTAAAAGTATTCAGTACAGCCATTTCCATTATTCCCAACAGCCTCAACTTTGCTCCTAAAGCAGAAGGTGCATGTTCATGAACAAAAAAAAACTAAAATCTAAATCTAAAACCTATTTTGCAAATGGTTCTAACAACAGAAGCCTGACAAGCATGTCATGGCATGGTCTGCAAATACCCACCCCTCCCATGACAATAACCCTGCATTTTCCTCGGCACAATCGCTTGGTCTATCATTATTCTTCTGATACCGTAATTTTATGTCTATGCGTGTGCCACACATTTTAAGTGCGGAAGATATGACAGTGTACCAGCAAAGTGCGGATAATGTGACCGTAGTTAAAACACAGCTAGGTCAAGGTCCACATTCATATCAGCACTGAGCTAAAGTAAACTGCCCATTAATATAGTTCATATAGAGACGAGATAGAAGGCAGTCATTTGGTGCGTGGTTCTCAAAGTCATTCCATGAGTTCTTATATCATTCGCAGTGGCTCGAAAAAACCGCAATCGGTAACACAGGCCACAAAATTAAAGAACGTGACCATCTTAGCAAAGTGGATGCCTAGCTAACAGAAATGCCGGACATGCTCCAGCGTGCCAAAGAACAGGCGCACCGGCCACTAAGATAAGGCACTAATAGTAGTATTTCACTTTCACATTTCCAGGTCATCCACCCAGTATTTCGAGAAATTGTTCAGTAAGTCAGATTTACAAGTCAGAAGTGTGGAACGAGGTCAGATTAGATGGCAAGGCCAAATAACAGCATTATCATGCTAATACAATGCTGTTGTGTCTGACAGTAATAATGACAAATAGAGTAACCCTCTTCACAAGGATAAGCCTCTAATCAACTCATCCTTCTTTTTGCTGTCACTAAGCGATGTTGTGATGGACCTTATTACTTCCTCACAAAAAAACAAAACCGAAAATCTTATCCCTGGTAGATCTCAGATCAGTCCGAAATTAGAACTGCACTATATAGGGCAGCAGAACTGGAAGTGCAAGAGGGCAGCTGGGAACAAAATGGAGTCTGCAGCCGCCATCTTGTGAGCACAAGCCGTCTAATCTACCACCTCGCTAAACATGATCCATCTGTAAACTTCCCAGGAACACTGCACAGATCAGTGCTTCAAAAACAGTGAATATTCTATAATAAAATTTATATTGATTTTTGGTTGCTAGCCTCCCCATTTGGCAAATTTGATCTGTAGCAGTCCAACAGCAGGATAACTGATTAATATCCTGAATGTGTGTACACTCTTTGTTTTAATACTTGCTTCCCCTCAAAAGGGTCTGTTTCTTCAGCGTTACCTCAGCAGCGCTGAATGCACCTTGTCGACAGCCTCCTTATTTTCCTGGCATTGCAGCAGCCCTTTAGATTGATGGTAAGCACAGTGGACGACTTGCACTATGTTGCCCCTGGACGGTTGCACTGTGATGTTGGTTATGTGACTGGGGTTGTGACAGTGGTGCATGAACACCAGGATAACAGGTTTGTCTTCTGTGGAAGGAAGAAACCAAACAGGTTACCGTGGGCACAGATAGATGCTGTTGCTTCCCCTCATGATTTTTTACATCTTAAATAAGGTGAGAACAAAGACCTGTAGTGCGCAAATAATCATGGATAGGTGGATGGAGAACCACTTGCATCCCCAGGCAGCCCCGTCACTTGCGCCACCCACTTTATCTGTACTCGTTTCACACTCACCGCCTTGTTCAATTTCTGTAATTTCTGTTCTAGCACTGGATGTATCAAATGGAAACGTAAAAGTTAACTAGAATTTTATAGGACCTTCCGTTCTGGTGCAATATGACTCAAAATTTTATCAGGTCCATCAAAAGTTGAAAAAGATCAAATACTACTGAAGTTATTGCGCCGACAGCAGCCATTGTCTGAAACTACCCTATCACTTCGCAGCATTGCTTCAGTTTTACAGCAAAACTGCAAAACTCTTTGGAGAGTTAGACTGCATAACCTCCTTAGGTCCAGTAATTCATCTTTGTTCCCTGCAGAGGGCATCATGTTTTTACTCATATCTCTCATACTGCACATATCACTCTATAAATTCCTGTTGTTTCTTAAAGAGGGCAGGTAGCGCTTTAAGATGACGTTACATGTTTGCAGAAGTGACCTTACCAACCTCCTCTTCAATCCATCCATCCATCCATCCATCCATCATCACCAATACCGCTTAATCCAAACTGTCACAGGGGGCCGGAGCCTATCTTGAGAACAAGGGGCGCAGGCGGGAGCCAACCCTGGACAAGGGCCAACACACCACAGGGCGCAAACCCACACAAGGCCAACTTAGACTCGCCAGTCAACCTTTCCTGCAAGCTTTTGGACTGTGGGAAGAAACTGGAGCCTCTGGCAGAAACCTACATGTACAGCGTGCAAACTCCACACAGAAAGGACCTACACTCCACCCCAGGATAGAACACAGGACTTCTGGCTGGGAGGCGGCAGCACTAACCACTGCACCACCATGCCACCCCTACCACCTCTTCCAGTCAGATCTACATTTTTTAATCAATATGATTTTTTTTTTCTCCCCTGGATCGCAAGAGGATGACACCTGTTTGTTGTAGCTTCTTGGATTTCAGGGCAAAGGTGACAAATAGCAGTGAGAGACTGAATCCTGACTCACCTGTAACTCTGGCCATGGCTGCCTCCATGTCTGTCCCAATCCGAGAAACGACAGGACAGAAGACCAGGATGACGTTGCTGCTCTCTGCACTGCAGGGGTTTATCTTCGACTTCAGCTTTTGCATGAAGGTATCATGGGTCTGGAAAGTTTCCCCAGTAACCAGCACGTGAACTTTAACTGGGGAAGAGAGATGGATTTTAAGGATATGTTATAATTGCCATGATCTGGAAGCATACATGCAAACTTCTTCTCGTAGTGCATCCTGCTGCAGTTGGTAAACGACACACATGCACACAGCCATTGGAGATTAAATTCTCCCATAATACATTTTTGAGTTATTATGCTGACAAGATCAGTTGTCTCATCTGGCCTTCTCTTTGCTATCGCTACGCAAAATCACTCGGCTAAAGTTGAAAAAGATACTTTGATTTATCATGCTAATGGGATCAAACGTCTGAAACGACACGTTTTTTTGATCTAACAAGTAACTATGCAGTGCCGCTTCAGTTCTGTCTCAAAATTTGACGACTTCCAATTCATGGTCCCTACAATGTGGCTGCAAATTTTGAAAAAGATCCATAAAATAGTTTTAGAGTTACTGGGTTCACAAGACCAAGTGTCTTCTGCAGCTCCTGTATGCTTCCTTTGCTTTGCTGCTTCATTTTAGAGCAATTTGCCTGAACCAGGTATAGATCTTCATCCACATATGCTTTTGTGAAGGCGTGATAAGATTTATTGCTTAGAATTTAATGTAAGCTTTCATATGTACTGCTTTATAGATGGGTTCCTTCATAATGCGTTACACTGGTTGGAATATAAAGCAAGGATGCTTTGTACTGCATTATGAAGGTATCTATAGTGCATTGCTGATGAGAGCTATGGGTGCAACATAGGGAACAACTCAGGAAAGGGCAACCCGTGCAATGCATTCATAATGCATAATAAATATGGCTATTCCTATAAGTGCTATTCCTTTTTATAAATATTTATTGTCATGATTATAATGCTTTATGAATGCGTTATAATGTGTTATGACTGTGTTCATAGTTGCTTTTAGACATGGCATTGATAGTGTTACAGATCCATCAAATAGTTTTTGACTTAAGGCATAATCCACTAGGTCTAAATCCTACAGCTGAAACTCGATTTTATGAAAACTGTGCTCTCTGCATAGGCCTGATCACATTTACCTTAAGGCAGTGGGCCAGTGGACAGCAGGAACTGCCGAGATTGTTTCCAGCAATAAAAATACTGAACTGTATACCTCTGCTGTTTTAACACCTAGCATCCTCAGTGCGGCATTTCTTATACTGCAGCATTGCCTTTAATGAATAATTTCTAATAATGTATTTTTGGATCAGTAGTTATGATTCTGTTACTTGGAATATTTCTTTCTATCTTTGTACACATTGTGCTCATGTCCACCTGTCCCCTGGCTTTAGAGGTCACTGTCTGTATGCATGTAAAGTTCACTCAGGCCCCAAAACTCCCTTTAACTGTAGAGGGGCCAGTGGAATGTTCCATTGCTAATGCAAGCTGGTGGAGTGGTGGCTCTGAGGCTTGGGGTCTGTGCCAGCAACTGGAAGGTTGCTGGTTTGAATCCCGTGAATACTCAGAGTGATCCTGCTCCGTTGGGCCCTTGAGCAAGGCCCTTAACCTGCAATCGCTTTGTCCGGGGTATAATGTTAATCTACATGCGGCCCTACAACTTACTGGGAAAAAAAGATTGGCACTCCAGCCACTGGGGGAAAAAAACTCACACTGGTCCATTGAGACTAGTGTGGTGATGAGGTATAACCTGCCCCATGGTTGCATTCAGGTTGTCTTCCCTGAGGTGGTTTGTCATGTGGCGGGTGTGGTAACGCGCTGTAATCAGTTCATGCTCCTTACCTCCTCCTGATGTAACCTTCCTCTGGTCGCTCTTCCCAGACACTAGCTTATGGCCCTTACTCTGAAGCCTGCTGCCGTCAGTGATCATTGATCTATTGACATCATGAGTAGCCTTTTGCTGCTGCTCCATCTCTGATTGGGTGGGAGGGACCTTTGATTGTGAGACCCCAGCATGTGAGTCAACATACCTGCAGAGTGTATATAACAAAATAAGTTATATCTGTTATACACTGTTACATAATTTGCCAATTGAATTTTGAAGGTCAACAAAAACTATCTGCTAGATCTATATATAGTGGTCTGTTATATACAGTATTTTATATATATACACACGTGGACAAAATTGTTGGTACCCTTCAGTCAATGAAAGAAAAACTCACAATGGTCACAGAAATAACTTTAATCTGACAAAAGTAATAATAAATAAAAATTCTATGAAATTTAACTAATAAAAGTCAGACATTGATTTTCAACCATGCTTCAACAGAATTAATAAAAAAAAAAAACTCATGAAACAGGCCTGGACAAAAATGATGGTACCCCTAGAAAAGACTGAAAATAATGTGACCAAAGGGACATGTTAATCCAAGGTGTGTCCACTAATTAGCATCACAGGTGTCTACAATCTTGTAATCAGTCAGTGGACCTATATATAGGGCTCCAGGTAGTCACTGTGTTGTTTGGTGACATGGTGTGTACCACACTCAACATGGACCAGAGGAAGCGAAGGAAAGAGTTGTCTCAGGAGATTAGAAAGAAAATTATAGACAAGCATGTCAAAGGTAAAGGCTATAAGACCATCTCGAAGCAGCTTGATGTTCCTGTGACTACAGTTGCACATATTATTCAGAAATTTAAGATCCATGGGACTGTAGCCAACCTCCCTGGACGTGGCCGCAGGAGGAAAATTGATGACAAATCAAAGAGACGGATAATACGAATGGTAACAAAAGAGCCCAGAAAAACTTCTAAAGAGATCCAAGGTGAACTTCAAGCTCAAGGAACATCAGTGTCAGATCGCACCATCCGTCATTGTTTGAGCCAAAGTGGACTTCATGGGAGACGACCAAGGAGGACACCATTGTTGAAAACAAGTCATAAAAAAGCCAGACTGGAATTTGCCAAACTACATGTGGACAAGCCACAAAGATTCTGGGAGAATGTCCTATGGACAGATGAGACAAAAATTGAACTTTTTGCCAAGGCACATCAGCTCTATGTTCACAGACGGAAAAATGAAGCATATCAAGAAAAGAACACTGTCCCTTCTGTGAAACATGGAGGAGGCTCTGTTATGTTCTGGGGCTGCTTTGCTGCATCTGGCACAGGGTGTCTTGAATCTGTGCAGGGTACAATGAAATCTCAAGACTATCAAGGGATTCTAGAGAGAAATGTGCTGGCCAGTGTCAGAAAGCTTGGTCTCAGTCGCAGGTCATGGGTCTTGCAACAGGACAATGACCCAAAACACACAGCTAAAAACACCCAAGAATGGCTACGAGGAAAACATTGGACTATTCTAAAGTGGCCTTCTATGAGCCCTGACCTCAATCCTATTGAGCATCTTTGGAAAGAGCTGAAACATGCCGTCTGGAAAAGGCACCCTTCAAACCTGAGACAACTGGAGCAGTTTGCTCATGAGGAGTGGGCCAAAATACCTGCTGAGAAGTGCAGAAGTCTCATTGACAGTTACAGGAATCGTTTGATTGCAGTGATTGCCTCAAAAGGTTGTGCAACAAAATATTAAGTTAGGGGTACCATCATTTTTGTCCAGGCCTTTTTCATGAGTTTTTTTTTTTTTTTTTTTTTATTAATTCTGTTGAAGCATGGTTAAAAATCAATGTCTGACTTTTATTAGTTAAATTTCATAGAATTTTTATTTATTATTACTTTTGTCAGATTAAAGTTATTTCTGTGACCATTGTGAGTTTTTCTTTCATTGACTGAAGGGTACCAACAATTTTGTCCACGTGTGTGTATGTGTGTGTATATATATATATATATATATATATATATATATATATATATATATATATATATATATATATGTAGATACACATAAACATAAAGTGTAATAGATATACAGTCAAATTTTGGATTGTGAGTAACTTGGTTTGCAAGACGAGCAAAAAATTTTTATAAATTTTAACTCGATAAATGAGCGTGGTCTTGCAATACGAGTATTACGTAAACGCTTTGTCTGCCTAGCATCATGTGATCACAACTGAGCTGATGGTTCTCTCTCTCTCTCACTACAGGATTGTGGGTAATCGTCTCCCATGCTCAGTGTCGGTTTGCGTGCTTCACTCGTATAGTCAAAATTTAGTAGAAAAGCGCCACCCGAATAAGGGTGTAGTAGTGCAAGCGATGATTCTGTTTAACGACAATGCAATGTCCACATTTCTGCGAAATCGAAAAGGAGGCAAAAGCAGCCGTCACTGGATAGGTTCCTTGTTAAAGTCGCACAAAAAGAAAAAGATTCCAGTGAGCCAACAGATAGCAGTAATTCCGTTAGTTATAGTGAAATCCTTCCTATAAAATAACCCTCCTCTCTCCTTTCTTTCATCTCCCTCACACCATTCATGATTCTTTTCAAAGGTAAACTGCAGGTTAAATTGTTTTATGTATTTTTACTTTATATTTTGTATTAATCATTGTTATATGAATTTTTTTGGGTTATGGAACGAATCATCTGAGTTTCCATTATTCCTAATGGGAAAATTCGCTTTGATATACGAGTGCTTTGGATTACGAGCATGTTTCCGGTATGAGTTATGCTTGCAGTCCCAGCTTCTACTGTATATGCAAAAATGAGACATTTACATCAGCAAAATATTCAGCAAAATGTTTCAGTCATGCACAATACATTTTAGATGCCAGATATTCTCCTGATGCATACTGATGATCTGTAAAATTAGTAATTTGTTAGATTTTTTCATTTATACTGTGATTTTTATATCTTATATACAGTATATGGTGGGTGTTTCTCAGTAAGAAATGTTCTGCACACACTATTCAACTCTATAGCAGAATAATTACATGGTTTGCTTACAAACTCTGAGGATAATTGATCAAAATCGTGAGTGTGTGCACACTATCTGTGTTAATAGCCACTTACTCTGTAGAGTGTCTGTTTCTGAACTTGTACATCAGCAGTGCTGAATGCACCTTGTCGACAGCCTGCTCATTTTCCTGGCATTGCAGCAGCCCTCTAGATTGATGGAAGGCGCAGTGGACAACTTGCACTACGCTGCTCATGGACGGTTGCACTGTGATGTTGGTCATGTGACTGGGGTCGTGACAGTGGTGCATGAACACCAGGATGACAGGTTTGTCTTCTGTGGAAGGAAGAAACCAAGCAGGTTACTGTGGGCTCTGATAGATGCTTTTGCTTCCCTTCGTGGTTTTTTACATCTTAAATAAGGTGAGAACAAAGTAAAGCTGTGAGGTTTGCTTCCTAGGATTGGCTCTTGGCTCAGTATTAACCTGTAGTGCACAAGTGGTTATGGAAGGATGGATGGAAAAGTTATAAAAGCCAAGGTCCTTTGAAGTAAGGAAATTTATTAAACATATTCCAAGTTCAGGCTGACTTGCGTGTTTGTTATAAACTTACAGTAAAAAACAAATGATGATGATTCAGATTCAATACTACTTAAATACTGTATGTGCAGTGTTGTAGAACCATTACACAATTCAGGACAATGCCAAACATTACTGGGTTAAATAAACTCCAGGGCACAAAAATGGGTCAAACCTTAATAGCAGAACATTAAACTTTGGCCAATTTTTTTGACCAGAAATGCACATAATTGCAAAGACCTGAGTTGTTGTTACACACAACATGACCAGTCAGGTAGATGGTGGCGCAGGAGGTAGTGCTATTGTTCGGCAACCGGAGGGTTGCAGGTTCGAGCCCTGATTCTTGCTGACCCCATCAAAGTGTCCTTGAGCAATTTGCTCCTGGTGTGCAGTTTAGCACCTTGCATGGCAGTCTCTGCCGTGAATGGGTGAATGTCGAGGCATGAAATGTAAAATGTACTCGTCTGAGTATAAAAGTGCTATATAAATGCAGTCTATTTACCATTTCAGGTTTATATTTAATCTAAAATACATTTTTTTGTTTGATTCCATTATACTGTACGTAAAGTTCTATGACAGCCCAATTATTTTAAAAGTACATTCCATATTAAATTTATTAACTCTACCAGATTACTTGGCAATCAAAACAAAAACAAATAATTTGTAAATGTGTCAGATTCATGTTAGAGTCAGATCCATTTGAAAAACTTGGAGAACTTAGCAGATCTGAGTTTATTTTCACAGAACTTTTGATAGGTAACTTCCATTAAATAATTCAACTTCTTCTGTGAAGAGATGAACTTCATAAATTCAATTCAAAAAACTTTATTTGTCCCCGAAGGGCAATTTAAAAGCGATAGAGGAGTAGCGCACACACATAACAGTTGTAACATCAGACACAACAGATATACACACAATGAACTATGATTGGATAATACCTGTTTGTTGTGTCTTCTTCGGATTTCTGGGTGAAGGTGACATACAGCAGCGACTGAATCCTGACTCACCTGTAACTCTGGCCATGGCTGCATCCATGTCTGTCCCAATCCGAGACACAACAGGACAGAAGAGCAGGATGACGCTGCTGCTCTCTGCACTGCAGAGCTCTATCTGCAGGTTCAACTTTTGCATGAAGGTTTCATGGGTCAGGAAGGTCTTTCCAGAAACCAGCACATGGACTTTCACTGGGGAAGAAAAAAAGAATTTAAAAATAATTTACACCTCTTGTGAGCAGGAACGGCATTTTTCACCTTGGATGAGATTCTATGGAGTAACTGGAACATTATCGTAATCAAACAGGATTCGACACGATGATCTGATTTGGAATTTAGTTGGAAAATACAGAAACAGACTTTTGATGAAACTGAGTAAAAAGTGATCTAATTAAAATGTAAGATGGCAAACCTGAGAATCGCATGATAGCTTACCTGGTATGGAGTCACGCAGAATGTCGTAGTTATTGTTGGAGTTGTGACAACACAGGTTACAAACTGCATGCCACAGGCGGCAAAAAAAATCTGCAAAATATTTGCATCTTAAGTCAGTTGTGGCAATTAGCATACACTGAATTAAATAATACTGGGAAGGATGACTAAAGACAATAACATTTTACATGGATTTATATTATGAGAGAGAGAGAGAGAGAGAGAGAGAGAGAGAGAGAGAGAGAGGGGGGGGGGGGATTTAACTTGATCTGAAGAATTAGGGAAATGAAACCTGCTGATTAAGTTTTAGTTTAATTTCACTAGGCCTAGGCGCCATCCATCCATTCACCCATTTTCCAAACCGCTTATCCTACTGGGTCGCGTAGGTGCCATTTTATTATTATTATTATTATTATTATTATTATTATTATTATGCCTGTGTCTGCGTACTGTATGACAATTGGCAAACTTACCACGAATTGCGTTCATGATTCGATAACATACGCACGGCCGATTCGTCTGAAACCATACACAGTGACAACCTTTATATAGAGTACATTCCACAAATAGTCATGAAACTGAGTAATTTAGTTTTGGAACAAAAAGATATACACAAGGCGTAGGTCTGGGTTCATCATTTGTCCGCACGCCCTCCCTGCTACTTACACATTATCCGTAGGGACGTTAACATACCGACTAAACCCAAATCTACACCCTTGATTTTAATTTTATTAGGACATAACTTGAGAATGAGATCCATACAGCTATGACAGAAAAAGATTAAGTCGTAATGCATTTTAGACTATTGGATACTGTATACTATAACCATTAAACATGTCACGTTTTATTTGTTTCTGCTACAAACGTTCTTAAAACTACAATTTTAGATAAGTTACAAAAGCCAGATGTTGTTACTCAAATAACATCTTGCGGACGCAGCTTACCGGATCACACATGATTATTTTATGTATTTGGCTTTATCTCCTTATGCTTCAAATGAGGTGTCGATTCCACTGTTCCTGCTGAACGAAAGCGAAAATGAAATAGGTGAAAACTCCGTTATGCAAGTGTCACGTTAGCTTACTGCGGCACAGTCATTTTCATATTCGATAACATTCTTATATGCTAAATCATGTGGTGTGTGCAAGTATTAATACTGTACGAAAGCTGGCGATTTCAGTTGTACTGAGATATTGGTTCAGCATTTTGAGTTTATTACCATTGTTGCATACCCCCTGGTTTTTCATAATTTTTTCACGGGTGAATTTTAATTAACTTCTGAATGTTCGCATGTGCTCGGTTCCACTCACTTGACGCTACTGAGATCATATTTAACTAGCTATCATTTCAGTAGCGTTGCCGATGTCCGTAATAGTGCAGTCAAATAAAAATGAAATTACAAAAAAAAAAGAAATAATTTTAAAAATCTAATAAAAAAAACGATGTAAAGTTATCCCGCTAATAAGTCCTGACAAGTTTCATCAGCACCAGACATTTTAAACAAAAGTATTGTAAAAGTGGGGTGCCGATCGAGCCATGTCGCTTGTAATATTTGTTATTATTCGCACTGCCCACCGTGCGTATTAGGAGTAAGCAGGCCAGCAGGCACGGTGGGCACACATAAAGGAACACAGATACACTATATACAGCAGTACACATTTACACTACACTTTACACAACGACCAAGCACAATTACATGACAACACAATGATTACGGAGAAGTGTTTACAAAACTGGCATCAATCCAGCCTAATAGCCAGAGTTCAGCACAACAGTTTATTGGCTGTCAATTGAATTTTCCAATACAGAAATATGGAGACATAATACTGAACCCTGGGGTCCCCCCCACTATTGACACAGGCCCATTGTTACTTTGTGTCTCAAATAACTACCTGCTGCTTTTTATCGGATAACCGTTTTTTTGATCAAATCTTGCACAGTTCCTAACATACCTGCTGCTTTGAGCTTAAGCAGGAATTGTTTGTGTGGACTACATCAAAGATCTTCTGGAAAAATAAATAAATCACATCATAGGCCTTATTTCGATCAATTTTCCTTGTGGCCTCCGCAAAAAACTCAAGTAGATTAGTCAGACGGAATCTACCCCTCCTACACCAATGTTGTCTGTTCCTCAGAATGTTATTAGGGTCTAGGTATTCAACCACTTCTACCTCCCTTTTTTGAAAATAGGTGTCATACCTGAAATAGCCAAGTTAAAGGTCTACAGATAATCATCTACTTTAAAACTGTAGGTTAGATGCCATCAGGGCTATGAGACTCATTCATTTTCAGTTTAGCCAGACCTTGTAACACATCGACATCAGTAATACATATATTAGTCAAAGGTGGAGTCACATTCTAAGTTATAACAGGTATGCTGCTTATATCTTCTTGAGTAAATACCTGTGGGATTGTACACACACACACACACACACACACACACACACACACCAGGGCTAACATTCCAAGTTTTAAGGCCCGAAGGTTTGGAACCCTTGAGATAAGGTCCAGCCTGGTACAAGGGGTACTAGATGGTCAAGGCACAAGGGGGGGGGGGTTAATGATTCCAGCACATGCACACGCCCACTCACACACAACCCCCCACACACATACACACACGCACACACACACACACACACACATACACAACCTCAGACACACATGTTCAGGGAGATCCAGATAACAAGGAAGGCAAAGAGTTTCAAGTTTTATGGCTCAAACTCAGAGACCTAGGAATAACAGCCAGGGCATTCAGGTAAGGGGTCCAATCCAGGTATGAGCTGGTTAAGGGGGGGGGGGGCACATTTAAGGGTTGATAAGTGGCTGAACAATGAATAAAGAGTCTTGAAGGGCCCATAACACAACCCCCCCCACACACACTTACTTCCTCACATACAACAGACACACAGTCCCTCGAAGAAAGACTTCTTTGTTTAAACGTTGCCTGTGTATGTCACGTATGTGTTTACATGATTGTTTCACTGTTTTTAAAAATACCCGTGTATGTGTGGACAAGGTCTTGGAGTTCAAACAAAAATAAAGTTCCACTGCTTTACAGTGTCACTGTAGTGATTTTCACTGGCACCCAAACCTGCAACACTTAGGTCCCCAAGACAAGTTGTTTAAATGTCCTTGACTGCTGCCAATAATTATTAATCTATAAGCCACATATTACAATAAATTCCTAAAATAAAGGACAGAATTACAAAGTCTAAGTATAACGAACTATGATTAAAATCATGTGTACACAGTGTTAGTAGTTTATTAGTAGTTGCAATCCATTCTCCCCTGTGCCATGTGTGCTTCTTCACTTGTATTTCTTCAGCATCGCTTGCACCTTAGCAACTGCCTGTTCATTTTCCCGGCATCGCAGCAGCCCTTTAGATACATGGAAGGCGCAGTGGACGACTTGCACTATGTTGCTCCTGCATGGTTGCACTGTGATGTTGGTCATGTGACTGGGGTGGTGACAGTGGTGCATGAGCACCAGGATGACAGGTTTGTTATCTGAGGAAGGTAGAAACCAAACAGGTTACTGTGGGCACTGATAGACGCTGTTCCAACTCCTCGTGGTTTATTGCATATTTTATGTTGGCTGAGAAAAAAAAAAAAGATCATTGATTGTCTAAAGAAGGAAAGGACTGTAATATTCTCAAACAATTGAGTGCATTTTCTACTTCCACAACATGCATCCATTTGCCTGTACATTTAGATGGTTTACATACACTATATGGACAAAAGTATTGGGACATATGGAAGTAAATTAATGACAAAAGTCGTTAAGTGAAAAAAAAAAACACAATGAGTTATACATCGAATAGAAACGTATTGTATTAATGATGCTTAGAATTTTTTAGGGACTGTAATTTAATATGTGTATACATTTAAACATTGAATATTTCAACGGAAAACACTTAAACTGTAATTTCATTACTTAAATATTCACTACAAAAATATTCGGCTTCCAAAATTCAGTTCCAAAACATACAGCTTTTAAACTGCATCTTTATAATTCAGCCACATGTCAGTATCACCTCAATATTAGAGTCAGCAATGTTGGAGTTAAGCTGGTTCTCTTACTAATTATTTGAGAGATATAAGTGAAAGGCCTGATTATCCCAAGTCAAACTCTACTGGCAGGCTACCACTCATTCTGCTGGTCCCGGATGTAGGAGGTTGAATTTCGGACCGTTTTTATAACCACTGAAATTGTGGGAGTGTATTTGGAAAAGCAAAAATAAGAGGACTGAATACTACCGCTTGAATAATAAAGATGCAAATAAAAGTCATTGAATATTATCAACTGAATTTGTTCTTTTGGAATTTATCCTGAGGCAAAAATAAATTAACTGAATTCACGTGGCTGAATTATAAAGACGTACTTTAAAAGTGTCTGTGTCACATGTGTGTGGAGTTTGCATGTTCTCCCCATGTCATCGTGGGGTTTCCTGCAGGTACTCCGGTTCTCCCCGGTGTGTGAGTGTGCCCTGCGATGGGCTGGCCCCACATCCTGGATTGTTCCCTGCCTCGTGCCCGTTGCTTCCAGACCCCCCGCGACCCAGTAGGATAAGCGGTTTGGAAAATGGATGGATGGATGGATGGGACACATCTTTTAATCATTGAATCAAGCACTTAGCCATGCAGTCAGGGTTAGAGACATTTGTGAAAGAAAGGGTCGTTCTGAAGAGCTCAGGTACTTAAAGTGTGGTATTGTCGTAAGATGTCACCTTTCAAATAAGTCAGTTTGTAAAATTTCTTCCTTACTAGATATTCCATGGTCAACTATAAGTGGCATTATTATAGACCATGTGAAGTAACAGAATAGGCTCGCCAAGTGTTCAGGTGCACAATCCTCTGGCATTAACCCCCCCCCCCACAAAATCCGCACTGGGACCTTCATGGAATGGGCTTCCATGGCCGAGCAGCCGCAAGTGAGCCTCACATCACCAAGTGCAAAGCCAAGTTTCGGATGGAGTGGTGTAAAGCACGCTGTCATTGGACACTGGAGCAGTACAAGCATGTTCTGTGGAGTGACGAATCTCTGTCTGCCAGTCTTATGGACGAGTCTGGGTTTGGAAGATGCCAGGAGAACGTTACCTGCCTGACTGCATTGTGCCAACTGTTGAAGTTTGCTTGAGGAGGGATAATGGTATGGGGTTATGTAGAAGCCAATATAACTCCAAATAACGTAATTATTTTTCTATTCTTAATGTAATAAAACTCAATAATGTAATAACTGGCTAATATTGTAATTCATTTTCTGAACCATTAACGTAATAACTGTTTGCCGACAATGTAATAAGTTTTTACATGATTGGCCAGTTAATTCATCATCTCTTCTTACATTGGGAACGGATTACTGCCATGTTATTACATTATTCATAGGACCATCTGATGGACTGGAATCCCATCATACCCCGTGCTTCTATATATTACCTACAAACTATTTTAATCTTGTTTTCAAATTAAAATCAGGCAAAAATCTGGAAATACATTGGACTTGTTTTACAGCCTTGAGTAACAATCAGGTTCAATTGAAAAACTGAGGAAATATGGATGGATTGTTGGTGTTTGTTTACTCTCAGAACAACTTCTACGAGGAAGCATCTTCGAAATCACTGCCCCTCTGTCAAATAAATGTTTGCATTTTCTTGCTCACCTGTATCTCTGGCCATGGCTGCCTCCATGTCTGTCCCAATCCGAGACACAACAGGACAGAAGACCAGTATGACGCTGCTGCTCTCTGCACTGCAGAGCTCCATCTGCAGGTTCAGCTTTTTCATGAAGGTCTTATGAACATTGAAAGTTTCTCCAGCAACCAGCATGTGAACCTTAACTGCGGAAGAAAACAGAGTTTAAAAATTAGCTACCAAGCTCACAAACAGAAAGGGCATTTCTCAGCTCAGACAATACTCTGCACTAACAGGAACTTTATTACCGATAAACAGGATATGACAGGATGGTCGGATTTGGAATTTAGTTGGGAAATGTAGTAACATTTTCCTTTTGTTGAATCTGAATGAAAGTGAAACACTTCAAATAGAAGATGTCAAACTTGAGAATCGCAGGGCTTATATAAAGAGAAATCATACATACTTACTGTTGGAGGAATGACTTGACAAACAGAAGCAAAAGCAGAAGGAAATAACCTGTAAAATATTTCCATCTTGAGTCAGTTGCTGTAAATTTATTTAAGCAATTACACTGGAAAGGATGGAGGAGAATATACGAGTTTTGTAAGAATATTTATGGACTTAATAGATTATTTATGGATAAATATATATAACCCTGTTCTTCTCTGCATGAGTGGAGGTTTCTTTCCGATAGCAGTGCCTCACCAAATAAAGGAAGAAAAATGTGACACTCGCATCGCACAAAATGTCTTATTAATGCAAATGTATCATAACAACAACAATTTCCATGTGAAACGAATAAAGTGTGGTGGTACAAAAACTGTTGGTAACTTGGAGGGGACAAATAATGCCATAGTACATGCTTACTTAATGCATTAATTAACCAATAACTAATTAATTAACCAGTAAATACAGTGTTAAGTACTGATCCCATGTTCATTCATCGTTAATCAATAATGAGAGTTCATGTATGTCATGGGGAAACCTATATTAATTCATGATGTGTTCTTGGGTAGTGAATAAGTTATGCAATTTTTGCCCCCGCAAGTGGTCTGACCGTTATTACTTAACTATTAACTCATATAGTGCTTGACTGGTATAAATGAACAGCCATGCATGAGATCGATACATAACTAGAACTTAAGTTACTGGTTAAGTATTTGTACTACTACATTATTCATGTCCCCTCAAGTAAAGTGTGAACGAAACTGTTGAACACAGTGTGTTGCAAACCAGCACCATCCATAACATAAAAAAAGGAACATCAGTTAAGGAAGTTATCTGCCTCCCTCATATACTCATACACTAATAGATTCTGAAACTGCTGATTTTTGCAATTTAATTCCGGCGTCTACAGGAGCTGGCATTTAGGGGACATGAGAGTGACAACTGACAATATGTTAATAGTTACACAGTTTAAGGCAGGTTAAATAGGGCTACATTTGATTGAAATGAACAACCAATGGAACATGTTTAGCACTACGGTGTAATAAATATTGTAATATATCTAATACGATGTTTATAGCGAAGAATAATATGTGATCAGGAATGAAATCAGGAGGGGGGGGGGGGGTAATCAGGGTACAGTTTGCTTCAATAACACTTCTGGTCAGCAGCCCCCACTGCTCTGAATATACATCCTTAGGAGATTTATAGTGACATATCTTTCTGTCCATCTACAGCAGATGTTTACTAAGTGAGGAAATATTCAAACAATGGTGTACAGTATGAAGGAAAATAAAAACTGCTGATCCAAATTCAGGTTGATCTCACTACTCACCAAGTGGAGGCACATAGTCTTCAGTTGCTGCAGAGAGTCGAAGTTGGTGCAAACAAACGGAATAAGATCTCCACATATGAGGATGAGAACAAGGTTAGAGCAAACATTATAACTTCCGTGCTACAGAGTTAGTTTTATGTATCGCTATCAAAACTTCTACTTGCTTAAGATCAGTTAAACTTCAGGAGTTCCAAATGTAACTCTCACTCATTAAGCCACAGACATTTGCAATAAAACTCAAATTAGTTTGTTTCCTGGATTAAGTTTTTTGGCCAGTCGGAAAATATATTTTTTGGATTCTACATTTATTCTTAGGGCTGGATACTTATTGTAGGCCCCTAATATCAACAGTTTCTGTACAGCAACCATCACTTTGAAAAAGATGGAGGATAATCTGGTAAAACAAGTGGATTTTGCAAAATAATATGTACTGTAGAGGGCAGTTCCCTAGATAAAAAGACAAATGACCTCCAGTGGTCACCCTACAGCTCAACCTGGATTTTGTTAAAAAAATATTGTCTCTATTAGACCGATCACATGTACTTTCAGTCAGTGAGCCAGTGGACAGCAGGAAATGGTGTAATTGTTTCCACTAACCCTAACCCTAGGTTAACCCTAACCCTAATCCTAACCCTAGGTTAACCCTAACCCTAACCCAGGGTTAACCATAACCCTAACCCTGTTGTTTTAGCCCATTCCTGATATTTTTTTAGCCTCAAAAACACAGTGCTCAGTTTACTCAGCCCCCAAAACACCCTTTACCTCCAGAGGGGACAGTGGAATGTTCCATTGTTGATACATTCATCCTTTTGTCAGATTCACTCTTCTCTCCAGCAGGATCAGTGTCCTTCCTAGGAAGCTCACTGTCGGTGGTGATGCTTGGCTTTTTGCCATCCTGGTCAGCCATCGGCTTCTCCTTCATATCCACATTGGTGGGATCAACATTGGACTGTAGGACCTCCGGAGGATGACCTTCACACAAGATCATTAGATTTGGGTAAGAACATACATAATAACATCCTGGTTGATCCTGATTCTAAGTAATAAGAAACACATTTTCTTAGGCTACTTACTCATGACATCAGCTGTGCTTGAATCCATACTTTCTCTGGCTTGCTCCTTCACAGCAGGTAGAGCTTATCAAATTAATCAAAGCAAAATGCACAACAATAAATGAAAATAATAGGCATAGAGTCAGTATAAACTAAAAAAAAAGCACAGTCACATCCTCTTCCTCGTCTAATTCCTACTCTTCTTACACTCTAACCTCTAGATATTTCCAGAATTACTGGATGGATAAACTGAAAATGCACTTTTAAAGGTGAATGTGTTCATGCGTGATAGTTATGTGCGTCCCTGTATATTAGCATGTCTGATTCGAATTTAGCCATGAATGCATCTCCAATTACGACCCACTTTTTAACTGGAACAAACAGTAGTTTCAGTTGGACCGCTGAAGTTGTACTCGAATGACTATCGGGATGTGGGGGAGCAGAGCCCTGCACGGGTCTGATTTTGTCAAACCCACCCGTACCCGTCATACTAAACCCCTATCCGAACCGTTATCCAATAAAAATAAAATAAAATTCTGCACCCAATCTGACCCACTATAACTAAATATCGACACCTGACCCGCACCCGAATGAAAATCAGTCAGATAGTCAAAATTAAAGACATAAGATTATTGCCACAACAAACGACCAGTGGCATGTGCAATATCAGTTGAAAAGGCATAGCCAAATGAAAACGTTGCTTAATAACAGCCTAATAATAAGCAAAACAAACAGTAGTAGCCTACCTCCAAACTCAAATAATGTTTGATATTGCCATGTCCACACATAGCCTTACCAGCTTACAGTCAAATGTGTTAATAAAACTAAAATTATATATATGCTGGGATAGCGAGAATAGATCTTGCAGTATTAGCAATATTGAAAAACAAATACTCATGCGCTCTTCACCAAGACAAGATGTCTTTAGGTGTTTTGTAATCAATGTAAGCAGCCACTTCGTCCTGATACTGCGGGGCCTAATCACTGGAATCTTCCACATCTGACAATGTGTCAGTTCGCTTCTGCATGTCGTATCTGTATAACTATGCATGTGACAGTTAAAAGAATCGTAAGTCTTGAATTTAAGTCACATCAAAGATAGGCATAAAATTGTTCTCTTTTTTGAAGTAGCCTGTGAGGGAAAGCAGGCTACCCCTGAAGTTCAATAAGTTTGTTAAAGGATTGAAATAATGCTTTGATGTGTTGGAGTTTGATTTCGGAACTTTACAGTGTCTATGGCCATATGTCTGGAGAGATTTATTATATGACACGGCTTGGCTTTGTTGCTATATACCCCATGCAGTCACTGTGTGTGAAGCAGTTTTCATTGTCCCTACTTCTGCTGTGAGGTGCTTGTTCACATTCTGCATATGGTGTCTTGTTCTAGTAACTAAACAGTGTGGATTGGTTGGATTTTTATTGCTTTTGAGGGATGTCAGTGTAATTACAATGCAGGGAAACACCTAGCAGAACACTTCCGCGTCTGAAATGCACTGTAAATGCTGTTGAGCTGCACTGGATTGTGTGGCCACACCCACTTTCATTCTGGCCGACATGCAGTTTCATTTCTGCCTACGTCGCTTGTCCAAAGTCCAGTTTATATTACTGTAATACTTCACCCCCTGCTGACCATAAAGAATAATATTTTGTTTGTGTATATGTTTAAATTCAGTCTTCTAATGATGTTATACAGTACATGCTACACCCGTACAAACAGCCTAGAGCCCATTGTGTTCCGTGAGAGACTTACCCCTTAGTTTCTGCCCAGTTTTTTCGGAAAAGAACTTTATACTTGGAATTGATTTTGCGTATGATTCCGTCAAACTGAAAGTAAATCCAGGGTAACATGATCAAGTTTTCATAGCCTATAGTTCTTATAATATTGTCGAGACACAATAAAGTAGTTTTAGAATTAAATGTAGATGGCTCTGTGTTTTCTGTAATATTGTTACTATGCAGCTTCAAAGAATGTGTATACAGCTAGTTTAGCAGACTCTAGATTAAGTTGTCTTTTTATAGTATTTATCATTTATCCATTTTACACTGTTATGCTGTATTACTAGGCCCATTAAGCCCAGTCTTTTAGTTATGATTGTTTTAACGATTACTAATGATTTTTAACGATTAAACAGTTGAGTTTGGTCATTTTTTAAGTCTACACTGATGATTTGCAACATCTTGCAGTAATTCTATATTTGAATATATAATTCATGTCGCATGGCGCTCCTTACTAGAATGTTTACGATTCTTTTATTTGCATTTTCTCTTGTTGCAGGACCTTGAAGAACAAATCTTACCTTATGCTTCCTTTGAGATGTTTTTCATATCACCCAGATTTCACACTAAAAGCGAAAGTTCCCAGCAGATGTGACATCACATAGATATTCATATCAGGTCAAAATCGGGTCTATTGCTCCAGAACCTTTTCTGAACGTATTTGGGACGCACCAAGCTGGTTCAGTTTCTGAACGTCTGGCCAATTCTCTCATTATTTTACTGTGCCATATAATATATTGCAATGCAGTTGTGAAGGGCGTGTTTGCTAGGTGTATTGCGTAGGTGTTGTTATCTACTGCGGCACGGTGCAGGCGGAAAACGAGGGGGACAATCCACTTGTGGCTCCAAGAGACAACAGGGGTTTACTGGGAAAACTAAAAAGGATACTGGGGAAAAGTACCAAAACAGAAGGACCACAAGGGGTAAGAAAACAGGAAAAATACAAAATTAAGTAAAACCATGAAACAAAGCATAACTAACGAATGAGCAGATACACAGGGAATAGACTTCAGCAGTAGGGCAGAGGAACAAACACACAGGAACATGAATATAACAATAACCAGCTAGAGAACAGAGCAGACACAGGCACCTAAATACACACAGGGAATAAGGGCAAAAGGGCACAGGTATAACGCAATAATGAATTAACCAATCAAGGGAGACACAGGAACAAGAAACAGGTGGAACACAGAACTAGGGGGCTTAGACATACTTTGGCATTGGGAATACGAAGCAAAACTAATCAATAATAAAATCAAAAGGTAGAAAACAAAACTAGAAAAGCACAAATGGAGGGTGAACCAAGCGCATGAAGACAGACAAAAACAAACACTGAGGAACAGGGAACTAACAAATACAAATAACAGGCGAGGCTAGTCAGTGACCAGCTTCAAACCCATGCTAGTCCCTTAGAACTGTCACCTGGGCTTCTTGTTATTGAGAATGTGTCTATTCCCCTCTGTTTTAATGACAGCGGTCTATTCCACTGCAGTGTATGTCATAATAATTATGTCATAATAAAAAGTAAACCAAATACATTATTAGATAATAGGTGTAATGCCATGCTAAAACTTCTGGTTTCTTTTAAAACTTCACTGGTTCCTAAAGTTGTGAAATAATAGTAACTAATAAATGAAATAATTACTGATTATAGTCTTGGTGCCGTATGACTTCCTGAGATCTGGCTTAAACCAAACGAATTGGCACTAAATGAATCTACTCAAGCTGAATACAACATAATCCTCCACCAAATCAACAAGGTGGTGTTGCTGCAATATTTAAGTCTAACCTGTGCCTGAGAAAAGTTGTTATAACTTTAGCACATTTCAAATTCTTGTTCTTAGTCTTGCTGGCTCATCTATTTGTAATTCTTCACCTACAGTCGTCATCGTTATTGTGCGTAGACCGCCTGGTCCCTTCAGTAATTTTCTAAAGGAGTTTGCATTTTTCTTTAACCTTACCACTACTGACAAACCCATGATTGTTAGTGATTTTAATATTCACATGGATAATGACAGTAATCCTTTAACAACAACGTTTGCTGCTATTCTTGACTGTTGGCCTGACTATATTCTGACACACACCTATAACTATGGTGTCCTGGTGGAACACGCATGTATCATCCATCAGAATCTTCTACTTTCAGATCATTACTTGTTAATGTTTGATATACAGTATAGCCTTCCTTCAGCCCAAGCTCCAAGGTACAGTATCAGACGTTCCATAGCCTCATTATCTACAACAATCTCAACAAACTTCCACAGTCCTTCAGCCTTAAATCTGAAGCCACATGTGAAAATGAACAGGTAACTGCAAACATTGAGCAATTGTTTCACAATCACTAGTGATTTCACAAGCACTAGTGACTTTTAGGTATGTGTATCTCTCCCGATAGATAACAAAAACAATCCTAAATTCCTGTTTCAGTCTGTCTCGGTTAACACAGAATTCTTCAGTGTTAAATTCACAGGTTCCACAAGCTCTGGGGAGTGATGATTTTATTTAATCGTTTAATGGTAAAATAGCTAAGATTAGACAGACGATCTGGAGCACATTCCCACTTTCTGCTAGTCCTATTCATACTGATAATGACACCTTTGAATCTTTCTTTCCTGACAAACTATCAAAACTTCGGGCCATAATTTCCTTCTGCAAATCTTCTACTAACCTTGTAGAGCCAATTCCTATGAATCTTCTTAAGGAGATAGCGCCACTGATTTGCACTACCCTGTGCAACTTGTTAAACTTTTGTCTTAGGCTTGGATATACCTTTTAAAATGGCTGTTATTATGTCACGCCCCACATGCCTCTTTCCCCCATGTTCTCTGTGGTGTCGCGCTAAGGAGCCACACCTGTTCCTTGTTTGACCCTGTCTCTCGTTTCAGCCCTCGTGTGGATCATCCCAGGTGCCTCTCGTCTGCACCTCATCTGTGGTGTATATAGTGACTGCGTGTACTCATCCATTTACCCTGCACCATGTGCTTCTCCCCCGATCTCCCTGTCTAGTTTTTTGACCCCTTGTGGTCCATTCCCTTTTGCCTTTATCTTGTGTTTGGTTTGTGTAAGGCCTCTTAGTTTTTTCCCTCACGGCCTGCCTTCGCCTCCATGATTCCTGCATTGTGACATATTAGATCTATTCTCAAGAATCTAAATCTTCAACCTAGTGATTTAGGTAATTATAGACTCATATCAAATATTCGTGGTCCAGGCAGCAGCTTACACCCCACATTCATACATACTGATAAATCAGGAAGGTCAGTGATTGAGGAGGAATCGCAGGCACATATTATTGAATGGCGGAGATGGGGAGGATGAGGAAAGGGATGTAACAGAGCAAACAACAGCAACTAAACCTACCTCACTCACCCATCAGGAAGACGGTGTTGGAGACTCTGGGGACGCAACCAAACACGACACTGAACGACAAACAGAGAGTAACGCAGGGACGAAATACACAAGAAGTGGACGACAGGTCAAAATTCCAGCTCGGTACAAAGACTGACAAAAAAGTGAGTCCCCGGACAACAGTTTACAGTTAAAAGTGGTAATGTTATTCACAAACGTACACATGTTTCTAGTGCTATGTGGCAGGAATCTCAATGTTGTATTATTTAAACATGAGGCTGTATCATAAAAGGGGAGGTGTAATGACAGGTCAAGAGTGGCATCTAGTGGACAAGGTGTATGAGGTGAGGGGTAGGAGGATAATGAAGATGGAGGAATGCAACACGGTTAATGCTTGAAGCACTGCGTGTCTGAAAACGTTACAGGGATCGCTGCCATTGGCTGTGGATGAACTGAGCTGTCAGTGCTGTCACTCCAGCTTCACCCCTCCTTGTGGAATTGGAGTGCTGACGTTCAGGGACTCCCTATGCCTGAGTTCCTGCGTCTCCCTCCTACTTATGCTGCTATTGCCATGTCTGCTGGAGCTTACATACTGCACTCGCATAACTGTTTGCACTGCCTATAGTCTCCCCTTTTTTGGCTAATGTACTTTTTTATTGGGGTGTCCTCCATGGAGCCCCAAAAATATCAAGATATTCTACCTATCCTGCTGTTTGTGATGCCTCTACTACATGTGACCTCCTTCTGCCCTGGCCGCCCATTGTCCTTGCGTTGTCTCTCCTTCCTGTCTACCTGCATGCACTCTGACAATATCACATCCGCCAGTCCCACTGCTAACCTGTCTGGAATGAGTTCGTCATGTAGGGTACCATAGATACAGTGTTCAGCTAGTGCATATACTGCAGGACACTTATAAATGACTCGACAGTCTTATGTTCTCTCTGCTTTCTCTTATGAAATTTGGCCCGTTCGTAGATTACGTTTCTTTACACAATAAAGCGTGAGTTGAACCCATCTCATACATTCTTGTAAATACTCCTTTATTCCTCTCTCTGAGAGTCAACCCTCTTAGGATATCATCTCATCTCATGTCTAGCAGCTCCTGTTGGTTTGGGTCTGTATTGTCTTCCTGCACTGCCATAACTGACTCAAAAAGGTGGAAAGCTGGCTTTGCAGAGAAGATGCTCACATTTTGCTCCCCTGAGAGAGCATCAGTGAAGTCTGTCAGTGGGTTGAGGATACTGTTGATTGCTTTGATTACCGAGATCTTTCATTGGCTTGACTTAAAGAAAATGTAATGAAAAAAAAGTGACACTAATGAATACATACATCAGCAAAAGTATGAGCCCAGGAATTATTTGTATTTTTATTACATTTAAATGCAAGTTAAACAAAATTAAACACTTCCGCAAAACCAGAGCCGACGCTCCACCTTCTGGTCACATACTTTCTTGCATTCATGAAACGCATTTCATCCACAAAATTCACAAAATGCAAATTAATTTTGTATACGAAAATAAGCACTTGACACTCGGGGCCCCATATTTGGCCACGATAATCGTGTGGTGAAAATCTGATATTGTGACAGCTGTAATTGTTTTCAATGGTGACAATACAATACAATACATACTGTATAATCCAGAACACACGAAAGATGCCCCCTGCCCCAATCAGCAAAATGTACGATGAACCACAGGGACCCCCCCCACCCCCAGTAAACCTTGGCTTTGTGCGGCTAATGAAGTTTGGACCTTGTGGAAAAATAATTAAGTACCCAGGTCTATGATGTCGCTGTAGTGATATTCAATGGGACCCAAAGCTGCAATACTTTGGTCCCCAAGACCAGTTCCTTACATGTCATTTCCATATCTGCTGCCAATTATTATTAATCAGTAAGCCAGAAATTCAATGTGTGTGCAAGCTTCGCTGCAATAAAGGACAGAAATACAAAATCTGTGTATAATTATGGAACGATTAAAATCATGTGTACACAGTATCTAGTAGTGCTAAAACATGCTTCCTTGTGCCATGTCTGCTTCTTCACTTGTATCTCTTCAGCTTCTCTTGCACCTCAGCAACTGCCTGCACATTTTCCTGGCATCGCAGCAGCCCTATCGATTCATGGAAGGCACAGTGGACGACTTGCACTATGTTGCTCCTGGACAGTTGCACTGCGATGTCAGTCATGTAACTGGGGTGGTGACAGTGGTGCATTAACACCAGGATGGTAGGTTTGTCTTCTGGAAAAATTTTAAACCAAAAGAGTTAGCATGTGTAACCGACAGACACTGTCTGGTACACAAAATAAAAGGGGAGGGAGATGCTTGATGGTGTGAAGAAAGCAGCAAATGCTGATGTCCAGTTATAGATGTCTGCTGCTTTAGATTTCTAGGATAGGCTGAAGGCTCACCATGACCCTGTGCTGGACAAGTGGTCAAGGAAGCATGGATGGAAAAGTTATACAGGTCAAGGTACTTTCACTTTGTACTTTCAACAGATTTGATAACCCTGCTTCTGCCACTACAGCAAGCCAAGTCAGCACTCCCACCTCCTGCTGATGTTGTACCTGTCCGGTTCTCAACCCTTCACCTCCCCCATCAACTACAGATGCTCTCCATCCCCCCCCAGGTCACCATCACAGGCACTGCAACCTTCCCCTCCCCTCCACCATCACTGCATATCAAGTCAGCAGGGAGCTGAGGAGATTCCACAGCTGGCCTGGATAGGATATGGCCAAGAATGCTTAGAGCCTGTGTTGGATTTCAGGGTAACAGTAACATACAGCAGTGACTGAATCCTGACTCACCTATAACTCTGGCCATGGCTGCCTCAATATCTGTATTAATCCGAGACATAACAGCACAGAAGACCAGGATGACATCGCAGCTCTCTGCACTGCATAATTTTATCTTTAGGTTCAGCTTCTCCATGAAGGTATTATGGATATTAAACGTTTCTCCGACAATCAGCATATGGATGTTCACTGTGGAAAATTAAGAAAAGTTGTCATTGTTGTGAACAGTAAGTTCACAAGAACACGTTCAGAAAATAGATAGCAGACTTCAGAAGCACTGGACAGATTAAGTGAAAAGGTCTAATTGTTCTTCTTAGAGCTTGAGGTTAACTAGGAGAAACCTCGAGATAAACAACACATTGAATTTTCTGTAAAATATTTCCCATCTTGAGTCAGTTGTAGCATTGTGTCAACAATTTATTTAGACAATCACACTGGAATTGATGGAAAAGAATCCTTGTCAAACTAGGAACGCACACACACACACAGACATACGCACACACACACACACACACAGACATACGCACACACACACACACACACACACACACACACATACGCACATGCACACACACACACACAAACACACACACACACAGACATATGCACACGCACATACACACACACACACACAGACATACGCACACGCACACACACACACAGACATACGTGCATGCACAAACACACACACACACACATACGCACATGCACAAACACACACACATACGCACATGCACATGCACACAGACATACGCACATGCACACACACACACAGACATACGCACATGTACAAACACACACACACACATACGCACATGCACATGCACACACACACAGACATACGCACATGCACACACACGCACACACACAGACATACACACATGCACACACACACACACACACAGATATACGCACATGCACACACACACACACAGACATACGCACATGCACACACACACACACACACACACACACACACACAGACATACGCACATGCACACACACAATAACGTCAATAAAAGAAGTTTATATTACATTGTGGGGGACATCTGGTCCCCACAAAGTAATATAGACCTAATCCACACACACACACACACACACACACACACACATACACAAATATATAATATCAAATAATATAATATATTTGTTCCGGGTGCAGTGAATCCTGGTGGACACCGTACAGCAGACACATAAAACTGCTCACATTACCAGTCTGGCAGTGGGCCAGTAGACAGAATGCAGTGCTGTCATTCTTACCAGCAATAATGCAAGATTGCTGTACAAACCACTGCAATCTGAATTCAATGTTTTCTGCTTGACAAGAATTTCAAGTTTCAAAGACAAAATGCTGCATTGCCTTCTACTGCCAAAGTGTAGTTTTAGATAAGTAGTTATGATCCCGCTACTTACGCATGTATTTTGTACACATTGTGTGCATGGCTTCCTGCCCAGTGGCCAGAATGAGTCTGGGATGTGCTACAGTGCCGTGTATGTAGAGTTCACTGGAGCCCCTAAACAGTCTTTACCTTTTTTGGGTCCTATGAATGATTTTTTGCTACACTTGGTAACCTTCGTCGCTGGCACCTTATCCAACGGGGTGCGATCAGCGTTAGACTTTTGAGCCTCCAGAGGAACTTCACAAAAGATTATTAGACCATGGTAAAAACACACATAATATCACATTTGTAGGACATACAGTAGAAGTTACAAAACATACTTTTTTTTAAGTCGACTGTTACAGTCATGTGAAAAAATTAGGACACCACATTAAACATTTAGTTCGTTATTAAGAAATGTCTTTCAAATTATATCTGTAGATAAAACTATGAATCTAATGCAAAAACAAGAAACAAATTCATTTATTTAAGAAAAGAAATTAACTAACATGCTAATTTCCACTGAGGAAAAAGGTGTCCCATATCAGGTGAAAATGATTAGAACATCGTTACAGAGCTTTTTGGTGGAGCCTGTCTTATTTAAACCATAGACATTTTGTTGATTGTTGAAGTAAGTTGTTGAAGGATGCTGAGATCCAAAGAGCTCTCCGAGGCCCTCAGAAAGATGATTGTAAATGCATATGGATCTGGGAAGGGATATAAAAAATCTCAAGAGTTTGGAATCAGCCACTCCACTGTCAGGAAATAATTTTCAAGTGGAGAACATTTAAAACAACTGCCAGCATGGCCAGGGCAGGTTGTCCTAGCAAGCTAAGCCCAAGAGCAGACTGCAAGATGCTGAAAGTAGTCTCAGAATATCCTAAAATATCATCAGGGGTCATACAGGAAGCTCGACACAGTGTCGAAGGAGTCCAGTCTTTGTCTCAGGTCACTGGGTAGCGTCCATGTCTCGCAGCCATACAGCAAGACATGGCGCACCAGGACTCTAAAGACTTGGACCTTTGTCCTCTTGCAAAGATATCGGGAGCCACACACCCCTTTCCAGCGACCTCAAGACCCCCCATGCTTTTCCAATCCATCTGTTGACTTCATAGGAAGAGTCACCAGAGACATGAATGTTACTACCTCCTGATGCAGTTGACATTCTGTCTGCAGACAGACACACTGCTGATGACTGTGCCCAAGGTTTTAGTATTTAGGTAATAACATTAATTCAGATCATATTCAGGTAAAAAAAAAAAAAAATCAAATACGGGTTGTAGTGATTCTGACTTGATGCCATGACCTCCATATGGTACCACCGGCAACATCAATACAACCCTCAGCAACCTCGAGGGTCTTGTCACAGAAGGTCTCCCACATCATTTTAGGATCGGCAATCGCATCCAAGTCTGCAAGTTCCTCACACAAACTACATGCAAACTCATTGGAAACAGCCTGATCTTGGAATCGGACCAGTCTCATTCTCCTGGTAGGTGGTAGCCTACTGGACCTGAGCTGAATCTTCAGAGTAGCAACAGCAAGTCTATGCACAGAATTCACAAACTGGGCACTTCTGTAGACCCTGCAGTTTTGAAGGAGCCTCCATCAGCTGCCCATTAGGACGTGATCAATCTCCTTTGCTGCACCACCAGTATCGGAGCAGGAAGTCCATTGATTTGCTCCGAGCACTGAAAGCAGGGTCCAGCGATCCACACCACCTGACCTTTTTCAAAGTTGAAGAACGTGGAATCACTTCCACCATGGTCACCAGACCCATGGGGACCAACACAATCGTCAAAGCCACTGAAATCACCCACGACCAGGGCAGTCTTGCTTCATGGATGCTCATCAATCACTGACCAACGTTGTGAGTACAATGTCTCCCTCAAGAGACAAAACTCACCACGATCGGAGCGTACACTGAGACAGCAGACAAGATACTCAAGGAGTCTCATAATACGCTCTTTGACAAGAGTTACATGAGACACCAGCAGGAGGAGCCGATCCGCCACAGCAACAGCTACTCCCTGAGTATGGCAGCCATCAGAGTGACCAGACCAATAATAGGTGTACCCACTTAGAGATTTGGCTACTCCCCAGTTTCCATACCTCAGAGAGTGCTGCCACTGAAATGCAGAGTTTACAAAGCATATCTGACAGCAGGGGAAGATGGTCATCATGCCAGAATTCCAAGACATTCCACATGCCTACCCAGGTGGGCCAACTTTAGATTAGGATCTGAATGTCGCCGTGCAGCGAGCGTCACCTCAGCACCACCCCAGGTCCAATCCCCACCCGGCCTGACCCCGTTGGAGAGCCAACGGTTCTGAAGGCTTTCCCCCATCCCCTTCATGACGCGTGCAGCCTTCCTGTGGGCGGCAGAGCTACTCCCACAGAGAGCAGAAAACAGTCCCTTCTACTTAATTTTGTTAGTGAACTTGCCAAATATAACTGTCACTTAAAAGGTCAAACAATTAGTAGTATTGGTCCAGTTAATTGCAATATTTAACCTTCATACACATTGTGCACATCGTCACCTGTCCACTGGCTTTAGAGGTCACTGTCTGTATGCATGTACAGTTCACTCAGACCCCAAGACACCCTTTACCTCCAGAGAGGGCAATGGAATGTTTCATTTTTGATACAAGCCATACCCGGATCAGAATTACTCTCCTCTCCTTTTGGCTTGGTGTCCATCCTGTGAAGCTCGCTGTCATTGGTGTTGTTTGGCCTGTTGGCATCCTGAGTAGCCATTGGTTGCTGCTCCACCTCTGATTGGGTGGGAGGGACCTTGGATTGTGGGACCTCAGCATGCAAATCAACATACCTGCAGAGTGTATGTAATACAATACATATATATGTAATGAAATACTGTTGAGTAATCTCCTGAAAGTTACTATTAACTTATACAATTAAAAATATGCTAAATCAATAAATAGGGGCATGAGTTTTATACAGGATATAAATACAGACATGCGTTTGTGCTTTGTGTTATTTATGTGCAAAAATAAGTTACCGTAAAATAAGTTAATCATATCATTAAGATTTTTAATATTCTCTTGAATTGTTGATATGTAAACTGTGTAATTTCTTACAGATTAGTAGTGCTTTATAGCTTGCATATCTTTCTTGCGTGTGTGGTGGGTATTTCTCAGTTATAAATGTAATCACATGTTTTGCTTGCAATTTGTGAAGATAACTAATTAAACTGATTAATGTCCTGGCTGTGTGCCCATTATCTGTGTTAATACTTGGTTCCGCTGCAGAGGGCCTCTTTCTCAACTTGTACCTCTGCAGTGCTAAATACACCTTGCTGACTGCTTCATCAATTTCCTGGCATTGCGGCAGCTCTAATGATTTGTGGAAGGCACAGTGGGCAACTTTTTCCACTGTGTTGGTCCTGGACATTTGCACTGTGATGTTGGTCATGTGACTGGGGTCGTGACAGTGGTGCATGAACAGCAGGATGACAGGTTTGTCTTCTGTGGAAATGAGAAACCAAACAGGTTACTGTGGGCTCTGATAGACGCTGTTGCCTCCCCTCCTGTATCTTAAATAAGGTGAGAACAAAGAAAAGCTGTGAGGTTTGCTCCCTAGAATACGCTCCTGGCTCAATATAAACCTTTAGTACACAAGTATTCAGTAATGCTGGCAGTGGCCCAGTGGACAACAGGAAGTGGACTGACTATTTCCAGCAATAATAATACCGAACTGCAGAAAATACCCCGGCTGTAAACTCCTAACAGCCTCTGCATTCATTTTTTAATTTTCAGAAATAAAATGCTGCATTTCCTCCATACTGTACCATTTACTGCTCAGGAGTTAAAACTATTCTCTCTGCATTAGACTGATCACATTAACCTGCAGGCCTGTCTGCTTATTGCTGATCACTCATATTAACACTTTTTTTGCACTTTCTGCAATAGAATCCCTTAAGGAAACACGTTATGAAGTTGTAGTATAACAATCGTATTTTCTTAGACAACTTACTCATGACATCAGCTGCACTTGAATCCACACATTGTCCAACTTGCTCCTTCACAGCAGGAAAAACATGTCATGTTAATCAAAGCAATATTCACAAATCTAAATAAAAATGTGAACTTTAGGACATAAAGCCATAAAATCAGCACAAACCATATGCAAGTAATATATATTAAACACGTGAGTCCATAATATGGACGGGGTAGATGAGGGGGGCGGGGCACGCGGGGGATCGGACGAGCGGGGCATGACAGCTCAGGGGCCCAACAGTGAAATCACTCCATTAACCCTTGGATCTGAGCAAGCAACCATTCAATTACAGGCACAGCGGCCAAACACACTGAGCCACACATGCAGTTTTTATATTTTACCTTGATGAGAGTCATGATCTGTCTCCGAACTTGAAAATTACATCCACCTGGCAGGAGTTCATTAAGATCCTCCCTTGTTAATGTGAGAATATCTGGATCATAAGGTACTGCCTCTGAAGGGGAAAAATTAATTTCAAAAACACGATACTGTATATGTGTCTCTGTAGCTTTTCTAATATCACATCATATTTACAGCAATTTCATTGTCTCAAATATCAGCCATCTACTCTGACTACTTCACAGAGTTGGGTAATTCAGGTCCAGAGAGTGAAACTCCGGACCGGGATCTTCTTTCAGCCAAACACTAGAATACTCTGTAACTCTGTAACTCTTTATGCTCAACTGGTTGGTTGAAACAAAATCTTGGTCTGGAGTTTTACTCTCTGGACCTGAATTACCCAACTCTGTAAAGTAGTCATTGCAGATACCACAGGATGAATGAGGGGCAAGGCAGGAAACTCAGTGGGCAGGATGCCTGTCTGTTATACTGTAGAAGACCCTGATATCTGCATATTTGGCTGCAAATGGAAAGAATTATACACCCCTTTGGAGACTACTATTGAGATAACTTTTTGTGTTTTTATATTAGAAGTCTGACCAAGTACATAGGACACAATAGCGAAAAACATGGAACCTGCTCTTCCCAAGTGTGCTTGATATCTGTATTCCACCCCTGCTGACCATAAAGAATAGTTTGTGTTTCTCTGTATGTGTTTGTGTTTGTAAATGTATTTTGTTTATGGTGTTTATATATGCTACTGTACACCCGTATGAGGAAGCAACCTGACTAGAGCCCACAGTATACTTACCACTTAGTTTGCGTGCAGCGTCTTTAGAAATGAGCTTGATTTTTTCCCTCAGTGTCTGTGTACTCATCTGTCAAATTGAAAGTGAAATCATTTGTTCCAAGGTTAAATGGTAAGTTTTTATAGCCTATAGTTCTTCAAGTCATCGTGAAACAATAAAAATAGTTTTAGAAGAAAATGTAGATGGTTCTGTGTTCCTGTGTTACATTCATGCCTGTGCAAGCAATTTGGGAGATCATATCAAACGCTGGATAGCATTATTTTTAAGTCCTGCTTTTTCATTTGAACTTAATGGCATGTAAGTTTAGATGAAAAAAAGTCTGAAACTATAAACCTGAACTGCTAATTTACAATGTCTGAATACTGCTATTGGATATATAATTCAAGAAGGGCAGTGCTTACCGGATTGTTCATGGTTATTGTATTTTATTTTCCTTTTCTCTTGGCTCATGAAATAGAAGAACAAACGTCTCCCGTCACAGTTCCTCCCCCGGGAGTCCCTGACTGAGGCTTCTGCCCTGCCCCAGTACACCAGTCTCTACCTGGAAAACCTGCTCCACTGGTTCCTATCCCCAGTCCCTCCTCTGCTGCCAGAAAATGCTGGAAGAACAAAAGGGATTTACCTACTTCAGCAGTGACGTTCGTGTCTCTGGTGAATTGCAGGGGGGGTCATGAGGTCGCTGGAAAGGGGTGTGTGGCTCCCGAAATCTCTGCAAGAGGACAAAGGTCCAAGTCTTTAGAGTCCTGGTGCTCCCTGTCTTGCTGTGTGGCTGTGAGACATGGACGCTACCCAGTGACCTGAGGCGAAGACTGGACTCCTTCGATACTGTGTCTCTTCAGAGAATCCTTGGGTACCGCTGGTTTGATTTTGTGTCAGACGAGCGGTTGCTAGAGGAGTCCCGAATGAGGCACATTACCTGCATTGTTAGGGAGCATCAATTACGGCACTACGGCCATGTGGCGTGATTGCCTGAAGGTGATCCGGCTCACGGGCACCTGTTGGAGGGTGGGACTGTACCGTGGGTCTGCCTGGGGGGGTCGCCTGCCAGGATCCCGAGGAGTTTCCCCAGTGGTGGATGTGGCAACGCGCCGCATCTTCTAGCTATACAGTAAAACCTCGGATTGTGAGCATAATTCGTTCCGGAAACGTGCTCGTAATCCAAAGCACTCGTATACCGAATGGCGAATGGCTTATTGGAAATAAGCAAATTTTCCCATTAGAAATAATGGAAACTCGGATGATTCGTTCCACAACCCAACAATATTCATATAAAAATGATTAATACAAAATATAAAGTAAAAACACATAAAACAAAGTAACCTGCACTTTACCTATAAAAAGTATCGTGGATGGTGTGAGGGAGACGAAAGAGAGGAGAAGAGGAGGGTTATTTTGTAGGAAGACTTTCACTATAATGGAATCACTGTTGGCTCACTGGATTCTTTTCCTTTTTGTGCGATTTTAACAAAGAACCTGTCCAATGACAGCCGCTTTTGCCTCCTTTTCGATTTCAATGTGGACATCGCATTGTCGTTACAATTCAATCGAGAAACAAACAATTCTGTTAGAGGGAAAAACCAGCAGAAAAATGGACAATGAGCTGGTTGTATAAGTGTGCTGACCTTTGAACTAATGCATTGTTGAAGCACCTTTTGATTTAATTACAGCATTCAGTCTCTTTAGGAAGGAGTCTTAATGCCACATCTTGACTTGGCAACATTTGTCCACTCTTCCTTGCAAAAGCGCTCAGAATCTGTCGGAATGCAAAGGTATTTCTGGTGCATAGCTCTCCTCAGGGCCCCCCACAGATTTACAGTTGGATTTATGTAGGGGTTCCGGCTGGGCCATTTCAAAACTTAGATTTTCTTATAGTGAAGCCCTTCTTTTGTTGGTGTGGGTATATGCTTGGGGTCATTGTCATGCTGAAAGGGGAAATTCCTCTTCATCTTCAGCTTCCCACCAGACACCGGAAGGTTTTGGGTTCGTTCACATGATATGAACAAACTAATAACGATCAGTTAAATAGGGGTGACACCAAGACAGAGCTGTGTCCTTTATGCCAACCACAGATCTTACCCGGTCCAACAGAATATTATGTCCACAGTATTGAATGCTGTAGATCTAGTTACATTAGTGCTATGTGTTCAGCCTGGCACTTCAGGCTGACCTCTTTCCCGAAATAAACCCATCAGCAAGTGTCTGTCCTCTCTTAACTTTCTCTCTGTCTGCGGTCCTTGTGCTTCCAAAATCCTGATTCTAGTTTCAGTTTTATTTTGGATTCAGAAACTGAATACAATATTTACATAGTAGATTTGTGCGCCAGGGAATGTAACCAGTTTTGGTTTTTAAGCGGGGGAGGGCACCAGTAGGGGCAGGAAGCAGGCAGATAAGCAGAGAAGGAAATAACAGTCAGATAAGCCGAACTTAACATGCAAGTCATTATTTATTTCGACAGTAATAGAAAGCATTAAAATTAGAAAGCAAAATCAAATTACTTCCGAGGCTTCTGAAGAGCCCCCTATCCAGGCAGGGCCCTGGTTAGTTAGATACACCATTATCCACTGTCTGATACATCTTTTCTCTCTCCATCTCAGATTTATGGATATTTATGCATTTTCTCAATGTGTTTACAGCTTCTTGTACAATATACACACATTTACGTATATATGGTAATCTGTATTGCTGTGGTATGTCCAAACACAAACCGGTGTATATATGTTTTACGCTAAATATTTTTTGTTTGCATGTTGGATATACGATATAACTGAGCGGCAGAGATGTGAATGATGAGTGAATCCATTTAGTAGTTTTTACCTCATTACAATTTCCATGGTAACCCCAGAGAAATGATGCATCACGGTGGCCATGTAGGGCATGCTACAGAAATGTTTGTGCTCACGCATTCTTACATGGTGAGATGACTTTAGAATCTTTTCTAATCGATAGACCTTTTTATTACAGAGCATAGTGTAAAATGTGTTTATGTACACAGTATATGCATATATGGCCGGCCTTTCCCAATAAATCTGTACTGCATACACAGTTAAATTAGCTGAATAATTACACTATTTATTTGCAAATAACTGATTATACTGATTAAAATTCCATCCCCATAAAGAACCTGTTTCTTAGCTGTGGTATTTCTGCAACAATGTACGGACCTCAGCCACAGCCTGCTCATTTTCCTGGCATTCCAGTAGCCCTTTAGTTTCATGGAAGGCACAGTGGACGACTTGCACTATGTTGCCCCTGGACGGTTGCACTGTGATGTTGGTCATCTGACTGGGTTTGTGACAGTGATGCATAAACACCAGGATGACGGGTTTGTCTTCTGTGGAAGGAAGAAACCAATTGGGTTAGCATGTGCAGTGATAGATGGCTGCTGCTGGCCCTCTGTGGATAATTTCATATCTGATGTTGGGTGAGAAATTAAAAAGAAAAAGGGAAAAAGATCAATACATTTTCAAAGTAGACTGTGAATAAATAAAATATAAAAATATCCATCCATCCATTTTCCAAACCGCTTATCCTACTGGGTCGCGGGGGGTCCGGAGCCTATCCCAGAAGCAATGGGCACGAGGCAGGGAACAACCCAGGACGGGGGGCCAGCCCATCGCAGTATAAAAATATCTTCCTGTTCATATTATTTTAACGGATTTTTTTTTCCAATTTCAGTCACTGCGTTTCATGTTTGACCTTTGTAATATGGGTACTGTCATGCCCGGCTCGTCCGCTCCTCCTGTGTGCCACGCCCCCTGCTTACCCACGTGTGTTTCCCGGATCGTACCCAGCTGTGTCCGTTTGCTTTCAATCAGTCCTGTGCATTTAAGTCCTGGTCTCCCCAGTTTTCCTTGTCTGTCATTGATGTTTGTTCGCGTGAGATCCCCGTTGTTGTCATTAAATCCCTGGTTTACCCCGACTTCTGCCTGTCCGCCTGCTTCCTGCTCGTTCGCCTCGCACGATCGCCGCTCTGCCCGCGATCGCTGCCGACTCTCCCGTGACAGGTACGCTTTTATTTGAATTATTTTGGAATTAATTGGAATGCTGAGACATGAATCTTATACACTTTACTCTGAGTAGTGAGAGCGCGGAAATTTGTCCAACGGAACGATCTTTTGGGAATCTGTTCTTTGAAACAACGCTTAACTAAACAAGACAGTTAACCTGGTCTGGAACAGACTTGTTCACGCGCGTAAGTTACCATGGTAACTCAGCAGGGATTCATTTGAGACACATTGATGGAACGGAACTCCCACTTAAATGAGCCAGACTTGTTGAAATAAATCAGACTTTCTCCTGTTTTATGGAATACCCCCCTGGCTTGAAAGAAATTATTTTGTTTCAGATTAGACACTAAATCTCTGCAGTGTTTTAGAATTACTGTAACTAACAAAACAGAGCCCATTGTTACTTTTATCTAAAAATTAATTTATCTTGTTTTTCAAAACAGTGAGGAGCCCAATATCTTGTAATTCATTAATCTAATTTTACAGCCTTGAGTGACTGTCATGTTCATCGTAAAAACTGAGGACTTGGCAGATATGGATGGATTGTTGATCTGAATTAACTTTCACAGGGAAACTAAAAGGCAGCTTCTTTTAAATTAGTGCTGCTTCTCTGAAGAGACAGACTGCACAATGTCTGTCAGTTGTAGTTATTTTGCTTGTTTGTCAGATCCCAGGTGACATACAGCAGAGACTGAATCCTGCCTCACCTGTAACTTTGGCCATGGCTGCCTCCATGTCTGTCCCAATCCGAGAAGCAACAGAACAGAAGAGCAGGATGACGCTGCTGCTCTCTGCACTGCAGAGCTCTATCCGCAGGTTCAGATTTTGCATGAAGGTTCCATGAGCCTTGAATGTTTCTCCAACAACCAGCATGTTGACTTTTATTGGGGAAGAACAAAAGAATTTAAAAATAATTTACACCTCTCGTGAGCAGGAAGGGCATTTTTCACCTTGGATGAGATTCTATGGAGTAACTGGAACATTATCGTAATCAAACAGGATTCGACACGATGATCAGATTTGGAATTTAGTTGGAAAATACAGAAACAGACTTTTGATGAAACTGACTAAAAAGTGATCTAATTAAAATGTAAGATGGCAAACTTGAGAATCGCATGATAGCTTACCTGGTATGGAATCACGCAGAATGTCGTAGTTATTGTTGGAGTTGTGACAACACAGGTTACAAACTGCATGCCACAGGCGGCAAAAAAAATCTGCAAAATATTTGCATCTTAAGTCAGTTGTGTCAATTAGCATACACTGAGTTAAATAATACTGGGAAGGATGACTAAAGGCAATAAAATTTTACATGGATTTATATTATGAGAGAGAGAGAGAGAGAATGGTGAGAGAGAATGTCTACTGTATTACAATCAGCAAAGTTTTTATGAGTATAGAAAGTTTCTCTGGCAACCAGCACGTGGACTTAAACTGATGATGAGAAACAGAATTCTGAGCTATGACTGTCATGAACAGGAAGGGCATTTTTCACCTCAGACAAAATACTCTGGAGTAACAGGAATATTATTATGACTGAACATGATATGACATCATAGTTTAGTATCTTAGTATAAGACACTTTATATCACATAAATAATCACTGATTGCTCTATTTCTTTCCTGAATTCATGAATATGCACAGACATACACCAGCACACACACACACACACACACACATAATTCTTTGGCCGCCTAAGAAAATACTGCTTAAATGATCGTGTTAAATGTAAAAAAATAATATGTTTGTTAGCTTAACCATTTGAAAACTGCTCCTAAAAATTCACGGTATTTGCAGCAACCATCCTATACACATGTACAGTATGATACACATATTTTTTACTGGACCATTAGCATACCGCATATGGCTAATCAGCACCTCACTACTTTTTTTAGAAACTAATTAATTAAAGTGAGCTGGTCGTGAAATGAAGCAAATACATGAAATAGCTGGGGTGCCCTTGAGTAGAGGTTTGGGAACCAAATAGGTCTTCATCTTTCCATATGACAAGATTTCAGTGACTTTTGGGAGAAGAGAATAATTCCTGTTGGTTTTTATTGTGTTGTTCTTTATTTGCATATGTTCTAATGTTACATTGTGTTTTTTATTCTGAGCAAATATATGCTTAGTGCGCAGATAAATAAGGTTAAATATTTCCTTTGACTGCCTGCGCCTTTTACACAATGCTGCATGTGTCTCGCTCACTATTTTCATTTACATTTACATTTACAGGATTTGGCAGACGCCCTTAGCCAGAGCGACTTACATAAGTGCTTCGAGACTCTGCAATGAATTTCCGATGCTAGCTCAATAAGGACCCAAGCTATGAATACTATCTCTGAGAACTCCATTGAGTAGTGCAGAATTTTTTATTTTTTATTTTTTTTTTTTTTTTTTTTTTTTTTTTAAAACACACCAGATTTTCCACCAAACCAGGGTACCTGTATTATTAAAGGTTGGGTGACATCATTGGAAGTGTGGCTCTGAGTTATTCCAGCCTCTGGCGCAGTCAAATGCAAAAGCAGCATTTCCAAAGTGCCCGTTGTTTGTTTAATGTAAATTGTGTTCGTCTGTGCTCTATATAACGGCTCAACTTCTTGGTAAATGAGACATTTTCTCTCTTCATCTTCCCCCGCAGAATAGCAAAAAACACACATGAATGCTCACTGCCATGGCGACACAGGACGTGTCCAAATGTAAGTGGTCCTTTGATTTGACTGTTTGCGGGAAAGCATTGTTCATCTGAAAGATTGCGAGCTCTAGGAAATGCTGTGAAATACATTTTACATTAATTTCTGTGACTGCAGAATAGTGGAATCTGGAAGGGACTGTAATTTAGTTTGAACATGCAGGAACATGCTACTTTTTGCTGATTTAGACTGAAAGTGAAGCATTTCAAATCTAAGATGTCAAACCTGATACTCACGAGACAACTTACGAGTAGTGATTCTGCCCGTCATGAACAGATACGAAGCGATGATGATGAAACAGCATACCACGCTTAGCCATGTTAAGCGAACACCACCTGTGAAATATTGCCATCATGAGTTAGTTTCAGTAAACAGCCAACAGTTTATTAAAGCATTCACACTGGTAAAGATGGCGGAATTTTGTTGTTGTTGTTGAATTGGATTGAAAATGAATCATTTACAAATGGAAGACGTCAAACCTGAGAAGTATTCCCAAATGTAATTAATACTTGCCAATGATGTAAATGATTCCAACGACGAAACAGCAAAGGATAACTGTAAGGGTGGGGCGGCGGGTTAATACTTTTGCAGAGGATTATAGATTGTATGTTGTACCAGTTAAAAAAAACGACTGATCTAAAATCCTATCGTGTCGTGCGGCACTTACTACAAGCGACATCATTTCGGTTCAGGGAGCTCGGTCGGCTAGTCTGAAATGTCGAAAATGAAACCAAATGTCCTTACAAGAAATGTTAAAGCCATTTTTATCTGGTAACCTTTACATAGCTTATACTTCTTCAAATAGTCATGAAAACAAAATTAATTTTTAGAACAACAATAAGTACATGTCTGTGGCTTTTGGGTAGTGGCTACAAAAACGATATGCCGATGCGACAGCTGTGTTGGTAGGCTACAGGTTATGTCTTCATGCATTGTACACTTTTCCGATACTATATAGTATAACCATTAAACAACGCGCTTTGTCACAATTTTAATCGCATTTAAATTTAGGCTTAAAAACCTCGTAATTACTCTGTCGGTAATTACTGTCATTTCTTAAACGTACAATTTCTTGTTAAATTACAGCAGTTTAATATGGTTTCCTAAATATGCAATTGATTACCGGTGCTGCTTACCTGATTACTCATGATTATTTTATTTGTTTCCTCACGTGTCGAGAGATCGTTTCTCCTGTCGGAATGAAAGCGAAAGTAAAATAGTAGATGAGGCGAAGCCAGGATCTGAACACATCCGGGGTTTTGCCCAGAGACCGTAGTGTCGGGCTGGGTGCAAGCAGCGACAGTAAAAGTTATTGACAGGCGGGCGCTGAATAACTTGTATACCTGTATGTATATATGTATATATTTACCTGGTACTGAAGGGGAGTCCCCGGGTTCTTTTACTAACCCAGATTAATATTTTGTTGTTCCTCTTTTGCTAACTAATGTATTTTATGTCTTACATATGCTTAATGAACTGTTCTATTCTAGATCTTACCCCTGTATTAAATCACGATCTTTTCACTAGGTGAACTGCTATATATTACGACCTTAGAACATGAACACTTTTACCCTTAAGTTATTTAATAACACTCAAAAGTCCACCTCTTAAAGTTAAATAAAAATATTTTACTCAATTGTTTCCTTAGATTTAGAAACATGTCTTTATGACTATTTAGGAAATTTTAACCAGTGCTGATGCAATTTTAGGTTCATTTTACTACTCCAATTATGTTGTTGTTATTGCCATCGCTTGTACATTTATCAGGCCAATGTCTACCATATCACAGTCGACAAACTTACCTTGAAATGGGGTCTTGAGTCAGTCCCAACTGTGGCGCAGAGCCATCGCGGACCACACAAACACAATTCACTCACACATGTACATCTACGGGCAATTTGGGATCTCCATTTCACCTCAGCATGTTTCTGGACAGTCCCAGATTGCAGACGACACTGGACCTGCGGTACACTTCCGTTTCGCGGACCAGGCCCTTCTTCGTTACGGATTCAATTTATGATTCTAAATTTAAACTAATCTTGGATGGATCTGCATTACCTGTGCGACATCGGCGTGACAGTCAGGTGCACCTTATCGCCCAAATCACAGCCAGGTGCCAGTAATTTCCCATTTCGCAGCACAAGACTAGAGTAACCTATGTTCCCTCTGCAGGCCAAAACAGGAACACACACACACACAAGCAAACCCAACACAGGATTGTAACAGAATCCTGTTCTAGTAATCGCATGCACACCAAAAACCTACAGACTGCTTTTGTTATCCAGATGCCAGCGAAGGACCTGGTTTCGTACAGCAAGTTGTAATGATGAAGTTTGTGCTGATTCCTTTAGCAGGGACAGCAACATTAACCTACTGGCGGACACTCAAGCCTGATCTCCATAACTACAGTCACTTAAATCGACAGACCTGCAGAATGTGTATATTTAAATACCTCTTATCTTTTTTATTTAATCAACAAACATTAATTTACATATGATAGGGAAAGACGAACCATATAATGAAATACCTGCTGCATGATTTTTAACAAGGTGTGTGTCCTTGTCTGTGTGGTTCAGGTATACATTAGATATATACATTTGGTGCCCACAATGTGATAAAAACCCATATTTTGAAATTGTGTGGACCATTTTTTTGGGAATTTCTATTTTATAAAAATCTGTGACTGCAATAAAAATCTAAAAATGCCAAAATGTGTTTGGTTACTGTGGTGTAAAAACAGCCAAAAACAGGATATGAAAGCAGCAAAGTTTTTTATTAGGTTATCTGATGCACCAAATAAGCCGGGACACCGTGTCCACATACAACAAGTGCCCACAGTTATTTTGTTGCGAAATTCCTTCATTCTTCTTCTTCATGTTTATCATTCTATGCCGTAAGAAAGAAGGATCACAATTACTGTATTCTCTGTGTGGAACCAAGCAGAACCAGCCCTGTAATCGTCAGTGTGCCCTTCCTCCTGCTCGGCTGCTATGTGGCCCTTACCTTTCACACAGTACTCTGTAATCACATACCTTGTGATTATAGCAAATATTTTCTAAGTAGGCATAAAATATTCCACTACATCTAAATGTATGATTTCCACTACATTAGTTATGATTAAGGTTAGGGCTTGGTAGGAGTTAAGGTTGTCATTAAGCTCATAGAAATTAATGGAGTACAGGTGTGTGTGTGTGTGTGCGCGCGTGCATGTGTCTGTGTGTGTGTGTGTGTGTGCGAACGGGTATACCTATCCTTATGGGGACACAATGTCCCCATAACGTGATAAATATCTTTTTTTTTTTTTCATTATGGGGACCGGTTTCCTGGTCCCCAAAAGGGAAAATTCTTTTTTTATAAAAAAAATCAGTGACTGTTATGAAAAAACTAAAAATGCAAAAACTTGTATTTTGCTTAGTCACTTATGGTTAAGGTTAGGGCTGGGTTAAGGTCATCATGCTGGGATTAGGGTGTGTGTGTGTGTGTAATGCATGCCTGCATACATGCTGGGTGTTTCCCAGTCATAAATGTTAAATGTTCTGTGCAGACAGTTAAACTCCTTATCAGAATAATCACACCATTATCTTGCTTAACAGGGACTATTTCAAGGTTATTTTTTCACATTGTCCGTTCTTAACAAGTACCAGTCAGTGAGGCAGTTCAGGTTAGGTACCACAGTCTATGGATGAGGTACAGAAATGGTGGACTCTGCATCTGGACAAAGCACAATATCATCTGGAACAAGTGATCGATAAACCAAGGGGACCCCTCCGTGGACCATGGTTTTGTGTGGCTGATGAAATTTGGACCTCTCGGACCCTGGTAAGTAACCCTGGCCTACGATGTCACTGTACTAATCAATACTGTGACCCAAAGCTGCGATACTTTGGTCCCCAAGACTGACTCTTTACACATCCTTACAATGTCTACTGCAAATAACTATTCATCAGTAAGCCAGAAATTGAATGTGTGAGCAAGCCTACCTGCAGCATTGGCAGAAATACAAGCTCTGTATATAATTAAAGATTAATGATTATTAAAATCATGCGTACACACTTTTGTGGTATTAATCCATGCTTCCCTGTAGCATGTCTGTTCCTTCATTGGTATTTATTCAGCTCTGAACACACTGTGGCAGCTGCCTGATCATTCTCCTGGCATCGCAGCAGCCCTTTAGTTTCATGGAAGACGCAGTGGACGATTTGCACTATGTTGCCCCTGGATGGTTGCACTGTGATGTCGGTCATGTGACTGGAGTCGTGACAGGGGTGCATGAACACCAGGATGACGGGTTTGTCTTCTGTGGAAGTAAGAAATCAAAGAGATTAGAGTGGGCTGTGCCCCTGTCATTCACTGCACGTCTTAAACTGGGCCAGCAAGAAGGGGAGGTGGTCTTGATTATTGATGGTGTGGGGAAGTAAGCGAATGCTGGCATCCTATCCTAGGTGTCCCATGCTAAAACTGTGCTTCCCAGGATAGACTCTAGTCTCATCTCGACCCGGTACTGGACACATGGTCACTGAAGCATGGATGGAAAAGTTACAAAGGTCCAGGTTTTTTTTAAGTATCAGAATTCACTGCCCATATTCAGAGTCCAGTCTAACTTGTCCATTAGTTATTATGAAAACAAATGCTGATGATTCAGATTAAACACTGTTAAATGCTGCATGTGCTCTATTGTAGAAGCACTATTCATTACAGAACAGCACCCAACACTATTGTGTTAATCACTATGACAGCAAAAACACAATGTAATTGCTTTGGCCTCTGTGTTTTATACACAAGACTTGAGCAGTGACGTTCATATTTATACTCAATTTGATATCTTTGGCACTAGTCCATTATATATCTGATGAGTATCAGACTTAAGAGATTGTCAGGTTCATTGGAAAAACTTCACAGACACGGATGGTTTATTAATCTGAGTTTACTTTCACAGGAAAACTTCTGGAAGGCGGCTTTTGCTAAAAATATATCATAACTTCCTCTGAGACGAGTTGGACTACATACTGCAACACCTCTTTGTCGTATCATTTTGGACTTCAGGGCAAAGCTGACATGTAACAGTGACTGCATCCTGCCTCACCTGTAACTCTGCTCATTGCTGTTAAATGCTGCATGTGCTCTATTGTAGAAGCACTATTCATTACAGAACAGCACCCAACACTATTGTGTTAATCACTATGACAGCAAAAACACAATGTAATTGCTTTGGCCTCTGTGTTTTATACACAAGACTTGAGCAGTGACGTTCATATTTATACTCAATTTGATATCTTTGGCACTAGTCCATTATATATCTGATGAGTATCAGACTTAAGAGATTGTCAGGTTCATTGGAAAAACTTCACAGACACGGATGGTTTATTAATCTGAGTTTACTTTCACAGGAAAACTTCTGGAAGGCGGCTTTTGCTAAAAATATATCATAACTTCCTCTGAGACGAGTTGGACTACATACTGCAACACCTCTTTGTCGTATCATTTTGGACTTCAGGGCAAAGCTGACATGTAACAGTGACTGCATCCTGCCTCACCTGTAACTCTGCTCATTGCTGCATCCATGTCTGTCCCAATCTGAGAAACGACAGGACAGAAGACCAGGATGACGTTGCTGCTCTCTGCACTGCAGAGCTCTATCTGCAGCTTCAGCTTTTGTATGAAGGTGTCATGAGTTTTGAAGGTTTCTCCGGCAACCAGCATGTGGACTTTCACTGGGGAAGATGAACAGAATTTTAAAATTTTAAAAATAACTACGTAAGCAAACATATAATTCAGCTTCTGTGGGTCTGAAGGTATCCATCCATCCATCCATTTTCCAAACCGCTTATCCTACTGGGTCACGGGGGGTCCGGAGCCTATCCCGGAAGCAATGGGCACGAGGCAGGGAACAACCCTGGATGGGGGGCCAGCCCATCGCAGGGCACACTCACACACCATTCACTCACACACCTATGGGCAATTTAGCATTTGATAGGTTGTTTGTGTTGTCACAGAGGGTAGAGGAACTTACAATCTTAACTGGACTTGATACGAGAAGGGTGCAAACTAATGTAGCTCAGGCGTTACATCAAGTCACGCAGTTGGTTACCCTCTGTGACAAAACAAACAACCTATCAAACGCATCTACTGCTGATACCCGATTAATTTCCATGTCATCTGCTAAGGCAGAAATATTTACTACAAGCTCTTCTGCCGCCATTACTCATTCTAACTAAACGAACAAATCCGTTGAATGCTAGCGAGGCCCTAAACAAGGAAGTGAGTGACGTCGTTAATGAAGGTCCACCTTGATGAGTGGTCTGACAGTTGGGAATTGCAAATTGAGTTTTCTCCCGAACATGCAATGCAATTCCCGGGGACGCCATTGCCATTTGAATAAAGAGGCAAAAAGCCCATGGTAATACGAAATGCAATTCAGTGATTTGTTATTCTATTTGTTATTCAAAATATTTTTAAATGAATTAAGGATTTCATAAGCACTTTGCACATTGAAATGCCGATTGCAGAATGTATTTTCAAATTACATGCACAGATTAAATATTGAAATGACAAATGCATGCTCTGATTGAATATTGAATTGACAATTGCCAAATGAATTGCCATTTGAATAAAGAGGCAAAAAGCCCATGGCAAAACGAAATGCAATTCAGTGAATTGTCATTCTATTTTTTATTCAAAACATTATGAAATTAATTAAGGATTTCATAGGCACTTTGCACATTGAATTGCCGATTGCAAAATATATTTTCAAATTACATGCACAGATTAAATATTGAAATGACAAATGCATGCTCTGGTTGAATATTGAATTGACAATTGCAAAATGAATTGCCATTTGAATTTTTGTGCTTATAATCTTCCATACCCTAAGAGGTCTGATATTTCATTGAAATTGTTTTGAGTTCTCTCGCAATACTTTTCTGTAGCTGATAACTGTACTGTGTCCATTTAACCTCACTAAACTTTTCTATACTAAAAATAAACTGTACTGTGTCCATTTAATGTACAAAAGATAGAATTAATGGACTAATAAGTATAAACCTAAACGATACAGACATATCCAATTAAGTGTGCTTTAAGCATTAAACTATAGTGGACAGTACACACTATGTAACTGTCATATATGTTTTTATATGTATTTATTAGTAATTGCACTGTGCCCATTCACCATCAGTGACTGTAAACAAGACAGCTGGGGTAATGAAGGTGAATTATACACACAAACACTGAAATATTAAAATTTATCTGTAAAGAAACCTGGAAAACCAAAATGATGTTGCTTGCTTTTCTTGAAAGATTGTCACGGTCTGTACTGTCCAAACCTGCCCTTTGTGTCTCTTCTCCTTTCCTCCCCATTTGCTTATTTTTGGGTTTTATTTTATCCTTCGCTTTTGGTTTTTCCTTGTATCTTTTATGGTTTAACCTTGTGTTCCTGTTTTGGGTTATTCTGCCAGTGTCTTATTTTATGTTTGCAAATTCTTTGGCTCTTACGTATTCTTAGTGTTAGCTTTCAGTGTTTCATAGTATTCAGTGTTTGGAGTTCCCTTGTTCTGTGATTAGTTAATCGTAATCCACTCCACCCCCCCACCTGTTTCTAGTTAATCTGTGTTCCCTTTGATTGGTTAATTGATTATGAGTTACATCTGTCCCTTGTCCTCCCTGGTTTTCTGTTTGTATTTAAGTTCTTGCCTTAGTTCATTTTCTCAGTGATCATTGTTTTAGAATGTTAGATGTTTTGGTGTGCTGTGTGGCTTTCTCTTCTTTCCTTCCTCTTCTTTCTTTCCCAGTCCTGCAGCATGTGTTGCACTTCTCCCTACTTTCTACATGGTTCGGTTATTTTGTAGTTTTCTCAGTTCTGTTATCAGGGATTTGTTGCAGCATGCCTTCCTAGCTTTGGCAGCAGCCACTGTATTGCTGTTTGTGTTCTACTTCTGAATTCTTCATATTTTACCATAATTCTCTGTTCCACCGCTTAGAAATATGTAGTCCTGTTGTGTTCCATGCTTATCTGATTAACTGACTGATGCACGCAGCACATTTTTAAGCACAAATGCTAAGGAAGTAATCTTGGCTTCTTCAACAAATCCTGGCTTGATATAAATTAGTGATAGCATGGCGATTCTCAGATTGCATTTGTTTGGTTTTGTTAAGCAGAAACTTCTTAGCCTGAGTTTCGTGACCCAGGCCATGGAAGTTCAAACACAAAGGTGAGAGAAACAAACTCTGGAAAGGGTTCATAGTGAAATAAGGTGAATACAGGGGATAATGACACCGTTACCTGGAATACCTGTCTCTGTACACATTGTGTTCATGGCCACCTGCCCACTGGTTGGAAAGGCCAGTGTCTGCATTTATGTACAGTTCACTCAGGCCCCAAGACACCCGTTACCTCCAGAGGGAGCAGTGGAATGTCCCTTTGCTGGTACAATCATCCCTTGACCAGATTCCCTCTCCTCTGTCGTCGGCTTGGTATCCGTCCTTGGTACCTCATTGGTGATGATTGACCTATTGGCATTTCGAGCTGCTACAGGCTGCTGCTCAGTCTCCGATTGGATTAGAGGGATCTTAGCTTGGACATCAACTCTGCTGCAGAATCTGCAGAAAATGTGCATTGAAATGCATGTATATATATATAATAAAATACTGTTACATAATCTCCTGACATTCTTTTTGACCTTTAAACAATTACCTAGATGAATATATAGGGGCATGCAGTGGTGCTAAGACTGTGGGTCCAATGACAACATATCATACTGAACCCCCAAACCAGGCCAATCTAATTATGTTCCAAATTTTTTATGACCCCTGTCACCAAGGGCCCCTTGGAATCATTATAACCCCCCCCCTCCCTTTATGACACCCTTGGGGCATGTTATACACAGTATACAAATATACATATAGATACATACTGTATATAAGGGTATATATTATGTATATAAATGCCAAATTAATTCCGTTACCTCCATTCAGTTTTTCTGTTTAATGTTTCAGTCACATATACTACAGTGTCTTTGTTAGATTTTCTCCACAATGATCCTGCTGATTAAGGGTGTAACGATACACTCAGCCCACGAGTCGATACTGGGTTCACGAAAACGAGACGAGACGATATTTTAACAATATTTTGAGTAAAACTTCAAAGAGGAGATATATTACTGGAAAGCAGCCTTTTATTTAATTACTTTGAAAGACAAAAAATGCTGAATAATGCAGATTTATGGTGAAATGTTTTAAGTATCACCATCATCATATGCAGTAAAGAACAGAACAAATATCTAGCACCATAAAATATTTCACCACAAACTCAAACAGGCTTCTCTCCTATTTGACTTCTCAATTGAATATAAAATAGAATATAAATAGAACAATATAAATAACAAACATTAAATTTTTTTATGTTTTCTTCACCAGTGCAGTGGATTTAAGTAAAGATCTCTGATGCTGCTGCAAATGGCTTTGCATAGTAGTAGCATTAGCCGCTGTGTACGGCGTTATTTTCCTAAAATGCTTACAGATGGTTCATGTTTTGTCTGTCACCCTTTCGCCGTTTATATTATCCGCCGGATGCCCAAAGTGTCTGGGGTACGGAGTGAGATCGCGCTCATAGTGTCTGTTTTGCTCGGTTTAGCTATGCATCTGCGCTCTCGTATATTTGACACTGATCTCACTCCATACTGGGGCGTCTAATGATAATTTCGTCAGACGCCGACATGCTTACAGCAGCTGATTTGCATCGTATTCGCAAGACCGCTTTTCACTCTGACGAGGAATCTCGTCATGTTGTAATATCGCGACTTCTCGTTACACCCCTACTGCTGACATGTAAAATTTGTAATTGGTTACTTTTTTAATAGTGTTTTTATATCTCACATATCTTTAATTTCTGCTTTTTATATTTTTCATATATGGTGGCAGTTTCTGCATTAACAGTTCAGAATCAATCACAGAATAATCACAAGGTTTGCTTGATGAATCTCAATTAATATCCTGAATGTTTGCACAGTATTTGTGTCAATAGTTACTTCCCCTGCAGAAGGTCTGTTTCTTCACTTGTACCTCAGCAGTGCTGACCGCACGGCATTGACCACCTGTTCATTTTCCTGGCATCGCAGCAGCCCTTTAGTTTCAAGGTAGGCGCAGTGGACGACTTGCACTATGTTGCTCCTGGACGGTTGCACTGTGATGCTGGTCATGTAACTGGGTTTGTGACAGTGGTGCATGAACACCAGGATGACAGGTTTGTCTTCTGTGGAAGGAAGAAACCAAACAGGTTACTGTGGGCACTGATAGATGCTGCTGCTTCCTACCTTGTTATTTTTACATCTTAAATAAGTTGAGAACAAAGTAAAGCTGTGAGGTTTGCTTCCTAGGATTGGCTCTTGGCTCAGTATTAACCTGCAGTGCACAAATGGTCATGGAATGATGGATGGGGAAGTTATAAAAGCCAAGGTCCTTTGAAGTAAAGAAATTTATTACATAGATTCAGAGTCCAGGTTGACCTGCGTGTTTGTTATAGACTTGGCAAGAAACAAAGAATGATATAAATGTGCAGTGGTGCAGAAATACTTCACATTACAGAACAGTGTCAAATTTTACTGGGTAAATCACAACCACAGTAAAACAAAAGACCCAGAACCAGATGAGTGGAAGAGGATGGATGGATGGATGGATGGATGGATGGATGCATTCATTATTCTATCCAATTTCTGTAGCCACTTGTCCTGTGCAGGGTCATGGTGGTCGACAGCTTATCCTAGAAACTACAGGTGCAAGGCTGAGAATAACCCAGGATGGGGGGGGGGGCAACCCACCACAGGGCGCACACACACACCATTCACACACACATGCATACCTATGGACAATCTGGCAGCTCCAATTCACCTTAACATGTATTTGGACTGTGGAGGAAAACCGGAGAACCTGGAGGAAACCCCACGATGACACGGGGAGACCCTGCAAACTCTCCATATTTAGAGCTAGAGCGCATCGAACCAAGAGAAGGGCAACAGTGTGAACCACTGCGTCACCGTGCTGCCCCATTGTCTGATTCCATTACAGTAGATAAAATTTTGTGGAAATCTTAATTAAAGAGTAATAATTTTTTATTGATTAATTGTATCTACCAGATTATCTGTCAGTCAAAACAAAATAATCTGTGATAAACCAAAAATCGTGAATGAGTATGTTTTGCTATACTTGTGAGGACCAAGTAAATGAGCAAACCAAGATGATTGGCTCATCCTACAAAACAGGACAACTTCTCATGGGCAGCTTCTGTTAAATAAATCACAACTTCCTTTCTGAGGAGATGAATTACATAACATCTGTTTGCTGTATCTTTGATGGACTTCAGGGCAAAGCTGACATGTAACACTGACTGCATACTGACTCACCTGTAACTCTGGCCATGGTTGCCTCCATGTTTGTCTCAATCTGAGAAACAACAGGACAGAAGACCAGGATGACGCTGCTGCTCTCTGCACTGCAGAGCTCTATCTGCAGGTTCAGCTTTTGTATGAAGGTTTCATGGGTATTGAAAGTTTCTCCAGCAACCAGCATGTGGACTTTCACTGGGGAAGAGAGATAGAATTTAAAAATTATTTACAATACAATGAACAGGAAGCATTCATGAAAACTTTCTACATATATATTCCTTCTATGTGACATTGATCCACCTGTGTGGTAAAATGTTCTCCATCTCAGACTGGATGGAGAAGAGGAATTTAATCACAGTTTATTTTGTGGATTTCAATGTGATGGATACATTTGTAATTTAGATGGAAAAGGCAGGAACACTGTAACTGAGACTGAAAGTGAATCATTCCGGATCTGACAGTTATGCTGGAAGGGATGAATGAGAATCTGTTTAAACTACAAAACTGTGAAAGGACACATACAAAGGGGATTCCACTGGATCCAATAGGGAAGTGACCCCTGGTGACCACACTACAGCTGAAACTGGATTTTATTAAAACTTTTCCTTCTGCATAAGACTGGTCACATTAACTTTATGGCAGTGAGTCAGAGGGAAACAGGAAGTGGTGCAACTATTTCCAGTAATTCTGCTGAACTGCAACAAACATCCCCGTCGTTGTAACCTCTGCCTGAGTCTTATAAGTTACAAAAACAAAATGCTACATTTCCTCCATACTGCAGCTTTGCCTTCCACTTCTATTTTGCATTTCTGGATGAGTAGTTACTATCAGGTTACTTGGAATATGTGTCTGTAACCATGTAGAGCTCACTCAGGCCCCAAGACACCCTTTACCTCTACCTGAGCCAGTTGAATGTCCCATTGGTGGTACAATTATCCTGTGATGAGATTCACTCTCCTTACTTGCAGGATCAGTGCCCTCCACAGGAAACTTGCTGTCATTAGTGACGTTTGGGCTATTGGTGCCCTGGGCGGCCATCTGCTGCTGCACCATCGCTGGCTGGTGGCGAGAAACTTCAGGCTGTGGGACGTCATCATGTGAATCAACATACCTGCAGAGTGCATGTAATAAAATATATCTGTGCAATGAAACTGTAATTTATAATATACTGACAGGTATTGTCCACCTTTAAAACAATTTGATAGATCTAAGTATAGGTGTGTGTGTGTATGTATGTGTATTTGCATAGATAACATATGAGGACCAAATTGTCCCCTACGTGTAGTTAAACCTCAAATTTTTGGGGACATCTTTTAAGGTCCCCATTTGGATAACCTCAGTTTTATAAAATTCTATGAATACAATCAAAAAAGTAATAATGCCAAAAGTCTTGTATTTGGGCTGATTACTTATGGTAGGTTAGGGATGGGTAGATGTTATGGGTGTCGTGATTGGGATTAGGGCTTTACCCATAGAAATGAACGGACGGACCCCATTTACATGGGTACACCAACATGTGTGTGGTATGTACAGTATAAATATTCAGATACATAGATTCATAAACAAATGTAAAAAATAAGTCAAATTAATTTATTACTTTCAAAATAAGTTAGTCATCATTTTTTTCTGTTTAATTTTTCATTCAGTTTTTCCATTTAATGTATAATTTTTCATTCACATACAATACAGTTAAGATGTTAGAGATTCTCCTGATAGTTACTGTTGATCTGCAAAATTTGTAATTTGCTGGGTTTTTATATTTGGTGGTATTTCTTAGTCGGAAAGGATCACCTGCATAGTTGAACTCCACAGCATAATAATCACAGAGCCTGCTTACAAACTTTGAGGATAATTGATTAATCTGATTAATATCCTGAGTGTGTTCACAGTATTCTTTCATAAACCATCAATTCAGATGAGTGAGCAAGGTGACTGCTATGATTACAGACACTACAAACTCAGAATATAAATAAGCACAACTGATTAAAATCATGCACACTATTCAGTAGTGCTAACCTATGCTTCCCTTACATTTCTGTTTCTTCACTTGTACCTCATCAGTGCTGAGCACACTGCACTGACCGCCTGCTCATTTTCCTGGCACTGCAGTAGCCCTTTATTTTCATGGTAGGCGCAGTGGACGACTTGCACTATGTTGCCCCTGGACGGTTGCACTGTGATGTTGGTCATCTGACTGGGGTTGTGACAGTGGTGCATGAACACCAGGATGACAGGTTTGTCTTCTGTGGAAGAGAGAAATCAAACAGGTTACTGTGGGCACTGATAGATGCTGTTACTGCCCACTATGATTTATCACACATCTTGAATTAGGCGAGGAAAAAAATGGGGGAAATGCTCAGCCATTGATAGTATGGAGAAGGACGAGAATGCAAAGAAATGGTGATGATTCAGGTTCAATCAGGGATGCTCTGAACAGGGTTTTTGGGCTGATCATCAACTGCCAAGGAGTGGAATCAGAATTGGCTGAAACTGATCACTGATCAGCAAAAATATACGATAACACAATTCAATCTTGCTTTAAGAATGAATATCAAAATCAGTTTTAGTAAATGTTCTCCATATTTAACAAAAAGACAGCAACCACTTATCACCACAAAAAGGGTCAAAATCAAAATCAGGAAACAAATGTAGATTTAAACATGGAAGCATGTCTGCATTTTTTGGGGAAAGTCTATTCTGTTCTCTTCCAAATTTTTCACAGCTGTACTGAACATCCACTCACTTTCCACACTCATACACTGAGCACAAAGATATTGATAGAGGCCAATCAAAAGTATTCAGGCATCAAATTTGGGGTCAATCCCTGCATTTCTGCAGTGCCACCAACAGGCCAAATGTTAAGGTACATTTCTGATGATGACTTTTGAACTGTGTGTCCTTAGGTTATGATCTATTTCCCCCTTTATCCTTGGGTCTCAATTTGAAGGCACCATGATATTAAAGTCTGGCATATTGGATTTTCCCTCATATACAATTTTTCAAAAGACCTACCTTTAGTTCAAGGGTGTTGGTCACACACATCAAAAGGTAATTTGGTTGGTATCATCTACAGATGGTTTTACATTTTGTCCAATCATCGACATATTTAGCACAGATGATTTTCGGACCAAGACTAAAGTTATCAGCTTTATTTTTGACTTTTGAAACTGTTCATCTGTCACCGGCAAATGAAACTGGCAGCAAAGCCGCCATTGAGAAAATGAGGGCATCTCTCCACAATGCTTTGATGTCTTCACACCAAACTGTGGACTCAAGACAACATCCTGAGAATGTGCAAAAACATTTATGTCATTTGATCACTGGGGGCACTGCAATAAGCAAAAATATGTAATACCTTTTGATGTGCTGATCTTATAAAAGTGGTTATTATGTCTGGTAATATATTAATTGATCACATAGACCAAATTTATGTGTCTCCCATTTTGGATTTAATCAAAAACCTTAAAAAGTTTTCAGTGGCCTCAGACCTCCCTGAATCTTCACCAAATTTTGCACAGATAATCTAAAGATTCACAAAGACTCACGAAAATTAGACAGATTATTTATTTTCAAAAATATTTGTCAGTGGCTGGGATGAAAATCAGCACCTCCATATCCGAGACCATGGTCCTCAGCCGGAAAAGGGAGATCGACAGGCGGATCGGTGCAGCGTCAGCAGGGATGCGCGCGCTTCATCGGTCTGTCATGGTGAAGGAGCTGAGCCAAAAGGCAAAGCTCTGCAGTCGATCTACGTTCCTACCCTCAGCTATGGTCCTGAGCTATGGGTAGTGACCGATAGAACAAGATCGCGAGTGCGCAGGGTGGCTGGGCTCTCCCTTAGAGATCGGGTGAGGAGCTCAGTCATTCGGGAGGGACTCAGAGTAGAGCCACTGCTCTTCCGCATTGAGAGGAGCCAGATGAGGTGGCTAGGGCATCTGATGAGGTGTTCCGGGCATGTCCCACTGGGAGAAGGCCTCGGGGAAGACCTAGGACACGCTAGAGGGACAATGTCTCTCGGCTGGCCTGGGAACGCCTTGGGATCCCCCCAGAGGAGCTGGATGAAGTGGCTGGGGAGAGGGACGTTTGGGCCTCCCTGCTGAGACTGCTGTCCCCGCGACCTGACCTCGGATTAAGCGAAAGATGCTGGATGGATGGATGGACTATTTGTCAGCTACAGCCTATCAAATTCAGCAGTGAAGCCACCAAACAGGAAGTGAGCTCATATATTGGCCAATCTTTAGAAGAACTTTGCTGTTAGTGCATTCAGCCATAACCTTGACAAAATGACAAAGTCTCCATAGCAACTATGCCCTGATAGTCTGCTGGCTCCCCTCATTGGTGACTGCAGCTATATTTGTTACTCAGCTAGTGCTCGTTTTAAATAAATTATATTTATGTAAAAATGTGAGGTATTTCTCTTCAATTTACAGTTTTTGAATTCAGATTCATGGTATAGAAGGGAACTTCTGTTCTTCCGGACTTGGACTCAGTTGCACTGCTCCGGTACTGCACTCAGATGTGCCCCTCCACTGGACTGGGCCTTGCCTAGACTTGATTTGTTGGACTAAGTTTGACTCAAATACAACACTGGGTCTTATTATTATTATTATGATTATTATTTTTAAATCAGTTTTTGCTTTTTTAATTTTCTTAACTCACCAAATTAACCTGCAGGTCAAAACAAAATAATCTATGAGAAACCAAAAATCTGTTAATGTGTCAAGCTTAATTGGAAATAATTGGCAGATGTGGATGAATTGTTCATCTGAGTTAACTTTCACAGAACAACTTGTAAAAGGTAGCTTCTGTTAAATCACAACATCTTTTGTGAAGAGGAACCACATAATATCTGTGTGTTTTGACTATTTTGGATTTCAGGGCAAAGGTGACATACAGCAGTGACTGACTCCTGACTCACCTGTAACTCTGTCCATGGCTGCATCCATGTCTGTCCTAATCTGAGAAACAACAGGACAGAAGACCAGGATGACGTTGCTGCTCTCTGCACTGCAGAGCTCTATCTGCAGCTTTGTGTTCCACTTCTGCTTTAGCTTTTGAACGAAGGTCTTGTGAGTCTCAAAGGTGTCACCGGCAACTTGCATGTTCACTTTAACTGTGGAAGAGACACTTAACTCTTTAAAAATGAATTACAAATGTCATTAACAAAAAGAGCTTGAATGACACACTGACTGGAACATGGAAAGGATGGTCAGATTTTGAGTTTAGTTGGAAAATGCATGAATGTTATCTTTATGTTGAATCTGACCCAAAGTGAATCATATCAAGTAGCAGATGCCAAACTTGAGTATCACGGGACTTATCAGTAGAAGAATTTTGCAGAATGACAGTTAATGGTGGAGACGTCACCTGATCTACAGCAACAGCACCAAAGCCAATCTGTAAAATATTTCCATCTTGAGTCAGTTGCAGTAAATTAATGATATCAGTGAAAAATGAAAAAATGTTAATAGTTGTACAATTGGAGGCTCAGGAAATACGCTAAATAGGGCTACATTTGAATAAACTGAACACCAATAAAAATGTTTAGAACTAAAGACTAATATATGATCAGGGTGAGGGGGCTATAGAATTTCTATATGTATGTATTTTGAAATATATGCTATTTGGCTGTTGGAAACTTATGCACATACTGAATTCAGTACAGCTGATCCTCAGAACGGCTCAATGGAGCAAAGGAGAAATGTGCAATATGGCCACTATTGGAACAATGGCAGGCATGGATAGTTAATTTTTTTTTTCAAGCAGACTGATAAGAATTCTTTGCCATGTCACATTTTAGGCACTACAGCAACTTTGTAATGCATACTGGTTCCTCCTGACCCCATCAAAGTGTCCTTGAGCAAGACGCTGAACCCCAAATTGCTCCCAGTGAGCAGGTTGGTGCCTTGCATGGCAGCCTTTGCCACCGGTGTATGAATGAGTGTACGAATGGGTGAATGTGAGGTGTAAATTTTCAAGCGCTTTGAGTACTCGTAGGAGTAGAAAAGCGCTATATAACGGCAGTCCATTTACCATGCTACGCATTTCTTTCGCTTCTTGAGATATTCCGAGGATTATTACCTCATGCAGTACGTACACACCAGCCACCAAACAGCGCATATTTCACAATTCTGATCCGCGTAGAAATAATAGGTTTAATCATATAAAATGTGTTCAGTGAAATGGGCAACATATCAACGTCTCAAAGACTAAACCGGAATGATTTCCCGCTGGTTATAGTCTGTCAGTTTTCTATGCGCGATCTTACACTGTATAGCGTAAAATACCCAAATATTTTAAGCGCGGATGATTTGACAGTGTATCGACAGTCCTGAATCCATACACAGCAGTTCAAAACACATACATATGTACATGGTGGGGGGTTACTGAGATGCCTTTCTGTCGGGTTACAGCAATAGCTTACCAATAAACAACGCTACAGTAAGGAGAAAAATGAAACGTTCTGATCCAACTGAGGTTTATTTCATTACTCAACATTATACTCAACCTGTATAAAAATACGCATAACGATTACTTTATTTTTAAATAATAATAATAATAATAATAATAATAATAATAATAATTATTATTATTATTATTATTATTGTTGTTGTTGTTATTACACTTATCATTGTGTTCGTGTGTGGGTGTTTCTGCATTTGGAAATTTAGTTTCACTATTAAGGTTCACTATTTGCTGTAAATGTTCAAACAGGCACATAGCCTAAAAGCAAGCGCGTCTTGCGGCAGACTTACCCGAAAAGATCTGCTCGTCAGTCTGAAGCCAAAATATCAAAAGCGAAACCATAAGCATTAACAAGAAACATTAAAGCAACCTTCCACTGTCATCTGTTAACCTTTGCATATCATAGCCTACCTCTTCATGTTGTCATGAAACCAAACAATTTAGTATTAAAACGAAAAGATGTATATAGATGTGTCTTTTTTATTATTTAATTAGGAAGTAGCTTGAAAATGATTTCTATGCAGCTGTGTTGGTAAACTGTTGATTAAATCGTATTGATTTTACACTTATCTTAGACTATACATTAAACATCACGTTTTGTTACTATTTTAAAGGCCTTTGAGGCAGTTAAAAAGACGTGGCACGTTTTAACGGTCGGTATACTTTGTCTTCTTAGATCTACAAGTTTCGTTACGTTAAAACAGCGTAATACTGTTTATTGAATAATTCATTACAGTCGCTGCTTACCTGATTATACATGATGATTTTATTTAATCTGTTTGCCTTTATTTGTTTATGCTTCAAGAAAGGTGAAGGTTTTACTTTTACGAACGAAACCGGAAGTTAAATAGTAGATGAGTTCTTCTATGACCGAGCGTCACGTGTCACACACATTTCGTTACCCTTTGGACTGCTGAACGCTTCTGAATGGGCATAAAGTCCCGTCCACTTGTCTGTTTGCTTTTGAAAGACATAGAAATAACCCTTGCGTGCGGGAGCGCGTATGTGTGTATGCGTGTGCGTGCAGATTAGGTTTATATTACATTTTGGGGTAAAAAAAAACAGACGTTTTTTTTGACGTTTTGTTAACCATTTTTCAGGTACCCACAAAAATCTGTGAATGCAGTCAAAAAAGTAAAACTGCCAAAAGTCTCGTATTGTGTTTGGTTACTTACGGTTAAGGTTAGGGCTGGGTGGGGGTTAAGGTCGTCATGTTTGGATTAAAGTTTTTGCCCATAGAAATGAGGGTCCACAGAAAGGTATAATTACATACCTGTGTGTGTGTCTGTATGTGTGTGTGTCTGTGTGTATTATGAGTAAAACAATGAAAATGAACAGGAGTTTTTCAAACTTTTTTCAAACTTATTTGTCCTGGGGACCAGTCATGTCAGGCTTTGGGGCTGCAGGGCCCTGCAGAAACGACCCCCCAAAGCCCCCGCGGATGCGTATCCGCATAGACAGATAGATAGATAGTATGTTATTCAAAAAGTCACTGATATCTACTTGGATGGCTAGATGGAATTCACTATGGTTCCCAGTGGCGGTTTTCCATATGGGTGACATGGGCCATTGCCAAGGGCAGCATCGTGGTGGGGGCGGCATCGTGGGCATCGGCAAAAAAATATATATATTTTTTTTTTATTTGAGCACGCCCATGCTGCCCCGACATCATGCCAGCACATTTTTGGAAATACATGGGCAGCAATCAGTTTTCTATTGCCCATTTGCGGGGAGTGAGGGCGTCCTCCATTGGCGGGGAGTGAGATGCGCCCTCCATCTGTGAGGTGCGCCTGCTGCTTGCCGCACAGGGAGGAGAAGGTCAGGGCAGCCGGGGGATTCTCTGGCTGGCTGGAGCGGCATCTAATAACCAGCTCGCAAAATAAAACAAAATAAAATCAAAGAACACAAAGCAAGACTTATAATTTGCACCGATGTGTTTTCTAAATTCTATCACACTCATATATGCGGGAAGTGAGCATGAGGGCCCTCAGTGCACCTGCTGTGCTGAAGTCTCACACACAACCTGCTGAAAGAGGAGGGGGGCGGGGAGCTTCTAAATAATGCACAGTTCATTCATCCATCCATCCATCCATCCATCCATCCTCCAAACTGCTTATCCTACTGGGTCACGGGGGGTCCGGAGCCTATCCCGGAAGCAATGGGCACGAGGCAGGGAACAACCCAGGATGGGGGGCCAGCCCATCGCAGGGCACACTCACACACCAGTCACTCACACATGCACACCTACGGGCAATTTAGCAACTCCAATTAGCCTCAGCATGTTTTTGGACTGTGGGGGGAAACCGGAGTACCCGGAGGAAACCCCACGACGACATGGGGAGAACATGCAAACTCCACACACATGTGACCCAGGCGGAGACTCGAACCCAGGTCCCAGAGGTGTGAGGCAACAGTGCTAACCACTGCACTACCATGCCGCCCCCTGTATGCTATTTCATTTTATAAAAAGAAACTTACTGTACTGTACAATAAAGTATTTCACCACTGCTTCTCCCTCAGCTCCCACTGTTTGCTATCGCATGCATCTTTGGATTTTTTAGTGCAATCTGTGCTTTATTTTTTTCGTGAAATGTAAGTGCAGTATCTGTTTATTAAGTGCTGTGATTTAATATGTACATTATTATTTCAGTACTGTGTATACTGTCCTTAATGTCTTGCCTCTCTCGTATAACTTGAGATACGCCAAAATTGACTTGCAACAAGTGGTCCTGGTTCCAAATGCGGAAGCCGATGGATACCTGTATTTTATATGCTGTAGTGTGCTGAGTGTCAGACATTGCAATGCACCTTGCTTTGATTTTGACCCGTTAGATCAGAGGGAGGTAATCTTATCCAGAAAGGGCCGCTGTGTATGATGGTTTTCACTGCAACTCTCTGAACAGCGAACCTAACGGTTATCCCAATACCTTGATCTTGCTAGCATATTTAAATGTGAACCTATTCAGGAATAGAGTGGTGAAGGCATTCAGAGGAGGACTGATGATTATCAGAGGGAACAAAGGGGCTGGGTACTTGTCAGTATCCAGGAGAACCACCAGACTCCTACACTGAATGGTTCTGGATGTGGCACAGACGTTAATCCCTCTGTATTAGGGGATCCGTCTCCAGTTTGTACTCTTCCAGTTAATAAGTAGATTATCAGACAGATTTTCGCCCTAGTCCAGAACTCATTGACAGCCTAATGCACCGTGTTTCAGTTTGTCTTGATAGTCAATACATGTCACAGGATGTACATTACTCTGATGGGCAGGCCCTCTTACATATGATGGAAACACTACAACAACTTAAGAATAAGGGTCAGAAGAATGGAATACATATAATGAGTGTGTAGCTCAGCAGACTAAGACTCTGTGGTTGTGATCAGAAGGTCGACAGTTCGTGCTCAGAATTGGCAGAATAGCCACATGTCCACAGGCTTTTGAACAAGACCTGAAAACCTCGGGGGCCTCAAGGTAGCAGTCTCTTCACTGTGACCCCCAAGCTTGTTCTTGCCTCTATAGAGAGTAAGATGGGGCAAATTATTAATCCCATGGGGCCTCAGCAGAATTACAAACCAGTACAAGGAAAATAGTTGTTAATTTTACATACTACCTTCTGTTGGCCTTATGAGATTATTCAGATTATCCTTTTTCCCCATAATTGCAATTTTAACATTAAATTGATGATTTTCCCACAGTCCTGTAGCCACTTTATATGGTAATTATTGATGAAAACTTTTTTGGAAAGTGAAACAATATTAAAATTGCTTTATTGCGTAAAAAAACTGGTTTTGTTTAGTAAAATAATGTTTTTTCGCCCTTTATACTGCCGTCTTGTGGCAAAAGTTAAATACTGCAGGTAGAAAACAAATGATTTCTTCCCGAAATTGCAATACCTACTTTTGGCCACGAGATGGCAGCAAGACAATAGAAAAATTATTTTCCCACGGTCTACTAGCAGCTTTGTGTGGTAATTGTTTGTATTAAAAATACATTGGACCAAGTCAAATTATTTTAATGAAGAATTAACATCTAAAAGCTGCTATTAGACCGTGGGAAAATAGTTTTTCTATTTTCTTGCTGCCATCTCGTGGCCAAAAGTAGGTATTGCAATTTAGGCAAGAAATCATTTGTTTTCAAACTGCAGTACCTAATTTTGGCCACGAGATGGCAGCAAGAAAATAGAAAAATTATTTTCCCACGGTCTACTAGCAGCTTTGTGTGGTAATTGTTTGTATTAAAAATACATTGGACCAAGTCAAATTATTTTAATGAAGAATTAACATCTAAAAGCTGCTATTAGACCGTGGGAAAATAGTTTTTCTATTTTCTTGCTGCCATCTCGTGGCCAAAAGTAGGTATTGCAATTTCGGCAAGAAATCATTTGTTTTCAAACTGCAGTACCTAATTTTGGCCACGAGATGGCAGCAAGAAAATAGAAAAATTATTTTCCCACGGTCTACTAGCAGCTTTATGTGGTAATTGTTTGTATTAAAAATACATTGGAGCAAGACAAATTATTTTAATGAAGAATTAACATCTAAAAGCTGCTTGTAGACCGTGGGAAAATAATTTTTCTATTTTCTTGCTGCCATCTCGTGGCCAAAAGTAGGTATTGCAATTTCGGCAAGAAATCATTTGTTTTCAAACTGCAGTACCTAATTTTGGCCACGAGATGGCAGCAAGAAAATAGAAAAATTATTTTCCCACGGTCTACTAGCAGCTTTGTGTGGTAATTGTTTGTATTAAAAATACATTGGACCAAGACAAATTATTTTAATGAAGAATTAACATCTAAAAGCTGCTTGTAGACCGTGGGAAAATAATTTTTCTATTTTCTTGCTGCCATCTCGTGGCCTAAAGTAGGTATTGCAATTTCGGGAAGAAATCATTTGTTTTCAAACTGCAGTACCTAATTTTGGCCACGAGATGGCAGCAAGAAAATAGAAAAATTATTTTCCCACGGTCTACTAGCAGCTTTGTGTGGTAATTGTTTGTATTAAAAATACATTGGACCAAGACAAATTATTTTAATGAAGAATTAACATCTAAAAGCTGCTTGTAGACCGTGGGAAAATAATTTTTCTATTTTCATGCTGCCATCTCGTGGCCAAAAGTAGGTATTGCAATTTCGGGAAGAAATCATTTGTTTTCTACCTGCAGTATTTAACTTTTGCCACAAGACGGCAGTATAAAGGGCGAAAAAACATTATTTTACTAAACAAAACCAGTTTTTTTACGCAATAAAGCAATTTTAATATTGTTTCACTTTCCAAAAAAGTTTTCATCAATAATTACCATATAAAGCGGCCACAGGACCGTGGATAAATCATCAATTTAATGTTAAAATTGCATTTTTGGGGAAAAATGATAATCTGAATATTCTCATAAGGCCAGCAGAAGGTAGTACGTAAAATTAACAACTATTTTCCTTGTACTGGTTTGTAATTCTGCTGAGGCCCCATGGGATTAATAATTTGCCCCATCTTGCTCTCCATAAAGGCAAGAATAAGCTTGGGGGTCACAGTGAAGAGACTGCTACCTTGAGGCCCCCGGGGTTTTCAGGTCTTGTTCAAAAGCCTGTGGACATGTGGCTATTCTGCCAATTCTGAGCACGAACTGTCGACCTTCTGATCACAGCCACAGAGTCTTAGTCTGCTGAGCTACACACTCATTATATGTATTTCACTCTTCTGACCCTTATTCTTAAGTTGTTGTAGTGTTTCCATCATATGTAAGAGGGCCTGCCCATCAGAGTAATGTACATCCTGTGACATGTATTGACTATCAAGACAAACTGAAACACGGTGTATTAGGCTGTCAATGAGTACTGGACTAGGGCGAAAATCTGTCTGATAATCTATCTATTAACTAGAAGAGTACAAACTGGAGACGGATCCCCTAATACAGAGGGATTAACGTCTGTGCCACATCCAGAACCATTCAGTGTAGGAGTCTGGTGGTTCTACTGGATACTGACAAGTACCCAGCCCCTTTGTTCCCTCTGATAATCATCAGTCCTCCTCTGAATGCCTTCACCACTCTATTCCTGAATAGGTACACATTTAAATATGCTAGCAAGATCAAGGTATTGGGATAACCGTTAGGTTCGCCGGTCAGAGAGTTGCAGTGAAAACCATCATACACAGCGGCCCTTTCTGGATAAGATTACCTCCCTCTGATCTAACGGGTCAAAATCAAAGCAAGGTGCATTGCAATGTCTGACACCCAGCACACTACAGCATATAAAATAAAGGTATCCATCGACTTCTGGATTTGGAACCAGGACCACTTGTTGCAAGTCAATTTTGGCGTATCTCAAGTTATACGAGAGAGGCAAGACATTAAGGACACAGTACTGAAATAATAATGTACATATTAAACCACAGGGGCGGCATGGTGGTGCAGTGGTTAGCACTGTCGCCTCACACCTCTGGGACCCGGGTTCGAGTCTCCGCCTGGGTCACATGTGTGCGGAGTTTGCATGTTCTCCCTATGTCGTCGCAGGGTTTCCTCCAGGTACTCTGGTTTCCCCCCACAGTCCAAAAACATGCTGAGATTCTGGGATAGGCTCCGGACCCCCCGTGACCCAGTAGGATAAGCGGTTTGTACAATGAATGGATGGAAATAGCATACAGATTAAGCACCTGTACTGTGCTATCTGCTTATAGTAGCTGTCCATTGTAGATACATCACTGTATGCATACTGTATTAAGAGCTAGATAAGGACAGTGGGTCATTATATGGCTTGCAGTCCTGCTCATTTTCCTGCACCTGTTACACTAAGTGATACCCCCACTAATGTCCTCTTTCATCCACTTTCGGGCATCTCTTGATCAGTGTATATTACTTACTATGGACCTTGGACATACATGCGATTGGACACACACACACACACACACTTACACTAATTACCTAATCAACCATCTGTGCAAGCAAGTAAACATTTACCATCTATATAAGTATTGCACATTGCATAGAGAGTGTCCAATCTATATTAAAGGTGACTCGAAAGAAGTCAGACTTCAGTAAAGACTGTAAATTTCTCAGCCATAACATAAGCCGTAAATAATTACCAAATGAGTCATCCCATTTGGGAAACATTTATTGATATTCTTTCATAACACACAGACATGAGTTTTTTTTCAACTGTCAGCATCCGATCCAAATGGGATTCCCATTTCCTTTCTGTGGGATTCAACAGAACACGGGCTGACCATCAGTCAACATGCCTTCAACCGTGCAGGACAGGACCCAGTCCAGGCCAAACCTCACGGTGCTGGTGTTGATAAAAAAAACATAAGGAACATGCAGCTGCAGCTCACACACAAACACAGTCCACAGCATCCAGAAAAAGGTCAGGCCTTTTTCTTCTTTAGCTGACTCCGCCCAGACCGCGCCCCCTTCTGGGCGCCTCGCACTATGCTTTTGAACTGGCCCTGCAGCTTGGCCCGTTTCCTGTTTCCCAATGCAAGTCATAAGAATCACCCGTAAATGATATTTTGAATCGGAACGATATTTATGTTTAGATTAAATATATAACTGTTTAATGATTGAATATAACTTGATATTGTTGTTTGTGTTGTTTAGTTTGAGGTTCTAGTTTCTGTCTTTATCCGCTTTCGTTTCAGTAGGCAGCTGGTTCATCCCAGGCTCAGGGTCTCTCTGCTCTTCATCAAACCCACACCCCCAGTTTGGGAGCACCCTCTCCCTCTCCTCCCCCCACGGCTGTGACCGTTACTCCTCCTTGAGGAGTAACCGCTCCGCACCCTATCCCAGCCCCTATACCCACAGGAGTGCATCACCCAGTGAGCAGCCGCCCTGCCTGTCCCCTCACACAAGCGCACACTGAAATCATGGTCCTAAGCTCTCTGTGTGGGTCACCACGATAGTACAGCACACCGACGATTGCCCTCTGACTGAATCAGAATCAGCTTTATTTGGCCAAGTTTGTTCACACATATTGGGAATAGTCAGACATTTAATCAAAATAATTAAGACAAGACATAAACATAAAGTTCTGTTGATATGCGACATATATAACCTCTGCATTCACAGCACTGCTTCAGTTATCGATTGAAGAGCAAATTTCCAAAACTCACTCACTCCGATAACCTAAAGTAATAAGTCATAATCCTCTTCACACGTTGCAGTAATGGGAATGAAATCTCACTCAGTGTTTATGTAATCGAGCAATGGAATTTCGTGAAATTTTCAAAAGTCCACAGAAATCTACTGAAAAACATTCCTGCGGACTGAGTTTTTGATATTTGCTTTTCAGTTACAATTTTCTTCAATCTTAGGTTTAACAAAAAAAAAACAGAAAGGACTTTACATCTGTCTGAAAGGAAAGTTGACACAGGCTACAGCAGTGAACAAATCAATCAATGTATTAAAGTTAGGCATTAAGTAACTGGAGGCACTATGTACATAACATGATGACATGCCTTATCTGTATTGACCATATTAAGGACGCTGTAACACTGCCCACCACATACCTGCTTCATTTATTGTTTTATACTTGCAGCTGCTTATTCAGACAGCTCGTCTACCTGTCTGTCCATGGCAGTCAGCAAAAAGCGAAGCACAAAGAGGGGCTCAGGACATTCTTACCTGAATGGAACTGTACTTTTTTTTTGTGGAATGAGACCCTTATGTTTAGCAAGTCAGACTTCACTTTCACATTTTAAGGCTTCGAACCTGGAGGCCATTTCACCTCACTCCATGCTAACATGACGCAGAAGTTTCCCAAAGGCCCTAAACTTCGCAGGGACAAAGTAACCATGTTGCAATGTCAGTAGGAGAGTGCAGCACCTCACACAAGAAGGTCCTGGGTTCGGTCCCGGGTCCTTTCTGTGTGGAGTTCGCACGCCCTCCCCATGTCCGCGTAGGTTTCCGCTGGGGGCTCCGGTTTCCTCCCACGGTCCAAAAGCGTGCAGGGTAGGCTGATTGGCATGTCTGAATTGGCCCTGTAATTTGTGTGAGTGTTCGCGTGTGCACTGCAGTGGGTTGGCGTTTGCCCAGGATTGATTTCTGCCTGTCCCCCTTGTTCTTGGGATAAGCTCCGTGACCCCAGTTAGGATTAAGTGGTTACGGTGATGACTGGATAATAAAAGAGACACTTCAATGATTTGACCATGCTTTATATGACCAGACATGTCTGGGTACAATATACATTGTGCAGTATATGGCGATGTAAAATATTGGGTAATGTGCAATAACTATATTACAGTAAAATATTTTAAGTTTACACCTTGAATTTAGCAAGCAGGCCCACTCTTTCTTTTTAACAATGTTAGCAGGTTGGGCAGCCAGCTGACCTTAGATTGTCACGCCCACCTGGCGACGGCTGCGACCGCAGCTGATCTCGCTAAGAGGTAATTAGTAGGACTCCCTATCTATGCCTCGCACCGGCGGCAGGTCGGTCTGTTGACGTGCCACTACCCAGCAACCTAACTATCTGTTCGTCCCACAGTTGGACTCCGTCTGTCTGGCCTTCCCGCGTTACCCGCACCTCCTGCCTGCCCTCCTTCCCTTCCGCCCTTCCCATGACACTCCCCGTGGATCTCCCTTCTCTGTGTGTCTGCGTCCCCAGACTGACTCCCCGGCTCTTCGACCCACGGATCTCTCTCCTCATCTCAACTACGGCTTCCGGACACATCTCAGCTTCTGCCCCTTTATCCTCTGTTATGGATTGTAGTTCCGAGCCTGCAGTGGCTTCTGACCCCTCTGTCTCGTCCCAAATGCACCTGGTTGCTCGGAATCCTCTGTCCTCGTCTTGTTATGGTACATAGACCCCCAGAGGTTTTTATTTTTTCTCCCTACTTGGGAGTTTTTGGTTTCTCTCCTCTGTTGTCATTTGACTTTCATTCTTTCTTTCATTTCTTTGTCTTTTGTATTCCTTGTTTCTATTTAATCATTCATTATAAAATGATGTTGTAATGTATCACAAGAAGCACCTTGGGGCAATTCTGTTGTGAAAGGCGCTATATAAAAATGAATTGAATTGTGAGACCACAATCTGTCAGGGTGATTGGAATGATCCTGAGATGTCATTGATGACATTGATGCCATTTTTTCTTAGTTTCTCTCAAACATACCTGTACCAGCTGATGCTGCAAACGTGCCCATTTTTCTTGTGCCATACGTCTGCCAGTATAGCGACTGTGTAGTTAATAAATGTGTTCGTTTTGGGAAAATGACACATGGTGCTGATTCTGCATCATTACTATACTTTACGGCCCAAGTTGGACAGTGTTATGGTCTCCATAAGTAGAGTCATGACATCAACACAGTACATTTACAGTACATTTATACACCTTTATTAACTTTCTGTTTGATCACACACAATCGTTAATCTGACGTAATCTCCTTAAAGTGATAGATTAACAATGTATACAATGAATAATTAGCTACATTTTTTTTAACAAGGAGTGAATGATCACACACAATCGTTAATCTGACGTAATCTCCTTAAAGTGATAGATTAACAAAGAATACAATGAATAATTAGCTAAGTTTTTTTTTAACAAGGAGTGAATGAATATATATATATATATATATATATATATATATATATATATATATATATTGTAGGTGTGTGTGTGTGTGTGTGTGCGTGTGTGTGTGCGTGCATGCGTGTGTGTGTGTGCGTGTGTGTATTCTGCATGCATACATGGTAGGTGTTTCCCAACCAGAAATGTTCTGAATACATAATTCAACTCCTCTGCAGAATAATCACACCACTATCTTTCTTATTACACTCATTATTACAAGGTGACTTCAATAGGCTCCTTTTTCTCATCTCCCTCTATCTAGTAGTACTGCTCAGTAAGGCAGCTCAGCTTTGGTACCACAGTCTATGATGTCACTGCACTGATCTCCACTGGCACCCAAACCTGCAACATTCTGCTCCGCAACACTAGTTCTTCACATCTCTTGACCATGTCTGCTGCCAGTAATTATTCATCAGTAAACCATCAATTCAGATGAGTGAGCAAGCTGACATGCTATGATTACAGACACTATAAACTCAGAATATAAATAAGCGCAACTGATTAAAATCATGCACACTATTCAGTAGTGCTAACTTATGCTTCCCTTACATTTCTGTTTCTTCACTTGTGCTTCAGCAGTGCTGAGCACACTGCACTGACCGCCTGCTCATTTTCCTGACATTGCAGCAGCCCGTTAGTTTCATGGAAGGCACAGTGGACGACTTGCACTATGTTGCTCCTGTACGGTTGCACTGAGATGTCAGTCATGTGACTGGGGTTGTGACAGTGGTGCATGAACACCAGGATGACAGGTTTGTCTTCTGTGGAAGGAAAAAACCAAACAGGTTACTGTGGGCACTGATAGACGCTGTTGCTGTCCCCTGTGATTTATTGCACATTGTAAATTGGTTGAGAAAATAACATGGGGGTGGGGGTGGGGAGGGGTGGTCAATCATTGGAGAAGCCAGCAAATGCCTCAGCTGTGCTTCCCAGGATAGACTCTAGTCTCACCACTGCCCTGCACCAGGGAAATGGTCATTGAAGCATGGATGTCACAAAGGTAACATACTTTTAAGTACTGAAACTCACTGCACATATTCAGACTCCATCTAACCAGTCTACTAGTAAGAAACTTGCTAAAAACAAAAAAAAAACAAATGTTGATATTCAGCTTGAAGACTGTTATTCCACAGCATTCTGGAATCTGAAGGGTGTGCATTAATTTTCTACAACCGCCAGGTAGTCCCAGCCAGGCAAATCACAGGAGCAAATTTATAATTATTATAATTAATTCTAATGTTACTTAAAATTTCAGAAATAAAATTTGAAAATAATGGAAACTATAAAAACTAAGCGACTGCTCCAGATCACTTAGACAACATCCGTGCTTTAGACTGAGGACCAAAACTTCAGTGACTAAATGGGCAGTAATTTAATACCGTAATGATTTTCTGATGTAACGGACTTGTAGTCTAGCCATACAGTATGTCACACTCCTGTATATCCTGCCTAAATGCGATGGTCTACGTGTCCGTTTGGATAAGCAGAAAACAGTAAATAACTCAGGTTTCACCTGTAATGAAGCTGAATACCAAGGAGTACATAAACTGAACTAAATAAAATAATGGCTGAATGGCGGAACTCACTGAGCACTTTATTAGGAACATCATACTGACACTGGGCTGGACGTCCCTTTGCTCTCATAACAGCCTCAGTTTTTCATGGCATGGCCTCCACAAGATGATGGAAACATTCCTTTGCGATTCTGGCCCATGCTGACATGATTGCATCATGCAATTTCTGCAGATTTGTCAGCTGCACATTCATGCTGCGAACCTCCTGTTGGACCAAATCCCAAAGGTCCTCTATTGTATTCAGATCCAGTGACTGGGAAGGTTACTGAGCTCATTATGTTCATGAAACCAGTTACAGTATAGATGACTTCTGCTGTGTGACATGGTGCATTATTATACTGGAAGTAGCCATGAGAAGATGGGAAAAATGTAGGTATGAAGGGATACTACTGATCAGCAGCAATACACACAGGGGCTGTGGCACTCAAGCAATGATCAGTTGGTATTAAGATTTAGGGACTGAAACTGCTGCCGTGAGGTTGGGTCCATAGATTCACGCTGTCGATGCCAAATTCTGACTTTAAAATCTGTCCCTCAGCAAAACTTGAGATTCATCAGATCAGGCTACATTTTTCCAGTCTTCAGTTGTCCAGTTTTGCTGAGTCTCTGCCCACTGTTGCCTCAGCTTCCTCTTTTGGGCTGGAAGGAGTGGAAACTGACGTGGTTTTCTGCTGTTGTAGCCCATCTGCCTGAACATTTGATGTGTTTTGCATTCTGAGATGCTCTACTGCTCACCACAGCTGAAGAGAGTGTTGATCTGAGTTACTGTAGCCAGTCTGTCAGCTTGAACCAGTCCAGCCATTATCCTCTGACCTCTCTCATCAACAAGGAATTTCCATCTGCAGAACTACCATTCACTGGATGATTTTTTTAATTTTTCTCCCATTCTGGGTAAACTCTAGAGACTGTTGTGCTTCTGCTTATGGTCTTAGCAATGGACAGTATTCAAATTAATGATGGTGACCAGGGCTCTATCCAGGCAAAATGTTTAATAGTAGTTCTACCAATAAATGTATTTTTGGTTTGCAAACGTAAAAATACTGTCTTCAGTTACAAACAAACTGTACATGCTAAGTGTGTGCAACTCGTAACTGTGGTCTTAGCAAGTGCATTCCAAGCCATGCATTATATATTTTTAAACTCACTTCATATTTCTGCAGGTGTGTTTAAAAACATATAACATATGCCTTGTCACGCATTAACCCTTACTTAAATACCGTATCTGCTATGTTGTGGAAGCACTATTCATGGCAGAACAGCACCCAAGAATATCAGGTTAGTCACTATATAAAACAATATAAGTACATAGGCCTGTGCATTTCATAGATAAACCCTGGCCAGTTACAGTAGGTTCATATTTAAGCTAAATTTCACATATTTGTCTATGTCAATTATATATTGTAATTTGTGTCAGTCTATTTTAAAAGCTTTCTTCACTTAATATTTTTATTTGCTGCATTTCCCGCCAGCCAAAATGAAATGATCTGTGGGGAGATCCAAAACTCTCAAAATGTGTCAGCCTTGAGAGACTCTCGGGTTCATTGGGAAAACTCGGCAGATGTGGATGGATTGTTGATTTGAGCTTACTTGCACAGAACAACTTCTGAAAGGTAGCGCTTGTTAAATAGAAAAATAGAATCAGAATTGCCTCTTGGATTTCAGGGCAAAGGCGACATACAGCAGGGACTGAATCCTGACTCACCTGTAACTCTGGCCATGGCTGCCTCCATGTCTGTCCCAATCCGAGAAACAACAGGACAGAAGAGCAGGATGACGCTGCAGTCCTTTTGAGTCGGGATCTCTTTGAGCTTGAGCTTGAGCTTTTTGATAAATGTGTCATGGGTACGGAAAGTTTCTCCAGCAACCAGCACATGGACTTTAACTGGAGAAGTAAAACAAATTAAATATGAGTTGCAAGTGTGATGAAAAGGGAGCATTTAGGAAAACACTCTACAGACTGATTCCTTCCGTGTGCCGTTCTTCCGTTATATTATTTTATGGGCTAGGAGTTGGGAAGCAGTAAAAATGCCAGCAGTCCTTGGATCCCCAAGGACTGGTTTAGTGTATACATCATCACTGGAGAAAAGTCTACTTCATTTTAGTAGTAAAAGTACAGTTCTGTTTGAAATATAACTGTTACTTGTAAGGTCACAGATAACACAGATAACTCAAATCAATTTGTTTGCAGAACAAAGATTTTAGGCCAGTCTGAATGTATTTTTTTCAAATTCTACATTTATTGTTAGGCTTGGCTATTTATTGTTGGTCCCATATATTGTTTTTTTGTGAAGCAACTATTTACTATTTATTACCATCACTCTGGAAAAGGTGGAGGATAATCTGGACAACTTAAGAAATTTTGCAAGCATGTGTATGATGGGGGTTTTCACTGGGGCCAAAGAGAAGTGCCCCCTAGTGGCCACCCGAGGGCAGAAACTGCATATTACCTTCGCTATGAAAAATAATTCTAGGCGTACCTGCACTTTTTCAGTACTATGTTCTGCATTATTGTCCATTTGCACACCTCACATCAGCAGCTACCTCATTCCCATATTCCACTACTTATTTATTATCATGTCTGCACTACTGAAGGTTGTAACCCCCATGCACTCACCCCCAGGCACCATGACACAAGAATTCCACTGAGTTCCCCAAATACATGTGACAATAAAAAAAACTTCCATCCATCCATCATTGTAACCACTTAATCCCAACTGGGGTCATGTGGGGGTCCAGGGGCTTATCCCGGAACAACGGGCGCAGGCGGGAACCAACCCTGTGTGGGCGCCAACACTCACAAAATTACAGGGCCAATTCAGACATGCCAATCAGCCTACCCTGCCCGCTTTTGGACTATGGGAGGAAACCGGAGCCCCCGGTAAAAACCCAGCTGAACACAGGGAGAGCGTGCGAACTCCACACAGAAAGGGCCCGGGATCAAACCCAGCACCTTCTTGCTGTGAAGCAGCAGCACTAACCACTGCGCCACCATCCTGCCCCACAATAAAGCATAAAACTAATAATATTTTTGGATCAGTGATTACAAGTCTTTTGCTGGGAAGCATGTAATATGTTCCTGAGCAGAATATGAGCACGACTGTGCAGAGATGAGTCAGACCCCAAGACACCCAGTACCTCCAGAGGACCCACCGGAATCTTCCATTTTTGTTACATCCTTGCACTGATGGGATTTACTCCTCTTTCCCACTGGTTCAGTGCTCTGAGGCTCGCTATCAGGGGTGATGTTTGCCCCGTTGTCATCCAGGGGAGCCATCGGCTGCTGCTCAATATCTGATCCGGTGTTGGACTGTGGGACCTCAACATGTGAATCAACATACCTGCAGAGTGTATGTAATAAAATGACATGTGTGTCCAAAGGAATACTATTATATAATTTCCTGATAGTTACTGTTGACCTTTGAAATGAACGTGCACATATATTTGTGTGTACTGTATACTGTATATAATGTATTTTTTATATCTAAGTACATACAAAAACAATAGTTATCTAAAATTTTTCAGATTCATTTTTCATTCACATACAATATTGCTGACATTAGATGTTCATCTGATAGTTGTTCATTCTGTAAAATTAATAATTTGCTTGATCATTAGTAATACTTCATATCTTACACTAAGTATGTTTAATGTGTACTTTTCATGTACTTTCATATATGGTGGGTGTTTCTCAGTTAGAAATGTTTTGCATACACAGTTAAACAGGACAATAATCATACAGTTTGGTCACGAACTCTGAGGAAAACTTATTAAACTGATTAAAATCCTGAGTGTTTACACAGTATTTGTGTTAATGCTCGCTTTCCCTGCAGAGGGTCTGTTTATTCACTTGTACCTCAGCAGTGCTGACCACACTGCTTTGACCGCTTGCTCATTTTCCTGGCATTCCATCAGCCCTTTAATTTCATGGTAGGCACAGTGGATGATTTGCATGTTGCTCCTGGACGGTTGCACTGTGATGTTGGTCATGTGACTGGGGTCGTGACAGTGGTGCATGAACACCAGGATGACAGGTTTGTCTTCTGTGGAAGGAAGAAAGCATATAAGTTTGTGTGGGCAGATACAGTATGAACGCTGCTGCTTCCCCATACAGTTTTTCTCCTCTATGTAAAATAAGGTGAAGAAAAAGAAAAACTGTAAGATTCTTAGAATAAGCTGTAGACTGACCACAAACCTGTACTGGATTAGTGAACATAGAATGATGGCTGGACAAAAGATAATCTGTTAGATCCACTGGAATAACCTTGTCAGATGTGGATGGTTTGTTAATCTGTTTATGTTTTACAGGATAACAAAAGCTATGGATCAGAAGTTAAATAAATCACAACTTCTCCTGTGAAAAGTTGTACTACATGATATCTCTTTGTTTTATAGTTGAAACCAGAAGTTTACATAAACTTAAGAAAAAGACACAAAAACGTTTTTTCCTCACTGTCAAACATTAAATCAAAGTAAACATTTTCTGTTTTACGTTAGGGTTACCAATTTTTTTGTATTTAAATGTCAGAATAAAGAGAGAGAGGATATTATGGAGATTTTAAATGTACACAAAAATGTGTCAAAAATGTACACACACTTCCTTAGTAGTTAGGAGCACTGCCTTGAAACTTCCACTTGGGCCAAATGTTTTTGGTTTCCTCCCACAAGCTTCTCAGAATAGATTGCTGGGATTTCGGCTCATTCCTCTTGACAGAACTGGTGTAACTAAGTCATGTCTGTAGGCCTTCATGCTCACACATGCCTTTTCAGTGCTGCCCTCAAATTTTGTGTGGTTTTGAGATCAGGGCTTTGTGACGGTCACTCCAACACTTAGACTTTGTTGTCCTTAAGCCCCTTTGTAACTAACTTGGAGGTACATAAGCTTGGGGTCATTGCCTGGATGCTGTTCAGCCAAATGGCTACTTCAATATTAGTTTAAATACTAGAACTCGTGGCCATAGGTGCAAATTAGCGGGAGAACATCCATCCATCCATTTTCCAAACCGCTTATCCTACTGGGTCGCGGGGGGTCCGGAGCCTATCCCGGAAGCAATGGGCACGAGGCAGGGAACAACCTAGGATGGGGGGCCAGCCCATCGCAGGGCACACTCACACACCATGCACTCACACACACACACTCCTATGGGCAATTTAGTAACTCCAATTAGCCTCAGCATGTTTTTGGACTGTGGGGGGAAACCGGAGTACCCGGAGGAAACCCCACGACGACTTGGGGAGAACATGCAAACTCCACACACATGTGACCCAGGCGGAGACTCGAACCCGCGTCCCAGTGGTGTGAGGCAACAGTGCTAACCACTGCACCACCATGCTGCCCAACAAAGTTACCCATAAATTTAATTAAAAAAAATTATGTGACTGATAGAAAAATGACACACATAATCACACACAGAACACAGAACTTTGTTAGCCAAGCTAGCTTGACTAAATCACCATGGCGTCACAAGAAGAAACCATGGAACACAGAGGACCCAGGTGCAGGAGACTGCAAGGTGTATTGGGGAAACCAAGCAAACAGAATCCAAATCGCAGGGCAAGAATCGTAGCCCAGGAAGCTGTTCCTAGGAGGTCGGAAACCAGGGGTGGTCAGTCCTACAGAGAAACACGAGACTGGGGATGGGAACACCGGGCAGGTCGGGCAGGAATGAGCAGGACGGGAACCGAAACAAAGCAGGAGAGACACGAGACAGAGTAGAGTGAGTGCTTGTGCGCGTGGCAGCTATACCTCACTCTCGTCCTGTGGGCGGGTCTGGCTTTTATGTGCTGAGCAGGTGGAGAGCTGACTTCTGTTGCACCTTTAAGCCCCCCTCCTCGGGGCATGGCACATGGCAGTCAGCAAAAAGCAAAGCGAAGCACAAAGAGGGGCTCAGGACATTCTTACCTGAATGGAACTGTACTTTTTTTTGTGGAATGAGACCCTTATGTTTAGCAAGTCAGACTTCACTTTCACATTTTAAGGCTTCGAACCTGGAGGCCATTTCACCTCACTCCATGCTAACAAGGCCACAGGAGTTTCACAAAGGCCCTAAACTTCGCAGGGACAAAGTAGCCATGTTGCAACGTCAGTAGGAGAGTGCAGCACCTCACACAAGAAGGTCCTGGGTTCGGTCCCGGGTCCTTTCTGTGTGGAGTTCGCACGCCCTCCCCATGTCCGCGTGGGTTTCCGCTGGGGGCTCCGGTTTCCTCCCACAGTCCAAAAGCGTGCAGGGTAGGCTGATTGGCATGTCTGAATTGGCCCTGCAATTTGTGTGAGTGTTCGTGTGTGCACTGCAGTGGGTTGGCGTTTGCCCAGGATTGATTCCTGCCTGCCCCCCTTGTTCTTGGGATAAGCTCCGTGACCCCAGTTAGGATTAAGTGGTTACGGTGATGACTGGATAATAATAATAATACCCAGAGACACTTCAATGATTTGACCATGCTTTATATGACCAGACATGTCTGGGTACAATATACATTGTGCAGTATATGGCGATGTAAAATACTGGGTAATGTGCAATAACTATATTAAATATATTTTACGTTTACACCTTGAATTTAGCAAGCAAGCCCACTCTTTCTTTTTAACAATGTTAGCGGGTTGGGCAGCCAGCTGACCTTAGACTGTCACGCCCACCGGCAGACGACAGCGACCGCAGCTGATCTCGCTAAGAGGTAATTAGTAGGACTCCCTATCTATGCCTCGCACCGGCAGCAGATCGGTCTGTTGACGTGCCACTACCCAGCAACCTATCTATCTGTTCGTCCCACAGTTGGACTCTGTCTGTTTGGCCCTTCCCGCATGGGGAAAACATGCAAACTCCACACACATGTGACCGAGGCGGAGACTCAAACCCGGGTCCGAGAGGTGTGAGGCAACAGTGCTAACCACTGCACCACCATGCCTCCCCTTGCTTCAATATATCCACATAATTTTCTTTTCTCATGATGCCATATATGAAGGGTGAGCATTAATTTTCTACAACCACCAGGTAGTCCCAGCCAGGCAAATTACAGCAGCAAATTTATGTGCTATTATAATTTTTAATTCTAATATTACTTAAAATTTCAGAAATAAAACACAATTTGAAAATAATGGAAACTATAAAAACTAAGCGACTGCTACAGATCACTTAGACAACATCTGTGCTTCAGGCTGAGGATCAAGACTTCAGTGACTAAATGGGCAGTAATTTAATACTGTAATGATTTTCTGATGTAACGGACTTGTAGTCTAGCCATACAGTACGTCACACTCCTGTATATCCTGCCTAAATGCGATGGTCTACGTGTCCGTTTGGATAAGCAGAAAACAGTAAATAACTCAGGTTTCACCTGTAATGAAGCTGAATACCAAGGAGTACATAAACTGAACTAAATAAAATAATGGCTGAATGGCGGAACTCACTGAGCACTTTATTAGGAACATCATACTGACACTGGGCTGGACGTCCCTTTGCTCTCATAACAGCCTCAGTTTTTCATGGCATGGCCTCCACAAGATGATGGAAACATTCCTTTGCGATTCTGGCCCATGCTGACATGATTGCATCATGCAATTTCTGCAGATTTGTCAGCTGCACATTCATGCTGCGAACCTCCTGTTGGACCAAATCCCAAAGGTCCTCTATTGTATTCAGATCCAGTGACTGGGAAGGTTACTGAGCTCATTATGTTCATGAAACCAGTTACAGTATAGATGACTTCTGCTGTGTGACATGGTGCATTATTATACTGGAAGTAGCCATGAGAAGATGGGAAAAATGTAGGTATGAAGGGATACTACTGATCAGCAGCAATACACACAGGGGCTGTGGCACTCAAGCAATGATCAGTTGGTATTAAGATTTAGGGACTGAAACTGCTGCCGTGAGGTTGGGTCCATAGATTCACGCTGTCGATGCCAAATTCTGACTTTAAAATCTGTCCCTCAGCAAAACTTGAGATTCATCAGATCAGGCTACATTTTTCCAGTCTTCAGTTGTCCAGTTTTGCTGAGTCTCTGCCCACTGCTGCCTCAGCTTCCTCTTTTGGGCTGGAAGGAGTGGAAACTGACGTGGTTTTCTGCTGTTGTAGCCCATCTGCCTGAACATTTGATGTGTTTTGCATTCTGAGATCCCCTCCTGGAGCCGACACCTTATCGTGGTGGAGGGGTTTGCGTGTTACAATGATCCCAGGAGCTATGTTGTCTGGGGCTTTATGCCCCTGGTAGGGTCACCCAAGGCAAACAGGTCCTGGGTGAGGAACCAGACGAAGTACGGCTCAAAAACCCCTTTATGATGAGAAAAATCTTGGATTCACGGTTTCCCTTGCCCGGACGCGGGTCACCAGGGCCCCCCCCTGGAGCCAGGCCTGGGGGTGGGGCTCGATGGCGAGCGCCTAGCGGCCAGGCCTACACCCATAGGGCCTGGTCGGGCACAGCCCGAACAAGGCACGTGGGTCCCCCCTCCAATGGGCTCACCACCCATGGGAGGGGCCATAGGGGTCGGGTGCGAGGTGATCTGGGCGGCGGCCAAAGGCGGGGACCTTGGCGGTCCGATCCTCGGCTGCAGAAGCTAGCTCTAGGGACATGGAATGTCACCTCTCTGATGGGGAAAGAGCCTGAGCTGGTGCGCGAGGTTGTGAAGTTCCGGCTAGATATAGTCGGACTCACCTCGACGCACGGCTTGGGCTCTGGAATCAGTCTCCTTGAGGGGGGTTGGACCCTTTTCCACTCTGGAGTTGCCCGCGGGGAGAGGCGCCGAGCGGGCGTGGGCATACTTATTGCCCCCAGGCTGGGCGCCTGTACATTGGGGTTTACCGCGGTGGACGAGAGGGTAGCCTCCCTCCGCCTTCGGGTGGGGGGACGGGTCCTGACTGTTGTTTGCGCTTATGCACCAAACAGCAGTTCGGAATACCCACCCTTTTTGGAGTCCTTGGAAGGGGTGTTGGAGAGCGCTCCTCCTGGGGACTCCCTTGTTCTGCTGGGGGACTTCAATGCTCACGTGGGCAGCGACAGTGAGACCTGGAGGGGCGTGATTGGGAGGAACGGCCCCCCCAATCTGAACCCGAGCGGTGTTTTGTTATTGGACTTCTGTGCTCGTCACGGACTGTCCATAATGAACACCATGTTCAAGCATAAGGGTGTCCATATGTGCACTTGGCACCAGGACACCCTAGGCCGCAGTTCGATGATCGACTTTGTAGTCGTGTCGTCGGACTTGCGGCCGCATGTTTTGGACACTCGGGTGAAGAGAGGGGCGGAGCTGTCAACCGATCACTACCTGGTGGTGGGTTGGCTCCGCTGGTGGGGGATGAAGCCGGCCAGGCCTGGCAGGCCCAAGCGTATAGTGAGGGTCTGCTGGGAACGTCTGGCGGAATCCCCTGTCAGGGAGAGTTTCAACTCCTACCTCCGGCAGAACTTCTCCCATATCCCGGGGGAGGCGGGGGACATTGAGTCCGAATGGGCCATGTTCCGTGCCTCCATTGTGGAGGCGGCTGACCGGAGCTGCGGCCGCAAGGTGGTCGGTGCCTGTCGCGGCGGTAATCCCCGAACCCGCTGGTGGACACCGGTGGTAAGGGATACCGTCAAGCTGAAGAAGGAGTCTTATCGGGCCTTTCTGGCCTGTGGGACTCCAGACGCAGCTGACGGCTACCGGCAGGCCAAGCGGAATGCGGCTCTGGCGGTCGCTGAGGCAAAAACTCGGGTGTGGGAGGAGTTTGGTGAGGCCATGGAGAACGACTTCCGGACGGCTTCGAGGAGATTCTGGTCCACCATCCGGCGGCTCCGGGCGGGAAAGCGGTGCAGCATCAACACTATTTATGGTGGGGATGGTGCGCTGCTGACCTCAGCTCGGGACGTTTTGGGTCGGTGGAGGGAGTACTTCGAAGACCTCCTCAATCCCACCGACACGCCTTCCGATATGGAAGCAGAGTGTGGGGACTTGGGGGTGGACTCGCCTATCTCGGGGGTGGAGGTCGCTGAGGTGGTCAAAAAGCTCCTCGGTGGCCGGGCCCCGGGGGTGGACGAGATTCGCCCAGAGTTCCTCAGGGCTCTGGATGCTGCGGGGCTGTCCTGGTTGACACGCATCTGCGGCATCGCGTGGACATCAGGGGCAGTACCTCTGGACTGGCAGACCGTGGTGGTGGTCCCCCTCTTTAAGAAGGGGGACCGGAGAGTGTGCTCCAACTACAGGGGGATCACACTCCTCAGCCTCCCTGGTAAGGTCTATTCGGGGGTCCTGGAAAGGAGGGTCCGCCGGATTGTCGAACCTCGGATTCAGGAGGAGCAGTGTGGTTTTCGCCCTGGCCGTGGAACAGTGGACCAGCTCTATACTCTCAGCAGGGTTCTGGAGGGTTCATGGGAGTTTGCCCGACCAGTCTACATGTGTTTTGTGGACTTGGAAAAGGCAATCGACCGTGTCCCTCGTGGGGTCCTGTGGGGAGTGCTCCGGGAGTATGGGGTACCGGGCTCCCTTTTAAGGGCGGTTCGGTCCCTGTATGACCGGTGCCAGAGTTTGGTCCGCATGGGCGGCAATAAGTCGGACTCGTTTCCGGTGAGGGTTGGACTCCGTCAGGGCTGCCCTTTGTCACCGATTCTGTTCATAGTTTTTATGGACAGAATTTCTAGGCGCAGCCAGGGCATTGAGGGCGTCCGGTTCGGTGACCTCAGGATTAGGTCTCTGCTTTTTGCGGATGATGTGGTTCTGTTGGCCTCATCGAGCCGTGACCTTCAGCTCTCACTGGAGCAGTTCGCAGCCGAGTGCGAAGCGGCTGGGATGAGAATCAGCACCTCCAAATCCGAGACCATGGTTCTCAGCCGGAAAAGGGTAGAGTGCTCTCTCCAGGTTGGGGATGGGGTCCTCCCCCAAGTGGAGGAGTTTAAGTATCTCGGGATCTTGTTCACGAGTGGGGGAACGATGGAGCGGGAGGTCGACAGGCGGATCGGTGCGGCGTCAGCAGTCATGCGGGCGCTGCATCGGTCTGTCATGGTGAAGAGAGAGCTGAGCCAAAAGGCGAAGCTCTCGATTTACCAGTCGATCTACGTTCCTACCCTCACCTATGGTCATGAGCTTTGGGTAGTGACCGAAAGAACGAGATCGCGGGTACAAGCGGCCGAAATGAGTTTCCTCCGCAGGGTGGCTGGGCTCTCCCTTAGAGATAGGGTGAGGAGCTCAGTCATTCGGGAGGGACTCAGAGTAGAGCCGCTGCTCCTCCGCATCGAGAGGAGCCAGATGAGGTGGCTCGGGCATCTGATCAGGATACCTCCGGGACGCCTCCCTGGGGAGGTATTCCGGGCATGTCCCACTGGGAGGAGGCCCCGGGGAAGACCCAGGACACGCTGGAGAGACTATGTCTCTCGGCTGGCCTGGGAACGCCTCGGGGTCCCCCCAGAGGAGCTAGACGAAGTGGCCGGGGAGAGGGAAGTCTGGGTCTCCCTGCTGAGGCTGCTGCCCCCGCGACCCGACTCCGGATTAAGCGGGAGATGATGGATGGATGGATGGATGGATGCATTCTGAGATGCTCTACTGCTCACCACAGCTGAAGAGAGTGTTGATCTGAGTTACTGTAGCCAGTCTGTCAGCTTGAACCAGTCCAGCCATTATCCTCTGACCTCTCTCATCAACAAGGAATTTCCATCTGCAGAACTACCATTCACTGGATGATTTTTTTAATTTTTCTCCCATTCTGGGTAAACTCTAGAGACTGTTGTGCTTCTGCTTATGGTCTTAGCAATGGACAGTATTCAAATTAATGATGGTGACCAGGGCTCTATCCAGGCAAAATGTTTAATAGTAGTTCTACCAATAAATGTATTTTTGGTTTGCAAACGTAAAAATACTGTCTTCAGTTACAAACAAACTGTACATGCTAAGTGTGTGCAACTCGTAACTGTGGTCTTAGCAAGTGCATTCCAAGCCATGCATTATATATTTTTAAACTCACTTCATATTTCTGCAGGTGTGTTTAAAAACATATAACATATGCCTTGTCACGCATTAACCCTTACTTAAATACCGTATCTGCTATGTTGTGGAAGCACTATTCATGGCAGAACAGCACCCAAGAATATCAGGTTAGTCACTATATAAAACAATATAAGTACATAGGCCTGTGCATTTCATAGATAAACCCTGGCCAGTTACAGTAGGTTCATATTTAAGCTAAATTTCACATATTTGTCTATGTCAATTATATATTGTAATTTGTGTCAGTCTATTTTAAAAGCTTTCTTCACTTAATATTTTTATTTGCTGCATTTCCCGCCAGCCAAAATGAAATGATCTGTGGGGAGATCCAAAACTCTCAAAATGTGTCAGCCTTGAGAGACTCTCGGGTTCATTGGGAAAACTCGGCAGATGTGGATGGATTGTTGATTTGAGCTTACTTGCACAGAACAACTTCTGAAAGGTAGCGCTTGTTAAATAGAAAAATAGAATCAGAATTGCCTCTTGGATTTCAGGGCAAAGGCGACATACAGCAGGGACTGAATCCTGACTCACCTGTAACTCTGGCCATGGCTGCCTCCATGTCTGTCCCAATCCGAGAAACAACAGGACAGAAGAGCAGGATGACGCTGCAGTCCTTTTGAGTCGGGATCTCTTTGAGCTTGAGCTTGAGCTTTTTGATAAATGTGTCATGGGTACGGAAAGTTTCTCCAGCAACCAGCACATGGACTTTAACTGGAGAAGTAAAACAAATTAAATATGAGTTGCAAGTGTGATGAAAAGGGAGCATTTAGGAAAACACTCTACAGACTGATTCCTTCCGTGTGCCGTTCTTCCGTTATATTATTTTATGGGCTAGGAGTTGGGAAGCAGTAAAAATGCCAGCAGTCCTTGGATCCCCAAGGACTGGTTTAGTGTATACATCATCACTGGAGAAAAGTCTACTTCATTTTAGTAGTAAAAGTACAGTTCTGTTTGAAATATAACTGTTACTTGTAAGGTCACAGATAACACAGATAACTCAAATCAATTTGTTTGCAGAACAAAGATTTTAGGCCAGTCTGAATGTATTTTTTTCAAATTCTACATTTATTGTTAGGCTTGGCTATTTATTGTTGGTCCCATATATTGTTTTTTTGTGAAGCAACTATTTACTATTTATTACCATCACTCTGGAAAAGGTGGAGGATAATCTGGACAACTTAAGAAATTTTGCAAGCATGTGTATGATGGGGGTTTTCACTGGGGCCAAAGAGAAGTGCCCCCTAGTGGCCACCCGAGGGCAGAAACTGCATATTACCTTCGCTATGAAAAATAATTCTAGGCGTACCTGCACTTTTTCAGTACTATGTTCTGCATTATTGTCCATTTGCACACCTCACATCAGCAGCTACCTCATTCCCATATTCCACTACTTATTTATTATCATGTCTGCACTACTGAAGGTTGTAACCCCCATGCACTCACCCCCAGGCACCATGACACAAGAATTCCACTGAGTTCCCCAAATACATGTGACAATAAAAAAAACTTCCATCCATCCATCATTGTAACCACTTAATCCCAACTGGGGTCATGTGGGGGTCCAGGGGCTTATCCCGGAACAACGGGCGCAGGCGGGAACCAACCCTGTGTGGGCGCCAACACTCACAAAATTACAGGGCCAATTCAGACATGCCAATCAGCCTACCCTGCCCGCTTTTGGACTATGGGAGGAAACCGGAGCCCCCGGTAAAAACCCAGCTGAACACAGGGAGAGCGTGCGAACTCCACACAGAAAGGGCCCGGGATCAAACCCAGCACCTTCTTGCTGTGAAGCAGCAGCACTAACCACTGCGCCACCATCCTGCCCCACAATAAAGCATAAAACTAATAATATTTTTGGATCAGTGATTACAAGTCTTTTGCTGGGAAGCATGTAATATGTTCCTGAGCAGAATATGAGCACGACTGTGCAGAGATGAGTCAGACCCCAAGACACCCAGTACCTCCAGAGGACCCACCGGAATCTTCCATTTTTGTTACATCCTTGCACTGATGGGATTTACTCCTCTTTCCCACTGGTTCAGTGCTCTGAGGCTCGCTATCAGGGGTGATGTTTGCCCCGTTGTCATCCAGGGGAGCCATCGGCTGCTGCTCAATATCTGATCCGGTGTTGGACTGTGGGACCTTAACATGTGAATCAACATACCTGCAGAGTGTATGTAATAAAATGACATGTGTGTCCAAAGGAATACTATTATATAATTTCCTGATAGTTACTGTTGACCTTTGAAATGAACGTGCACATATATTTGTGTGTACTGTATACTGTATATAATGTATTTTTTATATCTAAGTACATACAAAAACAATAGTTATCTAAAATTTTTCAGATTCATTTTTCATTCACATACAATATTGCTGACGTTAGATGTTCATCTGATAGTTGTTCATTCTGTAAAATTAATAATTTGCTTGATCATTAGTAATGCTTCATATCTTACAATAAGTATGTTTAATGTGTACTTTTCATGTACTTTCATATATGGTGGGTGTTTCTCAGTTAGGAATGTTTTGCATACACAGTTAAACAGGAGAATAATCACAGTTTACTTACGAACTCTGAGGAAAACTTATAAAACAGATTAAAAAATATTTGTGTTAATACTCGCTTCCCTGGCAGAGGGGATCTTTTTCACTTGTACCTCAGCAATGCTGACCGCACTGCTTTGACCGCCTGATCATTTTCTTCACACTGCAGCAGCCCTTTAGTTTCATGGAAGGCACAGTGGATGACTTGCAATATGTTGCTCCTGGACGGTTGCACTGTGATTTTGGTCATGTGACTGGGGTGGTGATATTGGTGCATGATCACCAGGATGACAGGTTTGTTTTCTGTGGAAGGAAGAAAGCATATAAGTATGTTTGGGGAAAGCGCCCGGCGTTTCCACCCCAACTCCACACTACACTTTGAATTACGAGACAACACACCTTAAAGTTTTACTTGCGCAAGGGTACCCACACTCTCAGCAGAATGTGCTACAAAGGGTGGTTCCCCTTGGCTCCTTTATTTATAGTCAGTGGGAGGCGCAAGAGTCACGCAGAATAGGGAGGTGAGAACAAGAAGAGAAAGTTCTGGTTTTGCTAAGGTGGGAATGCTATTATTAATATAATCTAAAGTATGAGGCTAGAGGACAACAAAATAATGTATATACAGTATACAGTTAGGGCAGGTGGGAATTGCAGAGGGGTGGTGCAGAAGCCTGCCTAGGTGGAGGAGATCTCCGAGATTATACAGGGGTTAACCTTGCCTCCAGCCAAGCACCAGCAGACACCGGTCCATCTTTGCTGGGGATGTGGGCAGCCAGACCACTTGGTCAGATTTTGCCCAGCATGAACTAAACCGGCAGGAAACGGTGCGGGGTCACAGTAGGTGGGATGCTGCAGGCCCCCACACTTGTGTCCCGCTTGTCACCTACGTGGGCTGCCCTGCCCACTGGTACTAGCGGGGTAAGTGAGCATGGAGTGGTTGTGGTGGGGTGGACTTTGGTGTCAGACTTCTGCCACATCCCAGTCTGCGTCGAAGGGGTTCCGTGCATGACCCTGGTAGACATGGGGTCTACAGGCATGGTGGTCCGGCCAGAGGTGGTACCAGAAGGGATGCAACTAGTGGGCACAGCAGTCCAGCTCTGCACAGTCACTGGTGAGCTAGCGCCGATGAGGGGGCAGGGACTGCTAAGGTTAGCAGTTGGGGGCAAGAACGTGCAGCACCTGATTTGGGTAGCTGATGTGTAGGTGGTGTGCATGTGTAATGGATTGAGAACATTCATTGTGAAATCACCAAAATTATTAGTTTTGTTTTTAATTATTTTCTTTTACTTTGTAATTTTTATATTTTGCTGTAAATAGGACTACATTTATAAGAAGCACCTGCACTTCCGACATATCTCTTGCTGGAGAAAGAAAAAGTGTGTGCGGTATCGTCAATTAGGGAATAGTTTTATCTGTGCAGAGCATGAGACATGGACCGCAGAAGCTGCCAAACCAGCCCACATGGTACACCTCAGCATGAGCCCCTGGAATGCCCCACACAACCCACTTGTTGTGAGGAGGCGGGGAACCCAGAGGGCATCTGGCATAGTCACATAAAGGGGCCCACTACTGAGGCTCCTGCTACCCGAGTGTGTATTCCAAGCCGGGTACTGGGAGGACAGGGCAGATCAGATGCTTTGCCAGACAGAGAGGATAGGAAAATGGTGGCTCTGCGGGAGATCCGGCACAGGAGTGCCAGCGATCTGGAGGAGCAGCAGCAGGAACAACTGTGGCAGTCGTTGCTGGAATTTCAGGGCTGCTTTGCATTCAATTACAACAAGTTGGGGCAGACTTCCCTAGTACAACACAGTACTGACACGGGGGATGCTGCACCCAAACGGCAGCGTCCATGCTGCCTTCCGTTGGGCCGACAGGAAGCTGCTGAATAGGCTCTAGTAAAGATGTTACATGCTGGCATAATAGAGCCTTCTGAGAGCTCCTGGGCATCTCCAGTGGTCATGGTCCCTAAGAAGGGGGGTGAGTGGCGCTTCTGTGTTGATTACAGGAAGCTCAACGAGGTAACAAAAAAAAGAGTCGTACCCCCTCCCACATGTGGATGAATGCCTTGACCCAGTAGCTGGCTCTTCCTAGTTTTCATCCCTGGACCTGAAGAGCAGCTACTGGCAGGTCCCCTGAAGCTAGACCTAAGACTGCATTCTGCACTGGCAAGGGGTTGTGGCAGTTCAGGGTTCTTTGCTTTGGGCTATGTAATGCACCGGCCACCTTTGAGCGTTTGATGGAACGGGTGTTGTCAGGGGCCCCACGTCATGCATGTCTCATTTTCCTGGATGACATACTGGTGCATGGGAACTCTTTCTCCTCAGCAGTCATTGCTTTGGCTCCAGGTGCTGGAGAGGATCAGGGCAGCAAGGCTGAAGCTGCACCCAACAAGTGCAGGCTCCAGAGCAGGGAACTGACCTTCTTGGGGCATAGGATAGGCTGTGAGGGGGTGGGCACTGTAGAGGACAAGGTGCGCGCCATTCGCGAGTGACCCACACCTGTAGATCAGAGAGGCCTGAAAAGCTTTTTAGGCTTAGCTTCCTACTATAGGAAGTTTGTACGAGGGGTTTCCTGCATTGCAGCCCCCTTGTAAAAGCTGCTGCAAAAGAACCGTCATTTTGTCTGGTCAGAGGATTGCCAGGCAGCTTTTCGAGCTCTACAGGAAGCCCTGACTAGCTCACCCATCCTGGCACCCCCTGACCCCGACTTGCCTTTTGTACTGGACACCAATGCGAGCCGGGAGGGGGTGGGGGCGGTTCTGTCCCAGAGGTGGCCAGATGGGGAGCGGGTAGCAGCCTTTTATAACAAGGCACTGAGCAAAGCAGAGCGGAGGTGTTGTGTCACCCACCAGGAACTGTTGGCAGCAGTCTCTGCCATCAGGCATTTCAGGTATTACCTGAGTGATCGGCACTTCACCCTGCGCTCTGACCATGCCTCCCTGCAGTGGCTGATATTCTTCAAAGAGCCAGAAGGGCAAGTGGCTTGTTGGCTGGAGGAACTTCAGGGCTATGAGTTCATGGTGGTCTACTGTGCAGGGGATCAACATGCCAATGCTGACGCACTGTCTCGGCGCCAATGCAGTGCACACGAGTGAAAATACTGCAAGCAGAGGGATGCTAGGGAAGGTGAGCTTAGCTCTGGGACAGATGAGATGCCACGCAGATGGGGTGGCCACGCAGGCATACAGAGAATTGCAGGGGGCGGGGGTTGCTGAGTGGGCTGAGAATCAGCGATGTGACCCAGCCCAACAACTTGCTATGCTATGGGTGGGCACACAGCAGTGGCCACCATGGGAAGAGGTGGCAGCCCTCTCCTTGGTCGTCAAAGGATATGGGCAAAGTTCAACACATTACACCTGTTGGATGGGGTCCTGCAGCAGGCCTGGGTGGATCCAGCAACAGGGGAAAAGAGATGGCAGGTGTGGAGAGCGATATCTGCAGGGGACCAAGGACATATAGGGAGGCTCTGTGTGTACCAAGGTTAATCTATTGACGCAGGCTGCAGTGACAGTCACTAGGCAAATGATATAGAGTTGACGCAATAACTAGGAACATACAGAACTACAGTACATGTTGCACCAGATAAGGCGAAATTGCCAGAAAGTGGAGAAGTACGGACAGGGGCGGGAGCTGTTTATAGAAGGGGTATAAGACAAACATGAACAACAAGGAAGTCGAACTCTGTGCAGGTTACAGTGTGTCGCAGAGTTCCCAGATCGATCTGTTGGAATAAAGGTTATTGGACAACTCATCCACGCCTTCATGAGCAGTTCATGATCAGGGAACCTATGCAGAGGGTGGGGGTTGATGTAATGGGGCCATTCCCATGCACAACACAGGGGAACCGCTTTATACTGACAGCCATGGACTACTTTACTAAATGGCCGGAGGCTTATGCTTTGCTGGAACAGGAGACTGAGACTGTGGCTAATGTCCAGCTCACAAGTATGCCAGGGGACAGTTGCTGAGTGCTGGGCTGAGGCAAAAATGGAATTATGCCCTCCATGCCCGGGGGCATCACTTCACAGCTGGGGAATTGGTCTGGGTCTACAGCCCGACCAAGAAGAAGGGCCGGTACCCTAAGCTGGACACCCACTGGGTGGGGTTGTGTCTGGTCTTGGAAAGAGTGGGAGAAGTTGTGTATAGGGTGCAACTGCCTTTCCAGGGACGCAAAGTTGTGCTCCATCGTGACCGGCTGGCACCTTACAGAGGGACTGCGACACCTCAGGGGAACAGGGCAGAAGGGGGAAGCCCCCTGTCTCCTGCTACATCATCTCCAGCTAGGCTGATTATGCCAGTCAGTTTGGGCCAAGAAGCCAGGGGCAACCAGTCTGCCCCTGCAACACCCAGTGTTCCTCAAGGGGTTACGCCTCCTAGTGGACGTCCAAGGAGAGGGGGGAGACCCCCCGCCAGGTTCAGGGACTTTGCCCTCAGGTCGAGGACTTAAGTAAGAGGGGGGTAGTGTAGCGTGTTTAGGAATGGTGTTACAGATGTTGCTGGGAGGGATATTTTCTGTGGGTGTGCACCCATCCAGGGGAGAGTGTGTGGGAGGAGCGGCAGGTGCTGGAGAGGATCAGGAAATTGTTTCCAGATATGACATCTGGCAATTGTACCTAAGGATGAACCAAACTTGTGGAGGTCCACAATTCTTTTCCTGATGTCTTGGTTGACTTTTCTTGACTTTCCCAAGATGCCACAGAATGAGGCTCTGTGTTTGAGGTGCGCCTTAAAATACATCCACAGGTGTGCCACCTACTCAAATGGTGTCAGTTGACCTATCAGAAGCTTCTAAAGCTGAGACTGGAATCATCTGGAATTTTCTATGTTATTTAAAGACATAAACTTAGTGTATGTAAACTTCTGACTTTGATGAAAGCAATAAAAATTAACAATAAAATGATCTCTGTCATGACCCGGCTCGTCGGCTCCTCGTGTGTGCCACACCCCCTGATTACCCGCGTGTGCGTCCCTGATTGTTTCCAGCCTTGTCTGATTACTTTGCTTAGTCTTGTCCTGTTTTAAGTCCTGGTCTTGCCTGTTACCCTTGTCCGTCATTGTGGATTTGTGAATAGTCCCTGTCCGATGCTTCCCAGTCCCCGTTCGTTGAATAAAGCCCCGTTATTTCCCGTACTTGGTCTACCGTGCCTGTTTCCAGCCAGATCGCCGCAACCGCTCTTTGAAGATCGTGACAATCTCTCTTTTTATTCTGACATTTAACAAATAAATTTTTTTTTTTTATCCTAACTGACTGTTACATCCCCCAGGAGGATGTCTCTTCTCCCTACTAACTTTGTTTTGTCTAGGCTCCACCTCCTCTGTCCTGATTGGATGCTGCTCGGAGTCCAGGTAATTGTTAATTAGCAGAGCACTACTTAAGGCCTAGGTTGCTGTGTTTCTGGGCCCTCAGGCCATTTTGGTTACCATACCTGTGCTGGCTTGTATGCCTTTGTGACTTGTATGTGCTTGTTCAGACTGCTTGTAGGGGAGAGCGGCCTTTTGTTTTGACATCCTGTTTTCTCCTGTTTATGTGTTAGGTAGGTTATGTGTCATGCCCGGCTCGTCCGCTCCTCGTGTGTGCCACGCCCCCTGCCTTCCCACGTGCATTTCCTTGATTGTACCCTGCTGTATCTGCTTACTTTGATTAGTCTTGTCTGGTTTTAAGTCCTGGTCTTACCTGTTAGCGTTGTCTGTCATTGATGTTAGTCGGCGTGCCATGTTCCCGAGTCCTCGTACTCCCAATAAATCCCCGTTTGCCCTAAGTCTGCCTGCTTGCTTGCCTCTCCGCTCATCACCTTACCCGTGCGCCTCTACCGCCGACGTAGATCGTGACAGAATGACAGACCACGCAAAGAAGCGGAGCAAGCAAAACCCGGAAGAACCGGTACTCCGTCTGGGAGCCTGCGCGTTGGCCAGGTTTTGGCCCTTGAGCGAGGAGGAGGTGGATGAATCCCTGCTACTGTGGCCATCCGAACCGGACGCCACGGAGTTGCCACCGCCGCTCGAGCGGAATTGCTTCCGGCCTGAGCGGGTGGCGAACAAAGGGGCCGCCACTGTACGAGATGCCATCCCGCGAATCCCGCGGCGTCTTAAAGGGACCAAGCCCGTCTCATCTGTGCAGGCTCAGCTCGTCCCACCGCTTACGGCAGAGACACTCCGGCCAGAGGTAATCGCTCCGACCCCGACTCACATTACCCAGTTCTTCACCCTCCAGGGGTTATACTGGAGGGTGAGGGATGAACTGGCCGAGCAGATGTCGCCCGAAGCGGACCAGCTCGTGATGCAGCTAGAGGAGGGGTTCGCTGCGTTCACTCCTGCTTCCCCCCCGGAAGTCCTGGAGCAGCTCGCAGCGGATCTCCGAGGGCTGCTCCTGCTCCGGAGAGCGGTGGATCCCACTCCAGAACGGCCGTCACTGTCCTCGGACCCTGCTCCAGAGCAGCCGCCTTCGCCGCTGCCGCCGCCTGCGCAGCCGCCTTCGCCGCTGCCGCCGCCTGCGCAGCCGCCTTCGCCGCTGCCGCCGCCTGCGCAGCCGCCGCCTGCGCAGCCGCCTTCGCTGCCTGCTGCAGCTCCCGGGCAGGCGCCCCCACTGCAGCAACCTGCAGCTCCCGGGCAGGCGCCCCCACTGCAGCAACCTGCAGCTCCCGGGCAGGCGCCCCCACTGCAGCAACCTGCAGCTCCCGGGCAGGCGCCCCCACTGCAGCAACCTGCAGCTCCCGGGCAGGCGCCCCCACTGCAGCCAGCTCCTGTTCCTGACTGCGCTCCAGTTCCTGCAGAGGCGCCCCCTCTGCAGCCGCCTGCTGCAGCTCCCGGGCAGGCGCCCCCTCTGCAGCCGCCTGCTGCAGCTCCCGGGCAGGCGCCCCCTCTGCAGCCAGCTCCTGTTCCTGACCGTGTTCCAGTTCCTGACCGCGCTCCAGTTCCTGCAGAGGCACCCCCTCTGCAGCCGCCTGCTGCAGCTCCCGGGCAGGCGCCCCCACTGCAGCCAGCTCCTGTTCCTGACCGTGTTCCAGTTCCTGACCGCGCTCCAGTTCCTGCAGAGGCACCCCCTCTGCAGCCGCCTGCTGCAGCTCCCGGGCAGGCGCCCCCTCTGCAGCCGCCTGCTGCAGCTCCCGGGCAGGCGCCCCCACTGCAGCCAGCTCCTGTTCCTGACCGTGTTCCAGTTCCTGACCGCGCTCCAGTTCCTGCAGAGGCACCCCCTCTGCAGCCGCCTGCTGCAGCTCCCGGGCAGGCGCCCCCTCTGCAGCCGCCTGCTGCAGCTCCCGGGCAGGCGCCCCCTCTGCAGCCACCTGCTGCAGCTCCCGGGCAGGCGCCCCCACTGCAGCCAGCTCCTGTCCCTGACCGCGCTCCTGTCCCTGACCGCGCTCCTGTCCCTGACCGCCCTGCTGCAGCCGCTCCTGAGGTGCCCCCGCTGCAGTCCCCTGCAGTTCCCGGGCGAGCGCCCCCACAGCAATTGCCTGCAGCCCCAGTTCCTGATCTCGCCCCAGTTCCTGATCTCGCCCCAGTTCCTGATCTCGCCCCAGTTCCTGATCTCGCCCCAGTTCCTGATCTCGCCCCAGTTCCAGATCTCGCCCCAGTTCCTGATCTCGCCGCAGCCGCTTCCGAGACGCTCCTGTCCCCGCCTGCTACAGCCGCTTCCGAGGCGCCCCCACTGCAGTGTCTTGCAGTTCCAGGGCGAGCGCCCCCACGACGGCGGCTTGCAGCGCCTGGGCCGGCGCCCCCACTGCAGTGTCCTGCAGTTCCAGGGCGAGCGCCCCCGCGACGGTGGCTTGTAGCGCCTGGGCCGGCGCCCCCACTGCAGCGTCCTGCAGTTCCCGGGCGGGCGCCCCCACGACGGCGACTTGCAACGCCCGTGCCGGCGCTCCCACTGCAGCGTCCTGCAGTTCCCGGGCGGGCGCCCCCACGACGGCGACTTGCAACGCCCGTGCCGGTGCCCCCTCTGCAGCGTCCTGCAGTTCCCGGGCGGGCGCCCCCACGACAGCGGCTTGCAGCACCTGGGCCGAGGTTCCCACTGCAGCGTCCTGCAGTTTCCGGGCTGATGCCCCGGCAGCCTGACCGTGTTCCTGTCCCGGCGCCCCGGCAGCCTGACCGTGTTCCTGTCCCGGCGCCCCGGCAGCCTGACCGTGTTCCTGTCCCGGCGCCCCGGCAGCCTGACCGTGTTCCTGTCCCGGCGCCCCGGCAGCCTGACCGTGTTGCTGTCCCGGCGCCACGGCAGCCTGCAGCAGCTCCAGAGGCGCCCCCTCCGCCTGCAGCAGCTCCAGAGGCGCCCCCTCCGCCTGCAGCAGCTCCAGAGGCGCCCCCTCCGCCTGCAGCAGCTCCAGAGGCGCCCCCTCCGACTGCAGCAGCTCCAGAGGCGCCCCCTCCGACTGCAGCAGCTCCAGAGGCGCCCCCTCCGACTGCAGCAGCTCCAGAGGCGCCCCCTCCGACTGCAGCAGCTCCAGTCCCTGTCCTAGTCCCCGAGGTGGTCCCGGACAACTCCTTCTTGGCTCCTCCCTCTTCGGAGGTGGAGGAGCTGGAATGGGACCCCTCGGGGACAGAACTGGTAACCCCTTGTCCCTCGCCCCGGCGACTTCGACCCCGAACTAGGGTCGGCCTGTCTGTGTCCCGCAGGGGAAGGGGACACAGACGCAGGGCTGGGGTCCCGCCCGCCCTGCCCCCTGGCTCGCCCTCCCTCGCCTGCGCTCTGGCTCGGCTGGCGCCTGCGGGTCCTGGCCCTCCGGGTCGGCTGTCGCCTGCGGGTCCCTCTCCAGTGCCTCGTCGCCCCGCCTCGCTCCCCTCTCCAGAGCCTGGTCGGTCGCCTGCGGACTCCCCGACGGCGGCTCCTCGGTCGCCTGCGGGGCCCCTACCTCCGGCCCTCCCCCGGACGTCGTCGCCTGCTGCAGCTCCCCCCTCCTCCGGGCCTTCGCCGTGGGCCCCTCCAGCTCCCTCGTCCCCTTCCCCGGAGCTCCCTCCTGCTCCCTCCCTGGCCCCTCCGCGGGTCCCTCGCCCTGCCTCCTCGGCCCCTCCGAGGCCCCCTCCGGCTCCGGCCTCCCGGCCGCCTGCGGCCCCTCCGGCTGCCGCCCGTCGCCCGCTGGGTCTCCCTCGGGCTCCCCTTTGTTCCCCCTCCTTGTCTCCCTATGCCCCTGCCTTTGTCCCGCCTGTCTCTGTCCCTTCTTCTGCTCGTCCCTTCGTCCCGCCCGTCTCTGCTCCTCGTGTTCCTCCTGTCTTTGCTGCCCGTCCTCCTCTGTGCCCTCTGTTCACTCCTGGCCCTTGTGTCCCGCCGGTTCCTTCTGTGTCCCCTCTCTTTCTCGGTCGGTCCGTGTTCCCCGTCCTCTGTCAGGTTTTGTCCCTGGTCCTGTCTTTGTGCCTGTTCTGTCTCTCTGTTTAGTTCCCGGTCTTTTGTTCTTGGTTTTGGGTTTTGTTTTTCAGGTCCTGGTCCCCTCGTCCCGTTCGTCGCCTCCTCCTGGGCGCGCCCGGTGCAGCGCGCCTTTGGGGGGGGGCTCTGTCATGCCCGGCTCGTCCGCTCCTCGTGTGTGCCACGCCCCCTGCCTTCCCACGTGCATTTCCTTGATTGTACCCTGCTGTATCTGCTTACTTTGATTAGTCTTGTCTGGTTTTAAGTCCTGGTCTTACCTGTTAGCGTTGTCTGTCATTGATGTTAGTCGGCGTGCCATGTTCCCGAGTCCTCGTACTCCCAATAAATCCCCGTTTGCCCTAAGTCTGCCTGCTTGCTTGCCTCTCCGCTCATCACCTTACCCGTGCGCCTCTACCGCCGACGTAGATCGTGACATTATGGTTATAGGTTGCATATTTTGTTTTCTTTGGAGTTAGGTAGGTTTATTTTATTTTTTACATTAGGAATGTTTTGTTTGTTATGTTGGCCTTGGCTCTCCCTGAAGTGATACCTCAGTCTGAACCCAAATCTCGTCACCTGCATTAAATAAACCTTTTAGATTTACCATCTTGGTTCCTCCTTCACTATCTATCTTTATGTTCGTCCCTTCAACCCCCTAGACTAGCCAGGGGACGTAACACTGACTTAAAACAGAAAAAGTTTACTCTGATTTAATGTCTGACAGTGAGAGAAAAAGGTTTGTGTGTTTTTTTGAAGTGTATGTAAACTTCTGGTTTCAACTGTATCTTCTTTGGATTTCAGGGTGAAGGTGACATACAGCAGAGACTAAATCCTGACTCACCTGTAACTCTGGCCATGGCTGCCTCTATGTCTGTCCCAATCTGAGAAACGACAGGACAGAAGACCAGGATGACGTTGCTGCTCTCTGCACTGCAGCGCTCTGTCTGCAGCTTCAGCTTTTGTATGAAGGTCTCATGAGTTTTGAAAGTTTCTCCAGCAACCAGCATGTGGACTTTCACTGGAGAAGAGAGATGGAATTTAAAAATGAGTTATAATTGTTGTGAACAGGAAGCATACATGAATGTTTTGTACATATCGATTCCTTTATTTGGTATTCATCCACAAAAATTGTAGAATGCTCTCTATCTCAGACTACTGTATATTTGATGGAGAAATAAGAATTCAGTTCTGTAATATGATGGGTAAATTAGTAAGGTTTTAGTTGGAAAAGGAAATAATACATTTTGCTGATTTTGGAACAGTGTGTGTCTCAGTGGACTAAGCCTCTGTGCCTGAGATCAGAAGGTTGCTGGTTTGAGTTCGGTCTCAGTACATCTGCGGGTCCTTAAATAAGGCCCTTAACCCCCAGCTCCCTGGGTGCTACAACAGGTGGCAGCCCTTCATGGCCAGCTTGCTTTCACCTACAGAGAGCAACTTGGAAGGTGTGGATTGGAAGAAGTGAATTTCCCCATAGGGGTCAATAAAGTACCTGTAGGAGTCCATCCATCCATCCAGCCATTTTCCAAACTGCTTATCCTACTGGGTCGCGGGGGGACCGGAGCCTATCCCGGAAGCAATGGGCACGAGGCTGGGAACAATCCAGGATGGGGGGCCAGCCCATCGCAGGGCACACTCACACACCATTCACTCTCACATGCATTCCTACGGGCAATTTAGCAAGTCCAATTAGCTTCAGCATGTCTTTGGACTGTGGGGGGAAACCGGAGTACCCGGAGGAAACCCCACGACGACATGGGGAGAACATGCAAACTCCACACACATATGACCCAGGCGGAGATTCGAACCCGGGTCTCAGAGGTGTGAGGCAACAGTGCTAACCACTGCACCACCCTGCCGCCCCCCCTGTAGGAGTCAATAGCCAAAAAAAAAAAAAAAAAGAGTGGTTTTGGAGAGTAGATAGCAAACATTAGACGCATTGGCCAGCTTACCTGAAGGGCATCCAAACATCCATGAATAGATGGTTGGAAAAAAGATGAAAAGTTGTTGTCTCACATTAGACAATGCAGTTCCTGTAAAATAATTTCCATCTTGAATCAGTTGCAGTAGTGATGGAGGTCAAAGTGGTTACAATAGAATGTAATGCAAAGAGTGATTATGCTCCCGTTACTTGGAATATGCATCTTTGTACAAATGCATGGCCACCTGTTCACTGGCTGGAGTTCCCAGTGTTTGTATGCACGTAGAATTCACTCAGGCCCCAAGACACCCTTTACCTCCAGAGGGGCCAGTGGGATTTTCCATTGCTGGTACCCTCTGATCAGATTTTCTCTCCTCACCTACTGGCTTGGTGCTTTCCATGCTGTCAATAAAATTACCTTCATTCATTTTTTCAGTCACATTCAGTTAACAAATCAGATATTCTCCTGAAAGTTAATGTTAATATGTAAAATTTTGTATGTAATATGTAATTTTTTACATTTTTGGTAGTGTTTTAATGTCTTGCATATGTTTAACTTGTGCTTTTTATATCTTGCATATGTGATGGGTGATTCAAAATTAGAAATGTTGTCACGATGCGAAGGCAAAGGTAGGCATCAGGCAAAGACCAAGGGGCTTTATTAAAGCAAAACACAATGGGAGAGACAAAAGGAAATGGACTGTGAGGGGTCAAAACTAGGTAGGGAGAGCTATGCGGATACAGATGACGCAGAGCAAACAGAGGGGCGTATGCAGTCAGTAACATAACAATGACCGGACTGGGGAGCTCAGGACGAGGAGGCACTAATACACCACATATGAGGGAACAGACGAGAGGGACCTGGGATGATTCACATGAGGGCTGAAACGAGAGGCAGGGTTAAACAAGGCACAGGTGAGGTTCCTTAGCCTTTGTCCTGCGTTAGTTTTCTGTTCCCATCCCTTATGTTAGACGGGTCGGTGCCGACCCGTGTATTAAATCAGCGATAAAATACCCTCAAAACAATTATTTATTATCCAATTTGTTTCTTACCTATTGGTTACCTTATTAAGCTTCCTTATCCATGAAAAGATTGGTTTTAATATTTTTGGTGTGGCTTTCTGGACCTTTCATTTGATAGCATACATCTCATTTTCAATAAAAAGCGTATGGTTAAATAAACCTCAAAAGAATTATATAAATAAAGTGAATTGGTCTTATTTTGCCTTACATGTATAGGCATGCCTTGCCTAGTGGAAAAAAAATATTTTGTTTAAATCGAGGTTCCTGATGCAGTACACAAATTTATGTGGTGCTTTTATGCATTTTAAACTTACAAACGGGTCAGTGCCGACCCCAACACCATAGGAAGGTTAGAGCCACACAAAAAGGAACATGGGGGGGAAAGGCATGTTATGCATACACATGTAAATTCCATGGCAGAATAATCATACGGTTTGCTTAGAAACTGTGAGGGCTATTGATTAAACTGATTAATATCCTGGATGTGTGCACAGTATTTGTGTTAATAGTCGCTTCCTGTGCAGAGGGTCTGTTTCTGAACTTGTACCTCAGCAGTGTTGACCGCACGGCTTTGACCGCCTGCTCATTTTCCTGACATTCCAGTAGCCCTTCAGTTTCATGGTAGGCACAGTGGACGACTTGCATGTGGCTACTGGACGGTTGCACTGTGATGTTGGTCATGTGACTGGGGTGGTGACAGTGGTGCATGATCACCAGGATGACAGGTTTGTCTTCTGAGGAAGAGAAAAACCAAACAGGTTACTGTGGGCACTGATAGATGCTGTTGCTTCTGCTCCTGGTTTTGTACAACTTAAATAAGGTCAGAACAAAGAAAAGTTGTGAGGTTTTCTTCCTTGAGTGGGCTCTGGGCTCAACATGTGACAGTATAGAATGAAAGTATAGATGGAACAGTTATAAATTCCACGGTCCTTTGAAGCAAAGAAATTTATTACACATATTCAGAATCCAGGCTGACCTGTGTGTTTGTAAAAGGTAAGAAAGAAATAATGAGTCAAATTAGGCAGCTTCTGTTAAATAAATGACAACTTTCTCTGTGAAGAGATGAACTACATAATACCTGTTTGCTGTGTCTTGGTTGGATTTCAGTACAAAGGTAACATACAGCAGAGACTGAATCCTGACTCACCTGTAACTCTGTCCATGGCTGCCTCCATGTCTGTCCCAATCCGAGAAACAGCAGGACAGAAGACCAGGATGACGTCGCACTTCTCTTTGTCTTGCTCCATCTGCAGATTCAGCTTCTGTATGAAGGTTTCATGGGCCTGGAAAGTTTCTCCAGCAACCAGCATGTGGACTTTCACTGAGGACGAGAGACTGAATTTAAACATTAATTATAATTGTCATGAAGAGGAAACATACATGAAAACTTTCTACATATAGATTCATACTGTGTGTCATTCATCCACCTATGTGGTAGAACGTTCTCCATCTGGACTACATTTCGTGGCCACACTATGGTAGAAACTACATTTAATTTTCTCTCTCTTTTATCTTCTATCTTCTCAGTGAAATAGATTGATCACATTAATCTTCTAGCAGCAGAGGACAGCAAGAAGTGGTCTCACTATTTCCAGCAATAATGCTGAACTGCAACAAATAGCCCTGCTGTTTCAACCCATGCCTGACTTAACAATAAATAATTTCAAGACAAACTCTATTTTCTCTGCACTGTATACCAAACTGTGAATTGTGTGCAATGTTATTCCCATAATATTTTTAGTTATTAGATATGATCCTGTCTTTGCACACATTGTGATCATGGCCACCTGTCCACTGGCAAAAAAGGACATTGTCTGTCTGCATGTTGAACTCACTCAGTCGACAATATACCCTTTACCTCCAGAGGGGCCAGTGGAATATTTCATTTGTGGTACAATCACAAACCCATTAGCTTCACTCTCCTCACCAATTGACTCATTGCAGGGTTTATTTGTGTTGTGCCTGATTCTGCTAAAACAGACGGTAATGTGTACATAATTCTTGTCGAAGAAACTCCTGCTTCATTTCATGAATAAAATTTCAGCAGTTCCAAACATAACTGTTACTTATATGGCCACAAACCAGTTTGTTTGCAGAACTGAGATTTTTACCCCAGCTGTTTCAACACTTGTCTTCGTTTATTACATTATAAAAATAAAACGCTACATTTCCTCCACACAACACCGCCTTCCACGACTAACATGTATTTTTACAGTTAGCAGTTATGCTTTTAATAAAGCAACTACTTATTTAGACCATGACTTTTAATGAGATAGAGGAGAATCTGTTAAAATAGCAAATTCTGCAAAGATATATGTATTGGGCGTTCCACTAGATCCAAAGACAAGTGACCCCTAGTGGTCACCACACAGCTACAGTTACAATCACAAAATGCTACATTTCCTCCCGACTGCAGCATTCTTCTCCACTGCTAAAATGCATTTACAGATTAGTAGTTATGATCCCATTACGTGCAATACTGTTATACCTGTACTTTTTTTCTTAATTAATTATGATCCCATCTTTGTACACATTGTACCTATAACCACCTGTCCACTGGCTCGATCATCCAGTGTCTATATGCATGTAGATTTAACTCAGGCCCCAAGACACCCGTTACCTCCAGACAGGACAGTGGAAAGTTCCATCGGTGGTTCAGTCATTGGTGACTCATTGTACCCCCTGTTAAGTTCGCTGTTATTGCCGATGTTTGGCATATTGGCATCCTGGGTAGCCATTGGTTCCTGCTCCATGTCTGACTGGATGCAAAGGACCTTGAATTGTGGGACCTCAGGAGCAACATAATCACAGGAGAGAAAGATGCCACAGTAAATACACACATGCTAACTTCTCTGTCTTGAAGGTTTCATTTCAGTTTTGCCCTACTTTTATATATACAGTAGCCTTTGGGGTGTCTAATTCTGCATGACATTTACTGTACATGGGGGGTCCACCCCCCCGAATGAAAATTCCACTGTATTCCACAAATGAAAATATTACCATAAAACTGCCTAACCCTGACCTATATACTCTCCCCACCTCTCCAAAACATCTTTATTAATTTAAAGCTAAAGCTGCCTTATCTTAATGTAATGGGATTCACCAGATCTGCACCTGTTCTTTCCTGTGCCACCGCTGGACTTGCACTGAGTGATACAATTAAATTTCACTATGATAAATTCACTATGATAAACAGCAAAAACTCAGTGCTTCAGTGAAATCTAGCTGCTTTTAATGTAAATGGTAGTTTACAAATCCTGTCCTGGTTCAAAGTGCCCTCCCTGACATGGATTATCTGGTCACCCTAGGGGAGGCTGATGACAAACAAACAGTATCAACTTTATTGTGGAATATTCAAAAAATCATTTTGAGCTCCACAGTTTGAGAAACACTGACCTGTACAATGTTCCTGGGAAGTTTGAAAAAGATACTTGCAGATTTCAGGACACTGTTCACAAGATGGCTGCTGCTCCCTTTCTACTCTCTGCTGCCACCTACAGCTGCTGCTTCAATTCTGTGGCAAGTTGTCTCAGCTTTAGGTTTTAAGGCGTACTTACATGTATTTTGCTTTTAAAAGCAAAATTATGAGATCCATCTTTGAACTTGATAATTATGTAACCTCTCAGAAGTTCATTAAGGTCTTTCTTCATTACTATGAGAATATCGGGATTATAAGGAGCTACTACTGAAAAAATATTGGCTGCACTTCAAGAAGACAATGTCTGTAGCTCGGAAGCTGACCTAATAGTGGTTAACATTGATAAAAATTGCATTGTTTTCACAAATTTCCATCTACTATGACATCTTCATACATTTCATTCATGGTAAATTTAATGCAATTATGATGCCTAATTTCAGTGCCGTATCATTCCAATACTATGGCAAACATCACGTAAAATTCCTTTAAAAATAAATATATATTAGCATAATGTAGAACATTTTAAAAACATGTTATTACCATGGTACAATACAAAAACCTTAACAGATTACCATTGTATTTTAACTTAAGAAACATTGTAACAGGTGATATTATATGGTTTATACGTGGCCAAATAACAATGATACTACTAATAGTGATACTACTGTAACAATAATGCTATGACTGATGATAATATCACAGTAAGTTTTAGTATGAGAAATCGGATCATATCACCCCTCCACCCCCTGCTGACCATAACTGGTAGTGTTGTGCTTGTCTGCATGATCGAAAATCCTGCAGTCTGTTAAAAATTTTATATATACAAAGCACAAGCGGGCATTGAAAATGGACGGCTACATGTACGGATGGTTATGATATGCCGGTACAAACATACAACATTTCATGTACCGCGACAGACTTACCACTTACGTGCGCACTTGATATGTTCAAACGGAATCTGCGTATTCACCAGTCAAACTGAAAGTGAAAGCAGGGTTATAAGTACTTAAAATCGTCGTGACAAAATACATTCGTTTTTGAACATATTATAGATGGTTGAGTGTTTTCTGTGATATTATTACCCAGTTTCAAAGGGTGTCTGTACAGCTAGTTTGGGAGACTAAAGATTAAGTCGTCTCTTTATACTATTTATCATATAAGCCTACTATTTATTGTACACTATATTATCACATGATTTATTACGATTAAACTGTGCCTTGTACTTACGATTTAACGACATTAAGTGTTTTTAACGACGATTTTTTTTTTAACGATTAAAAAATTGTGTTTTTGAGTTAATTTCTTAAATCTGCACTTCATTTACAATATCCTGCTGTTGAATACGCCTAAGTCATTTATGACGGGTACTGCTTACCAGAATGTTCACTATTAGTTGCCTTTTCTCTCGACGCAGAAAACCGAAAAACTAATGCTTTCCTCATGCTTCAAATAAGATGTTTTTCGTATCGCCCAGATTTCGCTGTATAACCGAAAGTGAAATTCAAACCGTAGATGAAAGATCTTTCACGCAAGTCACGTGTCAGACGTAACTTTTACTCAGGCGCAGATTAGTCCATAGCTACGTTCATTTAATATGACAGAGAAATATATCCGATTGGTAGATGTTATTTGATTACGCTAAGCTGAAAGTCATATGTAAAGAAAAGATAGTAGAAAACTAATAGAATAAAATACTCGGGTGCGAGGCTATGGGTGTTCAGAGGGTGGGCAACAGATCGACAACTGCCCACCAGGGGATCCCCCAAGACCTCTCAACAATTGGAACACTGGTGCCCACCCAGCATACCCAAATGCCCACCCGAGGATGGCCATTGGCTTTGCGTTATCTGGACATCAGATAACATTTTCAGTTCCAGAAAAATCTTACCCTAAGGAGAATAATGATTCATTATAATTGACTTAAATATTAATAATAAAATCTTTTGAGAAATACATGGTATCTTTGTTAAAAGCAGAGGTAATAGATGATTTAGATCCTTGGCAGTTTGCTTACCGATAAGGGGGAAGCACAGATGATGCAATCAGTAGCATCACCCATTTAGTCTTGAAACATCTGGAGAACATCAAGGCAGAAGCACGTTTACTTTTTTATAGATTCTAGTTCAGCTTTTAATACTGTCCAGCTTCATTTATTAATGGATATACTGAAATACATGAATGTAAATTATTTTATTATTAAATGGTTCTTATCCTTCTTAACTTATGGAGTTCAATATGTGAAGGTCAACAAAGCGCTTTCAGACCCCACATTTTTTAGTGTCTATATTGATAGCACACTCACTTTGTCATGCTCATGTTGAAAATCTTTGTGCTAGTCTTTAACAGAGAATGTGTTATTTAAGAAGGCATAGATTTTATGGTGTTAACAGTGAATGTTTGGTTGTATTCTTCTTAAATGATCTTAGAGAGTGTGATCCACTACAGCACACAGACTTGGTATGGTAACTTGTGAGTACCGGTCAAATCCAGGCTTGTATGTCTTACTCAAACGGCCATGTAGATCATTGGGGTTCAGGATAAGCATCGACTTCAGTCTCTGTATGGAAAATCTGTGTTTCGGGAGGCAGAGAAGATCCTAGAAGATCGATCTCACATCCTGAACCCGGAATTTGAGATGATGTACTCAGGCAAATTGTAGGCTGAATAGAATTAAGAACTCATTCATTCCATCTGCTGTTAAGATGTCATTTTTTGGACTTTATTTAAAAATTATTTTACTTATTGTTTATTATTAGAGGATCTATTCATAGGTTTATATGGTTTGACAACAATGTAAGAATGAATGTGTAAGGTATGTTGTGTATATTGTAGGTTGAATGCATTTTATATCATGGAACGCAGTGGCTTGAAGACAAATTTCCTCTTGGGGACAATAAAGTACTGTACACCATACCTTATCTTACCTGATCTTACCTTATCTTACCTTATCTTACCTGATCTTACCTTATCTTACCTTACATTACCTCTGCACAGCCCTTTCAGACCCCTGCTCTAGATGCAGATGTAATAAGAGGTACAGTATAGACTCATTTGTCTATGGGATTTCTATCTTTTCTGTACACTTTGTAATCTATTTTTTTTTTCTTTTGGGTTTTTGGATTAGCCATAATCAGTAGATTTTCTTGGGAAAAAATCTATGAATGCCTAGTCTATAAGAATCTATTTATATAGTCATAAACATTATAATGCATTCTAAAGCATTATAAACATGTATTTAAATATTTCTAAAAAAAAAAAAAAAGGCATAACACATTATAACACATTCATTCTTAATACCAACCACTGCAATGCACTGTGAAGGCATCTACAGTGCATTATAGATGCGAACTTCACTGGAGCTCAAGAAGTATTATAATCCACAACATAATGCCTTATGACTGTCAATAGAAGATGCTGCAATGCCTTATTATGAAGGCGTCTATAATCCATTATAGATGACAGCTTTATGCAAAGTGTTACCATTTCCTTTTCAGTGCCTCTAATTCTCTAAACCTTAAACTTCAGTGTTTTTATTGGGGGGTGGGGAGTCAAATTTTTGTTCTCGCAGGTTCACACAATCCATTTTCACACGGCCAGAAGTTCTGCGGCAGGAAAGTTTAATGTATCATTATTAGTTCTAGTTTTCACATGAACACCATGTGTTACCATGGTTATAAGCTAAGAAGCTGCTTTCCTACGGCTGTAACACTGTTCCAGAACTCAAGAGATGGACTCCATACGTAGTGTCATTTAATTCAACAGACCTGCAGAATGTGCATATTTAAATAACATTAATAACATTCTCTGTTTCATAACACACAAGGGTTAAATTATTTAATTTCATTGTGACAGTAATAAATGATGCAAAATGAATCACTTGCTACATGATTATTAAAGGGGTGTGTATGACTGTATGTGTTTGTGTGTATAATGCATGCAGTCATGGTGGGTGTCTTCCAGTTCTATATGCACAGTTAAACACTTCAGCAGGATAAGCACAGCCTCATACAGTGTGCATACTTGCTTAACAGATACACTATTATATGTACTTCAACAGGCTCCATTGCTTGCGTTTTCCTTTATCCACTAGTACTGGTCAGTAAGGCAGTTCAGATTAGGTACCACAGTGTCACTCTAGGGATCTCCACTGGACTCCAAGACTAGTTCTTTAAATCTCTTTACCATTTCTGCTGCCAATGATTATTAGTCAGTCAGCCAGTACTTCAGATGGCTGAGCAATCTGCCATGCAATTATAAAGGACAAATACAAACTGTGTGTAACAGATTAATTATTAAAATAATTTGTACATATTATATTAAAGTGTACATCCCTTCTTCCCTGTGGTATGTCTATTTCTTCATTTGTGTTTCATCAGCATCGCTTGGACATCAGCGACTGCCTGATCATTCTCCTGACATCGCAGCAGCCCTTTAGTTTCATGGAAGGCACAGTGGACGACTTGCAGTATGTTGCCCCTGGACGGTTGCACTGTGATGTCAGTCATGTGACTGGGGTTGTGACAGTGGTGTATGAACACCAGGATGACAGGTTTGTATTCTGTGGAAATGAGAAACCAAGCAGGTTAGCATGTGCACTGATTGATTCTGTTACTGCCCACTATGATTTATCACACATCAATGCTCAATCGTTGATAGTATGGAGAAGGACGAGAATGCAAAGAAATGGTGATGATTCAGGTTAAATCAGGGATGCTCTGATCAGGGTATTTGAGCTGATCATCAACTGCCAATGAGTGGAATCAGAATTGGCTGAAATTGATCACTGATCAGCAAAAATATTAGATGACACAATTAAATCTTGCTTTAAGAATGAATTTCAAAATCAGTTTTAGTAAATGTTTTCCATATTTAACAAAAAGACAGCAGCCACTTATCACCACAAAAAAAGGGTGAAAATCTGGCTATTGGTGACAGGCCTATTCTTTACCGAGGAAACAAAGGCAGATTCAAAAATGGAAGCATCTCTGCATTTTTAGTCTATTCCTGTTCTCTTCCAAAATTTTCACAGCTGTACTGAACATCCACTCACTTTCCACACTCATACACTGAGTACAAAGATAAAATTGATAGAGGTCAGTGCAAAGTATTCAGGCATCAGATTTGGGGTCAGTCCCTGCATCTTTACATTTTGTCCAATCATCAACAAATTTAGCACAGATGATTTTCGGACCAAGTCTCACAAAAGTTATCAGCTTTATTTTTGACTTTTGAAACTGTTCATCTGTCACTGGGAAACGAAATTGGCAGCAAAGCCACCATTAAGAAAGTGAGGGCATCTCTCAGCAATGCTTTGATGTCTTGACAATAAACTGTGGACTCAAGACCACATCCTGAGAACGTGCAAATTGTTTGTGCCATTTGACCACTGGGGGCGCTGCAATAAGCAAAAACATGTAATACCTTTTGATGTGTTGATCTTATAAAAGTGATTATTGTCATGCCCGGCTCGTCCGCTCCTCGTCTGTGCCACGCCCCCTGATTACCCACATGTGCTTCCCTGATCGTCTCCAGCTTTGTCCACTTACTTTGATTAGTCCCGTCCTATTTAAGTCCTGGTCTTGCCTGTTTCCCTTGTCTGTCAATGATGTTAGTCAGTGTCTGATGTTTCCTGCCCTGAGTCCTGTGATTAAACCCCGTTTTCCCTTACTTTGCCCGCTTGCTTGTTCCTGCTCACTCGCCTGCCTGTACGCTCACCCAGCGATCGCGAGCGTAGCGTGACAGAATGACAGACCACAAGAAGAAGCAGAGGAGGAGGACGAAGCCGGAGGAGCTGACAATCCGCTTGGGGGCTTGCTCTCTCGCCAGGCTGAGGCTCCCGATTGGGAGCGAGGAGGAGGAACCCCTCCAACTCCGTGAACCGGAGCCGGCCACCGCAGAGCTACCACCACCCCCTGAGCAGTGTTTCTTCCGGCCAGAGCGGCTGGCCAATAGAGGGGCCAGAGCGGTGCGGGAAGCCATCCCGCGAGTGCCCCGCTCTCTTAAAGGGGTCACGCCCGTTTCGCCCGCGGCCCTTGCCGACAAATACTTCACCCTCCAGGGACTTTCCTGGAGGGTGATGGGGGAACCGACCCCATTGGGCCCCCCAGAGGAGGAACAGCTCGCCGCGCAGCTGGGGTAGGATTTCGCCTCATTCTCTCCCGAATCCCCTTACACCGACCTGGAGAGAATGGCGGAGGACTGCTGGAGGCTGATCCAGCTCCGGAGAGCCCCGGCTCCTGCTACGCCTCCCGAGCAGGCGCTCCCTCAGCCTGCGACCCCAGAGCCCGAGCAGCCGCCTCCGCTGCCCCCTGCGGCCCCAGACGCCCGAGGCGCTCCCCCTGCCTGCAGATCCCACGCCTGAGGCGCCCCTTACGCCTCTTGTGACTGTGCCCCCTGGGGCTCTTGTTCCTGGCCCCACTCCTGTCCCTGACCTAGCCCTGGTCCTTCCAGTCCCAGTCCCTGAGGAGGTCCCAGAGAGCTCGACCACCGCTCCTCCCTCCATTGAGGTAGAGGAGCTTGAGTGGGCCCCCTCGGGGACCTCCCTGATGACTCCTCGGTCCTCACCCCGGTGAGCTGGACCCCGGCCAAGGACCCCCATGTCGGTGTCCCGCAAGGGGAGAGGGCTGGGGTCCCTCCCACCCTGCCCCCTGGCTCGCCCTCCCTCGCCTGCGCTGTGGCTTGGTCGGCGCCTGCTGGCCCTGGCCCTCCGGGTCGGCTGTCGCCTGCGGGTTCCCCTCTGAAGCCTCGTCGCCCTGCCTCGTTCCCTCCACCGGCTGCTCATCGGTCGCTGGCGGGCTCATATGTGGTCCATGTGCATGGATGTGCAACGTTTCAGCTTGACATAAAAATCTGGGCTTGGCGCGCACCGATTGCAGTTGTCCTTGGCAAACACCTAATGACGAAATTTATATCATATTCCCTCATCTGCAACTAAAAGCACATGCAGAAAAGTGAAGTATGAATCAGCCTTCAGTCCCCAAGACCCCCTTTACCTCCAGAGGCGCCACTGGAATGATCTGCTGCTGGTACAGTCGTCCTTGGATCAGATTCACTCTCCTCTCCTGCAGGATCAGTGCCCTTCCCGGGAAGCTGGCTGTTATTGGTGTTGTTTGGCTTACTGGTATCCAGGGTAGTCAGGTGTTGCTGCTTTTTATCTGACTCAGTGCAAAGGCCGTTGGACTGTAGGATCTCAGGAGCAAGACCTTCACATGAGAGGGTTAGAGTAAGATTAGAACAAACATGATAACCACTGTGTGTTGTAGGGATTATTACAGTTTTGCTCTTTGCTGTGAATTCCTAGGACAGGGTTCCCCAGTTCCGGTCCTGGAGGACCAGACTGCAACACCGTTTGCAGATTTCCCTGCTCAGACATACCTACTAAATCGGGCACTTGGCTGGTGAGCTGGGGTTATGGCATATGTGCAGGGTTTATTTGTTTTGTGTCCGATTCTCTTGAAATAGTCCCTTGGTGGACATTGTCACTGTAGAGACTTACACTGCATTTTATGAGTAAAACTTCAGCAATTAAAAATATAAGTTTTACTCATAACACCATAGACATTTGTAACAAAACGCAAACCAGGAGTTTTGCAGCATTATGATTTTAGGCCAGTCTAAGGTGAGCAGTCTAAGGTGAGCTGAGTAACGTGTGGTTGAGCAGGGAAACCTGCAAATTGTGTGACAAACTGGCCCTCCGGGACCGGAACTGGAGAACTCTGTTCTAGGATAAAGAAACTTCTACTTCATTTTATCAGTAAAACTTTAACTGTTCCCAATGTAATTCTTACTTATGACCATAGATATTCGTACCCAGACCTAAACCGGTTTGGAAGGAAAACTGGTCAAACTACAAGGTTTTGCTAGGGCATACACTATATGTACAAAATTTGGGACACCTGGAATTTTTATGACATTGGTTGTTTTTTCACCACAGTTGGTCGCTCTTTCCAGTTTCAAACACTGCGACTCTCCTGGGGAGGCTTTCCACAAGATTTCAGAGTGTGTCTGGGGGATTTTTTGCCCATTCACCCAAAAGAACAAGAAGTGATATAACATGTAGTCGCCACCCAGCAGCAGAAACTGAATTTTAATTATCTCACTGCACAGCACAATACTGATGACATTTAGCTTCAGGCAGTGGGCCAGTGTACAGCAGGAAGTGGTGTGATTGATTCCAGGAATAATGCTGAAACTCCAACAAATACCCCTGTGTTTCAACCTCTAACAGCCTCTGCATTCATTTTTTAATTTTCATATAGAAAATGCTGTATTTCCTGCATACTGCATTAACTTCCACCTGTCCCTGCTCTGGAGCTAAAATTGCTCTCTCTGCATTAGCCTGAACATATTGATCTACAGGGCTGCCTGCTTAGTGCTGATCACTTATATTAACATTTGTTGTGGTACTTACTGCAATTCATACTGTTGCACATAATTAAGTTGTAATACAACAAACAGATTTTGTCAGGCAACTTACTCATGGCATCTGGGCTTGAATCTGTACTTTGTCCAGTTTGCTTCTTCACAGCAGAAAGAAAATCTCAGTAAATCAATCAAAGCAAAATTCATAAAACCAAATAAAAATGTGAACACATTATGAAAGCAAAAGGCACAAAAGCAAAATAAACTATAGGGAAGAACTTTGGCTTTATTACAAAAATCATAAGATACTGGGATGTGAACTTGTGTGTGAGCTTTAAAGGTTATGATGCCCCTTTTAAACTCTGGGCACCTGCTGCTCACAAAGCCTCTGTATGGTCCGGCTTGTTTTTGTGGATGAGGTTGAGACTGACGAGAAAAGTGATTCAGTAATTCTGACACTAGAGGTGAAACAACTGTTTTTAAAGCAAATTACAGCAGAAACGTGCCTACAGTACAGAGTTTTGTTAATGTGATTTACCTGTAAAAACACTTTGATGAGACCCATGATGTGACTTTGAACTTGAACATTATGGTCACCTGGTAGAAGTTTATTAAGGTTCTCTGTTGTTGATGTCAGAAAATCTGGATCATAAGGAGCCGCCTCTGAAGGAGAAAAATATAATCCGCCGTTTAAAAACACAACATAGGTATCTCTGTATCTGGTCTAATATTGTCAAAGATTTCATCTTATCAACCATCTACCATGACTGCTTCAGCAATGGATACTGCAGGACATCTGAGGGACAAGTCAGGAAACTCAGTGGGCAGGATGCCAGTCCACTACAAGGGACACTGATACAGACACACTTGGCTGCAAATAGGAAGAATTATACAACCCTGGACAGACTCTTATTAAGAGACCGATTACCAAGTAAGTATATATTTTAAACAACAGAGCAAGGACACGATAGCAAGAAAGATGGACCCTGCCGGTCCCGAGTCCATTTCCTGTCTCTGCTCCAACCCTTGCTGACTATAAAGAATAGTCTGTTTCTGTGTGTGTCTGTATTTTTAAATTCAGTCTGTTTAAAATGGTATATATGATACACGTGTACCAGTGTAGAGCCCATCATCTCCTGTGGGAGATTTACCACTTAGCTTGTGCGCAGTTTCTTCTGAAATATGTTCAAACAGATTCTGCATATTCTTCTGTTAAACTGAAAGTGAAGCCATTCGCCATGTTCCAGTTTTGTATGGTAAAGTTTTCATAACCTTCATTTCTTCAAGGTGTCATGAAACATTACAGGGCGTTTTAGAACAACATATAGGTGGTTGTGTATTTCAGAGAGGGGGCGGCATGGTGGTGCAGTGGTTAGCACTGTTACCTCACACCTCTGGGACCCAGGTTCGAGTCTCCGCCTGGGTCCCATGTGTGTGGAGTTTGCTTGTTCTCTCCATGTCGTCCTGTCATTCTGTTACGATTTAATGGTAAGGTCACTTGGGTGACTAGATAATCCATGTCAGAGAAAACACTTCAAGCTAGAAAGGGATTCGTAAACTGCCATTTCACTTATAAGGACACGGATTTCACTTAAGTATTGAGTTCTTGCTGTGTGCTGATTGGTCAATCTCTTATAATCTAACATCACTGACACTGAGTCTTTTAATCAAACAAACAAACCAGTCAATGAACAAAAATAACTGAACTATTTAACCAAGATGAGAAGCCTTTTAGTTTTAAAGCAGTTTGCAAAACTTGAAATAGCTCAAGGGTGTAGTGGTTAGCACTATTGCCTCATGCTTCCAGGACCTGCGTTCAAATCTCAGCCATGGCTCTGCGTGTATAGAATTCCCAAGGTGTCCCTCTGCTGCCATGGGGATTCCTTAGCATACCATCATTGTGGCAGTGATGCCTTAACAGTTAGGGAAGCACACTTGTAATTGAAAAATTGCTGGTTCAAATCCCCAACCAGCAAGGCACTGCTCTCCAGGTGCTGAATTAGCTGCTCCCTGCTATATCACATATGGGTTAAATGCATAGGACACATTGCTGTGTTCATTGTTGTGTGCTGTGGTGTGTCAACAATGACCACCGGTCATTTCATTTTAATCCAACGCAGGACCTCAGGCTCATGCACAAACACACATTTCCCAGGGGAATGTATCTCCATCAGGTCTGATAAATCTGAATTTTTTTGGGCATACACATTTGGTCGTTTTCATTCATACACAGTTTTTTCACAATGAAATGCATGCAAGGTTTGATAAATGAGGCCCTGAGTGATTCTGCAGCCGTAAGGAAAGGTAGGGCTTCTCCGTCAATGGCCATCACAGCTGCAAAAAGGTCATAGGCCTGACACCATGACACCAAAAACACATGACATATGCAGTAAGGAATGCAGGCCCTGACAGATTAGAAACTGTCCTCACATACCATAGATTGGGATACCTCCCTCCCTGACAGGCTCAACCAGTTCTCCCCCCAGTCTGATGTGACAAACAACAAGGCAGAGAATACCAGCCCTCCCCCCAGTGAACAGACACACCAGCTATCCACAGCAGAAGTGAGGAACAGTCAGTAAAGTGAAGCCACATCAATCTGCTGCTCCTGACAATATTCCAGGTCAGGATCTCAGGGTCTCTGCTCGTGAGCTTACAGAAGTGCTGACAGACAATTTTAACACCTTACTTAGACCACATTTTATCAAAATTACCATAATGATAAATCAAGGTCCATATCTTTAGTACTTGCCCAAATTATGTTTATAAGCATTTATATTATTATATAACATCATATTGTATTACTTCTCATTTGCACTACGATGAATGAGAACGACATTTCAGCTCATTATGACTGCAGACCGACCCCGACAGGATTTATGGTAGTGCGGGGTGTGGGGGGGGGGGGGGGGGAGAGGGACACCGACAGGATTTGTGTCTGTGCGCATCGGGGCGGAACTCACAGAGAGCAGAGGAGAATTGTAAACACACAACCGTGTAGAGAGAAAAATGACAAGCTGTTGTGTAAATTAGATAAATAACATAAGGCTGTTTAGTTTGTTTGATAAAAGGACAATGTATGGACCTGTTCTATAGGAAAGGTAACCTTAAATTACTTCTGTTGTCATCTGGCACTACATAGAAAATAAAATTAAATAAAACTATCCTGACCTTCAGGGGGGGGGGGGCAGGAGGTGCCGTTGGGGGGCCGAGGCACCCCTCCTAATATAATGGTAGGGGAAACACTGCTGTAGTACTGACTTCCACCTGTCGCTGCTCAGGAGCTGAAACTGATCTCTCTGCATTGACTGATCACATTAACCTGCAGGCCAGCCTGCTTCGTGCTGATCACTTAAAATTATTTTTTTTCTTGCACTTACTGCAGTACAATCCCCTAAAACAACTGTCAAACATCATGAAGGTGTAATAAAACATATTTTCTTAGGCAACTTACTCATGACATCTGCTGGGATTGAATCCATACTTTGTCTGGGTTGTTCCTTCGTAACATGAAGAACACATTCAATTACTCAAAGGAAAATTCACAAAACCAAATGGTGAATACATTAGAACATATTAGAATATAGAATATATTAGAATAGAAAAATATTAGAATAGACACAAAAACAGGATAAACTAAATGCAAGTATTACATCTCAGGCACATGTGGGGGCTGGGGGGGGGGGTCTGAGCCAGCCCCTGTTACATATATATTTTTAATTATTCATACAATTACACTTACTATACTCATATTTATTATTGGAGTTTTGTGGCCTTATTACAATAATCTTAGGGTACTGGGTGCCCCTTTTATCTTTGAGCATCTGCTGTTCAAAAGTTCTCTGCACAGTCCAGTTTATTTTGTAGATGGTGTTAAGGCTGACAAGTTAAATGATTCAATAATTCAGACATTAAAGATGAGATGAAAAGTTCATATAGTCTGCAGGGTCTGCAAAATGCGTATGATTTAAACTGTTTTTATGCAAATTACAGCAAAAATATGCCTACAATATAATGCTTTGTTACTTAATGTGCTTTACCTGTAAAAACACTTTGATGAGACCCATGATGTGACTTCGAACTTGAAAATTACAGACACCTGGCAGGAGTTTATTAAGATCCTCCCTTGTTGATGTCAGAATATCTGGATCATAGGAAACTGGCTCTGAAGGGGAAAAATCACCTGAAGTTCAAAAACATAATCAATACATGTATATCTGACTCGGGCATGTTTAGCTGCAATCAGAAGGCATTATATACCGCTTAATTCAGGTTATGTGAACACTGAAGATTAATCACAGGTGAATCTTATTTGTTACCTAGTTCCTTTGAGGAAATAATTTAAAATAATGAAATGGGTGCCAATAATTGTGTCCAACATATTTTATGTCTATATATGTCTATATATGACAATTTTTGTTTTTGTTGTTGTTCAATAACTTTCAATATTTTCTTAAATATTCTGATTATACAAAAGTGGTTTATATGCATTTATTTCGGAGGAAATTCTACATTCTGTATTAACAATTGATGGGTGATATTTCTGACCAGGACTGTATATTATATCTGAGATTATAATTATATCTATTATGTCTAATATATTATATCAATATATTTATTATATTGGTTATAAGTTAGAGGTGTACATATTGAAAAGTCATAGCAAGCAGGAACCAATGTGTGTGCACCATCATGTAATGAGTATGTAACAGACAGCATCATCATGGCATATTTAGCTTTGATAGAGGACATTGTGCGCGGCCAAATATGAAGGGAATGAGTGAGTAATCACAATAATCATAATGACTGAGTAATCACAATAATCACAATGATTTTTTCCCCCCTATGATGGTTTATGATTTATCAGCCGTCTTAAATGCCATAAGCGATTCAAGTGGAATTGTGTGATGAACTGGTCTTACTCCTGAATGACCTACATTATAAAACCATGCTGTTCCTATACATCTTCAAGTACTGACAACACTTGGATTTTTGGCAACAGGAATTGGCTGACAGATCATGGATATCCCAAGTACAAACATAACCTGTTTGCTTTTACATAACCTGTTTAGGTTTTATTTCAGTTTTCTCCTATTCTGTTGAAACAGTCCCTATTGTACACACCCACACTTGTAGAAACTTCTTTATTAGTGAAACATCAGCTCTTCCAGATGTAATTCTTACTGACAACCATAGACATTCATACCAAGACCTAACCCTGTTACATTGCAAAACGGGAGGGATGGCAAAAAATGCTGCCAAACTAGTTTTGTAAAGACATACACTGTAAGAACGAAAGTATTGGGACACACCTCTTGCTCATTGAATTCATGTGTTTCATTCAGACCCACTGCAACAGGTGCATAAAATCGAGCACCTAGGCATGCAGTCAGATTTACATACATTTGTGAAAGAGAGTGAATTCTAGAGTGGCACTGTCATGGGAGGCCACCTTCGCAATAAGTCAGTTTGTGAAGTTTCTTTCCACAGTCAACTGTAAGTGGTATTACTGCAAAGTAGAAGTGTTTGGAAATGACAGTGATCAGCCACAAAGTGGCAGACCACATACAGTAACAGAGTTTGCCGAGTGCTGAGGTGCATAGAGCATAAGTCGCCAAAGCTCTGTTGACTCCGCAGAGTTCCACACTTCCTCTGGCATTAACCCCAGCGACAGGCACTTCATGGAAAGGTCCATAAAGACACCGTTGGGTGAGTCTGGTGTGGGAGAAGGTGACTGGCCTGCACAGGGCCCTGACCTCAACCACCCCCCCCCCCCCAAATGTCCTTGGGATGAATTAGAATGGAGATTGCAAGCCAGCCCTTCATGTCCAACATCAGTGGCTGTGGATGCAATGGCCAGGTGTCCCAATACTTTTGTCCGTATAGTGTACCTGTATATAGAAGGGATGATATTGTATCCAATGAGCAGTGATCCCCAGTGGCCACCTGACAATTGAAACTGTATTTTGTTAAAACTATTCTGTAAATACACTGTACAACAAATACCCCTGTGGTTCAATCCCTAACAGCCTCTGCATTCATTTTGTAATTTTCAGAAATGAAATGCTGCGTTTCCTCCATACTGTAGTACTGACTTCCACCTGTAACTGCGCAGAAGCTAAAACTGTCCCCTCTGCATTAGACTGATCACACTGACCTGCAGGCCGGCCTGCTTAGTGCTGATCACTGATATTAGCACTCCTTCTCACTTACTGCAATACAATCCCCTAAGACAACCTTTACACATCATGAAGTTGGAACATAACAAACACATTTCCTTAGGCGACTTACTCATGACATCAGCTGGGACTGAATCCATACTTTGTCCGGCTTGTTCCTTTGTAGCAGAAAGACCACATCAAGTTAATCAAAGGAAAATTCACAAAACCAAATCAAAATGTGATCACATTAAGAAAGTAATAAACACAAAATCAGGATAAACTAAACGCAAGTCCTACATCTCAGGCACATGTGGGGGGTGTCTGAGCCAGCCCCTCTTACACAAACTATTAAATCATTCATACAATTACACTTATTATATTCACAATTATTATTAGAATTTTGTGGCTTTATTACAATAATCTTAGGGTGCTGGTCCAGGTTTTTTTTGTGGACAGTGTTAAGACTGACAAGGTAAGAGATTCAGTGATTCTTACACTAGAGGTGAGATGGCAGATGATATGCAAGTTCTGATAGTTGAAGGGTCTAGTCGACGAAATGTCTATGATTTTAACTGCTTCTAAAGCAAATTACAGTAAAAACATCCCTACAATAAAATGTTTTGTTACTTAAAGAGGTTTACCTGTAAAAACAAATTGATGAGACCCATGATCTGCTTCCGAACTTGAAAATTACGTCCACCTGGCAGGAGTTCATTAAGGTCCTCCCTTGTTAATGAGAGAATATCTTGATGATGAGGTACTGCCTCTGAAGGAGAAAAATATAATCCGCATCAGGAGGGGGAAGCAGGACCTCAGCCATGCTGTTTACAAATGGGGATATAGTCAGACGGTGGAAGGAATGTTCTGAAGATTTCCAGAATCCCACTGATACGCTTATTTGTTGATGCATTATGGGAAATGCTTAAGGCCTGTCAAATTTGGCTTAAAAATATATGAATTTCACAGTACATTATGTTGAAAATAGTACTGTAAATGTTGAGCAAATTTTAACTGGAAATAGCCTTCAATCTTGCTTTCAAAACTTAGAAGACTTTTTATACAATATGGGGAAATTCTGAGAAATGGTCTGTCAAACTTGGCTCATGTAACACAAAATTGTTATCTTCTTGAAAATGGTACAGTTGAACACATATTAACCTGGACATAGATCTGGGCGTTGCCTTTCAGATGCTATATGACTTGTTTATACATTATGGGGAAAGTAAAAAATTTATTGTATATAAGTACATCCTATACTTCGTACACATTAGTATTCACCCGTTTCTTATGCGCGATCGCTTAGAGTCCATCCATCCATCCATTTACTGAAACCGTTTAATCCCAACTGGGGTCAATGAGGGGACCGCAGCCTGTCCCGAGAACAATGAACGCAGGCGGAAACCAACTCTGGACAGTCGCCAACACACCGCAGGGCGTTCGCTTAGAGTCTTATTTTCCTAAACTCGAGCTGATACCGTAATGGTATGCCTATGCGTGCATAACACATTTTAAGCGCGGATGATTTAACCGTGTATTGGTTTCTTTACAAAACTAACACATGATATGCCCGTACAGGTAGACTACCTGTCTAGAGACCACCATATCCCGCTTCAGACTTACCACTAATTCTGTGCGCAGCTTCTTCAGAAATGAACTTGATGCGTTCAAACAGATTCTGCACATCCATCTGTTAAATTGAAAGTGAAACCATTCCCCACGTCCCATGGTTAAATGGTAAAGATTTCATAGCCTTTAGTTCTTCAAATTGTTGTGACACAATAAGGGTAATTTTAGAAAAAAATATGTTCTAAAACACAAAATGGTTGAGTTTCTGTGATATTATTAGTGATTAGGTTCAAACCATGTCTGTGCAGCTATAGTTCGGGAGATTCGTCTTAATGCAGTTTGCACTCTTACCATACACTCACTTTTAAAACCTGTCATTTTGTCACAATTTAATGGCATTTAAGTTTAGTTTACAAAACGATAAATCAGCACTATTAACTTACAATAGTCTAATACTGATTTTTAAAATAATCCATACGGACGTTGCTTACCTGACTGTTCATGATTATTGTGTTTTACTTCCCCTTTCTCTCGTCGCAACAAATCGAAGATCTGTTCCCTTGTTCCCTTATGCTTCAAATGAGACATTTTTCATATAGCCCCAATGTCACTGTATAACCAAAAGCGAACGTTAAATGGTAGACGAAAGGTCCTTATGAACGGAACGGCTGTCACGTGTCAGAGCTGTCTGTCAAACTCCGGTCTGTTGAACAGGCGCTGTCATCTTGCAGGCCATGCAGGGGAAGCATACCTGCAGGCTACCTCTTCCGGAAGTGCTGTGCATCTCTGATTCCTCGACTACATGAAATTTAAGAAAATACTACCTTTCTGCGTCCACCATTTATGTGCGATTGATTTTGTTCATACTATAATTTTGCCATACAGTGAATATATTGCTATATTTAAATGCATATATTGACAGATATTTGTGTTTATCAGCTTCAATAAAATGTACATTTTTAATATTTAATATTTCATGCTTCTGTGGTTATCTCAACTGCTAGAAGTGAATTAAATGCTCATTTACAGAAAAGTATTGAATGATGGGTAACATCTTTACGTTTTTTAATATATCAGCAATGAATATCAACACCTTCCCATATAAATGTTTAAATAAAATTAAAATAAGACTTCTCGGGTCAATGTTTTCCTGAAGATTACCCAGTAGGCATTTGGCACATGCTTTTGTTGTTGTGATGGTCATCATGTCATCCATGTATGTCCTGACTGGAGGAAGATGCAGCCCATACTCCATACAATCACCACCAACCACCCATCATGACACTTGAATAATGAGCTCCATTGCCATGGTGAAGCCCAGGGAGAGATGGTGCAGCCTGTCATTTTGCAGACCTCAACCTGCTGCCAGGCAGTGGTATTGTCCTGTGTTGTGATGCAGAACTGTTGGTACCAGAAGTAGGCTTGGACTAGCTTTGTTATTTCCTCTCGGACGTGGAAGGAGTTGAAAGCTGTACACAGTGTCTCATGTGCAACTCACCCAAAAGCACTGGCATGTTTTATATTATGCGTTATGAATGCTTTATGAAGCTTTCATCTATAATGCGCCTTCACAATGCAGTATAATGGTAGGATTAAGGATGCTTTATACTGTATTGTGAAGGTATCTATAGTGCATTAAAGTTGAGAGCTTCACTGGAGATTAATCGACGGCATAATGCCTTTTGACTGTTAGTGGAAGATGCTGTAATGCTTTATCAAGGTATGTGAAAGAAAAAATGCATTTCTGCATGACCCTCTTATATCTTAGCTATAGACAGAAAAATAAGTCCATAACTCAGGGTTGGGAAGGTAAAATCTTCTTTATTAGTACGATGATGCAAAGTAGCGCAACAGAGTGTCCGTATAACCCGAGTGCTTGCACACCCCTCAAAGGAAAAGTGCCCCCTTATATACTTTCAAAAGCCCCCCCATGCAAGATCTTATTCCACGATTGGTGACCATGAAGCATGATCTATCCTTGAATTTCCTCTTCCTACCTCCAATCTCGCCTAGACTAAGTAACACATAATGATTACATGATTAACTAATTACCTACTATTCTATTGTTACATATTGCTTTTCCTGACAGTGGTTATACAAGTGTACCTGTGATATCCTATAATGATGGTAAGTATCTCTTATTATTACCTCAAATGATCACAAACAGAATAAGAGCAGGATTCTCCCCTCCCAGCTGCCCATGTGCTGTTCCCCGTTAGCAGGACAGCCTTCCCTCACAAGCCCAACAGATACATTCTCTCTTCCCAGTTTGGACGGCTCCTTGACTGGTGCCTGTTCAGCGTGTTTTCTCCAGCATGCTTCCTCTTACAAATTTTACCAGAACAACAACACACTCTGGCCCGAGGCGTAGGACGACGTGCTGTTCCCACATCCCCAAATGTAACAGCATCTTCTTGCCTAAGGCCTAACCATAATCCCAGAATGCAACAGCGTTTTCTTGCATGAGGCCTAAGACAAAACATTAATCCCATAATTCCCCCCCACCCCAGTTCCATTGTCCTACAGGTACCAATAATGCATTTCAGATTACAGCTTTAAGTGTTACCATATTTTTCACTCCCTCTACTTCTATAAACCTTAAACTTCGGGGGGGAGGGGGGGCAGCCAGTTTTGTTCACACAATCCATTTTCACATGGACAGACGTTCTACTGCAACGCAGTTTTATGTTTGATGGTTAGTTCTACTTCTCACATGAACACCATGTGTTACCCATGGTTATAACCTAAGAAGAAATGTTCTGTATACACAGTTAAACTCCCCACCAGGATAACTACACCGTCATCTTCCTTGACAGACACCCTATTATAAGGCAACTTCAACAAGCTCCTTTCCTCAAATTTTCCTTTACTGGTCAGTAACGCAGTTCAGATGTCTGCTGCCAATGGTTATTAGTCAGTAAGCCGGCACTTCAGATGGCTGAGCAATCTGCCATGCAATTATAAAGGACAAATACAAACTGTGTGTAATTGATTGATTGATTAAAATCATGTGTACACAGTGTTAGTAGTTTATTAGTAGTTGTAATCCATGCTTCCCTGTGTCATGTCTGCTTCTTCATTTGTATTTCTTCAGCGACGCTTGCACCTCAGCAACTGCCTGATCATTTTCCCGGCATCGCAGCAGCCCTTTAGTTTCAAAGTAGGCGCAGTGGACGACTTGCACTATGTTGCTCCTGGACGGTTGCACTGTGATGTTGGTCATGTGACTGGGGTTGTGACAGTGGTGCATGAACACCAGGATGACGGGTTTGTTTACTGTGGAAATGAGAAACCAAACAGGTCAGCCTGTGCACTGACTGATAATGTTACTGCCCACTGCGATTTGTCACACATCCTAAATTTGGTGAGGAATAAAATGGGAAATATACTCAATTATTGATGTTGTGGAGAAGGACGAGAATGCAAAGAAATGGTGATGATTCAGGTTAAATTAGTGATGCTATAATCAGGGTGTCACGGGTCGTGGGCAACGATCGCGAGCAGAGAGCGGCGATCGTGCGGAAGGAGCAGGCAGGCAACAGTATACGGGAAAACGGGGGTTTATTCTCACAGACGAGGGCACGAACATCGACTGACATCAATGACGGACAAAGGATTCGGGTAAGACACGGACTTAAATACACAGGACTGATTGAAAATAAGCAGACACAGCTGGGTACAATCCGGGAAACACACGTGGGTAGGCAGGGGGCGTGGCACACAGGAGGAGCGGACGAGCCGGGCATGACAGAACCCCCCCCCAAAGGCGCGCTACTCCGGGCGCGCCAAGGAAGGGGGCGACGGACGGGACGAGGCAAAAACAGGACCTGAAAAACAAAACCAGAAATCAACGCGGGACCGGGAACAAGACAGAGGCACAGAACAAAGCCAGGGACAAGACGTGCGACAGGAGCTGACAAAGGGATGGGAAGGCAGAGAGACAGATCAGGAAGGGAGAAACAGAGGGAACAGGCGGAACAAAAGGAGCGGGAGTGACGGGAGGGAACGACGGGAAACCAGGAACAGAGCGGGGCAGAACAAAGGGACCAGGAACAGAGGACGGCGGGACAAAGGCAGGAGGAGGAACAAAGACAGGCGGGACAGAGACAGGAAAGAAGGGAGAGAAGGCGGGGGAACAAAGGGGAGCCCGTGGGAGCCCCAGCGGGCGACGGGAGGCAGCCGGAGGGGCCGCAGGCGGCCGGGAGGCCGGAGCCGGAGGGGACCACGGAGGGGCAGAGGAGACAGGGCGAGGGACTCGCGGAGGGGCCAGGGAGGGAGCAGGAGGGAGCACCAGGGAAGGGGACGAGGGAGCAGGAGGGGCCCACGGCGAAGGCCCGGAGGAGGGGGGAGCCGCAGCAGGCGGCGACGTCCGGTGGAGGGCCGGAGGTAGGGGCCCCGCAGGCAACCGAGGAGCCGCCGTCGGGGAACCCCCAGGCGACCGACCAGGACCCGGAGAGGGGAGCGAGGCAGGGCGACGAGGCACCGGAGGGGGACCCGCAGGCGACAGCCGACCCGGAGGGCCAGGACCCGCAGGCGCCAACCGAGCCAGAGCGCAGGCGAGGGAGGGCGAGCCAGGGGGCAGGGCGGGCGGGACCCCAGCCCTGCGTCTGTGTCCCCTTCCCCTGCGGGACACAGACAGGCCGACCCTAGGTCGGGGCCGACGCTGCCGGGGCAAGGGACCAGGGACAGGAGCGGGGCCAGGGACAGGAGCGGGGCCAGGGACTGGAGCTGCTGCAGGCGGCTGCAGAGGGGGCGCCTGGACAGGAACAGGAGCACGGTCAGGAACAGGAGTGGAAGTCTGGGGGGGCGCCTGCCCGGGAGCTGCAGCAGGCGGCTGCAGAGGGGGCGCCTGGACAGGAACAGGAGCACGGTCAGGAACAGGAGCTGGCTGCAGTGGGGGCGCCTGCCCGGGAGCTGCAGGTTGCTGCAGTGGGGGCGCCTGCCCGGGAGCTGCAGCAGGCGGCTGCAGAGGGGGCGCCTGCCCGGGAGCTGCAGCAGGCGGCTGCAGAGGGGGCGCCTGCCCGGGAGCTGCAGCAGGCGGCTGCAGAGGGGGCGCCTCTGCAGGAACAGGAGCGCGGTCAGGAGCAGGAGCGCGGTCAGGAACAGGAGGTGGCTGCAGTGGGGGCGCCGGCCCGGGAGCTGCCGCAGGCGGCTGCAGATGGGGCGCCTCTGCAGGAACTGGAGCACGGTCAGGAACTGGAGGTGGCTGCAGTGGGGGCGCCGGCCCGGGAGCTGCCGCAGGCGGCTGCAGAGGGGGCGCCTGCCCGGGAGCTGCAGCAGGCGGCTGCAGAGGGGGCGCCTCTGCAGGAACTGGAGCACGGTCAGGAACTGGAGGTGGCTGCAGTGGGGGCGCCGGCCCGGGAGCTGCAGGTGGCTGCAGTGGGGTGCCGGCCCGGGAGCTGCAGCAGGCAGCGAAGGCGGCTGCGCAAGCGGCTGCGAAGGCGGCTGCGACAGCGAAGGCGGCTGCACGGGAGCGGGGTCCGCCGGCAATGGCGGCTGCACGTGAGCGGGGTCCGCCGGCAATGGCGGCAAGGACGGCTGTTCGAGCCGCCCTGAAGGCAAGGGAGATAGCTGCTTGTGGGGTGCAGGCGGCGGGACCGGTAGGTCCCGTGCGGGCGGCAAGGGGACGACTTCCTTAAGAAATCGGGGTCCCCGCGGGATCGCGTCCCGGATAGGACTCACCCCCTTATTGGCCACCCGCTCTAGCCGGAAGTTGTACCGTTCCAATGGAGGCGGTAACTCGGTGATGGCGGGGCTCTCTCCCCTCGCGGGGAGCACTGCCTGCACGGGCAGCTGAGCTGCGCGGGCGACCGTCAGGTTTGCCAGGGAGTTCTCTCCTCCCAAGGTTGGAAGAGGAGCGGGGGAGAGCGTACATGCCCCCAAATTGAGAGTGGGGACGGTCACTAGCGTCCTCTTTTTCCTCTTCTTCCTGGTCGTCGCAGCGCTTGTGGAGGGTTGCTCCCTCTCCGCTAGGAAGGGAGACGGGGTAATCACCTCCGCGGCGCACGGTGCGTCAAAGCCCAACCTCCGTATCGTCAGTCTTTGAACCAACTGATAGAGGTTGGAGCGCACCTCCTCCAGGACTTTCCTGTCCCCTTCCGGAGACATGGCCAGCAGGAGGTCGCAGCTGTGAGTGGCTAGGTCCAGCGCGACCGGGTCCTCCTTTACGTCGGGCTGGTTAAGCCAGTAATGAATCTCCTGCAGGAGACCGAGCTGATCGTTGTCGGTCTGCCGCTTTGCCTTGTTTGCTGGGTCCGTCATTCTGTCACGGGTCGTGGGCAACGATCGCGAGCAGAGAGCGGCGATCGTGCGGAAGGAGCAGGCAGGCAACAGTATACGGGAAAACGGGGGTTTATTCTCACAGACGAGGGCACGAACATCGACTGACATCAATGACGGACAAAGGATTCGGGTAAGACACGGACTTAAATACACAGGACTGATTGAAAATAAGCAGACACAGCTGGGTACAATCCGGGAAACACACGTGGGTAGGCAGGGGGCGTGGCACACAGGAGGAGCGGACGAGCCGGGCATGACACAGGGTTTTTGGGGCTGATCACCAGTTGGTGATGAGTGTAATCAGGATTGGCTGATACTGATCAGCGATCACTGAAAATATAAGATAACAAAATGAAAAGGCTTGCTTTAAGAGTGAATGTCAAATTGGTTATAATAAATGTTTTCCATATTTAACAGACAGACAGTAGTCACTTATGACCACAAAAAAAATGCAGAAATTTGGCTTCTGGTGAGAGATATATTCTTTACCGAGAAACAAAGGTAGATGTTTTTTAAGAAATGAAAGAATCTCTGATGAGAGACTACACACTATCTTTCTGTTATAGCTGTTTTGGATTTCAGTACAAAGGTGACATACAGCAGTGACTAAATCCTGACTCACCTGTAACTCTGTCCATGGCTGCATCCATGTCTGTCCCAATCTGAGAAACAACAGGACAGAAGAGCAGGATGACGTTGCTGCTCTCTGCACTGCAGAGCTCCATCTGCAGCTTCAGATTTTGTATGAAGGTCTCATGGGCCTGAAACATTTCTCCAGCAACCAGCACATGTATTTTTACTGGGGAAAAGAAACAAAAGTGACTTACAATTGTTCTGAGCAGGAAGTATACATGCAAACCTTTGACAGGTAGCACCAGACAGCTTACGTGAAGATGCACAATTGATCTTCTTAGGGTTTGTGGGTACTCCAGATGAAGGACACGCTGAATTTTCTGTAAAATATTTGCCATCTTCAGTAAGTTGTGGCAAGTCAGAATGGCCAGTGTCTATCTGCATGTAGAGTTTACTGAGGCCCCAGGACACCCTTTACCTCCAGAGGGGCCAGTGGAATGTTCCAGTGCTGGTACAAACACCCTCTGATGCAAATCTCTCTCCTCACCTGCAGGATCAATGTCCTTCCTAGGAAGCTCAACTTCATTGGTGATGTTTGGCCTTTTGCCATCCTGGGCAGCCATCAGCTTCTTCTCCATATCCATGTTGGTGGGATCAACATTGGATTGTAGGACCTCCAGAGCATGACCTTCACACAAGATCATTAGACATCGGTAAGAACATACATAATAACATCCCTGTATTGTAGGTTTTATTTCAGTTGTTCCCGATTCTGCTGAAACAGTCCCTATGGCGGAGTTTCTTAGTCCAGTCCTCGGGGATCCCAGACAGTCCACATGTTTGCTCCCTCCCAGATCCCAACACACCTGAACCTGGTTCATGATTGGCTAGGAGCCGAGAAAGAGTTAAAAATGCCATCTGTCTGTGGGTCCCCAATGACTGGGTTGAGAAACACTGCCCTAACTTATATACTCTCACTCTCTGGAAATTTCTGTTTAATTATACAAGCAAAATTGCAGCAATTTTAAATATAACTGTTAGTTAAAAAGTCAAAGAATTGATACTTATGATCTGGATACTTGTAATATCTAACATTTATAAATTGTGCTCATGGTCACCTGTCTCCTGGCTTTAGAGGACACTATCTGTCTGCATGTAGAGTTTACTGAGGCCCCAGGACACTCTTTACCTCCAGAGGGGCCAGTGGAATGTTCCAGTGCTGCTACAAACACCCTCTGATGCAATTCTCTCTCTTCACCTGCAGGATCAATGTCCTTCCTAGGAAGCTCACTGTCGGTGGTGATGTTTGGCCTTTTGCCATCCTGGGCAGCCATCGGCTTCTCCTTCATATCCATGTTGGTGGGATCAACATGGGACTGTAGGACCTCCGGAGCATGACCTTCACACAAGACCATTAGATCAGTGTAAGAACATACATCATAACTTCTCCGTGTTGTAGGCTCTATTTCATTTTTTCCGGATTCTGCCAGAACAGTCATTATGGCGGTGATTCTTAGTCCAGTCCTCGGGGATCCCAGACAGTCCACATACATGCTCCCTCCCAGATCCCAACACCCCTAAACCAGGTATTTGCTGTTTTTATTGGCTAGGAGTTGGGAAGCAGTAAAAATGCCAGCTGTCTGTGGATCCCCAAGGACTGGGGTGAGAAATAGGGGCTTAGTGGGGAAGATGGTGGCGCAGGAGGCAGTGCTGTTGTTTAGCAACTAGAGGATTGCAGGTTCAAGCCCTGGTTCCTCCTGACCCCCTCAAAGTGTCCTTGAGCAAAACACTGAACCCCAAATTACTCCCAGTTTGCAGGTTGGCACCTTGCATGGCAGCCTCTGCCATCGGTGTGTGAATATAAAGTGCTTTGAGTACTCGTAAGAGTAGAAAAGCACCATATACAAATGCAGTCCATTTAGTGTATACATCATCACTGGAGAAAATTCTACTTCATTTTACTAGTAAAAGTACAGCACTTTCTGAAATATAATTGTTACTTATAAGGTCATAGATAACTGTAGCAAAACTCAAATTAATTTGTTTACAGAACAAAGATTTTAGGCCAGTCAGTGAAATTTTTTCAAATTCTACATTTATTGTTAGGCTTGGCTATTTATTGTTGGTCCCATATATTGTTTTTGTGAAGCAACTATTTACTGTTTAGTACCATCACTCTGGAAAAGGTGGAGGATTATCTGGACAATTTAAGAAATTTTGCAAGCATGTATGATGGGGGTTTTCACTGGGGCCAAAGAGAAGTGCCCCCTAGTGGCCACCCGAGAGCAGAAACTGCATTTTACCTTCTCTGTGAAAAATATTAGTAAGCATACCTGCACTTTCAGTACTATGTTCTGCATAATTGTCCATTTGCACACCTCACATCAGCGGCTACCTGCTTCCCATATCCCACTATACACCCACCCCCAGGCACCATGACACTACAATTCCACAAGAGTTCCCCAAATACATCCATCCATCCATCCATCCATCATCTCCCGCTTAATCCGGGGTCGGGTCGCGGGGGCAGCAGCCTCAGCAGGGAGACCCAGACTTCCCTCTCCCCGGCCACTTCGTCCAGCTCCTCTGGGGGGATCCCGAGGCGTTCCCAGGCCAGCCGAGAGACATAGTCTCACCAGCGTGTTCTGGGTCTTCCCCGGGGCCTCCTCCCAGTGGGACATGCCCGGAATACCTCCCCAGGGAGGCGTCCCGGAGGCATCCTGATCAGATGCCCGAGCCACCTCATCTGGCTCCTCTCGATGCGGAGGAGCAGCGGCTCTACTCTGAGTCCCTCCCGAATGACTGAGCTCCTCACCCTATCTCTAAGGGAGAGTCCAGCCACCCTGCGGAGGAAACTCATTTCGGCCGCTTGTACCCGCGATCTCGTTCTTTCGGTCACTACCCATAGCTCATGACCATAGGTGAGGGTAGGAACGTAGATCGACTGGTATATCGAGAGCTTCGCCTTTTGGCTCAGCTCTCTCTTCACCATGACAGATCGATGCAGCGCCCGCATGACTGCTGACGCCGCACCGATCCGCCTGTCAACCTCCCGCTCCATCGTTCCCCCACTCGTGAACAAGATCCCGAGATACTTAAACTCCTCCACTTGGGGGAGGACCCCATCCCCAACCCAGAGAGAGCATTCTACCCTTTTCCGGCTGAGAACCATGGTCTCGGATTTGGAGGTGCTGATTCTCATCCCAGCCGCTTCACACTCGGCAACGAACTGCTCCAGTGAGAGCTGAAGGTCACGGTTCGATGAGGCCAACAGAACCACATCGTCTGCAAAAAGCAGAGACCTAATCCTGAGGTCACCGAACCGGACACCCTCAACGCCCTGGCTGCGCCTAGAAATTCTGTCCATAAAAACTATGAACAGAATCGGTGACAAAGGGCAGCCCTGACGGAGTCCAACCCTCACCGGAAACGAGTCCGACTTATTGCCGCCCATGCGGACCAAACTCTGGCACCGGTCATACAGGGACCGAACTGCCCTTAAAACGGAGCCCGGTACCCCATACTCCCAGAGCACTCCCCACAGGACCCCCCGAGGGACACGGTCGAATGCCTTCTCCAAGTCCACAAAACACATGTAGACTGGTTGGGCAAACTCCCACGCACCCTCCAGGACCCTGCTGAGAGTATAGAGCTGGTCCACTGTCCCCAAATACATGTGACAATAAAACTTCCATCCATTAGCATATCCACTTAATCCCATCTTGGGTTGCGGGGGGCTCCGGAGCCTAACCTAAGAACAATGGGTGCAGGTGGGAACCAACACTCACACAATTACAGGGCCAATTCAGACATGCCAATCAGCCTACCCTGCATGCTTTTGGACTGGGGGAGGAAACCGGAGCCCCTGGTGAAAACCCACGTGAACACAGGGAGAGCATGCGAACTCCACACAGAAAGGGCCCGGGATCAAACCCAGGACTTTCTCACTGTGAGGCAGCAGCGCCAGCATGCTGACCGACAATAAAACTTAAAACTAATAACATATTTGGATCAGTGATTATGAGTCTTTTGCTGGGAAGCATGTAATATGTTCCTGAGCAGAATATGAGCATGACTGTGCAGAGATGAGTCAGGCCCCAAGACACCCTGTACCTCCAGAGGACCCACCGGAATCTTCCATTTTTGTTACATCCTTGCACTGATGGGATTTACTCCTCTCTCCCACTGGTTCAGTGCTCTGAGGCTCACTGTCAGAAGTGATGTCATCCTGGGCAGCCATCAGCTGCTGCTTAATTTCTAAGTAACTTTTGGACTGTGAGACCTCAGCATGTGAATTAACATACCTGCAGAGTGTATGTATAACAGTATTTTACAAACACATATAATTTATTACAATCTCCTCATAGTTACTGTTGACCTTTGAAATGAACGTGCACATATATTTGTGTGTACTGTACATATAATGTATTTATGTCCAAGTACATACAAAAACAATAAGGTTATCATAATTAACTTTTTCTGATTCATTTTTCATTCACATACTGTACAATATAGTTGACGTTAGATGTTTATCTGATACTTGTTCATTCTGTAAAATTAATAATTTGCTTGATCATTAGTAATGCTTTATATCTTACACTAAGTATGTTTAATGTGTACTTTTCATGTACTTTCATATATGGTGGGTGTTTCTCAGTTAGAAATGTTTTGCATACAGTTAAACAGGTGAATAATCACAGTTTGCTTACAAACTCTGAGGAAAACTTATTAAACAGATTAAAATCCTGAGTGTTTACACAGTATTTGTGTTAAAACTCGCTTTCCCAGCTGAGAGGCTCTTTTTCACTTGTACCTCAGCAGTGCTGAGCTCACTGCTTTGACCGCCTGTTCATTTTCCTGGCACTGCAGCAGCCCTTTAGATTCATGGTAGGCGCAGTGGACGACTTGCACTATGTTGCCCCTGGACGGTTGCACTGTGATGTTGGTCATGTGACTGGGGTTGTGACAGTGGTGCATAAACACCAGGATGACAGGTTTGTCTTCTGTGGAAGGAAGAAACCATATAAGTTTGTGTGGGCAGATACAGTATGAACGCTGCTGCTTCCCCTAACGGTTTTTTCCTCTATGTAAAATAAGGTGAAGAAAAAGAAAAACTGTAAGATTTACTCCCTAGAATAGGCTGTAGGCTGAACACAAACCTGTACTGGACTAGTGACCACAAACCTGTACAGGGCTAGTGACCACAAACCAGTACTGGACTAGTGACCACAAACCTGTACAGGGCTAGTGACCACAAACCTGTACAGGGCTAGTGACCACAAACCTGTAAAGGGCTAGTGACCACAAACCTGTACAGGGCTAGTGACCACAAACCTGTACAGGGCTAGTGACCACAAACCTGTACTGGACTAGTGACCACAAACCTGTACAGGGCTAGTGACCACAAACCTGTACTGGACTAGTGACCACAAACCTGTACAGGGCTAGTGACCACAAACCAGTACTGGACTAGTGACCACAAACCTGTACAGGGCTAGTGACCACAAACCTGTACGGGGCTAGTGACCACAAACCTGTACAGGGCTAGTGACCACAAACCTGTACAGGGCTAGTGACCACAAACCTGTACTGGACTAGTGACCACAAACCTGTACAGGGCTAGTTGACCACAAATCTGTACTGGACTAGTGACCAGAAACCTGTACTGGACTAGTGACCACAAAGCTGTACTGGACTAGTGACCACAAACCTGTACTGGGCTAGTGACCACAAACCTGTACTGGGCTAGTGACCACAAACCTGTACTGGACTAGTGACCACAAACCTGTACTGGACTAGTGACCACAAACCTGTACTGGACTAGTGACCACAGAATGATGGCTGGACATCCATTGGAAAAACCTTGTCAGATATGGATGGTTTGTTAATCTGTTTATGTTTTACAGGATAACAAAAGCTATGGATCAGAAGTTAAATAAATCACAACTTCTCCTGTGAAAAGTTGTATTACATAATATCTCTTTGTTTTACAGTTGAAACCAGAAGTTTACATAAACTTCAGAAAAAGACACAAACATGTTTTTTCCTCACTGTCAAACGTTAAATCAGAGTAAACATTTTCTGTTTTAGGTCAGTTAGGATCACCAACATTTTTTTTGTATTTGTTAAATGTCAGAATAAAGAGAGAGAGGATATTATAGAGATTTTATAATTACTTTCATCAAAGGCAAAAATGTACACACACTTCCTTAGTAGTTAGGAGCACTCCCTTGAAACTTCCACTTGGGCCAAATGTTTTGGGTTTCCTCCCACAAGCTTCTCAGAATAGTTTGCTGGAATTTCGGCTCATTCCTCTTGACAGAACTGGTGTAACTGAGTCATGTCTGTAGGCCTTCATGCTCACACATGCCTTTTCAGTGCTGCCCACAAATTTTGTGTGGTTCTGAGAGTAGGGCTTTGTGATGGCCACTGCAACACCTTGACTTTGTTGTCCTTAAGCCACTTTGTAACTTAACTTGGAGGTACGTATGCTTGGGGTCATTGCCTGGATGCTGTTCAGCCAAGTGGCTACAATATTAGTTTAAATACTAGAACTCGTGGCCATAGGTGGAAATTAGCGGGAGAACATTTTATAACGAATTTGAGGAAGCACTTCTTTACACAGCGTGTAGTTAGAGCATGGGATTGTCTTCCTGTTAGTGTAGCACAAGCCAAAAGCATGGATTCCTTTAAATCAGAGATAGATAAGATTTTAACAACTCTGAGCTATTAGTTAACTTCTCCCCAAATGAGCTTAATGGACCAAATGGCCTCCTCTCGTTTGTAAATTTCTTATGTTCTTCACATGTTCTTACTCATTAGAGTAAGCTTTAACTTCCTGGCTGATGTCTTCAGCCTATTCATTCTTCTATTGTATTCAGATCCAGTGACTGGGAAGGTTACTGATATCATTATGTTCATGAAACCAGTTACAGTATAGACGACTTCTGCTGTGTGACATGGTGCATTATTATACTGGAAGTAGCCATGAGAAGATGGGTAAATTGTAGGCATGAAGGGATGCTACTGATCAGCAGAAATACACACAGGGGCTGTGGCACTCAAGCAATGGTCAGTTGGTATTAAGATTTATGGCCCCAAACTGTTGCCATGAGGTTGGGTCCATAGATTCACACTGTTGATGCCGAATTCTGACCTAAATTCTGTGTGCATCAGCAAAACTTGAGATTCATCAGATCAGGCTGCATTTTTCCAGTCTTCAGTTGTCCAGTTTTGCTGAGTCTCTGCCCACTGCTGCCTCAGCTTCCTCTTTTGGGCTGGAAGAAGTGGAAACTGACGTGGTTTTCTGCTGTTGTAGCCCATCTGCCTGAACATTTGATGTGTTTTGCATTCTGAGATGCTCTACTGCTCACCACAGCTGAAGAGAGTGTTGATCTGAGTTACTGTAGCCAGTCTGTCAGCTTGAACCAGTCCAGCCATTTTCCTCTGACCTCTCTCATCAAGAAGGAATTTCCATCTGCAGAACTGCCATTCACTGGATGATTTTTTTTAATTTTTCCACCATTCCGGGTAAACTCTAGAGACTGTTGTGCTTCTGCTTATGGTCTTAGCAACGGACAGTATTCAAATTAATGATGGTGACCAGGGCTCTATCCAGGCAAAATATTTAATAGTAGTTCTACCAATAAATGCATTTTTGGTTTGCAAACGTAAAAATACTGTCTTCAGTTACAAACAAACTGTACATGCTAAGTGTCTGCAACTCGTAAGTGTGGTCTTTGTAAGTCACTGCATTCCAAGCCGTGCATTACAGTACTGTGTCTTTAAAAACATATAACATATGCCTAGTCACGCATTAACCCTTACTTAAATACCGTATCTGCTGTGTTGTGAAAGCACTATTCATGGCAGAACAGCACCCAACAATATCAGGTTAGTCACTATGTAAAGCAATATAAGTACATAGGCCTGTGCATTTCATAGATAAACCCTGGCTAGTTAGGCTAAATCTCACATATTTGTCTGGGTCAATTATATAGTTGTAATTTGTGTCAGTCTATTTTAAAAGTTTTCATTGCTTAATATTTTTATTTACAGCAAAAATGAAATGATCTGTGGGGAGATCCAAAAGTCTGTAAATGTGTCAGCTTTGAAAGACAATTGGGCTAATTGGAAAAATTTGACAGATGTGGATGAATTGTTGATCTCAGTTAACTTTCACAGAACAACTTCTACAAGGTAGCTTCTGTTAAATATATCAAAACATCCTCTGTGAAGAAAGGAACCACATAAGATCTTTATGTTATAACTATTTCGGATTTCAGGGCCAAGGTAACATACAGCAGTGACTGACTCCTGACTCACCTGTAACTCTGGCCATGGCTGCCTCCATGTCTGTCCTAATCTGAGAAACAACAGGACAGAAGACCAGGATGACGCTGCTGCTCTCTGCACTGCAGAGCTCTATCTGTAGCTTCAGCTTTTGTATGAAGGTTTCATGGGTGTTGAAAGTTTCTCCAGCAACCAGCATGTGGACTTTCACTGGGGAAGAGAGATGGAATTTAAAAATGAGTTATAATTGCTGTGAACAGAAAGCATACATACTGTATGAGATTTCTTATGTGTGTCATTCATCTGCATATGTGGTAGACTGTTAACCATCTCAGACTATCACAATTTAATTATTTTAATTTTAATATTATGGCTCAATCTATAATTTAGATGGAAAAGATAGGAAAATTATATTATTGTTGAGTTTAGACAGAAAGTGAATCATTTCAGAGGGTATATGTTAAACCTTAGAAGCACTGAACAGCTTACCCAAAGAGGAGCTATTCAGCTTATTAGGGTTTGGGATGAAGCGTGACAAAGTAGACTTCATAGATTCTGTAAAATATTTGACATCTTGAGTCAGTCATAGTGTACAGGGTTTGACAGACAGTTAATCATTATGAACAGTAGATATCAAAGTTGAGAAGTACTGAAAAGCTGACCTGAAGAGATATTCCAGTATGGCTTTGAGAAGGGGAATTGTCCAGTCTTAGACCACAATGAAGTTCCTGTAAAATATTCACCATCTTAAATAAGTTGCAGTAAAGGTAACAATTAATTTACACAATCACACTGGAAGCAATGGAGAATGAGGTGGTCACACTAGCATGTATTGTGAGTAAATGTATTCACCTTATTTTCCATGGCAGGAAGGGAGGGGCCAACTTTATTTACACTGTGTTGTAACTTCCAGTGTGACAACTGGGGCCTGTGTCATGAAGCCGGATTCCTTTCTTAGGCAGACAACTTCGAGGATAAATAGCGCCAACTTTGGCTTTTCGATATCACAACATTGGTTCTCTTCACAGCAGGACACATCACCATGGTAACTCATGCTACATGCCAAACCTGCTCAGAGCAGATTATGTTACAAGATCATGGGTCTCAATCAGTGCTTGGACCAGGGCTCTTAAGCTTCATCAAAATTCTGGAGTGAGATTACATCTGTTAGGGTGGAGTGTGTGTCTCATGGGCAATGAATGAGACTTGAGAGCCCTGCCTATTGCAGTCATCAGATCTTGCCCTTCCAGTTCCACCTTGTCTGCACTCCATGTGTGCGCATCCATGTAATAACGTGTTTGCAGCGAGATCACATGTAACTTGTTTTGGAATTTATGCGGAAACAACAAATGTTATTTTCTGATTGGCTAATGGGTGGCTATTACCTTTGTAGTTAACTTATGTATTAACGTATTAACTCGGGCATCTATGAACTATGTGAAAAACTCCATTCCATATGCCTGCACCTCATCCTAAAATTCTATATAACAGGACACCTTAGTGGGGAACCAATCAAAGAGAAGTTGGTACATCAGCTAATGTGACAAATAGGCTTCCCCAAACTCTCAAAATTCTGTGACCGTGGTAAAGTTTTACCATATATTATACAGTATATAAATCATCTCATATCACGATAACAATATATATCATGACTGCACCTCATATTTATGGATGTTTTCTACAGATCAGCTACAGCAGGAATTGGACAAAATTCTTCAAATGAAAGGAACAAATGAAACATGATCTACAAATACATGAGAATCCACAAACGTGCAAAACCCTTTTCAGGTGTACAAATCACTATTTTTGTGAATATTATTCTACACAACAGAAATCTAAAAATACAAAATCTACATACAGCTGCGATATACGGAACCCCTAAGAGGTCTGATATTTCATTGAAATCGTTTTGAGTTCTCTCGCAATACTTTTCTGTAGCTGATAACTGTACTGTGTCCGTTTAACATCGCAAAACTTTTCTATACTAAAAATAAACTGTACTGTGTCCATTTAATGTACAAAAGATATAATTAATAGACTAATAAGTATAAACCTAAACGATACAGACATATCCAATTAAGTGTGCTTTAAGCATTAAACTATAGTGGACAGTGCATACTATGTAACTCTCATATATGTTTTTATATGTATTTATTAGTAATTGCACTGTGCTCATTCACCATCAGTGACTGTAAACAAGACAGCTGGGGTATTGAAGGTGAATTATACACACAAATGTTGAAATATTAAAATTTATCCGTAAAGGAATCTGGAAAACCAATGGGTGTTGCTTGCTTTTCTTGAAAGATTGTCACGGTCTGTACTGTCCAAACCTGCCCTTTGTGTCTCTTCTCCTTTCCTCCCCATTTGCTTATTTTTGGGTTTTATTTTATCCTTCGCTTTTGGTTTTTCCTTGTATCTTTTATGGTTTAACCTTGTGTTCCTGTTTTGGGTTATCCTGCCAGCGTCTTGTTTAATGTTTGCAAATTCTTTTGCTCTTACGTATTCTTAGTGTTAGCTTTCAGTGTTTCATAGTACTCAGTGTTTGGAGGTCCCTTGTTCTGTGATTAGTTAATCGTAATCCACTCCACCTCCCCACCTGTTTCTAGTTAATCTGTGTTCCCTTTGATTGGTTAATTGATTATGAGTTACATCTGTCCCTTGTCCTCCCTGGTTTTCTGTTTGTATATCAGTTCCTTCCTTAGTTCATTTACTCAGTGATTATTAGGTTAGAATGTTAGGTGTTTTATGCTTTCTACATGGTTCTGTTATCAGGGATTTGTTGCAGCATGCCTTCCTCGCTTTGGCAGCAGCCACTGTGTTGCTGTTTGTGTTCTACTTCTGAATTCTTTATGTTTTACCATAATAATTCTGGTCCACCGCTTAGAAATATGTAGCCCTGTTGTGATCCATGCTTAGCTGATTGATGCACACAGCACATGTTTAAGTGCATATGCTAAGGAAGTAATCTTGGTTTCAACAAATCCTGGCTTGACATAAATTAGTGATAGTCAGCGTAGCGATAACAATACTCAGATTGCATTTGTTTGGTTTTCTTAAGCAGAAACTTCTTACCCTGCGTTTCGTCACCCAGGCCATGGAAGTTCAAACACAAAGCTGAGAGAAACAAACTCTTCACGGGGTTCATGGTGAAATAAGGTGAATACAAGGGATAATGGCACCGTTACCTGGAATACCTGTCTCTGTACACATTGAGTTCATGGCCACCTGCCCACTGGCTGGAGTGGCCAGTGTCTGCATTTATGTACAGTTCACTCAGGCCCCAAGACACCCGTTACCTCCAGAGGGGGCAGTGGAATGTCCCTTTGCCGGTACAATCATACCTTGACCAGATTCCCTCTCCTCTATCATTGGCTTGGTACCCATCCTTGGTACCTCATTGGTGATGATTGACCTATTGGCATTTCGAGCTGCCACAGGTTGCTGCTCAGTCTTCGATTGGGTGAGAGGGATCTCAGCTTGTACATCACCACTGCTGCAGAGGGTGCAAAAAATGTGCATTGAGATGCATGTGTATGTAATAAAATACTGTTACATAATCTCATGACATTCTTTTTAACCTTTAAAATTTATAATTAGCTAGATATGCATATATACTGTTGGGGCATGCAGTGGTTCTGACTAAGACTGTGGGTCCAATGACAACATATCATACTGAACCCCCAAACAAGGCCAATCTAATTATGTTCCAAAATTTGACCCCTGTCACCAAGGGCCCCGTGGAATAATTATAACTCCCTCCCCCCCTTTAAGGCAAGCTTGGGGGCATGTTATACACAGTATACAAATAAACATATAGATACATACTGTATATAAGGGTATATATTATGTTTATAAATGCCAAAATAATCACATTACCTCCATTCAGTTTTTCTGTTTAATGTTTCAGTCACATTTACTACAGTGTCTTTGTTAGATTTTCTCCAAAAAGATACTGCTGATTAAGGGTGTAACGATATACTCAGCCCACGAGTCGATACTGGGTTCACGAAAACGAGACGAGATTTTAACAATATTTTAAGGAAAACTTCAAAGAGGAGATATATTACTGGTAAGCAGCCTTTTATTTAATTACTTTGAAAGACAAAAAAATGTTAAATAATGCAGATGTATGGTGAAATGTTTTAAATAATCACCATCATTATATGGAGTAAAGAACAGAACAAATAGCACCATAAAATATTTCCCCACAAACTCAAACAACAGGCTTCTCTCCTATTTGACTTCTCAACTGAACATAAAATAGAATATAAATAAAACAATATAAATAACAAACATAAAACTTTTTTTAATGTTTTCTTCGCCGGTGCAGTGGATTTAAGTAAAGAGCTCTGATGCTGCTGCAGATGGCTTTGCATAGTAGTAGCATTAGCCGCTGTGTACGGCATTATTTTCCCAAAATACTTACAGATGGTTCATGTTTTGTCTGTCATCCTTTCGCCGTTTATATTATCCGCTGGATACCCAAAGTGTCTGGGGTACGGAGTGAGATCGCGCTCATAGTGTCTGTTTTGCTTGGTTTAGCTATGTATCTGCGCTCTCGTATATTTCACACTGATCTCACTCCATACTGAGGCATCTATGGTAAATTCGTCAGACGCCAACATGCTCACAGCAGTTGATCTGTAGCACATTCGCGAGACGCTTTTCACTCATATTGTAATATCGCGAGATCTCGTGACAGGAGATCTCATTACACCCCTACTGCTGACATGTAAAATTTGTAATTTGCTATTTTTTTAATAGTGTTTTTATATCTCACATATCTTTAATTTCTGCTTTTTATATCTTTCATATATAGTGGCAGTTTCTGCATTAACAGTTCAAAATAAATCTCAGAATCACAGGGTTTGCTTGATTAATCTGATTAAAATCCTGAGTGTGTGCACAGTATTTTTGTTAATACTCGTTTCCCCTGCAGAGGGTCTGTTTCCGAACTTGTACCTCAGCAGTGCTGAATGCACCTCAGCGACCGCCTGCTCATTTTCCTGGCATCGCAGCAGCCCTTTGGTTTCATGGAAGGCGCAGTGGACAACTTGCACTATGTTGCTCCTGGATGGTTGCACTGTGATGTCAGTCATGTGACTGGGGTTGTGACAGTGGTGCATGAACACCAGGATCACAGGTTTGTCTTCTGTGGAAGGAAGAAACCAAGCAGGTTACCATGGGCACAGATAGATGCTGTTGCTTCCCTTCGTGGTTTTTTACATCTTAAATAAGGTGAGAACAAAGTAAAGCTGTGAGGTTTGGTTCCTAGGATTGGCTCTTGGCTCAGTATTAACCTGTAGTGCACAAGTGGACATGGAAGGAAGGATGTAAAAGTTATAAAAGCCAAGGTCCTTTGAAGGAAATTTATTACACGTATTCAGAGTTCAGGCTGACCTGCATGTTTGTAAAAGATCTGGTCAGAAGCAAATAATGATGATTCAGATTCAATGTTGTTTTAATACTTTATGTGCAGTATTATAGAGACACCACACATTGCAGAACTTTGCCAGATGTTGCTGTGATAGTCACTACTACATTAAAACAAAATATACTGTAGCTCCTCGAACCTGGAACTGGATGAGTGGAAGAGAATGAATAGATGGATAATTACATAGACCTGTGCTGTTATCCATCCATCCATCCATTTTCCAAACCGCTTATCCTACTGGGTCACGGGGGGTCCGGAGCCTATACCGGAAGCAATGAGCACTAGGCAGGGAACAACCCTGGATGGGGGGCCAGCCCATCACAGGGCACACTCACACATCATTCACACACACCTATGGGCAATTTAGCAACTCCAATTAGCCTCAGCATGTTTTTGGACTGTGGGGGGAAACCGGAGTACCCAGAGGAAACCCCACGACGACATGGGGAGAACATGCAAACTCCACACACATGCAACCCAGACGGAGACTGGAACCTGGGGCTTCTGGGATAGGCTGCAGACCCCCAGAGACCCGACAGGACAAGCAGGTATAGAAAATAGATGGATGGATGGAATCAAAAAAATCGGGAAATGTGTCACACTTGCTCGACAGCCTTTAGAGGCTGACAGGTTCATTGAAAGAAAACTTGTCAGATATGGATGGTTTGTCGTCCTGTGTTTGTTTTAACAGGACAACTTCTGATAAGCAGCTTCTGTTAAAAACAATCACCATTTACTTTGTGAAGCGATAAACTACATAATATCTATTAAGTTTTTTTGGATTTCATGGCAAAGGTGACATACAGCAGAGACTGAATCCTGACTCACCTGTAACTCTGGCCATGGCTGCCTCCATGTCTGTCCCAATCCGAGAAACAACAGTACAGAAGACCAGGATGACGTCGCTGTTCTCTGCACTGCAGAGCTCTATCTGCAGGTTCAGCTTTTGTATGAAGGTTTCATGGGTATTGAAAGTTTCTCCGACAACCAACATGTGGACTTTCTCTGGGGAAGACAGATGGAACAGAAAATATAGATGAAAAGTGACAGATAAAAAACCTATGAAGTACAGGGACATCTTACCAAAAGAGGAATATATCATCTTCTTAGAGCTTGACATTGACTGGGAATGTACTGCAGGCGAAGAAACCGCTGACGTTCCTGGAAGGGATGCAGGAAGAGAGGGATTAGAATCCTGAAAATGGAAAATAGTACAAGGAGATGTATAATATATCTGCATAGACCTGTGCTGTTATACACAATATGAAGAGTCAGGTTCACATTGAGGCTAAATTCCATGTCTTTGTCATATAATAAATAAAATTGTTTTGCAGTCTTATTATTTTAGAAAAGTAAAGTAAAATTCCATTTTTAGTGGTTAGATAAAAATTAACAGATTATCTGCCAGTCAAAACAAAATGATCTTTGATAAACCGGTCCACTGGAAAAAGGCTTGGCAGATATGGATGGTTTGCTGAACAGGACAAATTCTGATAGGTAGTTAATGTTGAATAAATCACAACTTCCTCTATGAAGAGATTAACTATATACTGTAATACCTGTTTGCTGTGTTGTTTTTTTTTTTCGGATTTCAGGGCATCCAGGTGACATACAGCAGAGACTGAATCCTGACTCACCTGGAGCTCTGGCCATGGCTACATCCTTGTCTGTCTCAGTCCGACAAGGAAAAGGACAGAAGACCAGGATGACACTGCAGCTCTCTTCACTGCACAGCTCTATCTGCAGATTCAGGTTCTCCATGAAAGTGTCATGGAAATTTGAAGTTTTTCCAGTAATGTGGACTTTCACTGCTGAAGATAAGTGGAATTTAAAAATGGATTACAATTACCAAAAATGGAAAAGTACTGATGAAAACTCACAGACAGATAGAAATAAAAACTCAGATGTACTGGACAGCTAACTTGAGGAATATTTCAACTTCTTCTGGTTTGGGAGAGACTGGGAAAATACTCCTGGCAAAGGAAACCCTGAAGTTTCTATAAAATATTTCTTATCTTGGGTTAGTTGTAATACAGAGGAAACAATTTATTTAGACAGTTATGCAGGGAGTGACTGGGGAGAATATTATGCATAGAAAATTGTGCATGGACATGTATAAAGGGGATTCGGCTAGATCCACAGAGCAGTGACCCTAGTGGCCACCCTACAGCAGGACCAGAATTTTATTTAAACTTTTCTCTCTGCCTAAGACTGGTCACGGTATCCTTCTGGCAGTGGGCCAGTGGATAGAATGCAGTGCCATCACTGTTTCCAGCAGTAAAACTGTATTGCTGTATGTACCCCTGCAGTCTGAGTTCAATGTTTTCCACCTGACAGGAATTATAAGTTACAAAAGCAACATTACAAAAGTGCGACATTTCTTCCATACTGCAGCATGGACTTCCACTGCCAGTGCGTATTTTAGGATGAACAGATATAATGCAGTTTGGGTATAGTGTATACATTGTGCTCATGGCCATCTGTCCGCTTATCAGAATGGTCAGCGTCTGTGAGTCTTGGGGGGGTCCTGCTGTGAAAAAGTGGAGAATTCACTCTGGTCCCTAAACACCCTTTACCTTTTTTAGAGCTTTTGTGCGGCCTTTTGGCATCTTTGGCAGTTACCGACTTCTGCTCCAGACCTGAGTGGGTGCAAACAACACTGGACTGGAGGACCTCTGGAGCAGGACCTTCACACAAGACCATTAGATCTGGGTAACAAGATACATAGTAACATCTCTGTGCTGTAGAATTTATTTCAGATGTTGTAGATTCTGCTGAAACAGTCTCTGTGGAGGAGTTTCTTAGTTCAGCCCTTAAGGATCCCAGAAATTCCACATATTTACTCCCTCCCAGATCCCAACACCCCTGAACCTGGTTAATTGGTGTTCATGATTGGCTAGGATCTGAGAAAGAGTTAAAATTGCCAACTGTCTACAGGTCCCCAACGACTGGGTTGAGAAACACTTCCCTAATTTATACACTCACTCAGTGGAAATTTCTCCTTAATTTTACAAATTAAACTGCAGCAGTGTCAAACATAACTTTCACTTGAAAGATCAAAGAATTAGTACTTATGATTCAGTTATTTGTATACATTGTGCTCACAGCCACCTGTCCACTGGCCAGAGAGACACCTGTCTGTATCCCTGTAAAGTTCAATCAGGCCCCAAGATGCCCTTTACCTCCAGATGAGCCAGTGGATTGTTCCATTGGTGATGAAATGCTCTTCTGATCAGACTCACTATTCTCTCCTGCATGATCAGTGCCCTTCGCAGGAATAGCGTCGTCATTGGTGATGTTTGCGCTATCAGCAGATATCGGCTGTTGCTTCTGGTCCATGTTGGTACAAACATCAGACTGTGGGACCGCAGTAGAAAGTTCTTCAAACGAGAGGATGAGACTAAGGTTAGAACAAGCATTATATATATAGGTTTGTTTGTCTTGTGTCTCTTTGCCGTTTTAACTTCCGCCTGAGTTTTATGTTTCAAAACAAAATTCTGCATTTCCTCCATACTGCAGCTTTGCCTTCCACCGTTAATATATATTTGTATTTGTGAAGCGACCTTAGGTTTGTGAAAAGTGCTTATTATTATTATTATTATTATTATTAGATCACTGTAGTAGTTATGATCCCAGTAGTTATTATATGTATCTTTGTAGACACTGTGCTCATGTCCAGTGTCTGTATGCATGTAGAATTCAATCAGGCCCAAAGACACCCTTTACCTCCAGACTGGCCGGTGGAACGTTCCACTGCTGGTGCAGTCATGCTCTGTTCAGATTCACTCCCCTCATCTACTGGCTTGGGGCCTCCCCTGTGAAGCTCACTGTCTTTAGTGATGTTTAGCCTCTTTGCATTCTTAGTATCCATTGGCTGCTGCTCCGTATCCCATTGTGTGCCAGTAACGCTAGACTTTGGGATCTCAGCTTGTGAATCAGCACAGCTGCAGAGTGAATGTAATAAAATACATGTTAGTGACATTGTAATATATAATCTCCTGATAGTTATTGTTCACCTTTGAAATTACTATATACAATATAAATATATAGATACATATATACTGTATATACACATATATAAGTGTATAATATATAACATGCATGCAAAAGTACTTTCAAAATGTTACATTCAATTTTTCTGTTTAATTTTTCAGTCATATGTAATACAGTTAAGATGTTAGATATTCTCACGATAGTTACTGCTGATCTGCAAAATTAGTAATTTGTTACATTTTCAGTTGTGTTTTTATTTCTTGCATATTTGGTGGATGTTTCTTAGTTGGATATATTCTGCATACATCAACTTCACACCAGAATAATCATACAGTTTGCTTACAAACTCTGAGGATAATTAATTAAACTGAATAAAATCCTGAGTGTGTGCAGAATATTTCTGCTTCTTCACTTGTACCTCTGCAGTATTGAATGCACCTCGGCGACCACCTGCTCATTTTCCCGGCATTCCAGCAGCCCTACTGAGTCATGGTAGGCGCAGTGGAAAATGTGCATATCTTTCTTAATGGACGGTTGCCATTCAGTCACACAGTCGCTGGTCAGGTGGCTGGGGTCACGACAACTGTGCATGAACAGCATGATAACAGGTTTGTCTTCTGTGGAAGGAAGAAACCAAACAGGTTACTGTGGGCTCTGATAGATGCTGACTTACCACTTGAACTAAGTTTCTAATATTACACGCTCCTGGCTCCTGACTGGGTAACATAAAGGGCAGACTACATGCAGACAACATGCAGACTACATGCAGAAAGACTTTAACCACCTTATTTATTAAATACCTAAAGAAAACAGACATCAATTTAAATATCTAAGGGAAAGGAAGCATATCACCAGTTAAAGGCTAGTTTAAGCCCAAGTTAGAACAGGCTGAAACCAATAGGTTTCTGGAAGCTAGGAGGAGAGGACCAGGTCAAAAGCCCTGTACCCACCCAGTAATAAGGCCAACTAGCTCATTTAAAACTGAAAGCCAATTATCCCAGGAATCACTGGGAAGCACCAACATCTGTGTACTTGAAAAAAAAACATGGTGAGGCAGGCTGGGTCATCACACTACCCTCACATATGGTCTGAGTTTTGGGTACCGACCAAAAAAATGAGGCCGCGGATACAAGCGGCAGAAGTGAGTTTCCTCTGTAAGGTGCCTGGGCTCAGCCTTAGAGATACGGTGAGGAGCTCAGACATTCAGGAGGAGCTCACAGTAGAGCTGTTGCTTCTCCGCATCAAAAGGAGCCAGGTGAGGTGGTCAGAACATACATCTAGGACACCTCTGGGATGCCTCCCTGGGGAGGTGATTTGAGCATCTCCAACTGGGAGAAAACTCCAGGGCAGACGTAGGACAGGAATGAAGGGATTGTGTCTTTCGATTGGCCTGGGAAAGTCTTGGCATTGCCCTGCTGTAGCTGGAGGAGGTGGCTGGTGAGCGGGAGGCCTGGGCATCCCTGCTTAGACTACTGTCCCCACAATTCGACCCCAAATAAGTAACAGATAATAGATGGATGGATGGATGGATGGATGGATGGATGGATGCGTCCCATCATGGATTTTTGCATTAAAATAAGGTGAGAACAAATAAAAGCTGTGAGGTTTCTTCCAAGGATTCATTCTTGGATTAACAATGAAGTGCGGATGTCATACATGGTGTGTTGCTACATAGACAGGTCTTATTGCCATCTGCTATTTACACTTCCAATGCACTCACACTGCTCACCGTGCGGGTCACCCTGCCTATTCACACTGCTCACCGTGCGGGTCACCCTGACTATTCACACTACTCACCGTGCGGGTCACCCTCACTACTCACACCGCGCACCATGCGGGTCACACTGAGTACTCACACTGCGCACCGTGCGGGTCACCCTGACTACTCACACCGTCCACCGTGCGGGTCACCCTGACTACTCACACTGCCCACCGGGTGGTTCACCCTGACTACTCACACCACCCGCCATGCGGGTCACCCTGACTACTCACACTGCCCACCGTGTGGGTCACCCTAACTACTCACACCACCCACCGTGCGGGTCACCCTGACTACTCACACTGCCCACCGTGTGGGTCACCCTGACTACTCACACCACCCACCATGTGGGTCACCCTGACTACTCACACCGTCCACCGTGCGGGTCACCCTGACTACTCACACCGTCCACCGTGAGGGTCACCCTGACTACTCACACCGCCCACCATGTGGGTCACCCTGACTACTCACACCGCCCACCCTGTGGGTCACCATGACTACTCACACCAATCACCATGCGGGTCACCCTGACTACTCGCACCGCCCACCATGCGGGTCACCCTGACTACTCACACCACCCACTATGCGGGTTACCCTGACTACTCACACTGCCCACCGTGCGGGACACCCTGACTACTCACACCATCCACCGTGTGGGTCACCCTGACTACTCACACCGCCCACCATGCGGGTCACCCTGACTACTCACACCACCCACCGTGCGGGTCACCCTGAGTACTCACACCGCCCACTGTGTGGGTCACCCTGACTACTCACACCACCCACCGTGTGGGTCACCCTGACTACTCACACCGCCCACCGTGCGGGTCACCCTGACTACTCACACCGTCCACCGTGAGGGTCACCCTGACTACTCACACTGCCCACCATGTGGGTCACCCTGACTACTCACACCGCCCACCGTGTGGGTCACCCTGACTACTCACACCAATCACCATGCGGGTCACCCTGACTACTCGCACCGACCACCATGCGGGTCACCCTGACTACTCGCACCGACCACCATGCGGGTCACCCTGACAACTCACACCACCCAACATGCGGGTCACCCTGACTACTCACACTGCCCACCGTGCGGGACACCCTGACTACTCACACCACCCACCGTGTGGGTCACCCTGACTACTCACACCGTCCACCGTGAGGGTCACCCTGACTACTCACACCGCCCACCATGTGGGTCACCCTGACTACTCACACCAATCACCATGCGGGTCACCCTGACTACTCGCACCGCCCACCATGCGGGTCACCCTGACTACTCACACCACCCACCATGCGGGTCACCCTGACTACTCACACTGCCCACCGTGCGGGACACCCTGACTACTCACACCATCCACCGTGTGGGTCACCCTGACTACTCACACCGCCCACCATGCGGGTCACCCTGACTACTCACACCGTCCACCGTGCGGGTCACACTGAGTACTCACACTGCCCACCGTGTGGGTCACCCTGACTACTCACACCGTCCACCGTGCGGGTCACACTGAGTACTCACACTGCCCACTGTGTGGGTCACCCTGACTACTCACATCGCCCACTGTGTGGGTCACCCTGACTACTCACACTGCCCACCATGCGGGTCACACTGACTACTCACACTGCCCACTGTGCGGGTCACCCTGACTACTCAAACCGTCCACCATGCGGGTCACACTGAGTACTCACACTGCCCACTGTGCAGGTCACTCTGACTACTCACACCGTCCACCATGCGGGTCACACTGAGTACTCACACTGCACACTGTGCGGGCCACCCTGACTACTCACACCAATCACCATGCGGGTCACCCTGACTATTCGCACCGCCCACCATGCGGGTCACCCTGACTACTCACACCACCCACCATGCGGGTCACCCTGACTACTCACACTGCCCACCGTGCGGGACACCCTGAATACTCACACCATCCACCGTGTGGGTCACCCTGACTACTCACACCGCCCACCATGCGGGTCACCCTGACTACTCACACCACCCACCGTGCGGGTCACCCTGAGTACTCACACCGCCCACCGTGTGGGTCACCCTGACTACTCACACCACCCACCGTGTGGGTCACCCTGACTACTCACACCGTCCACCGTGAGGGTCACCCTGACTACTCACACCGCCCACCATGTGGGTCACCCTGACTACTCACACCAATCACCATGCAGGTCACCCTGACTACTCGCACCGCCCACCATGCGGGTCACCCTGACTACTCACACCACCCACCATGCGGGTCACCCTGACTACTCACACTGCCCACCGTGCGGGACACCCTGACTACTCACACCATCCACCGTGTGGGTCACCCTGACTACTCACACCGCCCACCATGCGGGTCACCCTGACTACTCACACCGTCCACCGTGCGGGTCACACTGAGTACTCACATTGCCCACCGTGTGGGTCACCCTGACTACTCACACCGTCCACCGTGCGGGTCACACTGAGTACTCACACTGCCCACTGTGTGGGTCACCCTGACTACTCACATCGCCCACTGTGTGGGTCACCCTGACTACTCACACTGCCCACCATGCGGGTCACACTGACTACTCACACTGCCCACTGTGCGGGTCACCCTGACTACTCAAACCGTCCACCATGCGGGTCACACTGAGTACTCACACTGCCCACTGTGCAGGTCACTCTGACTACTCACACCGTCCACCATGCGGGTCACACTGAGTACTCACACTGCACACTGTGCGGGCCACCCTGACTACTCACACCACACACCGCGGGCACATGCACACCATTATTTATTCACAGGGGCACTAACATTCACCTGACATTACAATACTGCACAATACATGACAATTGCACAATTAAACGCTATTTATATTGCTGGCACCAGTCCAGCATTTCGCACTGCCTGATGGATCCCATCAATCCTACACTATAAACCCATACAGCACAATTGGTCATGAAAGGACAGATGTAAAAGTTTATAAACAAAGGTCCTTTGAAGCAAGGTCATTTTGTATTCGGAGTCCAGTCTGACCTTCTTTGTTTGGGTACAACATCTAAACTGGCATGCGGATGGTTATGAGGGGGAGGAGGCTGCTGCGAGTCACGCTGGCAGAGCACATGGTGACGCAGGTGGTCTGACTCGCTGACATCACCGACCCCTGCATCATCGGGCCGGACCGGTTAGCTCTCCTGGGGGCCACCATCAATGTGCTGGGAGCAGCCCTCCGCCTAAGCGCAGGCGCGATGCTCCTTCAGCATGACAGTGGTGCCCAGTGGCAGAAGCAGAGAGGAGGAGAGGCAGGGCTTTCATCAAAAGTCTGGAGTGAGATTACATCTGCTAATGGTCACGATCAACGCGTGAGACTTGAGATCCCGGCCTACTGCATTCATCAGTTTGCTCTTCTACTTCTACCTCATCTGCACTCCATCTGTGTGCACAATCATCTAATAATGTGCTTGCAGCAGGATCACATTTAGCATATTTTGGAATTTACCTGGAAACAACAAATGCTATTTTCTGATTGGCTGGAAGGTGGCTATTAACTACGTATAACTCGAGACAGCTATTAACTCAGAAGAAAACCTCCATATGCCTGAACCTCGTCCAGCATGAAAAATACAAGGTAGCATGTGAGCATGTGAACTGGTTGAAATGCGTGTGTCTCATGGTCAATGCGTGCCACCTGAGAGCCCTGAGAGGGGTCCATACAGACGGGGAAGAGAGCAGCTTGCAGCTACCGAGGAAAGAGCTCTGACCACAACACAGCCACAGCTCCAGCCCAGATTGTGGAGAACAGCAACATTGCAGCCTGGTGCAGCCTGTTCAGGAACAGAGGCAGTGCTGCAGCCAGGACCATGTGGGCGGAACAATGGGACAAGCTCAAAGCCCAGGACCTTAGATGGGGTTGGATATTCCGCAAGTTTTGATGGAACAGAGGAAAAGTTTCCCAAAATGTAATTTGCGGGTACAGCCGCAGTCAGAAATTAAAAATAGGTCATGGGTGGAATGATCTGCTGCTGGTGCAGTTTCCCTTGGATCAGATTCACTCTCCTCTCCTGCAGGATCAGTGCCCTTCCCGGGAAGCTGGCTGTTACTGGTGTTGTTTGGCTTACTGGTATCCAGGGTAGTCAGGTGTTGCTGCTTTTTATCCGACTCAGTGCAAAGGCCATTGGACTGTAGGATCTCAGGAGCAAGACCTTCACATGAGAGGGTTAGAGTAAGATTAGAACAAACATGATAACCACTGTGTGTTGTAGGGATTATTACAGTTTTGGTCTTTGCTGTGAATTCCTAGGACAAGGTTCCCCAGTTCCGGTCCTGGAGGACCAGACTGCAACACCGTTTGCAGATTTCCCTGCTCAGACATACCTACTAAATCGGGCACTTGGCTGGTGAGCTGGGGTTATGGCATATGTGCAGGGTTTATTTGTTTTGTGTCCGATTCTCTTGAAATACTCCCTTGGTGGACATTGTCACTATAGAGACTTACACTGCATTTTATGAGTAAAACTTCAGCGATTAAAAATATAAGTTTTACTCATAACTGTCATGCCCGGCTCGTCCGCTCCTCGTGTGTGCCACGCCCCCTAATTACCCACGTGTGATTTCCTGATCGTGCCCAGTCGTGTCTTGTTTCCTGCTGCCTTGTTCCATGTATTTAAGTTCCTGATTTGTACTAACCCGTTGTCTGTCATTGATGTTAGTCAGTGTCTGATGTTTCCTGCCCTGAGTCCTACGATTAAACCCCGTTTTCCCTTACTTTGCCCGCTTACTTGTTCCTGCTCGCTCGCCTTCCTGTACGCTCACCCAGCGATCGCGGGCGTCCCGTGACAATAACACCATAGACATTTGTAACAAAACGCAAACCAGGAATTTTGCAGGGTTATGATTTTAGGCCAGTCTAAAAATATTTCTTTCAGATTCTACATCTATTATAAGGCCTAGCTACTTATTGTAGGTCTCTTATACCAACACTTCCTGTAAAGCAATTATTTATTTAGACCATGACTTTGAAAAAGATGGAGGAGTATCTGGTAAAACTAGCAACTTTTGCAAAAAATATGCATGAAACATTCAACTACATACAAACACAAATGACCCCCAGTGGCCCCCTACAATAACAAAATGTTACCTTCCACTATACTGCAGCAATGCTTTCCACTGCTAAAATGCATTTTCGGATTAGTGGTTATGATCCCATTACTTGGAATATTTATCTTTGTACACTTTGTGGTCATAGCCACCTGTCCACAAGCCAGAGCGGCCAGTGACTGTATGTGTGTAGACTTTACTGAAGCCTGGATCAAACTTCTCTTTTCCATGTGTGCTTTCATGCGCTATTGGGCTGGGGATGGTCGTCCACGCAGCAGCTTGTGTTCGTAATACATTTGGCTGTGAATGTGGATGTTTGCTGTCATTGCTTGCATACAGCAGTGATATTCCAGCAGACCAGGACAGGGCATTTGTATTGCAACAAAACAGAAATACAAGCAGTATCTTAAAACTGCTACACAATTTTTAACAGTTTTAAAAACTTATTAGTCAAGGCTTGGGCAGTATTATAGTAATAAGTCATACCACAGTATTTTGAAATACTTACGACAAAATCCAACCCCACAACCCCCTCATTCGGCGACTTCTATTGGCAAGATTTCAAAGTGCTGGAATAGCACTGCTTTTTAAATTATTGTATACCTCGGTATAATTTCCTGACAGTTTGAAAAATTAGATATGCGGGTACCTCCGACCTTCCTCATTCAGCTGCTCACCATAACTACTACAACAACAACTATTCTACTCTACTCTTTCGTCGTTGACAGCTGATATGTGAAAGTCCACGTTGCCACCTACTGGGAATATCTAATCAATTGTCTTGCACATATGTGGTCCATTTGCATGCATGTGCAACGTTTCAGCTAGACATAAAAATCTGGGCTTGGCGCGCACCGATTGCAGTTGTCCTCGGCAAACACCTAATGACAAACTTTATATTACATCCCCTCATCTGCAACTAAAATCACATGCAGAAAAGTGAAGTATGAATTAGCCTTCAGTCCCCAAGACCCCCTTTACCTCCAGAGGCGCCACTGAAATAATCTGCTGCTGGTACAGTTTCCCTTGGATCAGATTCACTCTCCTCTCCTGCAGGATCAGTCCCGGGAAGCTGGCTGTTATTGGTGTTGTTTGGCTTACTGGTATCCAGGGTAGTCAGGTGTTGCTGCTTTTTATCCGACTCAGTGCAAAGGCCGTTGGACTGTGGGATCTCAGGAGCAAGACCTTCACATGAGAGGGTTAGAGTAAGATTAGAACAAACATGATAACCACTGTGTGTTGCAGGGATTATTACAGTTTTGCTCTTTGCTGTGAATCCCTAGGACAGGGTTCCCCAGTTCCGGTCCTGGAGGGCCAGACTGCAACACAGTTTGCAGGTTTCCCTGCTCAGACATACCTACTAAATCGGGCACTTGAATAATGTGTGGTTGAGCAGGGAAACCTGCAAATTGTGTCACAAACTGGCCCTCCGGGACCCGAAGTGGAGAACTTTGTTCTAGGATAAAGAAACTTCTACTTCATTTAATCAGTAAAACTTTAACTGTTCCCAATGTAATTCTTACTTATGACCATAGATATTCGTACCCAGACCTAAACCGATTTGGAAGGAAAACTGGTCAAACTACAAGGTTTTGCTAGGGCATACATTATATGTACAAAATTTGGGACACCTGGAATTTTTATGACATTGGTTGTTTTTTCACCACAGTTGCTGATCACTTATATTAACATTTGTTGTGGTACTTACTGCAATTCATACTGTTGCACATAATTAAGTTGTAATACAACAAACAGATTTTGTCAGGCAACTTACTCATGGCATCTGGGCTTGAATCTGTACTTTGTCCAGTTTGCTTCTTCAAAGCAGAAAGAAAATCTCAGATCAATCAAAGCAAAATTCATAAAACCAAATAAAAATGTGAACACATTATGAAAGTAAAAAGTACAAAAGCAAAATAAACTATAGGGAAGAACTTTGGCTTTATTACAAAAATCATAAGATACTGGGATGTGAACTTGTGTGTGAGCTTTAAAGGTTATGATGCCCCTTTTAAACTCTGGGCACCTGCTGCTCACAAAGCCTCTGTATGGTCCGGCTTGTTTTTGTGGATGAGGTTGAGACTGACGAGAAAAGTGATTCAGTAATTCTGACACTAGAGGTGAAACAACTGTTTTTAAAGCAAATTACAGCAGAAACGTGCCTACAATACAGAGTTTTGTTAATATGGTTTACCTGTAAAAACTCTTTGATGAAACCCATGATGTGACTTTGAACTTGAATATTATGGTCACCTGGTAGAAGTTTATTAAGGTTCTCTGTTGTTGATGTCAGAATATCTGGATCATAAGGAGCCGCCTCTGAAGGAGAAAAATATAATCCGCCATTTAAAAACACAACATAGGTATCTCTGTAGCTGGTCTAATATTGTCAAAAATTTCATCTTATCAACCATCTACCATGACTGCTTCAGCAGTGGATACTGCAGGACATCTGAGGGACAAGTCAGGAAACTCAGTGGGCAGGATGCCAGTCCACTACAAGGGACACTGACACAGACACACTTGGCTGCAAATAGGAAGAATTATACAACCCTGGACAGACTCTTATTAAGAGACCGATTACCAAGTAAGTATATATTTAAAACAACAGAGCAAGGACACGATAGCAAGAAAGATGGACCCTGCTGGTCCCAACTACATTTCCTGTCTCTGCTCCAACCCTTGCTGACCATAAAGAATATAGTCTGTGTTTCTGTGTGTGTCTGTATTTTTAAATTCAGTCTGTTTAAAATGGTATATATGATAGACGTGTACCAGTGTAGAGCCCATCATCTCCCATGGCAGATTTACCACTTAGCTTGTGCGCAGCTTCTTCTGAAATATGTTCAAACAGATTCTGCATATTCTTCTGTTAAACTGAAAGTGAAGCCATTCGCCATGTTCCAGTTTTGTATGGTAAAGTTTTCATAACCTTCATTTCTTCAAGGTGTCATGAAACATTACAGGGTGTTTTAGAACAACATATAGATGGTTGTGTATTTCAGAGCGGGGGCGGCATGGTGGTGCAGTGGTTAGCACTGTCGCCTCACACCTCTGGGACCCGGGATCGAGTCTCCGCCTGGGTCACATCTGTGTGGAGTTTGCATGTTCTCCCCATGTCGTCGTGGGGTTTCCTCCAGGTACTCCGGTTTCCCCCCCACAGTCCAAAAACATGCTGAGGCTAATTGGAGTTACTAAATTGCCCATAGGTGTGTGAGTGTGCCCTGCAATGGGCTGGCCCCCCATCCTCGGTTGTTCCCTGCCTCGTGCCCATTGCTTCCAAGATAGGCTCCAGACCCCCCACAACCCAGTAGGATAAGAGGTTTGGAAAATGGATGGATGTATTTCTGAGATCTTGTTTGTAGTTTTGAATCATTTCTGTACAGTTGGGTCAGGAGATTTGATCTAATGCATTTTACATGTATTGTATACTACTATTTACTACTAAGTTCTGTCATTCCATTACGATTTAATGGTAAGGTCACTAGGGTGACTAGATAATCCATGTCAGAGAAAACACTTCGAGCTAGAAAGGGATTCATAAACTGCCATTTCACTTATAAGGACACGGATTTCACTTAAGTACTGAGTTCTTCTTGTGTGTTGATTGGTCAATCTCTTATAATCATCCATACATCACTGATGTTAATGTTAAACAGCTGGATGAGTCTTTTAATCAAACAAACAAACCAGTCAATGAACAAAAAGAACTGAACCATTTAGCCAAGATGAGAATTCACAAGGTGTCCCTCTGCTGCCATGGGGATTCCTTAGCATACCATCATTGTGGCAGTGATGCCTTAACATTTATGGAAGCACACTTGTAATTGAAAAATTGCTGGTTCAAATCCCCAACCAGCAAGGCACTGCTCTCCAGGTGCTGAATTAGCTGCTCCCTGCTATATCACATATTGGTTAAACGCAGAGGACACATTGCTGTGTTCATTGTTGTGTGCTGTGGTGTGTCAACAATGACCACCGGTCACTTAATTTTAATCCAACGCAGGACCTCAGGCTCATGCACAAACACGCATTTCCCAGGGGAATGTATGTCCATCAGTTCTGATAAATCTGAATTTTGACCCGCGGAGGGGCCAGGGAGGGAGCAGGAGGGAGCACCAGGGAAGGGGACGAGGGAGCTGGAAGGGGCCAGGGCGAAGGTAAGGCGAGGGGGGGAGCCGCCGCAGGCGGCGACGTCCTCCGACGAGCCGCAGGTAGGGGCCCCGCAGGCGACCGAGGAGCCGCCGTCGGGGAACCCCCAGGCGACCGACCAGGCACCGGAGGGGGGAGCGAGGCAGGGCGACGAGGCATCGGAGGGGGACCCGCAGGCGACAGCCGACCCGGAGGGCCAGGACCCGCAGGCGCCAACCGAGCCCCAGCGCAGGCGAGGCAGGGCGAGCCAGGGGGCAGGGCGGGCGGGACCCCAGCCCTGCGTCTGTGTCCCCTTCCCCTGCGGGACACAGACAGGCCGACCCTAGGTCGGGGTCGACGCTGCCGGGGCGAGGGACCAGGGGTCACAGGAGCGGGGCCAGGGACAGGAGCGGGGCCAGGGACAGGGTTAACAGGCAGAGGGAATGCCTCTGGAGCTGCTGCCGGGCGGTCAGGGACAGGAACGCGGTCAGGGACAGGAACGCGGTCAGGGACAGGAACGCGGTCTGGCTGTAGGGGGGGCGCTGGCCCGGGAGCTGCAGCAGGCGGCTGCAGAGGGGGCGCCGGCCCGGGAGCTGCAGCAGGCGGCTGCAGAGGGGGCGCCGGCCCGGGAGCTGCAGCAGGCGGCTGCAGAGGGGGCGCCGGCCCGGGAGCTGCAGCAGGCGGCTGCAGAGGGGGCGCCTGCCCGGGAGCTGCAGCAGGCGGCTGCAGAGGGGGCGCCTCTGCAGGGACTGGAGCGCGGTCAGGAACTGGAGCGCTGACGGGAGCTGCAGGTGGCTGCAGTGGGGGCGCCTGCCCGGGAGCTGCAGGCGGCTGCAGTGGGGGCGGCTGCAGAGGCGGCTGCGCAGGCAGCGAAGGCGGCTGCGCAGGCAGCGAAGGCGGCTGCGCAGGCAGCGGCGGCTGCACGGGAGCTGGGTCCGCCGGCAATGGCGGCTGCACGGGAGCGGGGTCCGCCGGCAATGGCGGCTGCACGGGAGCGGGGTCCGCCGGCAATGGCGGCTGCACGGGAGCGGGGTCCGCCGGCAATGGCGGCTGTTCCAGCGCGGGGACCGACGCGCTCTGGAGCAGGAGCAGCTGTCGGAGGTCCTCCGCCAAGCCCTCGAGTACTTCCGGACCAGAGGCGGGCGTAAACGCGTCAAAGCCTCGCCTCAAACGCGCAACGAGAGCCTCAATCCTCCGGTCTCCTGGGGCTGTCGGCCGTTCCATTACCCTTATGAATAAACCCTGGAGGGTAAAAAACTGGTTCGCCAGGGCAGCCTTCCTCCCTGGGAGAGGCGTGGTGTACGCCTCCGGGGTGGCTGCCACTGGACATGGGGCAGGATCGTCCGGTTTAGGCATGATGAAGGTGGCCCTAGCCGGCATACGGGGCACACGCGAGATGGCGTCTCTACCCTTCCGGATTCCCCCCCAATTGTCCAGGCGTTCCGGCCGATAATGGTACTGCTCCAGGGGTGGTAAGAGGACTGGTCTTCTCCGGGCGTAGTCCGCGAGAAGGAGGGGTGCCTCCTCCTCGTCCTCAGACGGGAGCCATAGCCTGGCTAGCGTGCAGGCTCCAAGCTGGATCTCCGGCTCTTTCCGAAGCCTTCTTGCCCGCTTGCTTTTCTTGCGGTCTGTCATTCTGTCACGGGAAGCGTTCGGCGATAGCGGGCAGAGCGGGTAAGCAAGATGCAGGCAAGCGGAATACGGGGATTAACGAGGGTTTAATCAATACACCGGGAGCAGGAGACATGGAACGCCAACTAACATCAATGACAGACAAAGCAAACTGGGGAGACCAGGACTTAAATACACAAGACTGATTGAAAGCAAAAGGAAACAGCTGGGTACAATTCGGGAAACACACGCGGGTAAGTAGGGGGCGTGGCACACAGGAGGAGCGGACGAGCCGGGCGTGACACATATTTTCTTAGACAACTTACTCATGACATCTCCTGGGATTGAATCCATACTTTGTCTGGATTGTTCCTTCGTAACATGAAGAACACATTCAATTACTCAAAGGAAAATTCACAAAATCAAATGGTGAATACATTAGAACATATTAGAATATAGAATATATTAGAATAGTACAATATTAGAATAGACACAAAAACAGGATAAACTAAATGCAAGTATTACATCTCAGGCACATGTGGGGGCTGGGGGGGTCTGAGCCAGCCCCTCTTACATATATATTTTTAATTATTCATACAATTACACTTACTATACTCATATTTATTATTGGAGTTTTGTGGCCTTATTACAATAATCTTAAGGGACTGGGTGCCCCTTTTATCTTTGAGCATCTGCTGTTCAAAAGTTCTCTGCACAGTCCAGTTTATTTTGTAGATGGTGTTAAGACTGACAAGTTAAATGATTCAGTAATTCAGACATTAAAGAGGAGATGAAAAGTTCATATAGTCTGCAGGGTCTGCAAAATGCGTATGATTTAAACTGTTTTTATGCAAATTACAGCAAAAATATGCCTACAATATAATGCTTTGTTACTTAATGTGGTTTACCTGTAAAAACACTTTGATGCGACCCATGATGTGACTTCGAACTTGAAAATTACAGACACCTGGCAGGAGTTTATTAAGATCCTCCCTTGTTGATGTCAGAATATCATAGGAAACATGACCTGAAAAATGAAAAATGACCTGAAGTTCAAAAACATAATCAATACATGTATCAATCACAGGTTAAAGTTAAACCATTAAGCAAAAATTAAAATATGGGTCATTCTCACAATCATTTATGTATTTTTGAGGATGATATGACTTCATGATCAGTTTTGCATCCAGAAGCACAAAGTGTGAACGTGAAATGGTGGAGACCACATAGAAGATGAAGTGCTCCAGAAAGTGAACCAAGTGCTTTAGGAAATGGGCAATGTGAATACAAGGAGGACAGAGTTCTCTTTCTCTTTCCAGTCCACTAAAAGAGGACCAAGTTTGTTTCATTTAGAGAGCTGCAGTAATGCACTAAGGTGCATTTACCATTAATTTTACTAGTTTTTATTTCAGTGGCTAACCCATTTCGCTCTAAAATGCCTTGGTGATCCCCTTCACTCACTGAGTTTCTTCTTAGAACCATGTGCTGAAAGTGTCTTAACAGCTTGGTAACTGTGAAATTTCTTGATAATTATACAGACTGTTCCATACATCCATCTATTTTCCAAACCGCTTATCCTACTGGGTCACGGGGGGTCCGGAGCCTATCCCGGAAGCAATGGGCACGAGGCAGGGAACAACCCAGGATGGGGGGCCAGCCCATCGCAGGGCACACTCACACACCATTCACTCATACATGCACACCTACGGGCAATTTAGCAACTCCAATTAGCCTCAGCATGTTTTTGGACTGTGGGGGGAAACCGGAGTACCCGGAGGAAACCCCACGACGACATGGGGAGAACATGCAAACTCCACACACATGTGACCCAGGCGGAGACTCGAACCCGGGTCCCAGAGGATTTCAGGTTCTTTGATGATTGCCTGGAAACCCCTGAAATTGTTTTTTTATAATAGCAGTTCTAATGCTCTCAGACAGCTCACTTGTGAAAAAGAACCTGGAAGCATTCAGCCCCATTTTATGCAGTAAGACAATCACTCATTGCTTAATTCAGGTTATGTGAACACTAAAGATTAATCACAGATGAATCTTATTTGTTACCTAATTCCTTTGAGGAAAGAATTTAAAATAATGAAATGGGTGCCAGCGTATTTTATGTCTATATATGTCTATGTATGACAATTTTTGTTTTTGTTGTTGTTCAATAACTTTCAGTATTTTCTTTAATATTCTGATTATACAAAAGTGGTTTATATGCATTTATTTCTGAGGATATTCTACATTCTGTACTAACAATTGATGGGTGCTATTTCTGACCAGGACTGTATATTACTGTATATCTGAGATGTAATATAAATTACATCTTACAAGAAATTCAACATTTGTGCTGAGTGAAACCCCATTAATTGATTTAAATGAATGCCTTTATACATCAATATATTTATTGAGTACAATATAAGTTAGAGGTGTACATACTGAAAAGTCATAGCAAGCAGGAACCAATGTGTGTGCACCCACATGTAATGAGTATGTAATAGACAGCATCATCATGGCGTATTTAGCTTTGATAGAGGACATTGCGCGTGGCCAAATACGAAGGGAATGAGTAATCATAATGACTGAGTAATCACAATAATCACAATGATTGAGTAATCACAATAATCACAATGATTGAGTAATCACAATAATCACAATGATTGAGTAATCACAATAATCACAATGATTGAGTAATCACAATAATCACAATGATTTTTTTTCCCCTATAATGGTTTATGATTTATCAGCTGTCTTAAATGCCATAAGTGATTCTAGTGGAATTGTGTGATGAACTGGTCTTGCTCCTGAATGACCTACATTATAAAACCATGCTGTTCCTATACACCTTCAAGTACTGACAACACTTGGATTTTTGCCAACAGGAATTGGCTGACAGATCATGGATATCCCAAGTACAAACATAACCTGTTTGCTTTTACATAACCTGTTTAGGTTTTATTTCAGTTTTCTCCTATTCTGTTGAAACAGTCCCTATTGTACACACCCGCACTTGTAGAAACTTCTTTATTAGTGAAACTTCAGCTCTTCCAGATGTAATTCTTACTGACAGCCATAGACATTCATACCAAGACCTAACCCTGTTACATTGCAAAACGGGAGGGATGGCAAAAAATGCTGCCAAACTAGTTTTGTAAAGACATACACTGTAAGAACGAAAGTATTGGGACACACCTCTTGCTCATTGAATTCATTTGTTTCATTCAGACCCACTGCAACAGGTGCATAAAATCGAGCACCTAGGCATGCAGTCAGATTTACATACATTTGTGAAAGAGAGTGAATTCTAGAGTGGCACTGTCATGGGAGGCCACCTTCGCAATAAGTCAGTTTGTGAAATTTCTTTCCACAGTCAACTGTAAGTGGTATTACTGCAAAGTAGAAGTGTTTGGAAATGACAGTGGTCAGCCACAAAGCGGCAGACCACATACAGTAACAGAGTTTGCCGAGTGCTGAGGTGCATAGAGCATAAGTCGCCAAAGCTCTGTTGACTCAATAACCGCAGAGTTCCACACTTCCTCTGGCATTAACCCCAGCGACAGGCACCTGTAGACAGGCACTTCATGGAAAGGTCCATAAAGACACTGTTGGGTGAGTCTGGTGTGGGAGAAGGTGACTGGCCTGCACAGGACCCTGACCTCAACCACCCCCCACCCCCTAAATGTCCTTGGGATGAATTAGAATGGAGATTGCAAGCCAGCCCTTCATTTCCAACATCAGTGGCTGTGGATGTAATGGCCAGGTGTCCCAATACTTTTGTCCGTATAGTGTACCTGCATATACTGTAGAAGGGATGATACTGTATCCAATGAGCAGTGATCCCCAGTGGCCACCTGACAAATGAAACTGTATTTTGTTAAAACTATTCTGTAAATACACTGTACAACAAATACCCCTGTGGTTCAATCCCTAACAGCCTCTGCATTCATTTTGTAATTTTCAGAAATGAAATGCTGCGTTTCCTCCATACTGTAGTACTGACTTCCACCTGTAACTGCGCAGAAGCTAAAACTGTCCTCTGCATTAGACTGATCACACTGACCTGCAGGCCGGCCTGCTTAGTGCTGATCACTGATATTAGCACTCCTTGTCACTTACTGCAATACAATCCCCTAAGACAACCTTTACACATCATGAAGTTGGAACATAACAAACACATTTCCTTAGGCAACTTACTCATGACATCAGCTGGGACTGAATCCATACTTTGTCCGGCTTGTTCCTTTGTAGCAGAAAAAAACACATCAAGTTAATCAAAGGAAAATTCACAAAATCAAATCAAAATGTGACCACATTAAGAAAGTAATAAACACAAAATCAGGATAAACTAAATGCAAGTATTACATCTCAGGCACATGTGGGGGGTGTCTGAGCCAGCCCCTCTTACACAAACTATTAAATCATTCATACAATTACACTTATTATATTCACATTTATTATTAGAATTTTGTGGCTTTATTACAATAATCTAAGTGCTGGTCCAGTTTTTTGTTTGTGTGTACGGTCTTAAGACTGACAAGGTAAGAGATTCAGTGATTCTTACACTAGAGGTGAGATGGCAGATGACATGCAAGTTCTGATAGTTGAAGGGTCTAGTCTACAAAATGTCTATGATTTTAACTGCTTTTAAAGCAAATTACAGTAAAAACATCGCTACAATAAAATGTTTTGTTATTTAACACGGTTTACCTGTAAAAACGCATTGATGACACCCATGATCTGTCTCCGAACTTGAAAATTACGTCCACCTGGCAGGAGTTCATTAAGGTCCTCCCTTGTTAATGAGAGAATATCTGGATCATAAGGTACTGCCTCTGAAGGAGAAAAATATAATCCGCATCAGGAGGGGGAAGCAGGACCTCAGCCATGCTGTTTACAAATGGGGATATAGTCAGACGGTGGAAGGTATGTTGTGAAGATTTCCAGAATCCCACTGATACGCCTATTTGTTGATGCATTATGGGAAATGCTTAAGGCCTGTCAAACTTGGCTTAAAAAATATATGAATTTCACAGTACATTATGTTGAAAATAGTACTATAATGTTGAGCAAATTTTAACTGGAAATAGTCTTGGATCTTGCCTTTTAGAACTTTCAGAAGACTTTTTATACAATATGGGAAAATTCTAAGAAATGGTCTGTCAAACTTGGCTCATGTAACACAAAATTGTTATCTTCTTGAAAATGGTACAGTTTAACACATATTAACCTGAACATAGCCTTGGGCGTTGCCTTTCAGATGCTATATGACTTGTTTATACATTATGGGGAAAGTAAAAAATTAATTGTATACAAGTACATCCTATACTTCGCACAGATTAGTATTAACCCGTTTCTTATGCGCGATCGCTTAGAGTCCATCCATCCATCCGTTTACTGAAACCGTTTAATCCGAACTGGGGTCGCTGGGAGACCGCAGCCTGTCCCGAGAACAATGAACACACGCAGGAAACAACCCTGGATAGTCGCCAACACACCGCAGGGCGTTCGCTTAGAGTCTTATTTTCCTAAACGCGAGCTGATACCGTAATGTTATGCCTATGCGTGCATAACACATTTTCAGCGGGAGTGATTTAACCGTGTTTCGGTTTCTTTACAAAACTAACACATGATATACCCGTACAAGTAGACTACCTGACTAGAGACCACCATATCCCGCTTCTGACTTACCACTGATTCTGTGCGCAGCTTCTTCAGAAATGAACTTGATGTTTTCAAACAGATTCTGCACATCCATCTGTTAAATTGAAAGTGAAACCATTCCCCACGTCCATGGTTAAATGGTAAAGATTTCATAGCCTTTAATTCTTCAAATTGTCGTGACACAATAAGGGTAATTTTAGAACAAAATGTTCTAAAACACAAAATGGTTGAGTTTCTGTGATATTATTAGTGCTTAGCTTCAAACCATGTCTGTACAGCTATAGTTCGGGAGATTCGTCTTAATGCAGTTTACACTCTTACCATACACTCACTTTTAAAACCTGTTATTCTGTTACAATTTAATGGCATTTAAGTTTAGTTTATAAAACGATAAATCTGCACTGTTAACTTACAATAGCCTAATACTGATTTAAAAAAATATATAATCCATGACGGACGTTGCTTACCCGACTGTTCATGATTATTGTGTTTTACTTCCCCTTTCTCTCGTCGCAACAAATCGAAGACCTGTTCCCTTGTTCCCTTATGCTTCAAATGAGACGTTTTTCATGTAGCCCTAATGTCACTGTTTAACCAAAAGCGAAAGTTAAATGGTAGATGAAAGGTACTTATGAACGGAACGGCTGTCACGTGTCAGAGCTGTCTGTCAAACTCCGGTCTGTTGAACAGGCGCTGTCATCTTGCAGGCCATGCAGGGGAAGCATACCTGCTGGCTACCTCTTCCGGAAGTGCTGTGCATCTCTGATTCCTCGACTACATGAAATTTAAGAAAATACTACCTTTCTGCGTCTACCATTTATGTGCGATTGATTTTGTTCATGCTATAATTTTGCCATACAGTGAATATATTGCTATATTTAAATGCATAGACTGACAGATATTTGTGTTTCTCAGCTTCAATAAAATGTACATTTTTTATTTTTAATATTTCATGGTTCTGTGGTTATCTCAACTGCTACAAGTGTAAGAAATGCTCATTTACAGAAAATTATTGAATGATGGGGTAACATCTTTAAATTTTTTTATATATCAGCAATGAATATTAAAACTTTCCAATATAAATGTTAAAATAAAATCTTGGGTCAATGTTTTCCTGAAGATTACCCAGTATGCATTTGGCACATGCTTTTGTTGTTGTGATGGTCATCATGTCATCCATGTATGTCCTGACTGGAGGAAGATGCAGCCCATACTCCATACAATCACCACCAACCACCCATCGTGACACTTGAATAATGAGCTCCATTGCCATGGTGAAGCCCAGGGGAGAGATGGTGCAGCCTGCCATTTTGCAGACCTCAACCTGCTGCCAGGCAGTGGTATTGTCCTGTGTTGTGATGCAGAACTGTTGGTACCAGAAGTAGGCTTGGACTAGCTTTGTTATTTCCTCTGGGACGTGGAAGAAGTTGAAAGCTGTACACAGTGTCTCATGTGCAACTCACCCAAAAGCACTGGCAAGGTTTATATTATGCGTTATGAATGCTTTATGAAGCTTTCATGTATAATGCACCTTCACAATGCAGTATAATGGTAGGTATAAGAATTAAGGATGCTTTATACTGTATTGTGAAGGTATCTATAGTGCATTACAGTTGAGAGCTTCACTGGAGCTTAATCGATGACATAATGCCTTTTGACTGTTAGTGGAAGATGCTGTAATGCTTTATCAAGGTATGTGAAAGAAAAAATGTATTTCCGAACGACCCTCTTATATCTTAGCTATAGACAGAAAAATAAGTCCATAACTCAGGGTTGGTAAGATAAAATCTTCTTTATTAGTATGATGACGCAAAGTAGCACAACAGAGTGTCCGCATAACCCGAGTGCTTGCACACCCCTCAAAAGAAAAGTGCTCCCTTATATACTTTCAAAAGCCCCCCCATGCAAGATCTTATTCCACAATTGGTGACCATAAAGCATGATCCATCCTTGAATTTCCTCCTCCTACCTCCAATCTCGCCTAGACTAAGTAACACATAATGATTACATGATTTACTAATTACCTACTATTCTATTGTTACATATTGCTTGTCCTGACAGTGGTTATACAAGTGTACCTGTGATATCCTATAATGATGGTAAGTATCTCATATTATTACCTCAAATGATCACAAACAGAATAAGAGCAGGATTCTCCCCTCCCAGCTGCCCATGTGCTGTTCCCCGTTAGCAGGACAGCCTTCCCTCACAAGCCCAACAGATACATTCTCTCTTCCCAGTTTGGACGGCTCCTTGACTGGTGCCTGTTCAGCATGTTTTCTCCAGCATGCTTCCTCTTACAAATTTTACCAGAACAACAACACACTCTGGCCCGAGGCGTAGGACGACGTGCTGTTCCCACATCCCCAAATATAACAGCATCTTTTTGCCTAAGGCCTAACCATAATCCCAGAATGCAACAGCGTTTTCTTGCATGAGGCCTAAGACAAAACATTAACCCCATAATTCCCCCCCCACCCCAGTTCCATTGTCCTACAAGTATCAATAATGCATTTCAGATTACAGCTTTAAGTGTTACCATTTTTTTCACTGCCTCTACTTCTATAAACCTTAAACTTCGGGGGGGGGGGGGGCAGCCTAATTTTTGTTTTGTTCACACAATCCATTTTCACATGGACAGAAGTTCTACTGCAAGACAGTTTTATGATTGATGGTTAGTTCGACTTCTCACATGTACACCATGTGTTACCCATGGTTATAAGCTAAGAAGAAATGTTCTGTATACACAGTTAAACTGCCCACCAGGATAACTACACCGTCATCTTCCTTGCCAGACACCCAATTATAATGGAACTTCAACAAGCTCCTTTCCTCAAATTTTCCTTTCCTGGTCAATAAGGCAGTTCAGATGTCTGCTGCCAATGGTTATTAGTCAGTAAGCCGGCACTTCAGATGGCTGAGCAATCTGCCATGCAATTATAAAGGACAAATACAAACTGTGTGTAATTGATTGATTGATTAAAATCATGTGTGCACAATAATTAGTAGTTTAATCCATGCTTCCCTGTGATATGTCTATTTCTTCATTTGTAGAGTATTTCTTCAGTATCGCTTCTACCTCAGCAACTGCCTGCTCATTCTCCTGGCATCGCAGCAGCCCTTTAGTTTCATGGTAGGCGCAGTGGACGACTTGCACTATGTTGCTCCTGGACGGTTGCACTGTGATGTTGGTCATGAGACTGGGGCTGTGACAGTGGTGCATGAACACCAGGATGACAGGTTTGTCTTCTGTGGAAGTAAGAAACCAAACAGGTCAGCATGTGCACTGACTGATAATGTTACTGCCCACTGCGATTTGTCACACATCCTAAATTTGGTGAGGAAAAAAATGGGAAATATACTCAATTATTGATGTTGTGGAGAAGGACGAGAATGCAAAGAAATGGTGATGATGCAGGTTAAATCAGGGATGCTCTGATCAGGGTATTTGGGGCCGATCACCAATTGGTGATGACTGGAATCATGTGATACTTGGCTGATACTGATCAGCGATCATTGAAAATATAAGATAAAATGAAGAGGTTTGATTTAAGAGTGAATGTCAAATTGGTTATACAGTAATAAATGTTTTCCATATTTAACAAAAAGACAGTCATTTATGACCACAAAAAAATGCTGAAATTTGGCTTCTGGTGAGAGATCTATTCTTTACCGAGGAACAAAGTACAGTACATGTTTTTTTTTTTTAAGAAATGAAAGCATCTCTGATGAGAGACTACACACTATCTTTCTGTTATAGCTGTTTTGGATTTTAGGACAAAGGTGACATACAGCAGAGACTGAATCCTGACTCACCTGTAACTCTGTCCATGGCTGCATCCATGTCTGTCCCAATCCGAGAAACAACAGGACAGAAGAGCAGGATGACGCTGCTGCTCTCTGCACTGCAGAGCTCTATCTGCAGGTTCAGCTTTTGTATGAAGGTTTCATGGGCCTGGAAAGTTTCTCCAGCAACCAGCACATGTATTTTTACTGGGGAAAAGAAATCAAAATTTTAAATGACTTACAATTGTTCTGAGCAGGAAATATACATGCAAACCTTTAACAAGTAGCACCAGACAGCTTACATGAAGATGCACAATTGATCTTCTTAGGGTTTGTGGGTACTCCAGATGAAGGACACGCTGAATTTTCTGTAAAATATTTGCCATCTTCTGTAAGTTGTAGCAATGAGTCAGACTGGCCAGTGTCTGCATGCATGTGGAGTTCACTCAGGCCCCAAGACACCCTTTACCTCCTGAGGGCCTTTTTCGTGGGCATTTGCCATCCTGGTCAGCCATCGACTTCTCCTTCATATCCACGTTGGTGGGATCAACATTGGACTGTAGGACCTCCGGAGTATGACCTTCACACAAGATCATTAGACATCGTAAGAACATACGTCATAACATCCCTGTGTTGTAGGTTTTATTTCAGTTGTTCCCGATTCTGCTGAAACAGTCCCTATGGCAGAGTTTCTTAGTCCAGTCCTTGGGGATCCCAGAAATTCCACATGTTTGCTCCCTCCCAGATCCCAACACACCTGAACCTGGTTCATGATTGGCTAGGAGCCGAGAAAGAGTTAAAAATGCCATCTGTCTGTGGGTCCCCAATGACTGGGTTGAGAAACACTGCCCTAACTTATATACTCTCACTCTCTGGAAATTTCTGTTTAATTATACAAGCAAAATTGCAGCAATTTTAAATATAACTGTTAGTTAAAAATTCAAAGAATTGATACTTATGATCTGGATACTTGTAATATCTAACGTTTATAAATTGTGCTCATGGTCACCTGTCTCCTGGCTTTAGAGGACACTATCTGTCTGCATGTAGAGTTTACTGAGGCCCCAGGACACTCTTTACCTCTAGAAAGGCCAGTGGAATGTTCCAGTGCTGGTACAAACACCCTCTGATGCAATTCTCTCTCCTCATCTGCAGGATCAATGTCCTTCCTAGGAAGCTCACTGTCGGTGGTGATGTTTGGCCTTTTGCCATCCTGGGCAGCCATCGGCTTCTCCTTCATATCCATGTTGGTGGGATCAACATGGGATTGTAGGACCTCCGGAGCATGACCTTCACACAAGATCATTAGATCAGGGTAAGAACATACATCATAACATCTTTGTGTTGTAGGATCTATTTCATTTTTTCCGGATTCTGCCAGAACAGTCATTATGGCGGTGATTCTTAGTCCAGTCCTCGGGGATCCCAGACAGTCCACATGTTTGCTCCCTCCCAGATCCCAACACCCCTAAACCAGGTATTTGCTGTTTTTATTGGCTAGGTTGGGAAGCAGTAAAAATACCAGCTGTCCTTGGATCCCCAAGGACTGGTTTAGTGTATACATCATCACTGGAGAAAATCTGCTTCATTTTACTAGAAAAAGTACAGAACTGTTTGAGATATAATTGTTACTTATAAGGTCACAGATAGCTCAAATCAATTTGTTTGCAGAACAAAGATTTTAGGTCAGTCCGAATGTAATTTTTTTTTCAAATTCTACATTTACTCTTAGGCCTGGCTACTTATTGTTCATATATTTTTTAAGAAGCAACTATTTACTATTTATTACCCTGGAATAGGTTGAGGATAATCTGGTCAATTTAAGAAATTTTGCAAGCATGTATGATGGGGGTTTTCACTGGGGCCATTGAAGTGCCCCCTAGTGGCCACCAGAGAGCAGAAACTGCACTTTACCTTCTCTGTGAAAAATAATAGGCGTACCTGCACTTTTTCAGTACTGATGTTTTGTATTATTGTCCATTTGCACACCTTGCATCAGCAGCTACCTCATTCCTATATCCCACTACTTATTTATTATTATGTCTGCACTGCTGAAGGTTGTAACCCCCATGCACCCGCCCCCAGGCACCATGACACAAGAATTCCACTGAGTTCCCCAAATACATGTGACAATAAAACTAATAACATATTTGGATCAGTGTTTATGAGTCTTTTGCTGGGAAGCATGTAATATGTTCCTGAGCAGAATATGAGCACGACTGTGCAGAGATGAGTCAGGCCCCAAGACACCCTGTACCTCCAGAGGAGCCACCGGAATCTTCCATTTCCATTTCATCCTTGCACTGATGGGATTCACTCCTCTCTCCCACTGGTTCAGTGCTCTGAGGCTCGTTGTCATGGGTGATGTCATCCTGGGCAGCTATCAGTTCCCGCCTAATTTCTGACTCACTTTTTGACTGTGAGACCTCCGCATGTGAATCAACATACCTGCAGAGTGCATGTATAACAGTATTTTACACACACATATAATTTATTACAATCTCCTCATAGTTACTGTTGACCTTTGAAATGAACGTGCACATATATTTGTGTGTACTGTGTATATATAATGTATTATTTATGTATGTACATGCAAAAACAATGAAATATTCATTTAATTTTTCTGATACATTTTTCATTCACATACAATACAATTAAGATATTAGACATTCACCAGATAGCTTGTGACCTGTAAATTAGTCATTTGCTTTATTATTAGTAATACTTGATATCTTAAGTATCTTTAATGTGTACTTGTTACTCTGAGGGTAACTCATGAAACTGATTATAATCGTTAGTGTTTGCGCATTATTTGTGTTAATACGCGCTTCTCCTGCAGCACATCTGTTATTTCAGGTGTACCTCAGCAGTGTCAGATACACCTCCGCGACCGCCTGCTCGTTTTCCTGGCATTCTAGCAGCCCTTTATATTGATGGAAGGCGCAGTGGACGACTTCCACTATGTTGCTCCTGCGTGGTTGCACTGTGATGTTGGTCATGTGACTGGGGTTGTGACAGTGGTGCATGAACACCAGGATGACAGGTTTGTTTGCTGTGGAAATGAAAAACCAAACAGGTTAGCGTGGGCAGTTACCTATGCTACTGCCTCCCCTAACACAGGGGTGTCAAACTCCAGTCCTGGGGGGCCGGAGCCCTGTGTAGTTTAGTTCTTTCCTTGTTCCACCGCAGATTATTCCGCTGAAGAGCTGTGTGACAATTAACACAAGGAGGTGCAAGGAGTTGAATCGTGTGTTAAATGAGGGGAAACCCAAAAATGTGTAGGGCTCCGGCCCCCCAGGACTAGAGTTTGACACCCCTGCCCTAACAGGTCAACTGCCCCACATAAAATAAGATGAGGCAAAAGAATAGCTGTATGATTTGCTTACTGCAACTGCATTTCCAAAAATGTTGGGATGCTGTGTAACATATCGGATTATATATCCTCAACAGTTTGGGGTCTCCTTTGTCGTATTTTTTTGTTTCATGATGCACCAAATGTTTTCAGTGGGTGACAGGTCTGGACTGCAAGCAGGCCAGTCTGCCACCTGGAATAGCCATGCTATTGTAATTTGCACAGAATGTAGTTTGACATTGTCTTGCTGAAATATACAAGGTCTTCTCTGAAGAAGACATTGTCTGGATGGCAGCATATGTTGCCGCAAAACCTGTATATATATCGTTCAGCTTTAACGGTGCCTTCCCAGATGTGCAAGCTACCCAAGAAAAAGGCAATAATGTACCCCCACACCATCATGGATGCTGGCTTTAGAACTGTTCACTGAAAACAAGCCAGATAGTTCCTCTCCTCTTTAGCCCAAAGGACTCGCCATCCAAAATTTTCAAAAAGAATTTGAAATTTTGATTCATCTGACCACAGGACAGTTCTCCATTTTGCCTCAGTCTATCTTAAATGATCTTGGGCCCAGAGAAGTGGGCAGCGTTTCTGCACCATGTATAGATATGGTTTCTTCTTTGTATGGTAGAGTTTCATCCTGCATCTGTGGATGCAGCAACAAACTCTGTTCACAGAAAGGTCTCGGAAGTGTTCCTGAGCCCATGCAGTGATTTCCACTATAGAATCGTGTCTGTTTTTAATGCAGTGCCATCTGAGGACCCAAAGATCACAGCTATCCAATATTGGTTTTTGGCGTTGTCCCTTGCATACACAGATTTTTCTGGAATCTTTTAATGATATTATGTACCATAGATGGTGAAATTCCAAAGTTCTTTGCCATATTACTTTGAGGAACATTATTCTTAGTGCAACAATTTATTTGCCTACACTCCTTCACTCACCTCATCTTCAATGCACAGAGACTCTGCCTCTCTGGGAGGCCATTTTTACACTCAGTCATCTTACTGACCTATTGCCAATTAACCTAATGAGTTATAACACAACTTTTTCAGTCTTTTGTTGTCCCTGTCCTAACTTTTTTAATGTGTTGTTCACATGAAATTCAGACTGAGCAAACTGTATTTGTATATTTATCATAAAACATTACATTTCTCAGTTTCAACATCTGATATTTTGTCTTTGTTCTATTTTCAATTAAATGTGGATTTATATGATCTGCAAATCATTGCATTCTGTTTTCATTCACATTTTACACAGCATCCCTAATTTTGTAAGCGAGGTTGTAGAATAGGCTGTAGGCTGACCACAAACCTGTGCTGGACAACTGATTATGGAAGGATGGATGGAAAAGAGAGAGAGAATATCAGGTCTATTGGAAAAAAACCTGGAGGACGTGTCAGATATGGATGGTGTGCTGATCTGTGTATGTTTTACAGGATAACTTCTGATAAGCTTCTGTGAAATAAATCAAATTTTCCCCAGTGACATACAGCAGTGACTGAATCCTGGCTCACCTGTAACTCTGGCCATGGCTGCCTCCATGTCTGTGCCAATCCGAGAAGCAACAGGACAGAAGACCAGGATGACGTCGCTGTTCTCTGCACTGCAGAGCTGTATCTGCAGATTCAGCTTTTGTATGAAGGTTTCATGAGTATTGAATGTTTCTCCGGCAACCAGTTTATGGGCTTTCACTGTGGAAGAGGAATGGAAATTAAAAATGAGTTACAGTTCTCATGAACAGGTAGAATGCATGAAAAAAATTCCGCATCTATCATAGACTATATATGGTGGTGGAATATGAATTTAGTAATAATTGTATTTAGGATTTTAATAGCCTCTCCTGGAGCCGACACCTTATCGTGGTGGAGGGGTTTGCGTGTTTCAGTCATCTCAGGAGCTATGTTGTCTGGGGCTTTATGCCCCTGGTAGGGTCACCCAAGGCAAACAGGTCCTGGGTGAGGAACCAGACGAAGTGCGGCTCAGAAGATTCCTATGAAGGGCAAGATTTTGGACACACGATTTCCCTTGCCCGGACGCGGGTCACCGGGGTCCCCCCCTGGAGCCAGGTCTGGGGGTGGGGCTCGAGGGCGAGCGCCTGGTGGCCAGGCCTACACTCATGGGGCCTGGTCGGGCACAGCCCGAACAAGGCACGTGGGTCCCCCCTCCAATGGGCTCACCACCCATGGGAGGGGCCATAGAGGTCGGGTGCGATGCAAGCTGGGCGGCAGCCAAAGGCGGGGACCTTCGCGGTCCAATCCTCGGCTGCAGAAGCTAGCTCTAGAGACATGGAATGTCACCTCTCTGATGGGGAAGGAGCCTGAGCTGGTGCGCGAGGTTGCGAAGTTCCGGCTAGATATAGTCAGACTCACCTCGACGCACGACTTGGGCTCTGGAACCAGTCTCCTTGAGGGGGGTTGGACCCTTTTCCACTCTGGAGTTGCCCACGGGGAGAGGCGCCGAGCGGGGGTGGGCATACTTATTGCCCCCTGGCTGGGTGCCTGTACGTTGGGGTTTACCGCAGTGGACAAGAGGGTAGCCTCCCTTCGCCTTCGGGTGGGGGGAAGGGTCCTGACTGTTGTTTGCGCTTATGCGCCAAACGGCAGTTCAGAATACCCACCCTTTTTGGAGTCCTTGGAAGGGGTGTTGGAAAGCGCTCCTCCTGGGGACTCTATTGTTCTGCTGGGGGACTTCAGTGCTCACGTGGGCAATGACAGTGAGACCTGGAGGGGCGTGATTTGGAGGAACGCCCCCCCCAACCTGAACCCGAGCGGTGCTTTGTTGTTGGACTTCTGTGCTCATCATGGATTGTCCATAATGAACACCATGTTCAAACATAAGGGTGTCCACATGTGCACTTGGCACCAGGACACCCTAGGCCGCAGTTCGATGATCGACTTTGTAGTCGTGTCGTCGGACTTGCGGCCGCATGTCTTGGACACTCGGGTGAAGAGAGGGGCGGAGCTGTCAACTGATCACTACCTGGTGGTGGGTTGGCTCCGCTGGTGGGGGAGGAAGCCGGCCAGGCCTGGCAGGCCCAAGCGTATAGTGAGGGTCTGCTGGGAACGTCTGGCGGAACCCCCTGTCAGGAGGAGTTTCAACTCCTACCTCCAGCAGAACTTCTCCCATATCCCGGGGGAGGCGGGGGACATTGAGTCCGAATGGGCCATGTTCCGTGCCTCCATTGTGGAGGCGGCTGACCGGAGCTGCGGCCGTAAGGTGGTCGGTGCCTGTCGCGGCGGCAATCCTCGAACCCGCTGGTGGACACCAGTGGTGAGGGATGCCGTCAAGCTGAAGAAGGAGTCCTACCGGGCCTTTTTGGCCTGTGGGACTCCAGATGCAGCTGACGGCTACCGGCAGGCCAAGCGGGATGCGGCTTTGGCGGTTGCTGAGGCAAAAACTCGGGTGTGGGAGGAGTTTGGCGAGGCCATGGAAAACGACTTCCGGACGGCTTCGAGGAGGTTCTGGTCCACCATCTGGCGGCTCAGGGCGGGGAAGCGGTGCTACATCAACACTGTTTATGGAGGGGATGGTGCGCTGCTGACCTCAACTCGGGACGTTCTGGGTCGGTGGAGGGAATACTTCGAAGACCTTCTCAATCCCACCGACACGCCTTCCGTAATGGAAGCAGGGTGTGGGGACTTGGGGGTGGACTCGCCTATCTCTGGGGTGGAGGTCGCTGAGGTGGTTAAAAAGCTCCTCGGTGGCCGGGCCCCGGAGGTGGATGAGTTCCGCCCGGAGTTCCTCAAGGCTCTGGATGTTGCGGGGCTGTCCTGGTTGACACGCATCTGCGGCATCGCGTGGACATCGGGGGCAGTGCCTCTGGACTGGCAGACCGGGGTGGTGGTCCCCCTCTTTAAGAAGGGGGTACCGGGCTTCCTTTTAAGGGCGGTTCAGTCCCTGTATGACCGGTGCCAGAGCCTGGTCCGCATGGGCGGCAATAAGTCGGACTCGTTTCCAGTGAGGGTTGGACTCCTTCAGGGCTGCCCTTTGTCACCGATTCTGTTCATAGTTTTTATGGACAGAATTTCTAGGCGCAGTCAGGGCGTTGAGGGTGTCCGGTTTGGTGGCCTCAGGATTAGGTCTCTGCTTTTTGCAGATGATGTGGTTCTGTTGGCCTCATCGGACCATGACCTTCGACTCTCATTGGGACGGTTCGCAGCCAAGTGTGAAGCGGCTGGGATGAGGATCAGCACCTCCAAATCCGAGACCATGGTTCTCAGCCGGAAAGGGGTAGAATGCTCTCTCCGGGTTGGGGGTGGGGTCCTTCCCCAAGTGGAGGAGTTTAAGTATCTCGGGGTCTTGTTCACGAGTGGGGGAACAATGGAGCGGGAGATCGACAGGCAGACCGGTGCGGCGTCAGCAGTGATGCAGGCGCTACATCGGTCTGTCATGGTGAAGAGAGAGCTGAGCCAAAAGGCGAAGCTCTCGATTTACCAGTCGATCTACATTCCTACCCTCACCTATGGTCATGAGCTGACCGAAAGAACGAGATTGCGGGTACAAGCAGCCGAAATGAGTTTCCTCCGCAGGGTGGCTGGGCTCTCCCTTAGAGATAGGGTGAGGAGCTCAGTCATTCGGGAAGGACTCAGAGTAGAGCCGCTGCTCCTCCGCATCGAGAGGAGCCATATGAGGTGGCTCGGGCATCTGATTAGGATGCCTCCTGGACGCCTCCCTGGTGAGGTGTTCCGGGCATGTCCCACTGGGAGGAGGCCCCGGGGAAGACCCAGGACACGCTGGAGAGACTATGTCTCACGGCTGGCCTGGGAACGCCTCGGGGTCCCCCCAGAGGAGCTGGATGAAGTGGCCGGGGAGAGGGAAGTCTGGGTCTCCCTGCGGAGACTGCTGCCCCCGCGACCCGACCCCGGATTCAGCGGTAGATGATGGATGGATGGATGGATTTTAATAGGATGGTTACATTTATAAGGTTTTAGTTGGAAAAGGCAGAAACATTATAGTTTTTGCTGAGTTTGATTGAAAGTGAATGATTATGGAGGTAGAAGCACTGGACAGCTTACCTGAAGTATTTGGGTATAGCCATGAGACCACTGCAGATAGAAGCTTACTTGGATAGATGAAATTCCACTTTGACATTAAGAGGAAAAGATCTTGAATCACAGAAAACAATGAAGTTCCTGCAAAATATTTGCCATCTTGAATTAGCTGCAGTAGTAATGGAGATCGAAGTGGTCACAATAGGTTAGATCGCAAGGGTATGTATCTACGGGATTACGATACTGATACTTTGAATATCACTCTTTGTACACAAGATACTGTGTATATATTGAGTTCGCTCAGGCCCCAGACACCCTTTACCTCCAGGGGGGGCAGTGGAATGTTCCGATTGTATCACCACCCACCCGTCAGATTCACTCTCCTCACCATCTAACTCGGTTCTCTCCTCGCTGTCAATAAAGTTACCTTCATTAATTTTTTCTGATTAATTATTCAGTCACATAAAATAAAGATGTTAAATATTCTCCTGAAAGTTATTGTTGATGCATAAAATTTTCAAGGTGTTTTAATGTCTTGCGTATGTTTAACTTTATATATCTTGAACGTGGTGGTTGATTTGCAGTTAGGAAAATGGTGCATAGACAGTTAAATTCTATGGCAGAATAATCACACGGTTTACTTACAAACACTGAGGATAATTGATTAAACTGATTAAAATTATGTGCACAGTATTTGTGTTAACAGTAGTTTCCCCTGCAGAGGGTCTGTTTCTTCACTTGTACCTCAGCAGTGCTGTCCGCACTGCACTGACCGCCTGCTCATTTGCCTGACATTTCAGCAGCCCTTTAGATACATGGAAGGAGCAGTGGACGACTTGCACTATGTTGCCCCTGGACGGTTGTACTGTGATGTCAGTCATGTGACTGGGTTTGTGACAGTGGTGCATAAACACCAGGATGACAGATTTTTTTCCTGTGAAAGGAAGAAACCAAACAGGTTACTGTGGGCACAGATAGACGCTGTTGCTTCCCTCGATGTTGTTTTTACATCTTAAATAAGGTGAGAACAAAGTAAAGCTGTGAGGTTTGCTTCCTAGGATTGGCTCTTGGCTCAGTATTAACCTGTAGTGCACAAGTGGTTATGGAAGGATGGATGTAAAAGTTATAAAAGCCAAGGTCCTTTGAAGTAAGGAAATGTATTACACATATTCATAGTCCAGTACAGTTTGTATAAGACTTGTTAAAAAAAATTTTTTTTTATCGATTTCAATGCTTTCTAAAGACTTTATGTGCAGTGTTGTTGAACATAGCACATTACAGAACAGTGCCAAACTTTACTGAGTTAGTCACTGTCACATGAAATCAAAATATATTTACACAGATCTGTGCTATTATTAGACACCATATGAACAGTCTGGTTGATTTTGAAGTTAAATTTCATTTCGTTGCCTGATTTTATTATATAGAATAAGAAATCATGTGTCAGTCTTATTTTAAAAGTAAAATTTCAAATTTTTGTCATTTTTTATCTATTAGATTACCTGTTAGTCAAAACAAATTGATCTGTGAGAAACCATAAATTTGAAAACATGTCAGACAGTTTACAGCCTGTAGAGACTGTCAGATACACTAGACAAAGGCTTGGCAGATATGGATGGTTTGTTGGTCTGTGTTTGTTTTAACAGGACAACTTTTCTTAAATAAATCACATCTTCCTCTGTGAAGAGATGAATTACATAATCCCTGTTTGCTGTGTCTTGGTTGGATTTCAGTACAAAGGTGACAAACAGCAGAGACTGAATCCTGACTCACCTGTAACTCTGGCCATGGCTGCCTCCATGTCTGTCCCAATCCGAGAAACGACAGGACAGAAGACCAGGATGACGTTGCTGCTCTCTGCACTGCAGAGCTCTATCTGCAGGTTCAGCTTTTGCATGAAGGTTTCATGGGCATTGAAAGTATCTCCAGCAACCAGCATGTGGATTTTCACTGGGGAAGAGAAACAGAATTTAAAAATTGTCATGAACAGGAAACATACATGAAAATTTTCTACACATAGATTTCTTCAGTGTGTCATTCATCCACCTATGTGGCCGAAAGTTCTCCATCAGGACTAGATATGGTGACCACCCTAGAGCAGTAACTATGTTTTATCATACCTCTGAAACAGACTGATCACAATAACCTTTCAGCAGTAGGCCAGTAGATGGCAAGAAGTGGTCTCACTATTTCCAGCAGTAATGCTGTACCTTCAAGGGTCTGCCAATTGTACCCTTAGCTGTAGGTAATTGTACCTTTTATGGTACAGAAATGGACTCTGAGGAACATCCCCAAAGTACAAACAATATGCCCCCAATGGTACAAAAATGTTCCTCATAGTCCGCTTCTGTATCTTATAAGGTATTGTGACAAGCAAAGGTACAAACTGGTACCTTTTTTCTGACAGTGTTGTAGATATTTGTGAATTGTCTTCTGTGGGTTGCAAATAGTAAAGTCCAATAAAAACTTAATTATTTTCCCTTCCATACCAAAACTACACTGAACCGTGTACCCAGAACGATGAATTTTGTGTACTGTCACACCTGTTATTTTTATAATTATTAGTAACAGAATATGTATCTTTGTACCCATTGTGCTCACGGCCAGAGAGGCCAGTGTCTGTATGCATGTAGAGTTCATTCAGGCCCCAAAACTCCCTTTACCTCCAGAGGGGCCAGTGGAAGGTCCCATTCGCGATACAATCACCCACCCATCAGCTTCGCGCTCCTCACCAGCTGGCTCATTGTACCTCCTGTGAAGCTCGCTGTTATTGCCGATGTTTGGCTTGTTGACATCCTCATTAGCCACTGGCTGTTGCTTCTTATGCAAGTAGGTGCAACGAACCTTGAACTCTGCGGCTTCAGGAGCAAGATCTTCACACCAGAGGATAAGACCAAGGTAAGAACATACATAATAACCTCTGTATGTCGCAGGGTTTATTTGTTTTGTGCCTGATTCTGCTGAAACAGTTCTCAGTATGCATAATTCTTGTTGAAGAAACTTCAGCTTCATTTCATGAATAAAACTTCAGCTGTTCCAAATATAACTGTTACTGGCATGTCCATAACAAACTTAAACCAGAACTAAGATTTAAAGCCATTATGAATGTGACTACTTCTGTTTATACAACTAAAATGATTCCTAAGTCTGTCTGCTTAGTGTTGGGCCCTCATATTACCACCTTTTGTGAGGCCACTATTCAGGGAATCACTCTGGAAGGGATGGAGGAGAATGTGGCTAAACTAGGATATATATATATATACAGTATAGGGAATGCCAGTTCATCTACAGATAAGTGACCTCTAGTTGTTACTCTACCGCCAAAATTGGATATTATTGAAACTGTTCTCTCTTCCTAAGACTATAAATTTGAAACTAATAATATGTTTGGATCAGTGATTATGAGTTTTTTCTGTGAAAGTGTGTAATATGTATTTGAGCACAATATGAACACAATGATCAGTCAGGCCCCAAGACACCCTGTACCTCCAGAGGACGCACCGGAATCTTCCCTTTCCATTACATCCTTGCACCGATGGGATTCACTCCTCTCTCCCACTGGTTCAGTGCTCTGAGGCTCGTTGTCATGGGTGATGTCATCCTGCGCAGCTATCAGTTCCCGCCTAATTTCTGACTCACTTTTGGACTGTGAGACCTCCACACGTGAATCAACATACCTGCAGAGTGCATGTAATAAATTACATGTGTGTGTAAAGGAATATTGTTACATAATCTCCTGATGGTTACTGTTGACCTTTAATATTAACACATGCATATATTTGTGTGTGTACTGTATGTAGAATGTATAATTTATGTATATGTACATACAAAAACAATGATATTATCTTCATTTAATTTTTCTGATACATTTTTCATTTACATACAATACAACTAAGACGTTCACCTGATAGTTTGTGACCTGTAAATGAGTGATTTGCTTTATTATTAGTAATACTTTATATCTTGAGCATGTTTAATGTGTACTTCTTATGTACTTGCATATATCGTGGGTGTTCCTCAGTTAGAAATATTATGCATATACAGTTAAACAGCAGAAAAATCACAAAGTTTGCTTACACAGTCTAAGGATAACTCATTAAACTGATTAAGATCCTGAGTGTGTCAACACTGTTTGTGTTAATACGCGCTTATCCTGCAGAGCATCTGTTATTTCAGTTGTACCTCAGCAGTGTTGGATACACCTCCGCGACCGCCTGCTCATTTTTCTGGCATTCCATCAGCCCTTTAGTTTCATGGAAGGCGCAGTGGACGACTTGCACTATGTTGCCCCTGGACGGTTGCACTGTGATGTTGGTCATGTGACTGGGGTCGTGACAGTGGTGCATGAACACCAGGATGACAGGTTTGTTATCTGAGGAAGGGAGAAACCAAACAGGTAGTTATGAATGCTGGTGCTTCCCCTAACAGATTTTTTTTTCCGCCGTGTAAAATAAGGTAAGGAAAAAGAAAGGCCATAAGGTTTGCTTCCTAGGATACGCTTTAGGCTGACCGCAACCCTGTACTGGACACGTGACCATGGAAGGATGGATGGAAAAGAGAGAGAATGTTATGGCAACAGATCCCATATCGGCTCCATTCCATAAAGCATTCAGGTAACGTAATGGACGTGTATGCAAGGCGGTAAAATGCAACAAAAAAACGTTTTCTACAAATGTAAGTAAAATGTATGCTGAGTACATCCGTCCTTCCATCCAACTTACTTCTTCCAACCAAAGCTACATGTGACTATGGGTTTTTAACGCACAAAAGGGGTCATACCAAAACTATCAACACAGGGGTCTGTGCTAACAGAAACAAATAGCATTAACCATTATAACGTCAATGAAATATTCAATAATAAGTATACAAAAATAGGATATATATGAAATCAATGAAAAATGCATTATAAATGCAGAGATGGAAAGTTCAGGTTTTGTTTCAACAAACCAGTTGAGCACTCTGTGAATGTGACTCTTTATACTCAACTGGTTGGTTGAAATAATATCTTGGTCTGGATTTGTACTTTCTGAACCTGAACTTTCCATTTCTGAATACATGTATGAAATGAAATTATCATCTATGGCTGTAACAGAGAGACTGTGATATCCATTGGAAACAACCTGGAGGACGTGTCGAATATGGATGGTATGCTGATCTGTGTATGTTTTACAGGATAATTTCTGATAAGCAGCTTCTGTGAAATAAATCACAATTTTCCCTGTGAAAAATTTGTGTCATGCCCAGCTCGTACGATCCTCGTGTTTGCCTGCTCTTTGCCCGCTCGCTTACCTGAGCGATCACCCGTGCTACAGCGATCACAACAGAATGACTGACCTGAACACTAAGGCACCTTCCGTAACTGAGGAGGATTATATCAGTTATGTCAACCAGTGTTTGCTCCTCGTCCCCTGGTGTTCCCTCCAGTCACTCCTGGTCCTTTCATCCCGCCTGTTCCCTGTGTCTCCCTTCCTGATCTGTCTGTCCACCTTTCCCGTCCTGTGTTAGGTCCTGTCTTGGTTTCTAGCCCTCTGTCAATTTTGTCTGTCCGTCCTGTTCCCTGTTAATGGTTTGTTCTTCTGTTCCAGGTCCCGTCCCGGAGAGCGCGCCTTTGGGGGTGTGTGCTTCCCTGATCGTACCCAGCTGTGTCCACTTATTTTCGCCCAGTCCTGTCTTTTTGAGTCCATGTCTTGCCTCAGTTCATAGTCTGTCATTGATGTTAGTAGATGTCCGTGCTAGCTGTTCCGTCCTGTCCTTCGAATAAACCTCTAGTTTGCCCCGTATTCTGCCTGCTTGCCTGTTCTTTGCCCGCTCGCTTACCTGAGCGATCACCCGTGCTACGGCGATCGCAACAGTTAGACTGCATAATAGCTGTTTGCTGTGTCTTCTTTGGATTTCAGGGCAAAGGTGACATACAGCAGAGACTGAATCCTGACTCACCTGGAACTCTGGTCATCGATACCTCCATGTCTGTCCCAATCCGAGAAACAACAGGACAGAAGACCAGGATGATGCTGCTGCTCTCTGCACTGCAGAGCTCTATCTGCAGGTTCAGCTTTTGTATGAAGGTTTCATGGGCCTGAAAAGTTTCTCCAGCAACCAGCATGTGGACTTTCACTGTAAAAGAGGAATGGAAATTAAAATAATTTTGTTGAGGATTATAATATGATGGTTAAATGTGTAAGGTTTTGGTTGGAAAAGTCAGGAACATTATACTTTTTTCTGATTTGGAAAGTGAATGATTTTGGAGGTAAATAGCAAACCTCCAGAATCACTGGACAGCTTACCTGAAGGGTTTGGGTATAGCCTTGAGAAAACTGTAGACAAAAACTCTCTTGAGTAGATGTAATTCCACTTTGACATGAAGAGGGAAAGTATTTGAATCACAGAATACAATGTAGTTCCTGTAAAATATTTGCCATTTTGAATCAGTTACAATAGCAATGAATATCAAAGTGGTCACAACAGGATATACAGCCGTGGCCAAGTTTTGAGAATGACTTCAGTATTGGTTTTCGCAAAGTTTGCTGCTTCACTTTTTGTCAGATGTTTCTATGGAGTACACAAGTACAATTACTAGCATTCCATAAGTGTAAAAGGATTTTATTGACAATTACATTAAATTACAAGTTTATGCAAAGAATAAATATTTGCAGTGTTAGCCTTCCTTTTTCAAGACCTCTGCAATTCGCCCTGGCATGCTGTCAATCAATTTCTGGGCCAAATCCTGACTGATGGCAGCACATTCTTGCATAATCAATGCTTGGAGTTTGTCAGAGTTTGTGGGTTTTTGTTTGTCCACCCGCCTCTTGAGGATTGACCACAAGTTGTCTGGGGAGTTTCCTGGCCATGGACCCAAAATGTCGATGTTTTGTTCCCTGAACCACTTAGTTATCACTTTTGCCTTATGGCTACTCCATCATGTTGGAAAAGGCATTGTTTGTCACCAAACTGTTCTCGGATGCTTGGGAGAAGGATGTTTTGGTGCCATTCTTTATTCATGACTGTTTTCTAAGGCAAAATTGTGAGTGAGCCCACTCCCTTGGCCGAGAAGCAGACCCACACATGAATGGTCTCAGGATGCTTTACTGTTGGCGTGACACAGGACAGATGGTAGCGGACAATGTTTTTCCTGATGCCCCAAACAAGCGGAAAAGGGATTCATCAGAGAAAATGACTTTACTCTAGACCTCAGCAGTCCAATCCCTGTACCTTTTGCAGAATATCAGTCTGTCCCTGATGTTGTGAAAATTAATACTTGTGTCAAATCTCAAAACCTATGGCCACGGCTATAGAGATGATTATGCTCCTGTTACTTGGAATATCTATCTTTGTATACACTGTGCTCATGGCCACCCGTCCACTGGCTGGACTGCCCAGTGTCTGCATGCATGTAGAGTTCATTCAGGCCCCAAAACTCCCTTTACCTTCAGAGGGGCCAGTGGAAGGTCCCATTCGTGGTACAATCACCCACTCATCAGCTTCGATCTCCTCACCAGCTGGCTCATTGTACCCCCTGTTAAGTTCACTGTTATTGGCGATGTTTGGCATATTGGCATCCTGGGTAGCCATTGGTTCCTGCTCCATGTCTGACTGGATGCAAAGGACCTTGAATTGTAGGACCTCAGGAGCAACATAATCACAGGAGAGAAAGATGCCACAGTAAATACACACATGCTAACTTCTCTGTCTTGAAGGTTTAATTTCAGTTTTGCCCTACTTTTATATATACAGTAGCCTTTGGGGTATCTAATTCTGCATGACATTTACTGTACATGGGGCGTCCACCCCCCCCCCCCAAATAAAAATTCCACTGTATTCCACAAATGAAAGTATTACCGTAAAACTGCCTAACCCTGACCTATATACTCTCCCCACCTCTCCAAAACATCTTTATTAATTTAAAGCTCAACTTTGTGTGCCTTATCTTAATGTAATGGGATTCACCAGATCTGCACCTGTTCTTTCCTGTGCCACCGCTGGACTTGCACTGAGTGATACAATTAAATTTCACTTTGATAAATTCACTATGATAAACAGCAAAAACTCAGTGCTTCAGTGAAATCTAGGTGCTTTTAATTTAAATGGTAGTTTACAAATCCTGTCCTGGTGCAAAGTGTCCTCCCTGACATGGATTATCTGGCCACCCTAGGGGAGGCTGATGACAAACAAACAGTATCAACTTTATTGTGGAATATTCAAAAAATCATTTTGAGCTCCACCGTTTGAGAATCACTGACCTGTACAATGATCCTGCGAAGGTTGAAAAAGATACTTGCAGATTTCAGGACACTGTTCACAAGATGGCTGCTGCTCCCTTTCTACTCTCTGCTGCCACCTACAGCTGCTGCTTCAATTCTGTGGCAAGTTGTCTCAGCTTTAGGTTTTAAGGCGTACTTACATGTATTTTGCTTTTAAAAACAAAACTATGAGATCCATCTTTGAACTTGATAATTATGTACACCTCTCAGAAGTTCATTAAGGTCTTTCTTCATTACTATGAGAATATCGGGATTATAAGGAGCTACTACTGAAAAAATATTATCTGCACTTCAAGAAGACAATGTCTGTAGCTCGGAAGCTGACCTAATAGTGGTTAACATTGATAAAAATTGTCACAAATTTCATCCAAGAGCCATCTACTATGACATCTTCATACATTTCATTCATGGTACATTTAATGCAATTATGATGCCTAATTTCAGTGCCGTATCATTACAATACTATGGCAAACATCACGTAAAATTCCTTTAAAAATAAATATATATTAGCATAATGTAGAACATTTTAAAAACATGTTATTACCATGGTACAATACAAAAACCTTAACAGATTACCATTGTATTTTAACTTAAGAAACATTGTAACAGGTGATATTATATGGTTTATACGTGACCAAATAAAAATGATACTACTAATAGTGATACTACTGTAACAATTATGCTATGACTGATAATAATATCATAGTAAGTTTTAGTATGAGAAATCGGATCATATCACCCCTCCACCCCCTGCTGACCATAACTGGTAGTGTTGTGCTTGTCTGCATGATCGAAAATCTTGCAGTCTGTTAAAAATGTTATATATACAAAGCACAAGCGGGCATTGAAACTGGACTGCTACATGTACGGATGGTTATGATATGCCGGTACAAACATACAACATTTCATGTACCGCGACAGACTTACCACTTACGTGCGCACTTGATATGTTCAAACGGAATCTGCGTATTCACCAGTCAAACTGAAAGTAAAAGCAGGGTTATAAGTACTTAAAATCGTCGTGACAAAATACATTCGTTTTTGAACATATTATAGATGGTTGAGTGTTTTCTGTAATATTATTACCCAGTTTCAAAGGATGTCTGTACAGCTAGTTTGGGAGACTAAAGATTAAGTCGTCTCTTTATACTATTTATCATATAAGCCTACTATTTATTGTACACTATATTATCACATGATTTATTACGATTAAACTGTGCCTTGCACTTACGATTTAACGGCATTAAGTGTTTTTAACGACGATTTTTTTAACGATTAAAAAATTGTGTTTTTGATGTAATTTCTTAAATCTGCACTTCATTTACAATATCCTGCTGTTGAATAGGCCATTTATGACGGGCGCTGCTTACCGGAATGTTCACTTTTATTTGCCTTTTCTCTCGACGCATGAAATCGAAGAACTAATGCTTAACTCATGCTTCAAATAAGATGTTTTTCGTATCGCCCAGATTTCGCTGTATAACCGAAAGTGAAATTCAAACGAAAGGTCGTTAATGTACGCAAATCACGCAAGTAACCTTTACTCAGGCGGAGGTTAGTCCATAGCTACGTTCATTTGACAGAGAAATATATCTGATTGGTAGATGTTATTTGATTACGCTAAGCTGAAAGTCATATGTGAAGAAAAGATAGTAGAAAATTAATAGAATAAAATACTCGGGTGCGTAGCTATGGGTGTTCAGAGGGTGGGCAACAGATCGCCACCAGGGGATCCCCCAAGACCTCTCAACAATTCGAACACTGGTGCCCACCCAGCATACCCAAATGCCCACCCGAGGATGGCCATTGGCTTTGCGTTATCTGGACATCAGATAACATTTCCAGTTACAGAAAAATCTTACCCTAAGGAGAATAATGATTCATTATAATTGACTTCAATTGTAATAAAATCTTTTGAGAAATACATGGTATCTTTGTTAAAAGCAGAGGTAAGAGGTGAATTAGATCCTTGGCAGTTTACCGATAAGGGGGAAGCACAGATGCAATCAGTAGCATCACCCATTTAGTCTTGAAACATTTGGAGGACATCAATGCAGAAGCACGTTTACTTTTTATAGATTTTGTTCAGCTTTTAATACTGTCCAGCCTTATTTATTAACGGATATATCTGAAATATATTAATGTAAATTCTTTCATCATTAAATGGTTCTTATCCTTCTTAACTTATGGAGTTCAATATGTGAAGGTCAACAACGCGCTTTCAGACCCCACATTTATTAGTATGGAGCCCCCCCCCCAGGGATGTGTGAGCTCCCCAGTTCTTTTAACATTATATTTGAACAAATGCGTAATTATAAAACCCACAAAATTACATCGTGAAATTTTCTGATGACGCTGCCATTTTTGAAGGTTGGATAAGGGTCAAGGCACAGTTAAATATCACTCTGAAATCAAGCAGTTTGTTGACTGATGTGATGCTCACCACCTTGGTGTGGATGTAATGAAGACCGAGGAGATGATACTTCATCCAAGGTCAATCGGTGAACTTAGTCCAGTGATTATTCACAAATTACCCAAACATCAGGTCACTGCTTATTGATATCTTGGTGTCTATATTGATAGCACACTCACTTTGTCATGCTCATGTTGAAAATCTCTGTGCTAGGCTTTAACATAGAATGTGTTATTTAAGAAGGCATAGATTTTATGGTGTTAACAGTGAATGTTTGGTTTTATTCTTCTTAAATGATCTTAGAGAGTGTGATCCACTACGGCACACAGACTTGGTATGGTAACTTGCCAGTACAGTTCAAATCCAGGCTTGTATGTCTTACACAAACGGCCATGAAGATCATTGGGATTCAGAATAAGCATCGACTTCAGTCTCTGTATGGAAAATCTGTGTTTCGGGAGGCACAGAGGATCCTAGAAAATCGATCTCACATCCTGAACCTGGAATTTGAGATGATGTACTCAGGCAAATTGTAGGCTGAATAGAAACAAGAGCTCATTCATTCCATCTGCCGTTAAGATGCTAAATACAAGCAAGCAACAGTATGTCATTTTTTGGTCATTATTTCTTTTAAAATTATTTTACTTATTGTTTATTATTAGAGGATCTATTTATAGGTTTATACGGTTTGACGACAATGTATGTATGAGTGTATGTTGTGTATATTGTAGGTTGAGTATTGAGACTGCATTGCATGTCATGGAACGCAGTGGCTTGAAGACAAATTTCCCCTTGGGGACAATAAAGTATACCATACCTTGCCTTACTTTATCTTACCTAATCTTACCTGATCTTACCTTATCTTACCTTACATTACCTCTGCACAGCCCTGCAGACCCCTGCTCTAGATGCAGATGTAATAGACTCATTGAATAGATGTTCAATACAGTATAGACTCATTTGTCTATGGGATTTCTATCTTTTCTGTACACTTTGTAATCTATTTTTTTTTCTTTTGGGTTTTTGGATTAGCCATAATCAGTAGATTTTCTTGGAAAAAAATGAATGAAATAAAAATGAATGCCTAGTCTATAAGAATCTATTTATATAATCATAAACATTATAATGCATTATAATGCATTATAAAGCATTATAAACATGCATTTAAATATTTATAAAAAAGGCATAACACATTATAACACATCAATTCTTAATACCAACCACTGCAATGCACTGTGAAGGCATCTACAGTGCATTATAGATGTGAACTTCACTGGAGCTCAATAAGTATTATAATCCACAACATAATGCCTTATGACTGTCAATAGAAGATGCTGCAATGCCTTATTATGAAGGCATCTATAATCCATTATAGATGACAGCTTTATACAAAGTGTTACCATTTCCTTTTCAGTGCCTCTAATTTTCTAAACCTTAAACTTCAGTGTTTTTATTGGGGGGTGGGGAGTCAAATTTTTGTTCTCCCAGGTTCACACAATCCATTTTCACATGGCCAGAAGTTCTGCAGCAGGACAGTTTAATGTATCATTATTACTTCTAGTTTTCACATGAACACCATGTGTTACCATGGTTATAAGCTAAGAAGCTGCTTTCCTACTGCTGTAACACTGTTCCAGAACTCAAGAGATGGACTCCATACGTAGTGTCATTTAATTCAACAGCCCTGCAGAATGTGCATATTTAAATAACATTAATAACATTCTTTGTTTCATAACAAACAAGGGTTAAAATTATTTAATTTATGACAGTAATAAATGAAATGATGCAAAATGAATCACTTGCTACATGATAATTAAAGGGGTGTGTATGACTGTATGTGTTTGTGTGTATGATGCATGCAGTCATGGTGGGTGTCTTCCAGTTCTATATGCACAGTTAAACAGTTCAGCAGGATAAGCACAGCCTCATACAGTGTGCATACTTGCTTAACAGATACACTATTATATGTACTTCAACAGGCTCCATTGCTTGCATTTTCCTTTATCCACTAGTACTGGTCAGTAAGGCAGTTCAGATTAGGAACCATAGTCTATCGTGTCACTCTAGGGATCTCCACTGGACTCCAAGACTAGTTCTTTAAATCTCTTTACCATTTCTGCTGCCAATGATTATTAGTCAGTCAGCCAGTACTTCAGATGGCTGAGCAATCTGCCATGCAATTATAAAGGACAAATACAAACTGTGTGTAATTGATTAATAATTAAAATAATTTGTACATATTATATTGAAGTGTAAATCCGTTCTTCCCTGTGGTATGTCTGTTTCTTCATTTGTGTTTCATCAGCGCCGCTTGCACCTCAGCAACTGCCTGCTCATTCTCCTGGCATCGCAACAGCCCTTTATTTTCATGGTAGGCGCAGTGGACGACTTGCACTAGATTTCTATCTTTTCTGTACACTTTGTAATCTATTTTTTTTTCTTTTGGGTTTTTGGATTAGCCATAATCAGTAGATTTTCTTGGAAAAAAATGAATGAAATAAAAATGAATGCCTAGTCTATAAGAATCTATTTATATAATCATAAACATTATAATGCATTATAATGCATTATAAAGCATTATAAACATGCATTTAAATATTTATAAAAAAGGCATAACACATTATAACACATCAATTCTTAATACCAACCACTGCAATGCACTGTGAAGGCATCTACAGTGCATTATAGATGTGAACTTCACTGGAGCTCAATAAGTATTATAATCCACAACATAATGCCTTATGACTGTCAATAGAAGATGCTGCAATGCCTTATTATGAAGGCATCTATAATCCATTATAGATGACAGCTTTATACAAAGTGTTACCATTTCCTTTTCAGTGCCTCTAATTTTCTAAACCTTAAACTTCAGTGTTTTTATTGGGGGGTGGGGAGTCAAATTTTTGTTCTCCCAGGTTCACACAATCCATTTTCACATGGCCAGAAGTTCTGCAGCAGGACAGTTTAATGTATCATTATTACTTCTAGTTTTCACATGAACACCATGTGTTACCATGGTTATAAGCTAAGAAGCTGCTTTCCTACTGCTGTAACACTGTTCCAGAACTCAAGAGATGGACTCCATACGTAGTGTCATTTAATTCAACAGCCCTGCAGAATGTGCATATTTAAATAACATTAATAACATTCTTTGTTTCATAACAAACAAGGGTTAAAATTATTTAATTTATGACAGTAATAAATGAAATGATGCAAAATGAATCACTTGCTACATGATAATTAAAGGGGTGTGTATGACTGTATGTGTTTGTGTGTATGATGCATGCAGTCATGGTGGGTGTCTTCCAGTTCTATATGCACAGTTAAACAGTTCAGCAGGATAAGCACAGCCTCATACAGTGTGCATACTTGCTTAACAGATACACTATTATATGTACTTCAACAGGCTCCATTGCTTGCATTTTCCTTTATCCACTAGTACTGGTCAGTAAGGCAGTTCAGATTAGGAACCATAGTCTATCGTGTCACTCTAGGGATCTCCACTGGACTCCAAGACTAGTTCTTTAAATCTCTTTACCATTTCTGCTGCCAATGATTATTAGTCAGTCAGCCAGTACTTCAGATGGCTGAGCAATCTGCCATGCAATTATAAAGGACAAATACAAACTGTGTGTAATTGATTAATAATTAAAATAATTTGTACATATTATATTGAAGTGTAAATCCGTTCTTCCCTGTGGTATGTCTGTTTCTTCATTTGTGTTTCATCAGCGCCGCTTGCACCTCAGCAACTGCCTGCTCATTCTCCTGGCATCGCAACAGCCCTTTATTTTCATGGTAGGCGCAGTGGACGACTTGCACTATGTTGCTCCTGGAAGGTTCTGCAGTGATGTTGGTCATGTGACTGGGGTTGTGACAGTGGTGCATTAACACCAGGATGACAGGTTTGTCTTCTGTAAAAATGAGAAACTAAACAGGTCAGTATGTGCACTGATTGATTCTATTACTGCCCACTGCGATTTGTCACACATCAATGCTCAATCGTTGATAGTATGGAGAAGGACGAGAATGCAAAGAGATGGTGATGATTCAGGTTAAATCAGGGATGCTCTGATCAGGGTTTTTGGGCTGATCATCAACTGCCAAGGAGTGGAATCAGAATTGGCTGAAACTGATCACCGATCACCAAAAATATACAATAACACAATTCAATCTTGCTTTAAGAATGAATCTCAAAATCAGTTTTAGTAAATATTTTCCATATTTAACAAAAAGACAGCAGCCACTTATCACCACAAAAAAGGGTGAAAATTTGGCTATTGGTGACAGGCCTATTCTTTACCGAGGAAACAAAGGTAGATTTAAAAATGGAAGCATCTCTGCATTTTTTGTAGAAAGTTCTCTTCCAAAATTCCACACCTGTACTGAACATCCACTCACTTTCCACACTCGTACACTGAGCACAAAGATAATATTGATAGAGGCCAGTGCAAAGTATTCAGGCATCAAATTTGGGGTCAATCCCTGCATCTCTGTATTGCCACCAACAGGCCAAATGTTAAGGTACATTTCTGATGATGACTTTTGAACTGTGTGTCCTTAGGTTATGATCTATTTCCCCCTTTATCCTTCGGTCTCAATTTGAATGCACCATGGTGTTAAAGTCTGGCATACTGGATTTTCCCTCATATCGAATTTTTCAAAAGACCTACCTTTAGTTCAAGGGTGTTGATCACATCGAAAGGTAATTTGGTTGGTATCATCTACAAATAGTTTTACATTTTGTCCAATCATCAACAAATTTAGCACGGAAAAAGCCTCACAAAAGTTATCAGCTTTATTTTTGACTTTTGAAACTGTTCATCCGTCACCGCCCAACGAAACTGGCAGCAAAGCCACCATTAAGAAAATTAGGGCATCTCTCAGCAGTGCTTTGATGTCTTGACACTAAACTGTGGACTCAAGACCACATCCTGAGAAATGTGCAAAATGTTTGTGTCATTTGACCACTGGGGGCGCTGCAATAAGCAAAAACATGTAATACCTTTTGATGTGCTGACCTTATAAAACTGGTTATTATGTCTGGTGATATCTTAATTGATCACGTAGACCAAATGTATGTGCCCACCATTTTGGATTTAATCAAAAACCTTAAAAAGTTTTCAGTGGCTTCAAACCTCCCTGAATCTTCAACAAATTTTGGACAACTGATCTTCAGGCAAAGGCTCACGAAAATTAGACAGATTTTTCATTTTCAAAACTATCAAATTCAGCAGTGAAGCCACCAAACAGGAAGTGAGGTCATATATTGGCCAACTCACATGAAATTTGCTGTGAGTGCATTCAGCCATACCCTTGACCAAAAAAAAAAGTTTCCATGGCAACTATGCCCTGATAGTCTGCTGGCTTGGTAACTGCAGCAATAAATAAATAAATAAATTATATTTATGTAAAAATTTGAGGTATTTGTCTTCAATTTATAGTTTTTGAATTCAGATTCATGGTGTAGAAGTGAACTTCTGTTTTTCCGGACTTGAACTCGGACTCCGTTGCACTGCTGCAGTACAGCACTCAGTCATATCTCAGATGCGCCCCCCCCCCCCCCCCCCCCCCCATTCCACTCGGCCTTGACTACAACTTGGTTTGTCGGACAAAGTTTGACTCAAACACAACATTGGGTCTTTTTTTAAAAAAAAAAAACTTGTTTTCACTTGTTAAATTTTCTTAACTTACAAAACTAACCTGAAAGTCAAAACAAAATAATCTATGAGAAACCAAAAATCTGTAAATGTGTCAATCTTGAAAGACTATTAGGCTAATTGGAAAAAATTGGCAGATGTGGATGAATTGTTCATCTGAGTTAACTTTCACAGAACAACTTGTAAAAGGTAGCTTCTGTTTAATCACATCTTTTGTGAAGAGGAACCACATAATATCTGTGTGTTTTGACTATTTTGGATTTTAGGGCAAAGGTGACATACAGCAGTGACTGACTCCTGACTCACCTGTAACTCTGGCCATGGCTGCCTCCATGTCTCTCCCAATCTGAGAAACAACAGGACAGAAGACCAGGATGACGCTGCTGCTCTCTGCACTGCAGAGCTCTATCTGCAGCTTCAGCTTTTGTATGAAGGTTTCATGGGTATTGAAAGTTTCTCCAGCGACCAGCATGTGGACTTTCACTAGGGAAGAGAGATGGAACTTAGAGATGAGTTATAATTGTTGTGAACAGAAAGCATACATGAAAACTGTATGAGATTTCTTCTGTGTCATTCATCTGCGTATCTGGTAGAATGTTAACCATCTCAGACTATCACAATTTTAACATTATGGCTCAATCTATAATTTAGATGGAAAAGATAGGAACATTATGCTGTTGTTGAGTTATGACAGAAAGTGAATCATTTCAGAGGGTATATGTTAAACCTTAGAAGCACTGAACCTCCCAAAGAGGAGCTATTCAGCTTATTAGGGTTTGGGGATCGAGCATGAGAAAGGAAACATTAAAGTTTCTGTGAAATATTTGACATCTTGAGTCAGCCATAGTGTTCAGGGTTTGACAGACAGTTAATCATTATGAACAGTAGATATCAAAGTTGAGAAGTACTGAAAAGCTGACCTGAAGAGATATTCCAGTTTGGCTTTGAGAAGAATCGTTCAGTTTTAGACCACAATGAAGTTCCTGTAAAATATTCACCATCTTAAATAAGTTGCAGTAAAGGTAACAATTAATTTACACAATCACACTGGAAGCAATGGAGAATAAGGTGGTCACACTAGCATGTATTGTGAGTAAATGTATTCACCTTATTTTCCATAGCAGGAAGGGAGGGGCCATCTTTGTTTACACTTTTACACAGTTCCACCTTGTCTGCACTCCATGTGCGTGCGCATCCATGTAATAATGTGCTTGCAGCAAGATCACATGTAGCTTGTACAAATCACTATTTTTTGTGGATATGATTTTATACAACACAAATTTAAAAACACATATTTGAGGATATTTTTGTGATTTTTTTCTACAGATCAGCTGCGTTATATGGAACCCCAAAGACAGGGCTGCCCAATCCTGCTCCTGCAGAGCTTACTTAGGTGCAGCCCTAATTTAACACACCTGATACAGATAACCAGGCCCTTCAGTTATATCTCAGTATGAGAACCTGCTTAACTTCAACATAGCTGACTGTAATACTGAGGTGAGACTGAAGTGCCTGATAATCTGTATCAGGTGTGTTAATTTAGGGCTGTACCTAAGCTCAGCAGGGTGGCAGCCCTCCCCTAAGAGGTCTGGGTGAGAATATATTTCACTGAAATCATTTTGAGTTTCCATTTGTTTCTAGTTAATCTGTGTTCCCTTTGATTGGTTAATTGATTATGAGTTACATCTGTCCCTTGTCCTCCCTGGTTTTCTATTTGTATTCAAGTTCTTTCCTTAGTTCATTTCCTCAGTGGTCATTGTGTTAGATGTTACAGTGTGTGGCATCGATGCTCTTCTCTTGCGCCATGTGTTGCACTTCTCCCTACTTTCTACATGGTTCGGTTATTTTGTAGTTTTCTCAGTTCTGTTATCAGAGATTTGTTGCAGCATGCCTTCCTAGTTGTCGCAGCGCTGGGCTCAGAGTTCAGGGGAACCACCCCTTAAGACACCGACTACGCCACCCTGGGAATTGCGCCCAGGGAAATAGTTCCTAAGCTAAATGAAACTCCAAGAGAAAGGTACTCAGGTCCGTTATACACGGCAGCAAGAGACGTGGCTCCACTTACAATCTTTTATTAAAACAAAATTAAAAACACCATCCACACGACGAGATAAAACCTCGGGGCTGGTCCACACAGGGTAGGAGGTTAAACAGTTAAACAACAGATGGCATCCTGAAACAAAACACTACAATTCCCATGCATACACGCAATACAACATGCCACCACAAAGTTCCCTTCCTCCCTTATGGCATCCCAACCCCAAAGAATCTTAAAACACACAAGATAAAATCCCTCACATTCAATACAAAAAAGGAGAGAAAACAAGAGCGGAGGCAAAGAGGCAAAGCAGCAGCAACTGCAGGACAGGCAATCCAGACCGCAGCTGTAAAAGCAGGCAGAGCAGCAATGCTTAATGGCGTAGTGATCTCCAACCAGCCGGATAAACTCCCTCCACGTTGCCCGCTGCCACCTACCAAACAGCCGCCTCCAATAAATCCGTCGTATGCAGATCTTTACCACGAAGTCAGGTAACCGGAAGAACCTTGCCAGCCTTCGACCCCCAGCCAACCACTGCCATTTTTATAGGGCGCTACCACGAATTACAATACAAATCGGCCCGCCCATTTAAAGGCACAGGTACTTAAAATAGTCATACTGCCACACTAGCTTTGGCAGCAGCCACTGTATTGCTGTTTGTGTTCTACTTCTGAATTCTTCATATTTTACCATAATTCGGTTCCACCGCTTAGAAATATGTAGCCCTGTTGTGATCTATGTTTATCTGATTAGCTGATTGTTGCACACAGCACATGTCTAAGTGCATATGCTAAGGAAGTAATCTTGGCTTCATCAAGAAATCCTGGCTTGACATAAATTAGTGATAGTCGGTGTCAGGATAACAAATTTTTCAGATTGCATTTGTTTGGTTTTGTTAAGCAGAAACTTCTTAGCCTGAGTTTCGTGACCCAGGCCATGGAAGTTTAAACAAAGCTGAGAGAAACAAACTCTGGACAGGGTTCATGGTGAAATAAGGTGAATACAGGGGATAATGACACCGTTACCTGGAATACCTGTCTCTGTACACATTGTGTTCATGGCCACCTGCCCACTGGATGGAGTGGCCAGTGTCTGCATTTATGTACAGTTCACTCAGGCCCCAAGACACCCTTTACCTCCAGAGGGGGCAGTGGAATGTCCCTTTGCTGGTACAATCATCCCTTGACCAGATTCCCTCTCCTCTGTCATTGGCTTGGTACACGTCCTTGGTACCTCATTGGCGATGATTGACCTATTGGCATTTCGAGCTGCTACAGGCTGCTGCTCAGTCTCCGATTGGGTGAGAGGGATCTCAGCTTGTACATCAACACTGCTGCAGAATTTGCAAAAAATGTGCATTGAAATACATGTGTATGTAATAAAATACTGTTACATAATCAACTGACTTTCTTTTTGACCTGTTTCTTCACTTGTACCTCAGCAGTGCTGACCGCACGCCCTTGACCGCCTGTTCATTTTCCTGGCATTGCAGCAGCCCTATAGATTCATGGAAGGCGCAGTGGACGACTTGCACTATGTTGCTCCTGGACGGTTGCACTGTGATGTCAGTCATGTGACTGGGTTTGTGACAGTGGTGCATGAACACCAGGATGACAGGTTTGTCTTCTGTGGAAGGAAGAAACCAAACAGGTTACTGTGGGCACTGATAGATGTTGTTGCTTCCCCTCATTGTTTTTTGCATCTTAAATAAGGAAGTAAAGCTGTGAGGTTTGCTTCCTAGTATTGGCTCTTGGCTCAGTATTAACCTGTAGTGCACAAGTGGTCATGGAAGGATGGATGTAAAAGTTATAAAAGCCAAGGTCCTTTGAAGCAAGGAAATTTATTACATAGATTCAGAGTCCAGTCTGACCTGTGTGTTTGTTATAGACTTGGCAAGAAACAAATAATGATATAAATACTGCATGTGCAGTGGAGTAGAAGTACTTCACATTACAGAACAGTGTCAAATTTTACTGGGTAAATCACAACCACAGTAAAACAAAAGATAGCTGCCCAGAACCAGATGAATGCATCCATCCATCCAACCTCTTCCACTCATTCATCTATCCAAGTTCTGAACCCACTTGTCCTGTGCAGGGTCATGGTGGTCGACAGCTTATCCTAGAAACTACAGGTGCAAGGCTGAGAATAACCCAGGATGTGGGGGGGGCAACCCACCACAGGGCGTGCACACACACACCATTCACACACACACCATTCGCACGCACATGCACACCTATGGACAATTTGGCAGCTCCAATTCACCTTAACAGCTCTTCTTGTGAGGACCAAGTACATCCTACAAAACAGGACAACTTCACATGGGTAGCTTCTGTTAAAAAAATCGCTTTCCCTGTAAGGAGATGAGTTACATAATACTTGTTTGTTGTAGCATCTTGTTTTTCATGGCAAAGGTGACATACAGCAGAGACTGAATCCTGGCTCACCTGTAACTCTGGCCATGGCTGCCTCCATGTCTTTCTCAATCCGAGAAACAACAGTACAGAAGACCAGGATGACGTCAGACTTCTCTGCACTGCAGCGCTCTATCTGCAGCTTCAGCTTTTGTATGAAGGTTTCATGGAAATGAAAAGTTTCTCCAACAACCAGCATGTGGACTTTCACTGGGGAAGAGAAACAGAATTTAAAAATTGTCATGAACAAGAAACATACATGAAAATTTTCTACACATAGATTTCTTCGGTGTGTCATTCATCCACCTATGTGGCCGAAAGTTCTCCATCAGGACTAGATATGGTGACCACCCTAGAGCAGTAACTATGTTTTATCATACCTCTGAAACAGACTGATCACAATAACCTTTCAGCAGTAGGCCAGTAGATGGCAAGAAGTGGTCTCACTATTTCCAGCAGTAATGCTGTACCTTCAAGGGTCTGCCAATTGTACCCTTAGCTGTAGGTAATTGTACCTTTTATGGTACAGAAATGGACTCTGAGGAACATCCCCAAAGTACAAACAACATGCCCCCAATGGTACAAAAATGTTCCTCATAGTCCGCTTCTGTATCTTATAAGGTACATTTACCTTTGAGGGTACAGCACCAGTGACAAACAAAGGTACAAACTGGTACCTTTTTTTCTGACAGTGTTGTAGATATTTGTGAATTGTCTTCTGTGGGTTACAAATAGTAAAGTCCAATAAAAACGTAATTATTTTCCCTTCCATACCAAAACTGCACTGAACCCAGTGTAGCCAGAACGATGAATTTTGTGTACTGTCACACCTGTTATTTTATATAATAATTTTTTATAATAATTATTAGTAATGGAATATGTATCTTTGTACCCATTGTGCTCACGGCCAGAGAGGCCAGTGTCTGTATGCATGCAGAGTTCATTCAGGCCACAAAACTCCCTTTACCTCCAGAGGGGCCAGTGGAAGGTCCCATTTTCGATACAATCACCCACCCATCAGCTTCGCGCTCCTCACCAGCTGGCTCATTGTACCCCCTGTTAAGTTCACTGTTATTGCCGATGTTTGGCATATTGGCATCCTGGGTAGCCATTGGTTCCTGCTCCATGTCTGACTGGATGCAAAGGACCTTGAATTGTGGGACCTCTGGAGCAACATAATCACAGGAGAGAAAGATGCCACAGTAAATACACACATGCTAACTTCTCTGTCTTGAAGGTTTAATTTCAGTTTTGCCCTACTTTTATATATACAGTAGCCTTTGGGGTATCTAATTCTGCATGGCATTTTACTGTACATGGGGGGTCCACCCCCCCCCCCCCGAATGAAAATTCCACTGTATTCCACAAATGAAAATATTACCATAAAACTGCCTAACCCTGACCTATATACTCTCTCCACCTCTCCAAAACATCTTTATTAATTTAAAGCTCAACTTTGTGTGCCTTATCTTAATGTAATGGGATTCACCAGATCTGCACCTGTTCTTTCCTGTGCCACCGCTGGACTTGCACTGAGTGATACAATTAAATTTCACTATGATAAATTCACTATGATAAACAGCAAAAACTCAGTGCTTCAGTGAAATCTAGGTGCTTTTAATTTAAATGGTAGTTTACAAATCCTGTCCTGGTGCAAAGTGTCCTCCCTGACATGGATTATCTGGTCATCCAAGGGAGGCTGATGACAAACAAACAGTATCAACTTTATTGTGGAATATTCAAAAAATCATTTTGAGCTCCACCGTTTGAGAACCACTGACCTGTACAATGATCCTGCGAAGGTTGAAAAAGATACTTGCAGATTTCAGGACACTGTTCACAAGATGGCTGCTGCTCCCTTTCTACTCTCTGCTGCCACCTACAGCTGCTGTTTCAATTCTGTGGCAAGTTGTCTCAGCTTTAGGTTTTAAGGCGTACTTACATGTATTTTGCTTTTAAAAGCAAAATTATGAGATCCGTCTTTGAACTTGATAATTATGTACAGCTCTCAGAAGTTCATTAAGGTCTTTCTTCATTACTATGAGAATATCGGGATTATAAGGAGCTCCTACTAAAAAAATATTGTCTGCACTTCAAGAAGACAATGTCTGTAGCTCGGAAGCTGACCTAATAGTGGTTAACATTGATAAAAATTGCATTGTTTTCACAACTTTGATCCAACATCCATCTACTATGACATCTTCAACAAGAGATACCCCAGGAATAATGAGGGCAAAGGCAGGGAACTCAATAAACTGGATGCCAGCCCGTTACAGGGGACACTGACATACATACAGTATTTTGGTTGTAAACTGAAAGAAATACAGCCCTCAGCAGACTCTTATTGAAATACCTTTCTGTGCATTTACAACAGAACTTTTACCAAATAAGTATAGTTTTAAACAACACAGGAAGGACACAGTAGCAATACCAATGGTTATCATTGTATTATCCTGTCAGTATGATTGCACTGGATTGTACTTTGTGTTATTATAATTTGCACATATTACGTTTACGGTATGATGATATACATAAGATTCCTAGTGTTTGAACAGTATTTAATTTTATAGTATGACACTTTGTTCTGATACTATAGTATTGTGTTATGTCACATGGTTTTTATTTACAACCTGTATTGGTACTATGGTATTTAGTACTCATGGAATTGGCAAGAAGCACATATAATATAGTTCCTTTACAAAAAAGTAACTGCATTGTAAGTGCTTGGCACTGCGATCATTTCAGCTGTACAGGATTTGGTGATGAAATCTGGGAATTTCACCTGTGAAACTCAGTATTTCAGTATTTATGATGTTGTATTTTATTCTTTCCATATCAAATAAAGACAGTTTATAATGTGAACAATTTTTTGAACACCTATTTTAATAATAAAAAAGTTTTCTTCACTAAGCCAAAACATATACATTTCATTCATGGTACATTGAATGCAATTATGATGCCTAATTTCAGTGCCGTATCATTACAATACTATGGCAAATATCACGTGAAATACCTATAAAATAAGTATATATTAGCATAATGTAGAATATTTAAAAAACGTGTTATTACCTTGGTATAATAAAACAACCTTAACGGATTACCATTGTATTTTAACTTAAACATTGTAACAGGTGATGGTATATGGTTTATACGTGGCCAAATAACAATGATACTACTAATAGTGATACTACTGTAACAATTATGATATGACTGATGATAATATCATAGTACGTTTTTGTATGAGAAATCGGATCATATCACCCCTCCACCCCCTGCTGACCATACTGTAACTGCTAGTGTTGTGTTTGCCTGCGTGATCGTAAATCCTGCAGTCTGTTTATAATGTTATATATGCAAAGCAAAAGCGGACATTGAAATTAGACGGCTAGATGTACGGATGGTTATGATATGCCGGTACAAACATACAACATTTCATGTACCGCGACAGACTTACCACTTACGTGCGTACTTGATATGTTCAAACGGGATCTGAGTATTCATCAGTTAAACTGAAAATGAAAGTAGGGTTATATGTTTTTATAAGTTCTTAAAATTGTCGTGACAAAATAAATTAGTTTTTGAACATATTGTAGATGGTTGCGTGTTTTCTGTGATATTATTACCCAGTTTCCAGGGATGTCTGTACAGCTAGTTTGAGAGACTAAAGATGAAGTCGTCTCTTTATACTATTTATCATAATAGCCTACTATTTATCGTAGGCTATATTATCACATGATTTATTACGATTAAACTGTGCCTTGTACTTACGATTTAACGGCATTAACTGTTCTTAACGACGATTTGTAACGATTAAATTATTGTGTTTTTGAGGTAATTTCTTAAATCTGCACTTCATTTGCAATATCCTGCTGTTGAATAGCCTAAGTCATTTATGACGGGCACTGCTTACCGGAATGTTCACTATTATTTGCCTTTTCTCTCGACGCATAAAATCAAAGAACAGATGTTTCCTCATGCTTCAAATAAGATGTTTTTCGTATCGCCCAGATTTCGCTATATAACCGAAAGTGAAATTCAAATGGTAGATGAAAGGTCTTTAATGTACGCAGGTCACGTGTCAGACAAAGTAACATTTACTCAGGCGCAGGTTAGTCCATAGCTAAGTTCATTTAATATGACAGAGAAATATATCCGATTGGTAGATGTTATTTGATTACGTATGGGGCGCCGTTTGTAAAGATAGCAAACATTTTTGTACTTGCCACTTTTTCAACATTTAGTGCAATTTTCTGACATTTAGCTAGAAGTCAATGGTGTTGTGGATTATCAGGTTTTTTTGCTGTGTAAATTATGTTCAAAATTGTTCATCATATGTAAATATAAATGGCTTGTCTATATATAAATATTAAATGTAAATGTTAAATATAAATGTTAAATGTAAATATAAATCTTAAATATAAAACTTAAATGTAAATGTAAATATAAATGTTAAATATAAATGTTAAATGTAAATGTAAATATAAATGTTAAATATAAATGTTAAATGTAAATATATTATATTCATTTATTAATGGATATATCTGAAATAGATTAATGTAAATTCTATCATCATTAAATGGTTCTTTTCCTTCTTAACTTATGGCGTTCAATATGTGAAGGTCAACAACGTGCTTTCAGACCCCACATTTATTAGTATGGAGCCCCCCCAGGGATGTGTGAGCTCCCCGGTTCTTTTTACATTATATTTGAACAAATGCGTAATTATAAAACCCACAAAATTACATCGTGAATTTTTCTGATGACGCTGCCATTTTTGAAGGTTGGATAAGGACCAAGGCACAGTTAAATATCATTCTGAAATCAAGCAGTTTGTTGACTGATGTGATGCTCACCACCTTGGTGTGGATGTAATGAAGACCGAGGAGATGATACTTCATCCAAGGTCAATCGGTGAACTTAGTCCAGTGATTATTCACAAATTACCCAAACATCAGGTCACTGCTTATTGATATCTTGGTGTCTATATTGATAGCACACTCACTTTGTCATGCTCATGTTGAAAATCTTTGTGCTAGGCTTTAACATAGAATGTGTTATTTAAGAAGGCATAGATTTTATGGTGTTAACAGTGAATGTTTGGTTTTATTTTTCTTAAATTATCTTAGAGAGTGTGATCCACTACAGCACACAGACTTGGTATGGTAACTTGCCAGTACAGTTCAAATCCAGGCTTGTATGTCTTACACAAACGGCCATGAAGATCATTGGGATTCAGAATAAGCATCGACTTCAGTCTCTGTATGGAAAATCTGTGTTTCGGGAGGCACAGAAGATCCTAGAAGATCGATCTCACATCCTGAACCTGGAATTTGAGATGATGTACTGCAAATTGTAGGCTGATTAGAATTAAGAACTCATTCATTCCATCTGCCATTAAGATGTCATTTTTTGGACTTTATTTAAAAATTATTTTACTTATTGTTTATTATTAGAGGATCTATTCATAGGTTTATATGGTTTGACGACAATGTAAGAATGAATGTGTAAGGTATGTTGTGTATATTGTAGGTTGTGACTCTGTTGAATGCATTGTATGTCATGGAACGCAGTGGCTTGAAGACAAATTTCCCCTTGGGGACAATAAAGTATACCATACCAATAAAGTATACCATACCATACCTTATCTTACCTGATCTTACCTGATCTTACCTTATCTTACCTTATCTTACCTGATCTTACCTTATCTTACCTGGTCTTACCTGATCTTACCTTATCTTACCTTATCTTACCTTACCTTACCTCTGCACAGCCCTGCAGACCCCTGCTCTAGATGCAGATGTAGTAAGAAGTATAGACTCATTTGTCTATGGGATTTCTATCTTTTCTGTACACTTTGTAATCTATTTTTTTCTTTTGGGTTTTTGGATTAGCCATAATCGGTAAATTTTCTTGGGAAAAAATATATGAATGCCTTGTCTATAAGAATTTATTTATATAATCATAAACATTATAATGCATTCTAAAGCATTATAACCATGCATTTAAATATTTCTAAAAAAAAAAAGGCATAACACATTATAACACATTCATTCTTAATACCAACCACTGCAATGCACTGTGAAGGCATCTACAGTGCATTATAGATGTGAACTTCACTGGAGCTTAAGAAGTATTACTGTATAATTAACAACATAATGCTTTATGACTGTCAATAGAAGATGCTGCAATGCCTTATTATGAAGGCATCTATAATCTATTATAGATGATAGCTTTATGCAAAGTGTTACCATTTCCTTTTCAGCGCCTCTAATTCTCTAAACCTTAAACTTCAGTGTTTTTATTTGGGGGTGGGGGAGTCTAATTTTTGTTCTCCCAGGTTTACACAATCGATTTTCACACGGCCAGAAGTTCTGCAGCAGTTTTATGTTTGATTACTACCGGTAGATCTAGTTTTCACATGAACACCATGTGTTACCCATGGTTATACTGTAAGCTAACAAGCTGCTTTCCTACTGCTGTAACACTGTTCCAGAACTCAAGAGTTCAATCACTTGCTACATGATAACTAAAGGGGTGTGTATGACTGTATGTGTGCATGTGTATGATGCATGCAGTCATGGTGGGTGTCTTCCAGTTCTATATACAGTTAAACACTTCAGCAGGATAAGCACAGCCTCATACAGTGTGCATACTTGCTTAACAGATACACTATTATATGTACTTCAACAGGCTCCATTGCTTGCATTTTCCTTTATCCACTAGTACTGGTCAGTAAGGCAGTTCAGATTAGGAACCATAGTCTATCGTGTCACTCTAGGGATCTCCACTGGACTCCAAGACTAGTTCTTTAAATATCTTTACCATTTCTGCTGCCAATAATTATTAGTCAGTCAGCCAGTACTTCAGATGGCTGAGCAATCTGCTATACAATTATAAAGGACAAATACAAACTGTGTGCAATTGATTAATAATTAAAATAATTTGTACATATTATTTTAAAGTGTAAATCCCTTCTTCCCTGTGGTATGTCTATTTCTTCATTTGTATCTCTTCAGCGCCGCTTGCACCTCAGCAACCGCCTGCTCATTTTCCCAGCATCGCAGCAGCCCTTTAGTTTCATGGTAGGCGCAGTGGACGACTTGCTCTATGTTGCTCCTGGAAGGTTCCGCAGTGATGTTGGTCATGTGACTGGGGTTGTGACAGTGGTGCATGAGCACCAGGATGACGGGTTTGTCTTCTGTGGAAATGAGAAACCAAACAGGTTAGCATGTGCATTGATTGATTTTGTTACTGCCCACCATGATTTATCACACATCAACGCTCAGCCCGTTGATAGTATGGAGAAGGACGAGAATGCAAAGAAATTGTGATGATTCAGGTTAAATCAGGGATGCTCTGATCAGGGTTTTTGGGCTGATCATCAACTTCCAATGAGTGGAATCCGAATTGGCTGAAACTGATCACCGATCACCAAAAATATACAATAACACAATTCAATCTTGCTTTAAGAATGAATCTCAAAATCAGTTTTAGTAAATGTTTTCTATATTTAACAAAAAGACAGCAGCCACTTATCACCACAAAAAGGGTCAAAATCTGGCTATTGGTGACAGGCCTATTCTTTACCGAGGAAACAAAGGTAGATTTAAAAATGGAATCATCTCTGCATTTTTTGGAGAAAGTCTATTCCTGTTCTCTTCCAAAATTTTCACAGCTGTACTGAACATCCACTCACTTTCCACACTCATACACTGAGCACAAGGATAAAACTGATAGAGGCCAATGAAAAGTATTCAACCATCAGATTTGGGGTCAGTCCCTGCATCTCTGCAGTGCCACCAACAGGCCAAATGTTAAGGTACATTTCTGATAATGAATTTTGAACCGTTTTTCCTTGGGTGATGATCATTTTTCCCCTTTATCCTTGGGTCTCAATTTCAATGCACCGCGGTGTTAAAGTCTGGTATATTGGATTTTCACTCTTATCGAATTTTTTTAAAGACCTACCTTTAGTTCAAGGGTGTTGGTCACATCGAAACGCAATTTGGTTGGTATCATCTACAGATGGTTTTACATTTTGTCCAATCATCAACAAATTTAGCACAGATGGTTTTCAGACCAAGCCTCACAAAAGTTATCAGCTTTATTTTTGACTTTTGAAACTGTTCATCTGTCACCGGCAAACGAAATTGGCAGCAAAGCCACCATTAAGAAAGTGAGGGCATCTCTCAGCAATACTTTGATGTCTTGACACCAAACTGTGGACTCAAGACAACATCTTGAGGATGTGCAAAATGTTTGTGTCATTTGACCACTGGGGGCGCTGCAATAAACAAAAACATGTAATACCTTTTGATGTGCTGGCCTTATAAAAGCGGTTATTATGTCTGGTGATATCTTAATTGATCATGTAGACCAAATTTATGTGGCCACCATTTTGGATTTAATCAAAAACCTTAAAAGGTTTTCAGTGGCCTCCGACCTCGCTCAATCTTCATCAAATTTTGCACAGATGATCTTCAGACAAAGGCTCACGAAAATTAGGCAGATTTTTCTTTTTCAAAACTATTTGTCAGTCACAGCCTATCAAATTCAGCAGTGAAGTGACCAATGAATAACTTACATTAAATTTGCTGTGAGCGCATTCATCCATAACCTTGACAAAATGACAAAGTCTCCATGGCAACTATGCCCTGATAGTCTGCTGACTTGGTAACTGCAGCAATAAATAAATAAATAAATAAATTATATTTATTTAAAAGTTTGAGGTATTTGTTTTCAATTTAAAGTTTTTGAATTCAGATTCATGGTGTAGAAGTGAACGTCTGCTTTTCCGGACTTGAACTCCGTTGCACTGCTGCAGTACAGCACTCAGTCATATCTCAGATGCGCCCCCTCATTCAACTCGGCCTTGCCTACAACTTGGTTTGTCGGACAAAGTTTGACTCGAACACAACATTGGGTCTTTTAAAAAAAAAAAAAAAAAAAAAAAGTTTTCACTTGTTAAATTTTCTTAACTTACAAAACTAACCTGAAAGTCAAAACAAAATAATCTATGAGAAACCAAAAATCTGTAAATGTGTCAATCTTGAAAGACTATTAGGCTAATTGGAAAAAATTGGCAGATGTGGATGAATTGTTCATCTGAGTTAACTTTCACAGAACAACTTGTAAAAGGTAGCTTCTGTTAAATCACAACATCTTTTGTGAAGAGGAACCACATAATATCTGTGTGTTTTGTCTATTTTGGATTTCAGGGCAAAGGTGACATACAGCAGTGACTGACTCCTGACTCACCTGTAACTCTGGCCATGGCTGCCTCCATGTCTCTCCCAATCTGAGAAACAACAGGACAGAAGACCAGGATGACGCTGCTGCTCTCTGCACTGCAGAGCTCCATCTGCAGCTTCAGCTTTTGTATGAAGGTTTCATGGGTATTGAAAGTTTCTCCAGCGACCAGCATGTGGACTTTCACTGGGGAAGAGAGATGGAACTTAGAGATGAGTTATAATTGCTGTGAACAGAAAGCATACATGAAAACTGTATGAGATTTCTTCTGTGTCATTCATCTGCGTATCTTGTAGAATGTTAACCATCTCAGACTATCACAATTTTAACATTATGGCTCAATCTATAATTTAGATGGAAAAGATAGGAACATTATGCTGTTGTTGAGTTATGACAGAAAGTGAATCATTTCAGAGGGTATATGTTAAACCTTAGAAGCACTGAACCTCCCAAAGAGGAGCTATTCAGCTTATTAGGGTTTGGGTTCGAGCATGAGAAAGGAAACATTAAAGTTTCTGTGAAATATTTGACATCTTGAGTCAGCCATAGTGTTCAGGGTTTGACAGACAGTTAATCATTATGAACAGTAGATATCAAAGTTGAGAAGTACTGAAAAGCTGACCTGAAGAGATATTCCAGTTTCGCTTTGAGAAGGAGAATCGTCCAGTCTTAGACCACAATGAAGTTCCTGTAAAATATTCACCATCTTGAATAAGTTGCAGTAAAGGTAACAATTACTTTACACAATCACACTGGAAGCAATGGAGAATGCGGTGGTCACACTAACATGTATTGTGAGTAAATGTATTCACCTTATTTTCCATAGCAGGAAGGGAGGGGCCATCTTTGTTTACACTGTGTTGTAACTTCCAGTGTGACAACTGGAGCCTGTGTCATGAACCCGGATTCCTTTCTTAGCCAGACAACTTCGAGGATAAATAGCGCTAACTTGGGCTTTTCGATATCACAACATTGGTTCTCTTCTTAGCAGGACACATCACCATGGTAACTCATCCTACATGCCAAAACCTGCTCAGAGCAGATTATGTTTCAAGATCATGGGTCTCAATCAGTGCTTGGACCAGGGCTCTTAAGGTTCATCAAAAGTTTGGAGTGAGATTACATCTGTTAGGGTGGAGCGTGTGTCTCATGGGCAATGAATGAGACTTGAGAGCCCTGCCTATTGCAGTCATCAGATCTTGCTCTTCCAGTTCCACCTTGTCTGCACTCTATGTGCGTGCGCATCCATGTAATAATGTGCTTGCAGCAAGATCACATGTAGCTTGTACAAATCACTATTTTTTGTGGATATGATTTTACACAACACAAATTTAAAAACACATATTTGAGGATATTTTTGTGATTTTTTTCTACAGATCAGCTGCGTTATATGGAACCCCAAAGACAGGGCTGCCCAATCCTGCTCCTGCAGAGCTTACTTAGGTGCAGCCCTAATTTAACACACCTGATACAGATAACCAGGCCCTTCAGTTATATCTCAGTATGAGAACCTGCTTAACTTCAACATAGCTGACTGTAATACTGAGGTGAGACTGAAGTGCCTGATAATCTGTATCAGGTGTGTTAATTTAGGGCTGTACCTAAGCTCAGCAGGGTGGCAGCCCTCCCCTAAGAGGTCTGGGTGAGAATATATTTCACTGAAATCATTTTGAGTTCTCTTGCAATACTTTTCCGTAGCTAATAGTAACTGTACTGTGTCTGTTTAACCTCGCCAAACATTTCTGTACTAAAGATTAAATGGACACAATACAGTTTAAGTACAAAAGATAGAATTAATGGACTAATAAGTATAAACCTAAACGATACAGACATGTCCAGTTAAATGTGCTATAAGCATTAAACTATAGTGGACAGTGCATACTATGTAACTCTCATATATGTTTTTATATGTATTTATTAGTAATTGCGCTGTGCTCATTCACCATCAGTGACTGTAAACAAGACAGCTGGGGTATTGAAGGTGAATTATACACACAAATGTTGAAATATTAAAATTTGTCCATAAAGAAATCTGGAAAACCAATGGGTGTTGCTTGCTTTTCTTGAAAGATTGTCATGGTCTGTACTGTCCAAACCTGCCCTTTGTGTCTCTTCTCCTTTCCACCCCATTTGCTTATTTTTGGGTTTTATTTTATTCTTAGCTTTTGGTTTTTCATTGTATCTTTTATGGTTTAACCTTGTGTTCCTGCTTTGGGTTATTCTGCCAGTGTCTTGTTTTATGTTTGCAAATTCTTTGGCTCTTAGGTATTCTTAGTGTTAGCTTTCAGTGTTTCATAGTATTCAGTGTTTGGAGGTCCCTTGTTCTGTGATTAGTTAATCGTAATCCACTCCACCTCCCCACTTGTTTCTAGTTAATCTGTGTTCCCGTTGATTGGTTAATTGATTGAGTTATACCTGTCCCTTGTTCTCCCTGGTTGTCTGTTTGTATTCAAGTTCTTTCCTTAGTTCATTTCCTCAGTGGTCATTGTGTTAGATGTTACTGTGTGTTGCATCGATGTTCTTCTCTTGCGCCATGTGTTGCACTTCTCCCTACTTTCTACATGGTTCGGTTATTTTGTAGTTTTCGCAGTTCTGTTATCAGGGATTTGTTGCAGCATGCCTTCCTAGCTTTGGCAGCTGCCACTGTATTGCTGTTTGTATTCTACTTCTGAATTCTTCATATTTTACCATAATTCGGTTCCACCGCTTAGAAATATGTAGTCCTGTTGTGATCTATGCTTATGTGATCAGCTGATTGTTGCACACAGCACATGTTTAAGTGCATATGCTAAGGAAGTAATCTTGGCTTCATCAAGAAATCCTGGCTTGACATAAATTAGTGATAGTCAGCGTGGCGATTCTCAGATTGCATTTGTTTGGTTTTGTTAAGCAGAAATTCTTACCCTGCGTTTCGTGACCCAGGCCATGGAAGTTCAAACACAAAGCTGAGAGAAACAAACTCTTGACAGGGTTCATGGTGAAATAAGGTGAATACAGGGGATAATGACACCGTTACCTGGAATACCTGTCTCTGTACACATTGTGTTCATGGCCTCCTGCCCACTGGCTGGAAAGGCCAGTGTCTGCATTTATGTACAGTTCACTCCAAAGACACCCGTTACCTCCAGAGGGGGCAGTGGAATGTCCCTTTGCCGGTACAATCATCCCTTGACCAGATTCCCTCTCCTCTGTCATTGGCTTGGTACTCGTCCTTGGTACCTCATTGGTGATGATTGACTTATTGGCATTTCGAGCTGCTACAGGCTGCTGCTCAGTCTCCGATTGGGTGAGAGGGATCTCAGCTTGTACATCAACTCTGCTGCAGAATCTGCAAAAAATGTGCATTGAAATACATGTGTATGTAATAAAATACTGTTACATAATCGCCTGACTTTCTTTTTGACCTGTTTCTTCATTTGTACCTCAGCAGTGCTGACCGCACGGCGTTGACCGCCTGCTCATTTTCCTGGCATTGCAGCAGCCCTTTAGATTCATGGAAGGCGCAGCGGACGACTAGCACTATGTTGCTCCTGGACCGTTGCACTGTGATGTCGGTCATGTAACTGGGTTTGTGACAGTGGTGCATGAATACCAGGATGACAGGTTTGTCTTCTGAGGAAGAGAAAAACCAAACAGGTTACTGTGGGCTCTGATAGATGCTGTTGCTTCCTCCAATGTTGTTTTTACATTTTAAATAAGGTGAGAACAAAATAAAGCTGTGAGGTTTGCTTCCTAGGATTGGCTCTTGGCTCAGTATTAACCTGTAGTGCACAAATGGTCATGGAAGGATGGATGTAAAAGTTCTAAAAGCCAAGGTCCTTTGAAGTAAGGAAATTTATTACACATATTCATAGTCCAGTGCAGCCTGTGTGTTTGTATAAGACTTGCTAGAAAACAAATAATTATTTATCGATTTAAATGCTTTCTAAAGACTTTATGTGCGGTGTTGTTGAACATAGCACATTACAGAACCGTGCCAAACTTAACTGGGTTAGTCACTGTCACAGGAAATCAAAATATACTGTATTTACACACATCTGTGCTGTTATTAGACACCATATGAACAGTCTGGTTGATTTTGAAGCTAAATTTCATTTCGCTGCCTGATTGTATTATATAGCATAGGAAATCATGTGTCAGTCTTATTTTTAAAGTAAAATTTCTAATTTTTGGTCATTTGTTATCTACTAGATTACCTGTTAGTCAAAATAAATTGATCTGTGAGAAACCATAAATTTGAAAACATGTCAGACAGTTTACAGCTTTTAGAGACTGTCAGATACACTAGACGAAGGCTTGGAAGATATGGATGGTTTGTTGGTCTGTGTTTGTTTTAACAGGACAACTTTGCTTAAATAAATCACATCTTCCTCTGTGAAGAGATGAATTACATAATCCCTGTTTGCTGTGTCTTGGTTGATTTTCATGGCAAAGGTGACATACAGCGGTGACTGAATCCTGACTCACCTGTAACTCTGACCATGGCTGCCTCCATGTCTGTCCTAATCTGAGAAACAACAGGACAGAAGACCAGGATGACATTGCTGTTCTCTGCACTGCAGAGCTCTATCTGCAGCTTCAGCTTTTGTATGAAGGTCTCATGCGCCTGAAAAGTTTCTCCAGCAACCAGCATGTGGACTTTCACTGGGGAAGAGAGATGGAACTTAGAGATGAGTTACAACTGTTGTGAACAGAAAGCATACATGAAAACTGTACGAGATTTCTTCTGTGTGTCATTCATCTGCGTATCTGGTAGAATGTTAACCATCTCAGACTATCACAATTTTAACATTATGGCTCAATCTATAATTTAGATGGAAAAGATAGGAACATTATGCTGTTGTTGAGTTATGACAGAAAGTGAATCATTTCAGAGGGTATATGTTAAACCTTAGAAGCACTGAACAGCTTACCCCAAGAGGAGCTATTCAGCTTATTAGGGTTTGGGTGCGAGCATGAGAAAGGAAACATTAAAGTTTCTGTGAAATATTTGACATCTTGAGTCAGCCATAGTGTTCAGGGTTCAAATAAGTTGCAGTAAAGGTAACAATTAATTTACACAATCACGCTGGAAACAATGGAGAATGAGGTGGTCACACTAGCATGTATTGTGAGTAAATGTATTCACCTTATTTTCCATGGCAGGAAGGGAGGGGCCATCTTTGTTTACACTGTGTTGTAACTTCCAGTGTGACAACTGGAGCCTGGGTCATGAACCCAGATTCCTTTCTTAGGCAGACAACTTCGAGGATAAATAGCGCTAACTTTGGCTTTTCGATATCACAACATTGGTTCTCTTCTTAGCAGGACACATCACCATGGTAACTCATGCTACATGCCAAATCCTGCTCAGAGCAGATTATGTTTCAAGATCATGGGTCTCAATCAGTGCTTGGACCAGGGCTCTTAAGCTTCATCAAAAGTTTGGACTGAGATTGGTTTTGTTAAGCAGAAATTTCTTAGCCTGAGTTCTGTGACCCAGGCGATGGAAGTTTAAACACAAAGCTGAGAGAAACAAACTCTGGAAAGGGTTCATGGTGAAATAAGGTGAATACAGGGGATAATGACACCGTTACCTGGAATACCTGTCTCTTTACACATTGTGTTCATGGCCACCTGCCCACTGGCTGGAGTGGCCAGTGTCTGCATTTATGTACAGTTCATTCAGGCCCCAAAACACCCTTTACCTCCAGAGGGAGCAGTGGAAGGTCCCATTTGTGGTACCATCACCCACCCATCAGCTTCACTCTCCTCATCAGCTGGCTCATTGTACCCCCTGGGAAGCTCGCTGTTATTGGCGATATTTGGCTTATTGGCATCCTGGGTAGCCATTGGTTCCTGCTCCATGTCTGACTGGATGCAAAGGACCTTGGATTGTGGGACCTCAGCAGCAACATAATCACAGGAGAGAAAGATGCCACAGTAAATACACACATGCTAACTTCTCTGTCTTGAAGGTTTCATTTCAGTTTTGCCCTACTTTTATATATATACAGTAGCCTTTGGGGTGTCTAATTCTGCATGTCATTTTACTGTACATGGGGGGTCCACCCCCTCGAATGAAAATTCCACTGTATTCCACAAATGAAAGTATTACCGTAAAACTGCCTAACCCTAACCTATATACTCTCCCCACCTCTCCAAAACATCTTTATTAATTTAAAGCTGAACTTTATGTGCCTTATCTTAATGTAATGGGATTCACCAGATCTGCACCTGTTCTTTCCTGTCCTGTGCCACCGCTGGACTTGCACTGAGTGATACAATTAAATTTCACTATGATAAATTCACTATGATAAACAGCAAAAACTCAGTGCTTCAGTGAAATCTAGGTGCTTTTAATTTAAATGGTAGTTTACAAATCCTGTCCTGGTGCAAAGTGTCCTCCCTGACATGGATTATCTGGTCACCCTAGGGGAGGCTGATGACAAACAAACAGTATCAACTTTATTGTGGAATATTCAAAAAATCATTTTGAGCTCCACAGTTTGAGAACCACTGACCTGTACAATGATCCTGCGAAGGTTGAAAAAGATACTTGCAGATTTCAGGACACTGTTCACAAGATGGCTGCTGCTCCCTTTCTACTCTCTGCTGCCACCTACAGCTGCTGTTTCAATTCTGTGGCAAGTTGTCTCAGCTTTAGGTTTTAAGGCGTACTTACATGTATTTTGCTTTTAAAAGCAAAATTATGAGATCTATCTTTGAACTTGATAATTATGTACAGCTCTCAGAAGTTCATTAAGGTCTTTCTTCATTACTATGAGAATATCGGGATTATAAGGAGCTCCTACTAAAAAAAATATTGTCTGCACTTCAAGAAGACAATGTCTGTAGCTCTGAAGCTGACCTAATAGTGGTTAACATTGATAAAAATTGCATTGTTTTCACAAATTTGATCCAACATCCATCTACTATGACATCTTCAACAAGAGATACTCCAGGAATAATGAGGGCAAAGGCAGGGAACTCAATAAACTGGATGCCAGCCCGTTACAGGGGACACTGACATACATACAGTATTTTGGTTGTAAACTGAAAGAAATACAGCCCTCAGCAGACTCTTATTGAAATACCTTTCTGTGTATTTACAACAGAACTTTTACCAAATAAGTATAGTTTTAAACAACACAGGAAGGACACAGTAGCAATACCAATGGTTATCATTGTATTATCCTGTCAGTATGATTGCACTGGATTGTACTTTGTGTTATTATAATTTGCACATATTACGTTTACAGTATGATGATATACATAAGATTCCTAGTGTTTGAACAGAATTTAATTCTATAGTATGACACTTTGTTCTGATACTATAGTATTGTGTTATGTCACATGGTTTTTATTTACATCCTGTATTGGTACTATGGTATTTAGTACTCATGGAATTGGCAAGAAGCACATATAATATAATTCCTTTACAAAAAAGTAACTGCATTGTAAGTGCTTGGCACTGCGATCATTTCAGCTGTACAGGATTTGGTAATGAAATCTGGGAATTTCACCTGTGAAACTCAGTATTTCAGTATTTATGATGTTGTATTTTATTCTTTCCATATCAAATAATGACAGTTTATAATGTGAACAATTTTTTGAACACCTATTTTAATAATAAAAAAGTTTTCTTCACTAAGCCAAAACATATACATTTCATTCATGGTACATTGAATGCAATTATGATGCCTAATTTCAGTGCCGTATCATTACAATACTATGGCAAATATCACGTGAAATACCTATAAAATAAGTATATATTAGCATAATGTAGAATATTTTAAAAACGTGTTATTACCATGGTATAATAAAACAACCTTAACGGATTACCATTGTATTTTAACTGAAACATTGTAACAGGTGATGGTATATGGTTTATACGTGGCCAAATAACAATGATACTACTAATAGTGATACTACTGTAACAATTATGATATGACTGATGATAATATCATAGTACGTTTTTGTATGAGAAATCGGATCATATCACCCCTCCACCCCCTGCTGACCATACTGTAACTGCTAGTGTTGTGTTTGCCTGCGTGATCGTAAATCTTGCAGTCTGTTTATAATGTTATATATGCAAAGCAAAAGCGGACATTGAAATTAGACGGCTAGATGTACGGATGGTTATGATATGCCGGTACAAACATACAACATTTCATGTACCGCGACAGACTTACCACTTACGTGCGTACTTGATATGTTCAAACGGGATCTGAGTATTCATCAGTTAAACTGAAAATGAAAGTAGGGTTATACGTTTTTATAAGTTCTTAAAATTGTCGTGACAAAATAAATTAGTTTTTGAACATATTGTAGATGGTTGCGTGTTTTCTGTGATATTATTACCCAGTTTCCAAGGATGTCTGTACAGCTAGTTTGGAAGACTAAAGATGAAGTCGTCTCTTTATACTATTTATCATAATAGCCTACTATTTATCGTAGGCTATATTATCACATGATTTATTATGATTAAACTGTGCCTTGTACTTACGATTTAACGGCATTAACTGTTCTTAACGACGATTTGTAACGATTAAATTATTGTGTTTTTGAGGTAATTTCTTAAATCTGCACTTCATTTGCAATATCCTGCTGTTGAATAGCCTAAGTCATTTATGACGGGCGCTGCTTACCGGAATGTTCACTATTATTTGCCTTTTCTCTCGACGCATAAAATCAAAGAACAGATGTTTCCTCATGCTTCAAATAAGATGTTTTTCGTATCGCCCAGATTTCGCTATATAACCGAAAGTGAAATTCAAATGGTAGATGAAAGGTCTATAATGTACGCAGGTCACGTGTCAGACAAAGTAACATTTACTCAGGCGCAGGTTAGTCCATAGCTAAGTTCATTTAATATGACAGAGAAATATATCCGATTGGTAGATGTTATTTGATTACGTATGGGGCGCCGTTTGTAAAGATAGCAAACATTTTTGTACTTGCCACTTTTTCAACATTTAGTGCAATTTTCTGATATTTAGCTAGAAGTCAATGGTATTGTGGATCATCAGGTTTTTTTGCTGTGTAAATTATGTTCAAAATTGTTCATCATATGTAAATATAAATGGCTTGTCTATATATAAATATTAAATGTAAATGTTAAATATAAATGTTAAATGTAAATATAAATCTTAAATATAAAACTTAAATGTAAATGTAAATATAAATGTTAAATGTAAATGTAAATATAAATGTTAAATATAAAACTTAAATATAAATATAAATGTTAAATGTAAATATAAATGTTAAATATAAAACTTAAATGTAAATGTAAATATAAATGTTAAATATAAATGTTAAATGTAAATGTAAATATAAATGTTAAATATAAAACTTAAATATAAATATAAGTGTTAAATCTTAAATATAAATGTTAAATGTAAATATAAATATAAATGTTAAATCTAAATGTTAAATGTTAAATCTAAATGTTAAATGTTAAATATAAATGTTAAATGTAGACTCTAAATGTTGAGAACGTATGCAAATTAGCCACGCCATTTGCGTAAAATGGGCGGTACCGACGAGAGCGCAGGTTAGGGCTGATGCGGGACAATATGGCGAATTCCGCTCACTTAGAGGCTATAGAATGTGCAGTTTTGGCAGTTGTTCGCGCTGTGTTACATGGTATTGCTACACAGCCGGGAGCAACATCATGTACACCTTCCACTGTGACATCGGGAAGCTATGAATGTATTTTGGGGTGGGAGAGGGATCGTGGTTATCGGTCACATTTACGCGTCGCTCGTTCGCATATTGGTCAATACTGACACGCGAACGTGCCATCTTTCATGTTGTCATGCCCGGCTCGTCCGCTCCTCGTGTGTGCCACGCCCCCTGATTACCCACGTGTGTTTCCCGGATTGTACCCAGCTGTGTCCGTTTGCTTTCAATCAGTCTTGTGTATTTAAGTCCTGGTCTTACCTGTTTGCCTGGTCTGTCATTGATGTAAGTCGGCGTTTCATGTTTCCTGCTCCCAGTCTGTTTAATAAACCCCAGTTTACCCCGACTTCCGCCTGCTTTCTGCCCGTTCGCCTCGCACGATCGCCGCTCTGCCCGCGATCGCGAGCGTTCCCGTGACACATGTGATGTGTTTAGTGATTTTCATCTGACAAACAGAAAATTGAAGTATGCAGTAATAATAATGGAATGAAGGGGAAACATTAATGCAACAGTCTTCATGTGCAAATGAAAAATCATATTGTCTAGCCAACAGGAAAATGTTATATTTAACATTTATATTTATATTTACATTTAACATTTATATTTAACATTTACATTTAATATTTATATAGACAAGCCATTTATATTTACATATGATGAACAATTTTGAACATAATTTACACAGCAAAAAAATCCACAACACCATTGACTTCTAGCTAAATGTCAGAAAATTGCACTAAATGTTGAAAAAGTGGCAAGTACAAAAATGTTTGCTATCTTTACAAAAGGCGCCCCATAATTACGCTAAGCTGAAAGTCATATGTGAAGAAAAGATAGTAGAAACTTAATAGAATAAAATACTCTGGCTATGGGTGTTCAGAAGGTGGGCAACAGATCCACAGCTGCCCACCAGGGGATCCCCCAAGACCTCTCAACAATTGGAACACTGGTGCCCACCCAGCATACCCAAATGCCCACCCGAGGATGGCCATTGGCTTTGCGTTATCTGGACATCAGATAACATTTCCAGTTCCAGAAAAATCTTACCCTAAGGAGAATAATGATTCATTATAATTGACACCAATTGTAATAAAATCTTTTGAGAAATACATGGTATCTTTGTTAAAAGCAGAGGTAATAGGTGATTTAGATCCTTGGCAGTTTGCTTACCGTTAAGGGGGAAGCACAGATGATGCAATCAGTAGCATCACCCATGTACTCTCGAAACATCTGGAGGACATCAAGGCAGAAGCACATTTACTTTTTTTATGATTCTAGTTCAGCTTTTAATACTTTCCAGCTTCATTTATTAATGGATATATCTGAAATAGATTAACGTAAATTCTATCATCATTAAATGGTTCTTTTCCTTCTTAACTTATGGCGTTCAATATATGAAGGTCAACAACGTGCTTTCAGACCCCACATTTATTAGTACGGAGACACCGCCCCCCCCCCCCCCCCACACACACACACACACACATCCCAGGGATGTGTGAGCTCCCCGGTTCTTTTTACATTATATTTGAACAAATGCGTAAATATAAAACCCACAAAATTACATCGTGAATTTTTCTGATGACGCTGCCATTTTTGAAGGTTGGATAAGGGTCAAGGCACAGTTAAATATCACTCTGAAATCAAGCAGTTTGTTGACTGATGTGATGCTCACCACCTTGGTGTGGATGTAATGAAGACCGAGGAGATGATACTTCATCCAAGGTCAATCGGTGAACTTAGTCCAGTGATTATTCACAAATTACCCAAACATCAGGTCACTGCTTATTGATATCTTGGTGTCTATATTGATAGCACACTCACTTTGTCATGCTCATGTTGAAAATCTCTGTGCTAGGCTTTAACATAGAATGTGTTATTTAAGAAGGCATAGATTTTATGGTGTTAACAGTGAATGTTTGGTTTTATTCTTCTTAAATGATCTTAGAGAGTGTGATCCACTACGGCACACAGACTTGGTATGGTAACTTGCCAGTACAGTTCAAATCCAGGCTTGTATGTCTTACACAAACGGCCATGAAGATCATTGGGATTCAGAATAAGCATCGACTTCAGTCTCTGTATGGAAAATCTGTGTTTCGGGAGGCACAGAGGATCCTAGAAAATTGATCTCACATCCTGAACCTGGAATTTGAGATGATGTACTCAGGCAAATTGTAGGCTGATTAGAATTAAGAACTCATTCATTCCATCTGCCATTAAGATGTCATTTTTTGGACTTTATTTAAAAATTATTTTACTTATTGTTTATTATTAGAGGATCTATTCATAGGTTTATATGGTTTGACGACAATGTAAGAATGAATGTGTAAGGTATGTTGTGTATATTGTAGGTTGTGACTCTGTTGAATGCATTGTATGTCATGGAACACAATGGCTTGAAGACAAATTTCCCCTTGGGGACAATAAAGTATACCATACCAATAAAGTATACCATACCATACCTTATCTTACCTGATCTTACCTTATCTTACCTTATCTTACCTGATCTTACCTTATCTTACCTTATCTTACCTTACCTTACCTTACCTCTGCACAGCCCTGCAGACCCCTGCTCTAGATGCAAATGTAGTAAGAAGTATAGACTCATTTGTCTATGGGATTTCTATCTTTTCTGTACACTTTGTAATCTATTTTTTTCTTTTGGGTTTTTGGATTAGCCATAATCAGTAAATTTTCTTGGGAAAAAATATATGAATGCCTTGTCTATAAGAATTTATTTATATAATCATAAACATTATAATGCATTCTAAAGCATTATAACCATGCATTTAAATATTTCTAAAAAAAAAAGGCATAACACATTATAACACATTCATTCTTAATACCAACCACTGCAATACACTGTGAAGGCATCTACAGTGCATTATAGATGTGAACTTCACTGGAGCTTAAGAAGTATTACTGTATAATTAACAACATAATGCTTTATGACTGTCAATAGAAGATGCTGCAATGCCTTATTATGAAGGCATCTATAATCTATTATTCACATGAACACCATGTGTTACCCATGGTTATACTGTAAGCTAACAAGCTGCTTTCCTACTGCTGTAACACTGTTCCAGAACTCAAGAGTTCAATCACTTGTTACATGATTATTAAAGGGGTGTGTATGACTGTATGTGTTTGTGTGCATGTGTATGATGCATGCAGTCATGGTGGGTGTCTTCCAGTTCTATATGCACAGTTAAACACTTCAGCAGGATAAGCACAGCCTCATACAGTGTGCATACTTGCTTAACAGATACACTATTATATGTACTTCAACAGGCTCCATTGCTTGCATTTTCCTTTATCCACTAGTACTGGTCAGTAAGGCAGTTCAGATTAGGAACCATAGTCTATCGTGTCACTCCAAGACTAGTTCTTTAAATATCTTTACCATTTCTGCTGCCAATGATTATTAGTCAGTCAGCCAGTACTTCAGATGGCTGAGCAATCTGCTATACAATTATAAAGGACAAATACAAACTGTGTGCAATTGATTAATAATTAAAATAATTTGTACATATTATTTTAAAGTGTAAATCCCTTCTTCCCTGTGGTATGTCTATTTCTTCATTTGTATCTCTTCAGCGCCGCTTGCACCTCAGCAACCGCCTGCTCATTTTCCCAGCATCGCAGCAGCCCTTTAGTTTCATGGTAGGCGCAGTGGACGACTTGCTCTATGTTGCTCCTGGAAGGTTCCGCAGTGATGTTGGTCATGTGACTGGGGTTGTGACAGTGGTGCATGAGCACCAGGATGACGGGTTTGTCTTCTGTGGAAATGAGAAACCAAACAGGTTAGCATGTGCATTGATTGATTTTGTTACTGCCCACCATGATTTATCACACATCAACGCTCAGCCGTTGATAGTATGGAGAAGGACGAGAATGCAAAGAAATCGTGATGATTCAGGTTAAATCAGGGATGCTCTGATCAGGGTTTTTGGGCTGATCATCAACTTCCAATGAGTGGAATCCGAATTGGCTGAAACTGATCACCGATCACCAAAAATATACAATAACACAATTCAATCTTGCTTTAAGAATGAATCTCAAAATCAGTTTTAGTAAATGTTTTCTATATTTAACAAAAAGACAGCAGCCACTTATCACCACAAAAAGGGTCAAAATCTGGCTATTGGTGACAGGCCTATTCTTTACCGAGGAAACAAAGGTAGATTTAAAAATGGAATCATCTCTGCATTTTCTGGAGAAAGTCTATTCCTGTTCTCTTCCAAAATTTTCACAGCTGTACTGAACATCCACTCACTTTCCACACTCATACACTGAGCACAAGGATAAAACTGATAGAGGCCAATGAAAAGTATTCAACCATCAGATTTGGGGTCAGTGCCTGCATCTCTGCAGTGCCACCAACAGGCCAAATGTTAAGGTACATTTCTGATAATGAATTTTGAACCGTTTTTCCTTGGGTGATGATCATTTTTCCCCTTTATCCTTGGGTCTCAATTTCAATGCACCGCGGTGTTAAAGTCTGGTATATTGGATTTTCACTCTTATCGAATTTTTTTAAAGACCTACCTTTAGTTCAAGGGTGTTGGTCACATCGAAACGCAATTTGGTTGGTATCATCTACAGATGGTTTTACATTTTGTCCAATCATCAACAAATTTAGCACAGATGGTTTTCAGACTAAGCCTCACAAAAGTTATCAGCTTTATTTTTGACTTTTGAAACTGTTCATCTGTCACCAGCAAACGAAATTGGCAGCAAAGCCACCATTAAGAAAGTGAGGGCATCTCTCAGCAATACTTTGATGTCTTGACACCAAACTGTGGACTCAAGACAACATCTTGAGGATGTGCAAAATGTTTGTGTCATTTGACCACTGGGGGGGCTGCAATAAACAAAAACATGTAATACCTTTTGATGTGCTGGCCTTATAAAAGCGGTTGTTATATCTGGTGATATCTTAATTGATCATGTAGACCAAATTTATGTGCCCACCATTTTGGATTTAATCAAAAACCTTAAAAGGTTTTCAGTGGCCTCCAACCTCGCTGAATATTCACCAAATTTTGCACAGATGATCTTCAGACAAAGGCTCACGAAAATTAGGCAGATTTTTCATTTTCAAAACTATTTGTCAGTCACAGCCTATCAAATTCAGCAGTGAAGTGACCAATGAATAACTTACATTAAATTTGCTGTGAGCGCATTCATCCATAACCTTGACAAAATGACAAAGTCTCCATGGCAACTATGCCCTGATAGTCTGCTGACTTGGTAACTGCAGCAATAAATAAATAAATAAATTATATTTATTTAAAAGTTTGAGGTATTTGTTTTCAATTTATAGTTTTTGAATTCAGATTCATGGTGTAGAAGTGAACGTCTGTTTTTCCGGACTTGAACTCGGACTCCGTTGCACTGCTGCAGTACAGCACTCAGTCATATCTCAGATGCGCCCCCCCCCCCCCCCATTCCACTCGGCCTTAACTACAACTTGGTTTGTCAGACAAAGTTTGACTCGAACACAACATTGGGTCTTTTTAAAAGAAAAAAAAAAAAAACAGTTTTCACTTGTTAAATTTTCTTAACTTACAAAACTAACCTGAAAGTCAAAACAAAATAATCTATGAGAAACCAAAAATCTGTAAATGTGTCAATCTTGAAAGACTATTAGGCTAATTGGAAAAAATTGGCAGATGTGGATGAATTGTTCATCTGAGTTAACTTTCACAGAACAACTTGTAAAAGGTAGCTTCTGTTAAATCACAACATCTTTTGTGAAGAGGAACCACATAATATCTGTGTGTTGTGACTATTTTGGATTTCAGGGCAAAGATGATGCGTAACAGTGACTGACTCCTGACTCACCTGTAACTCTGGCCATGGCTGCCTCCATGTCTGTCCTAATCTGAGAAACAACAGGACAGAAGAGCAGGATGACGCTGCTGCTCTCTGCACTGCAGAGCTCTATCTGCAGATTCAGCTTTTGTATGAAGGTCTTATGGGCCTGGAAAGTTTCTCCAGCGACCAGCATGTGGACTTTCACTGGGGAAGAGAGATGGAACTTAGACATGAGTTATAATTGCTGTGAACAGAAAGCATACATGAAAACTGTACGAGATTTCTTCTGTGTCATTCATCTGCGTATCTGGTGGAATGTTAACCATCTCAGACTATCACAATTTTAACATTATGGCTCAATCTATAATTTAGATGGAAAAGATAGGAACATTATGCTGTTGTTGAGTTATGACAGAAAGTGAATCATTTCAGAGGGTATATGTTAAACCTTAGAAGCACTGAACCTTCCAAAGAGGAGCTATTCAGCTTATTAGGGTTTGGGTTCGAGCATGAGAAAGGAAACATTAAAGTTTCTGTGAAATATTTGACATCTTGAGTCAGCCATAGTGTTCAGGGTTTGGCAGACAGTTAATCATTATGAACAGTAGATATCAAAGTTGAGAAGTACTGAAAAGCTGACCTGAAGAGATATTCCAGTTTGGCTTTGAGAAGGAGAATTGTCTAGTCTTAGACAACCATGAAGTTCCTGTAAAATATTCACCATCTTAAATAAGTTGCAGTAAAGGTAACAATTAGTTTAAACAATCACACTGGAAACAATGGAGAATAAGGTGGTCACACTAACATGTATTGTGAGTAAATGTATTCACCTTATTTTCCATGGCAGGAAGGGAGGGGCCAACTTTGTTTACACTGTGTTGTAACTTCCAGTGTGACAACTGCACCCTGTGTCATGAAACCAGATTCCTTTCTTAGCCAGACAACTTCGAGGATAAATAGCGCTAACTTTGGCTTTTCGATATCACAACATCGGTTCTCTTCTTAGCAGGACACATCACCATGGTAACTCATCCTACATGCCAAAACCTGCTCAGAGCAGATTATGTTTCAAGATCATGGGTCTCAATCAGTGCTTAGACCAGGGCTCTTAAGGTTCATCAAAAGTTTGGAGTGAGATTACATCTGTTAGGGTGGAGTGTGTGTCTTATGGGCAATGAATGAGACTTGAGAGCCCTGCCTATTGCAGTCATCAGATCTTGCTCTTCCAGTTCCACCTTGTCTGCACTCCATGTGCATGCGCATCCATGTAATAATGTGCTTGCAGCAAGATCACATGTAGCTTGTACAAATCACTATTTTTTGTGGATATGATTTTACACAACACAAATTTAAAAACACATATTTGAGGATATTTTTGTGATTTTTTTCTACAGATCAGCTGCGTTATACGGAACCCCAAAGACAGGGCTGCCCAATCCTGCTCCTGCAGAGCTTACTTGGGTGCAGCCCTAATTTAACACACCTGATACAGATAACCAGGCCCTTCAGTTATATCTCAGTATGAGAACCTGCTTAACTTCAACATAGCTGACTGTAATACTGAGGTGAGACTGAAGTGCCTGATAATCTGTATCAGGTGTGTTAATTTAGGACTGTACCTAAGCTCAGCAGGGTGGCAGCCCTCCCCTAAGAGGTCTGGGTGAGAATATATTTCACTGAAATCATTTTGAGTTCTCTTGCAATACTTTTCCGTAGCTAATAGTAACTGTACTGTGTCTGTTTAACCTCGCCAAACATTTCTGTACTAAAGATTAAATGGACACAATACAGTTTAAGTACAAAAGATAGAATTAATGGACTAATAAGTATAAACCTAAACGATACAGACATGTCCAGTTAAATGTGCTATAAGCATTAAACTATAGTGGACAGTGCATACTATGTAACTCTCATATATGTTTTTATATGTATTTATTAGTAATTGCACTGTGCTCATTCACCATCAGTAACTGTAAACAAGACAGCTGGGGTATTGAAGGTGAATTATACACACAAATGTTGAAATATTAAAATTTGTCCATAAAGAAGCCTGGAAAACCAATGGGTGTTGCTTGCTTTTGTTGAAAGATTGTCATGGTCTGTACTGTCCAAACCTGCCCTTTGTGACTCTTCTCCTTTCCACCCCATTTGCTTATTTTTGGGTTTTATTTTATTCTTAGCTTTTGGTTTTTCATTGTATCTTTTATGGTTTAACCTTGTGTTCCTGTTTTGGGTTATTCTGCCAGTGTCTTGTTTTATGTTTGCAAATTCTTTGGCTCTTACATATTCTTAGTGTTAGCTTTCAGTGTTTCATAGTGTTCAGTGTTTGGAGTTCCCTTGTTCTTTGATTAGTTAATCGTAATCCACTCCACCTCCCCACCTGTTTCTACTTAATCTGTGTTCCCTTTGATTGGTTAACTGATTATGAGTTATATCTGTCCCTTGTTCTCCCTGGTTGTCTGTTTGTATTCAAGTTCTTTCCTTAGTTCATTTCCTCAGTGGTCATTGTGTTAGATGTTACTGTGTGTTGCATCTATGCTCTTCTCTTGCGCCATGAGTTGCACTTCTCTCTACTTTCTACATGGTTCTGTTATTTTGTAGTTTTCTCAGTTCTGTTATTAGGGATTTGTTGCAGCATGCCTTCCTAGCTTTGGCAGCAGCCACTGTATTGCTGTTTGTATTCTACTTCTGAATTCTTCATATTTTACCATAATTCGGTTCCACTGCTTAGAAATACATAGCCCTGTTGTGTTCCATGCTTATGTGATCAGCTGATTGTTGCACACAGCACATGTCTAAGTGCATATGCTAAGGAAGTAATCTTGGCTTCATGAAGAAATCCTGGCTTGACATAAATTAGTGATAGTCGGCGTCAGGATAACAAATTTCTCAGATTGCATTTGTTTGGTTTTGTTAAGCAGAAACTTCTTAGCCTGAGTTTCGTGACCCAGGCTATGGAAGTTCAAACACAAAGGTGAGAGAAACAATCTCTGGACAGGGCTCATGGTGAAATAAGGTGAATACAGGGGATAATGACACCGTTACCTGGAATACCTGTCTCTGTACACATTGTGTTCATGGCCACCTGCCCACTGGTTGGAAAGGCCAGTGTCTGCATTTATGTACAGTTCACTCAGGCCCCAAGACACCCGTTACCTCCAGAGGGAGCAGTGGAATGTCCCTTTGCTGGTACAATCATCCCTTGACCAGATTCCCTCTCCTCTGTCGTCGGCTTGGTATCCGTCCTTGGTACCTCATTGGTGATGATTGACCTATTGGCATTTCGAGCTGCTACAGGCTGCTGCTCAGTCTCCGATTGGGTGAGAGGGATCTCAGCTTGTACATCACCACTGCTGCAGAATCTGCAAAAAATGTGCATTGAAATACATGTGTACGTAATAAAATACTGTTACATAATCGCCTGACTTTCTTTTTGACCTGTTTCTTCATTTGTACCTCAGCAGTGCTGACCGCATGCCCTTGACCGCCTGCTCATTTTCCTGGCATTGCAGCAGCCCTATAGATTCATGGAAGGCGCAGTGGACGACTTGTACTATGTTGCTCCTGGACGGTTGCACTGTGATGTCAGTCATGTGACTGGGGTTGTGACAGTGGTGCATGAACACCAGGATGACAGGTTTGTCTTCTGTGGAAGGAAGAAACCAAACAGGTTACTTTGGGCTCTGATAGACGCTGTTGTTTCCCCTCATGGTTTTTTGCATCTTAAATAAGGTGAGAGCAAAGTAAAGCTGTGAGGTTTGCTTCCTAGGACTGGCTCTTGGCTCGGTATTAACCTGTAGTGCACAAATGGTCATGGAAGGATGGATGTAAAAGTTATAAAAGCGAAGGTCATTTGAAGTAAGGAAATTTATTACATAGATTCAGAGTCCAGTCTGACCTGTGTGTTTGTTATAGACTTGGCAAGAAACAAATAATGATATAAATACTGCATGTGCAGTGGAGTAGAAGTACTTCACATTACAGAACAGTGTCAAATTTTACTGGGTAAATCACAACCACAGTAAAACAAAAGATAGCTGCCCAGAACCAGATGAATGCATCCATCCATCCAACCTCTTCCACTCATTCATCTATCCAAGTTCTGAACCCACTTGTCCTGTGCAGGGTCATGGTGGTCGACAGCTTATCCTAGAAACTACAGGTGCAAGGCTGAGAATAACCCAGGATGTGGGGGGGGGGGCAACCCACCACAGGGCGCACACACACACCATTCACACACACACCATTCGCACGCACATGCACACCTATGGACAATTTGGCAGCTCCAATTCACCTTAACAGCTCTTCTTGTGAGGACCAAGTACATCCTACAAAACAGGACAACTTCACATGGGTAGCTTCTGTTAAAAAAATCATCGCTTTCCCTGTAAGGAGATGAGTTACATAATACTTGTTTGTTGTAGCATCTTGTTTTTCATGGCAAAGGTGACATACAGCAGAGACTGAATCCTGGCTCACCTGTAACTCTGGCCATGGCTGCCTCCATGTCTTTCTCAATCCGAGAAACAACAGTACAGAAGACCAGGATGACGTCAGACTTCTCTGCACTGCAGAGCTCTATCTGCAGCTTCAGCTTTTGTATGAAGGTTTCATGGAAATGAAAAGTTTCTCCAACAACCAGCATGTGGACTTTCACTGGGGAAGAGAGATGGATTTTAAAAATGATTCACAATGAACAGGAAGCATTCATGAAAACTTTCTACATATAGATTCCTTCTATGTGTCATTGATCCACCTGTGTGGTAAAATGTTCTCCATCTCAGACTGGATGGAGAAGAGGAATTTAATCACAGTTTATTTTGTGGATTTCAATGTGATGGATACATTTGTAATTTAGATGGAAAAGGCAGGAACACTGTAACTGAGACTGAAAGTGAATCATTCCGGATCTGACAGTTATGCTGGAAGGGATGAATGAGAATCTGTTTAAACTACAAAACTGTGAAAGGACACATACAAAGAGGATTCCACTGGATCCAATAGGGAAGTGACCCCTGGTGACCACACTACAGCTGAAACTGGATTTTATTAAAACTTTTCCTTCTGCATAAGACTGGTCACATTAATTTTATGGCAGTGAGTCAGAGGGAAACAGGAAGTGGTGTGACTATTTCCAGCAATTATGCTGAACTACAACAAACATCCCCGTCGTTTTAACCATTGTCATTGGTGATCTTTGCTCTATTGGTACCCTGGGCGGCCATCTGCTGCTGCACCATCACTGGCTGGTTGCGAGGGAATTTAGGCTGTGGGACGTCATCATGCAAATCAACATACCTGCAGAGTGCATGTAATAAAATACATTTGTGCAATGAATATACAGTAAAAATATACAGATACATAAATTCATAAATAAGTGTATGTATAACGTATACCATATATAAAACTTGTTAACATTAACTAATTTGTCACTTTCAAAACAAGTGAGTCATGAATTTTTTCTGTTTAATTTTTCAGTCACATACAGTACAGTTAAGATGATAGATTCTCCTGATAGTTACTGTTGGTCTGTAAAATTTGTAATTTGTTGGGTTTTTCTGTCGTGTTTTTATATTTGCTGGGTGTTTCTTAGTCAGAAATATTCTGCATAGTTCAACTCCACAGCAGAATAATCACACAGTTCGATTACAAACTCTGTTCAAAATCGATAGCAGAATAATCACAGGGTTTGCTTGATTAATCTGATTAATATCCTGAGTGTTTGCATAGTATTTGAGTTGATACTCGCTTCCCCTGCAGAGGGTCTGTTTCTTCACTTGTACCTCAGCAGTGCTGACCGCACTGCTCTGACCGCCTGCTCATTTTCCTGGCACTGCAGTAGCCCTTTATTTTCATGGTAGGCGCAGTGGACGACTTGCACTATGTTGCCCCTGGACGGTGGCACTGTGATGTTGGTCATGTGACTGGGGCGGTGAAAGTGGTGCATGAACACCAGGATGACAGGTTTGTTTACTGTGGAAGGAAGAAACCAAACAGGTTACTGTGGGCACTGATAGATGCTTGCCCTCATGGATTTTTGCAGCTTAAGTGAGGTGAGAACAAAGAAAAGCTGTGAGGTTTCCTTCCTAGAATTGGCTGTTGGTTCATCATAAACCTGTAGAATACAAGTGGTGATGTCAGTGTCAGGCATGGGATACGGCAGGCAGGGGACAAGGGGGAGACATAAGGTCTTTTCTTTGGTTGTGATTTTTTTCCCTTTGTTATTGTAATTTGAGTGCTGTGCTGTGTTTTTGGGTTTCTGCTGCATTTCCAAAATGTGTGATTAATTATATGTGACTAATTAATGGATTTATTTGCCAATTTAACTCGGGATGGGCATGGAATAAGGAGAATTTTTTTGCAGCTGTCTCTTCCAGATGGGAGGATCTGAGTGAGAATGGATGGAGTGATCAGAATTGATGGAAGACGAGCTGCAACTGGGCATGATGATATTGCAGTTAAGTGTTTTAAAGGAATATTTGTGTTTTGTTTTGTGTGCTTGTGAGTATAACTAGTGGAAGGTCTGGGTATTTGTGCCCTTGAGAGGTAAAGTGGGCTACCCCACATTTTTGATCCCTACCCCCTTTTTATTTAATATTTTCAACTGAATAAGTTATTATCTATGCCATACCTCTGTGCTACCTATGATATATATATCAATTGTAGGGTATAGGCACACTGATTTTTTTTAAAAAAAATCAACTTTGGAGCTCATTTTCTCAAAACTTTGTTTTTGTGGGACAGCCCACTTTACCTCTCAAGGGCATATTTATATCCTTGTTATTTTTCTTCTTGGCTTTTTTTAAGTACCTGACGGGCGTCATGTACCAAGAAGTCGCCAGGTCAGTTCACCGGAATAGGAAGAAGATCGGAGGCAGCGCAGTGGCAATCAGAGAACTGTGGGCTGTCGGTCATACTGCAGGATACTTTCCTCTATATAATTACCATGGGCCCATAGCTTGTTTTCTTTTCTTTTTTGTATTTCAGATATTGTTTTATATTTTTCGTCTAACGGGCAGTAATGCGGTGTGATTTTATTAGTTTTGTTTGCCTGTTTATTTGCTCGCCATGTGTTCGCAAGATTGAATATATGTGTTTTCTTTCCACTTTTATTTGGAATTTAATAATTTAGTTGTAACTTAACGAGTTCTGCGGTCCTTTGTTTAGTCAGGGGTATTTGGCTTTCATAGGCTGGTTCTCTGACATTAGGATGGATGGAAAAGTTATAAAAGCCGAAGTCCTTTACAGTAAGTAAATTATACATATTCAGAGCACAGTCTAACCTGTGGGTTTGTAAAAGACTTTGAGAAAACAAATGATGATGATTCAGATTCAATGCTGTTTTAACACCATATGTGCATTATTGTAGGAGCACTGCATGTTCCAGGACAGTGACCAGCTTTACTGCGTTACTCACTGCCACAATAAAACGAAATATAGGGGTTAGGGTTAGCTTCATATTGAAACTAAATTCCATTTCTTTGATTCCGTCATGTAATGTATAACATTGTATTGCCGTCTTATTATTTTAGAAATTAAATTCCATTTTTATTGGTTGATTTTAACTAGCAGATTAACTGCCAGTGAAAACAAAACAATCTCTGACAAACCAAAAATCTGGAAACGTGTCAGACGTGTTTTTCAGCCTTGAGAGACTGACGTGTCCACTGGGAAAAAAGCTTGAAAGATATGGATGGTTTGTTGGTCTGTGTTTGTTTTAACCCTTAGAACCCAACAAATGCATTGATTTTCATTCTCATTAATCAAAGTTCATACCTTTGGACAGGAATAACGCACAGACATGAATCATATATTGCTAAATCCTGAATCCATGAATCCAGAGAACTTGCACCCGGTCATCGAAGTTGCAACACTGTGCACTAAAGCATTCCAGAGTAATCCTGTGCCCAATGAGGCATATATGTTTAACATTTTCCACCAAAATGCACCCCTAATAATCCATAAAACATCAATATTATTCACATTAGACTGAAAACAAACCACATATTCGCTTGCGCAATGATCCACGTACTACCTTTTGGGGAAAAACTATTTATTTTATCATTTATTTATTCTAAACCTATAAATAAAGGGATAGAAAAACACATCATTCTATTTATTAGGAATACAATTACTTGATATTTTCGTAATATTTATTTGCAAACGTTTGTATATGTTTGTATATGTATGTTTGATGTCGAGCTCCATCCAAACAGTTGAAGCAGAACCCACTCATCGTGTAAGTGGAGCAACACCTACATGTAAACACAATGACGTGCCACAGCGCTAGTTTGTTGTTTGAGGTTAAATTGTTTCATTCTCAAATTTCTCTTTACTAACAGTACCATGTACATGCGTGAAAAATGATAGTTTTACCCGTATTTCAGTACAAAGGTAACATACAGCAGAGACTGAATCCTGGCTCACCTGTAACTCTGGCCATGGCTGCCTCCATGTCTGTCCCAATCCGAGACACAACAGGACAGAAGACCAGGATGACGCTGCTGTTCTCTGCACTGCAGGGGATTATCTGCAGATTCAGCTTTTGTATGAAGGTTTCATGAGCACGAAAAGTTTCTCCAGCAACCAGCATGTGGACTTTTACTGTGAAAGAGAGATGGAACTTAGAGATGAGTTACAATTGTCCAGAACAGAAAATATAGATGAAAAGTGACAGATTAAAAAGAACTGAAAGTACTGGACATCTAACCTAAAGAGTAGTTTCCAAACATCTTATAGCTGGAGCAACACTGGCGGTCTCTTTCAAGCAAAAAAATAAAAGTGAAATATCTGTAAAATATTTCCCATCTTGGGTCAATTGTAGTACAGAGGAAATAATTTATTTACATTTAGTTATGCAGGAAGTGATGGAGGAAAATGTTTATGAATATTTTGCAAAGACATGTATTCATGAAAGGGATTCCGCTAGATCCAAAGGGAAGTGTCCCCCAGTGGCCACCCAACAGCTGAAAAATGATTTTATTAAAACATTTCTCTCTGCATAAGACTGGTCACATTAACCTCCTGGCAGTGGCCCAGTGGACAGAATGCAGTGCCGTCATTGATTCCAGCAGTAAAACTGTATTGCTGTATCTACTCCAGCAGTCTGAGTTCAATGTTTTCTGCCTAACAGGAATTATAACCTTCAAAAACAAAGTGCTGTATTTACTCCATACTGTCTTCCTTCCATGGTTAATATGTATCTATATTTATAAAGCGACCTTAGGTCTGTGAAAGGTGCTACGTAAATGTAACTTATTATTACTACTGCTAATAAAAAAAATAATAATAACAATAATAATATGATTCAATACTAATAATTCGTATATACCACCTTTCACAACAGATTCATCCCAAGGTCTTTTACACGGATGTGTAGTGATATATTAAACATAATCAGCATGTTATCATATTATTTATAATAATAATAATAATAATAATAATAATAATTATTATTATTATTATTATTATTATTATTATTATTGGATTGCTATAGTAATTTTGATCCCATCACTTGAAATTCTGTTCATATTCTGGCTGCAAGGAGTTGGTGCCCCATAAAGTAAAGTGTTAGCAATATATGTATCGGGCGTTCCACTACATCCAAAGTTACATTTACATTTACAGCATTTGGCAGACGCTCTTACACAGAGCGACTTACATAAGTGCTTTAAGACTCTGCAATGAATTTTCCAATACTAGCTCAATAAAGACCCAGGCTATGAATACCATCTACCTGAATACCTGAATTTTTTCTAAGGAAAAGAGCTCAGGGTAAGATGCCAGAAGTATTACGTCAGATATTTCTGAAAAAGGGATGTTTTAAGTTGTCGCTTGAAGACATTCAAGGATTCAGCTGTTCGGACATCTAGGGGGAGTTCATTCCACCAACTAGGTGCCAGAACAGAGAAGAGCCGAGATGTGTGTCTTCCTTGGGCCTTGAGGGGTGGTGGGACCAGTCGAGCAGTGCTGGAGGATCGGAGAGATTGTGGTGCAGTGCGGGGTGTGATGAGGTCTAAAGTGGTCAACACAGTGCTACAGCTACAATAACAAAATGCTACATTTCCACCATGCTGAAACTTTGCATTCCATTGTCACAATGTATTTTTGGGTTAGTAGTTCTTCCCATTACTTGGAAAATAATTATTTATTCATTAGACACTGGTAATAACATACATGGTAACATCGTTCTATTGTAGGTTTTATTTAACTTTTTCCGGATTCTGTCAAAAATCTTTGCATACGTTGTGCTCGTAGCCACCTGTCTACTGCCAGTGTCTGTTTGCATGTAGAGTTCACTCAGGCCCCAAGACACCCTTTACCTCCAGAGGGGTCAGTGGAATGTTCTATTACTGGTACAAACACCCTCTGATGCAATTCTCTCTCCTCACCTGCTGGATCAGTGCCATTTCTAGGAAGCTCACCTCCATTGGTGACGTTTGGCCTTTTGCCATTCAGGGCAGCCATCAGATTCTCCTTCATACCCACGTTGGTGGGATCAACATTGGACTGTAGGACCTCCGGAGCATGACCTTCACACAAGACCATTAGATCTGGGTAAGAACATACATCATAACATATCCGTGTTGTAGGATCTATTTCATTTTTTCCGGATTCTGACAGAACAGTCCCTATGGCGGTGATTCTCAGTTCAGCCCTCAAGGATCCCAGAAATTCCATATATTTACTCCCTCTCAGATCCCTGAACCTGGTATGTGGTGTTCATGATTGGCTAGGAACTGAGAAAGAGTTAAAAATGCCAACTGTCTGTGGGTCCCCAGGGACTGGGTAGAGATACAGTGCCCTAACTTATACACTCACTCTGTGGAAAGTTCTATTTAATTATACAAGTAAAATCGGAGCAGTCCCAAACACAACCATTACTTAAAAGGTGAAAGATATTAGTACTTATGGTCTGTTTATTTGCCATATCTAACATTTGCACACATTGTGCACATGGCCACCTGTCCACTGGCTTTAGAGGTCACTGACTGTTTACCTCCAGAAGAACCACAGAAATGTTCCTCTTCTGTGTTTGATTAATGTTTGTGATCCCATTACTTGGAATATGTATCTTTGTACACACTGTGCTCATGGCCATCTGTCCACTGGCTGTAGAGGCCAGTGTCTGTCTGCATGTAGAGTCACTCAGACCCCAAGACACCCTTTACCTCCAGAGAGGACAGTGGAATGTTCCATTACTGGTACAAACACCCTCTGATGCAATTCTCTCTCCTCATCTGCAGGATTGATGTCCTTCCTAAGAAGCTCACTGTCAGTGGTGATGTTTGGCTTTTTGCCATCTTGGGCAGCCATCGGCTTCTCCTTCATATCCACGTTGGTGGGATCAGTATTGTACTGTAGGACCTCCGAAGCATGACCTTCACACAAGACCATTAGATCTAGGTAAGAACATACATTATAACATTCCTGTGTTGTAGGTTTTATTTCACTTTTTCCAGATTCAGCCAAAAATCTTTGCATACATTGTGCTCGTAGCCACCTGTCTACTGCCAATGTCTGTCTACATGTAAAGTTCACTCAGGCCTCAAGACACCCTTTACCTCCAGAGGGGTCAGTGGAATGTTCACTGGCTGAGGTGTGGTGCTGAGGTGTTATCTGCTGCATGGCGGCACTTGGGGCCCAGTTTGAGGCAGCACATCTGGGTAAGCACGTGGAATGTCTTGTCTCTCTGGCAAGTTGGCCATCTTTCTCTGCTGTCGGGGGAGTTTTGTGAACTCCACATTTCGGTACACTGGTACAAACACCCTCTGATGCAATTCTCTCTCCTCACCTGCTGGATCAGTGCCATTCCTAGGAAACTCAACTTCATTGGTGATGTCTGGCCTTTTGCCATCCTGGGCAGCCATTGGCGTCTCCTTCATATCCACGTTGGTAGGGTCAACACTGGACTGTAGGACCTCTGGAGCATGACCTTCACACAAGACCATTAGATCAGGGTAAGAACATACATCATCTACAGGATCAATGTCCTTCCTAAGAAGCTCACTGTCAGTGGTGATGTTTGGCTTTTTGTCATCCTGGTCAGCCATCGGCTTCTCCTTCATATCCACGTTGGTGGGATCAGTATTGTACCGTAGGACCTCCGAAGCATGACCTTCACACAAGACCATTAGATCTAGGTAAGAACATACATTATAACATTCCTGTGTTGTAGGTTTTATTTCACTTTTTCCAGATTCAGCCAAAAATCTTTGCATACATTGTGCTCGTAGCCACCTGTCTACTGCCAATGTCTGTCTACATGTAAAGTTCACTCAGGCCCCAAGACACCCTTTACCTCCAGAAGGGTCAGTGGAATGTTCACTGGCTGAGGTGTGGTGCTGAGGTGTCATCTGCTGCATGGCGGCACTTGGGGCCCAGTTTGAGGCAGCACATCTGGGTAAGCACGTGGAATGTCTTGTCTCTCCGGCAAGTTGGCCATCTTTCTCTGCTGTCGGGGGAGTTTTGTGAACTCCACATTTCGGTACACTGGTACAAACACCCTCTGATGCAATTCTCTCTCCTCACCTGCTGGATCAGTGCCATTCCTAGGAAGCTCAGCTTCATGGGTGATGTCTGGCCTTTTGCCATCCTGGGCAGCCATTGGCGTCTCCTTCATATCCACGTTGGTGGGATCAACATTGGACTGCAGGACCTCCGGAGCATGACCTTCACACAAGATCATTAGATCAGTGTAAGAACATACATTATAACATCTGCGTGTTGTAGGCTCTATTTCATTTTTTCCAGATTCTGCCAGAACAGTCCCTATGGCGGTGATTCTTAGTTCAGCCCTTGAGGATCCCAGACAGTCCACATGTTTGCTCCCTCCCAGATCCCAGCATACCTGAACCTGGTATTTGTGATCTTGATTGGCTAGGAGCTGAGAAAGAGTTAAAAATGCCATCTGTCTGCGGGTCCCCAGGGACCAGGTAGAGATACAGTGCCCTAGCTTATACACTCACTCTGTGGAAAGTTCTATTTAATAATAGAGTTTTATTAAGTAAAACTGGAGCAATCCCAAACACAACCATCACTTACTGTAAAAGGTGAAAGATATTAGTACTTATGGTCTGTTTATTTGCCATATCTAACATTTATATATATTGTGCTCATGGCCACCTGTCCACTGGCCGGAAAGGCCAGTCTCTGTCTGCATGTAGAGTTCACTCAGACCCCAAGACACCCTTTACCTCCAGAGAGGCCAGTGGAATGTTCCATTACTGGTACAAACACCCTCTGATGCAATTCTCTCTCCTCACCTACTGGATCAGTGCCATTCCTAGGAAGCTCAACTTCATTGGTGATGTCTGGCCTTTTGCCATCCTGGGCAGCCATTGGCATCTCCTTCATATCCACGTTGGTAGGGTCAACACTGGACTGTAGGACCTCTGGAGCATGACCTTCACACAAGACCATTAGATCTGGGTAAGAATATACATCATAACATCTCTGTGTTGTAGTTTTTATTTAACTTTTTCTGGATTCTGCCAAAAATCTTTGCATACATTGTGCTCGTAGCCACCTGTCTACTGTCCAATATCTGTTTGCATGCAAAGTTCACTCAGGCCCCAAGACACCCTTTACCTCCAGAGGGGTTTGAGGAATGTTCCAATACTGGAACAAACACCCTCTGATGCAATTCTCTCTCCTCACCTGCTGGATCAGTGCCATTCCTAGGAAGCTCAACTTCATTGTTGATGTTTGGCCATTTGTCATTCTGCGCAGCCATCGGATTCTCCTTCATATCCACGTTGGTGGGATCATCATTGGACTGTAGGACCTCCGGAGCATGATCTTCACACAAGATCATTAGATCAGTGTAAGAACATACATTATAACATCTCCATGTTGTAGGCTCTATTTCATTTTTTTCGGATTCCCTATGGCGGAGTTTCTTAGTTCAGCCCTCAAGGATCCCAGACAGTCCACATATTTACTCCCTCCCAGATGCCAACACACCTGAACCTGGTATTTGTGATCATGATTGGTCCCCAAGTACCGGGCAGAGAAACACTGCCCTAAATTATACACTTACTCTGTGAAAAGTTCTATTTAATCATACAAGTAAAGGAAGGCTGCATGCATCATGAAGGGGATGGGGGGAAGCCTTCAGGAGTCTCATCCCTGAAAAAGTCTAAACTGTAGGAGAGCTAATGGGGTCAGGCGTTTTTGGGATTGGGGCTGGTGTGGTGCTGAGGTGTCATCTGCTGCATGACGGCACTTGGGGCCCAGTTTCAGGCAGCCCATCTGGGTAAGCACGTGGAACGTCTTGTCTCTCCGGCATGTTGACCATCTTTCTCTGCTGTCGGGGCTCTTCGTGAACTCCACATTTCGGTGGCAGCATCATCTGAGGTACGCAGACCAGGGAGTGGCCAGATCTCTGTAGATGGGACAGACTGATGGCTGCCATACTCAGGGAATAGCTGTTGCTGTAGCAGATCGACTTCTGACTATGGTGTCTAATGTCACTCCTTTCAATGAGCGTATTATGAGACTCCTTGGGTGTCTTGTCTGTTATCTCAGTGTATGGTCTGACCACGGTGAGTGATGTCTTTTTGAGGGAGATAATTTACTTGCAACTTCACTGGATGGTTGATGGGTTTCTACAAGGAGAGACTCCTCTGTTCATCAGTGCGACCACTGGCACAGACAGGGCTGGCTATGAGGATGGGTCTGGAGATCGAGGTGAATGTGGCTCCATGTTTCGTGACTTTGCAAAATGTCAGGAGCTAGAGGTCGCTGGATCCTGGTTCCAATGGTCTGAACTGCATCGTTAGACTTGGTACTCCTATACTACTGGTGCAGTAAAGGAGATTGACCACATCATTGTGAGCAGATGCTGGAGCCTGCTGCGGAACTGCAGGGTCTACAGAAGTGCCCAGTTTGTGAATTCTGACCAGACTTCTTGTTGCTACATTGAAGATTCAGCTTAGATCCAGTAGGCTACCACCAACCAGGAAAATAAGGCTGGACTTAGCTAGACTCCAAGATCAAGCTGTTTCTGATGAGTTTGCAGGCAATTTATGTGAAGAACTTGCAGACTTGGGTGACTCTAATGACTCTAATGTGATGTGGGAGACCTTCCATGATAAGACCCTGAAAGTTGCCAAGGGTTGTGTTGGTGTTGCCAGTGTTCCCCGAAGGAGGTGTTTTGTCTCACAGGGCATCCTGGATATCATCGAGAGGAGTCACAGCACTTGACCATGGTTCTTGAAGCTGATCCTCCAATCATCTGTGAACCACCCAATCTCATTAAGATTCCATGAGTGATGAATTAGCTGGGGGTAGGGAAGGCCACAGGGATCTGTGGTATCCGGGGTGAACTTCCCCAGGCTGGTGGTAAGGCTGTCCTCCTTTCATTGCAGGCTATCTTTGCTTCCATTTGTTCAATGCTTGTATGGACTGGGTGTTGGGCAGGGCCATGGGGTCCAGCAACTGTGGGGCATCCTTTGGTGAAGAAAGATTTACTGATCTTGACTTTGCCGACGATGCTGTGATCTTAGTGGAGTCAATGGAGGCTCTGATCAGGGCTCTCGAGAGACTGAGTGAGGACTCTGAGTAATTGGGATTGTGGGTGTCCTAGATAAAGACCAAGATCCAGACATTTAATGACTTCTTAGGCTCAGCCATCAGTAGTGTGTCTGTATCTAATACCAGACAGCATTAATACCAATAATGATTCAGCAGCAGAGACAGCAGGACAACTGAAGGACAAGGCAAGAAATTCAATGGGCAGGATGAAGGTCCGTTACACAGACATACGCATATTTGACTGCAAATGTAAAGAATTATACAACTAACAGACAGACTCTTATGAAGAGACTGATTCTGCGTATTTACACCGTAACATTCATGTTGGCTCCTTCATTTTCAGTCTTACTTATTTCAAGGTTATTATAAGGTTCTTGACTATACTGCACCCAAGTTTTGGTGGTACTGCATCTCACGTACACGTTTGGCATCCAATTCAAAAATGTTTCTGAAAAATGTGCTTAGCCCACCAAATATGATATTTTGTCATGCCCCTTCCTTACACTGTTCAAAATTACTCTTCTTGTTTTTTTTATTTACGGCCGCTGTAATCAGACACTGAAATCAAGGCTTAATTTGCATATTACATGAGCATGTAGCTCATTTGCATTGACCATTTATGGTTATTTGTGGGCAGCAGCTGGGCAGAATCTCAGGCTCATGCACAAACACACATTTACAAGATAATTCCGAGGCAAATGTGTGTCCACCAGGTTTGATAAATCATTTTTTGTTTGCATTCATACACAATTAAATTTATGTAAAACCCTAGGTCTGGTGATTCTTTGGCCCTAAGGACAGGTAGGGCTGCTCCGTCAACGGGCATCATAGCTGCAAAAAATGGCTTATGCACAAAAAGATCCCTTGCCCTTTCCATGACACCAAAAACACATAGTATATGGAGTAAGGAACGCAGGCCCTGACAGATTAGAAACTGTCCTCACATACCATAGATTGGGATACCTCCCTCCCTGACAGGCTCAACCAGTTCTCCCCCCAGTCTGATGTGACAAACAACAAGGCAGAGAATACCAGTCCTCCCCCCAGTGAACAGACACACCAGCCATCCACAGCAGAAATGAGGAACAGTCAGCAAAGTGAAGCCGTATCAATCTGCTGCTCCTGACAATATTCCAGGTCAGGATCTCAGGGTCTCTGCTCGTGAGCTTACAGAAGTGCTGACAGACAATTTTAACACCTTACTTATAGACAACGATTTGTCCCTTTGTCCTTCAAAATTGCCACAATCATAAAGGTGCCTAAGACGACATCTACTTCAATGATAAATGACTATCGACCTATAATGAAGCATTTTAAACATTCGGTCATAGGACACATTAAAGCAAACCTCACTGCCATCTTCAGTCTGTACAAGTTTGCATACTGTTCCAACCGGTCCACAGAGGATGCCATAAGCTTGGCACTACACACTGACAGACCAGAACTCTTATATAAAAATGCTGTTTGTCAATTTCAGCTCAACACAACTCAATAATTTACCCAAAAGCTGTCACAGCTTGGCTTGACAGCTTCATTATGCAATTAATCCAGGAGTTTGACTGAGAGACCACAGTCTGCTAGGGTTGGGTACATCACCTCCGCTAAGATCAGACTGAGCACAGGAACCCCCAAGGCTGCTGCCTCGGCCTCTAACTATTCACACTCCTGACATCGAACAGTTTGGCCAAAAGCACCTCTAATAACATCAGAAAGTATAAAGCCGATGCCACATGAGTCTGCACAGTGATATGAATAGAGACAGGACATTGATTGGTGCAAGACCCACAGTCTGCTTCTAAATATTGGCCAGACAAAGAAAGTGAGTGTGGATTGCGTAAGAAGCCAGGGAGAACATATCACCCTATGCATCAGTGGTTCTGCTGTCAGCAGAGCTCAGAGCATCTGAGGTTGTGGTTGTGCACCTTACTGAGGATCTCTCCGGGAACCAGCAAATATCCTTGCTGACCAAGAAGGCCCAGCACTGAACTCTCTTCCAGCAGTGCTTGAGACAGACATGCCTGCCACCTCCCAAGATGTCCACATTTTACAGAGGCACCATATAGAGTGTTCCTATAAACTGTATCATGGCCTGATTTGGATCCTGCAACACCTCAGACTGCCAGTCCCTCCTGCAGCTCATTAAACCAGCAGGAACATTGTACGTTGGAGGACCTCCTTAAAGGGCTGGATGTAGAGTAACAGCATATGGAGGACAAAGCAACTGCAGGTCTTTGCTCAAGGGCCCAATGGAGTAGGATCACTCCGGGCATTTACGAGATTCAAACCAGCAACCTTCCGATTGCTGCCATAGATCCCTAGCCTCAGAGCCACCACTCATGTCCCAATGAATAATTAAAATAAAATAATTCTTTCGGCAAAAGACTGATGTCACTAACCTACAGGCTGGCCTGCTTATTGCTGCTCACTGATATTAGCACTTTTTGTTGCACTTACTGCAAAACAATCCCCTAAAAAAACGCTACACATAATAAAGTTGAAATATAACAAATACATTTTCTTAGGCAACTTACTCATGACATCAGCTGGGCTTGAATCCATACTTTGTTCGGCTTGCTCCTTTGTAGCAGGAAGAATACGTCAAATTAATCAAGGCAAATTACACAACACCAAATAAAAATGTAACTAATAGACACAAAGTCAGGATGAACTGCAAGCAAGTACTGCATCTCAGTACACGGGGGGGGCTGGGGGTGCCTGAGCCCACCCCTTATAATCTAAGTATTTGAATTATTCATACAATTATTCTTACTAAATTCATATTTATTATTGGAGTTTTGTGAGTTTATTGCAATAATTAGTGTCATGCCCTGTCTGCATGTCTGCCTGCCTGTCTGCCTGCCTGCCTGCCTGTCTGCCTGCCTGTCTGCCTGCCTGCCTGTCTGCCTGCCTGCCTGCTCCACCAGTTTCTCCCTAACCTGGCTCTAACAAGCCGCGCCTGTTCCGCGTTTGCCTCACCTCCCGTTCCTGCCCTCATGTTGTCTCCCTGCAGCTGCCCCTGTATTAAAGTGTACTGTGTTCCCCAGTTCTGTCACTGAAGTTGTCATCGTGTTGCCTGTGGGCTTGCCTCCCCTTCTGATCCCCGTGATCCTGTGTATTTTCCAGTTCCCCTTTTCTTTGCCCTAAAGCCTGCTCACGCGTCCTCCATTTTGCTCGCACATGATGCATAGGGTACCGAATGTCCCTTTTTGCCTTTACGCACCTGCTGCTCAGAAACTCTCTGCACAGCCCTGTTTATATTTCTGAATGGTGCTGAGAACGTCAAGACGTGATTCAGAAATTCTGACACTAGAGGTGAGGTGGCAGATAACGTGCAAGACAGTCTGAAGCAGGGGTCACCAACATGGTGCCCGCAGGCACCAGGATGCCCCCGAGGACCACATGAGTCTCCCGCGGACCTGTTCTAATAGCACAACTCAGCATTGAGCATTTTATCCTATTGCCATTCCTTTTCTAATCACTTGAAAATGACAATATATAAAGAAAAAAGCATTTAAAACATGTTTATTATACATGATTTAAGAAGAGTGTATCAAAATGGTAGCCCTTTGTATGGCTCAGGACCCGGGAAGTGGCTCTCAGTTTCAAAAAGGTTGGCGACCCCTGGTCTGAAGGATCTAGTTTATGAAATTTCTATGATTTTTAAGCACATTACAATGAATGCCTACCATAAAGTGTTGTGTTACTTTATGTGGTTTACCTGTAAAAACACATTGATGAGGCCCATGATGTGTTTCTGAACTTGATAAACACGTGCACCTGGTAGGTCCTCCTTGGCCGATGTCGGAATATCTGGACCGTGAGGAACTGCCTCTAAAGGAGAAAAATAGTCCTCAGTTCAAAAACATAATATATTTATCTCTGCAGCTGGCTATATATCATATTTGGCTGCAAACAGAAAGTACTATAGACCCCTTAGCAGACTCTTACTGAGAATGCGTTCTATTTACTTACAGCAGAATCCTTACCAAGTAAGTATAGGTTTATAAAAGGCAGCAAGGCGACAATAGCGAGAAAGATGGCACCCTCTGGTCCCAAGTCCATTTCATATCTCTACTCCACTCCCTGCTGACCATAAAGAATAGTTTGCTTCTGTGTGTGTGTGTGTGTTTTTAAATTCATTCTGTATACAATGCTACACACGATATACTCATACAAACAGAAAACCTGTCTAAAATTTGTTTCTGAGCTTGTCCCTTAAGACCTGGGAGCTGAATCCCATTGTCCGAAGGTGTCTGAGTAGCACGCAGATTGTGTAGGATAGAATGTGAGCAGATGTTACCAGATGTTCATGACTGTGTATTTTGTATTATTGTGTGCCGGCAGGGGAAAATCCGGTGGGGAGAAAAAATTAGGAGGAATATGGGAAAGAATAATTCGAAGTGTAACGGAGAACGGGGTCTCATTAAGATTATGGTACAGGCTCAGTGTCACAAGTGTCACTTGCTTTTCTTTTTATGTGAAATTAAAACTGGTTGAATCGACGTTTTTGCCTGTTATTGACTATGGAGATGTACTGTACATGCATGCATCAGCTCATCGTTCACGCATGATGGATAATCCCTTCAAACACACTTTCTTAGGCAACTTACTCATGGCATCAGCTGGGACTGAATCCACACTTCGTCTGCTTTGCTCCTTCACGGAAGGAAAAACATGTCGGAGTAATCAAGGCAAAATTCGGAAAACCAAATAAAAATGTGAACACGTTAAGAAAGTAAAAGGCACAACATCAGAATAAACTATAACCAAGTGCTACGTCTCCGGCACATGTGCGGGGCGGGGGAGTGTCTTACACAAATTATTAAAATTATTCATACAATTACAGATACCATATTCACACTTATTACTGGAGTTTTGTGGCCTTATCACAATAATCAAAAGGTACTGAACTCCCATTTTTTTCCTCTGAGCACCTGCTGCTCAGAAAATCTCTGCATGATCCTGTTTATTTTTGTAGACGGTGTTAAGGCTGACGAGATAAAAATAAGTCTGACACTAGAGGTGAGATGGCAGATATGCAAATTCTGATAGTCTGGACAGTCTAGCCTACAAAATGTCTATGACTTCACCTGTTTTTAAGCAAATTATGGTAAAAAAAATAGCTATGTCTACAATAAAATGTTTTGTTACTTAATGTGGTTTACCTGTAAAAATGCATCGATGAGGCCCGTGATGTGACTTCGAACTTGAAAATTTCGTTCTCCCGGTAGGAGTTTACTAAGGTTCTCCCTTGTTGATGCCAGAATATCTGGACCATAAGGAACTGCCCCTGAAGGGGGAAATGTATAAACCGCAGTTCAGAAACAAAATATATGTATCTCTGTAGCTGGTCTAATACCAGAATGCATTAATAGCAATTGAAATGTCGCAAATTTCATCCATCGACCATCTACTATGACTGCTTCAGCAATAGATACTGCAGGAAGAACGAGGGACAAGCAAAGACACAATAGTGAGAAAGATGAAACCTTATGATCCCAAGTCCATTTCATATCTCTACTCCACCCACTGCTGATCATAAAGAAGAGTTTTCTGTTTCTGTTTTCAAATTCGACCTGTTTATAATGCTATATATGATGTACAAACATTATATTCCGAGCCAGACTTACCACTTTGTATGCGCTCAGCTTCTTCAGAAATTAACTTGATGTGTTCAAACAGATTCTGTATATCCTTCTGTTAAATTGAAAGTGAAATCATTCCCCACGTCCCATGGTTAAATGGTAAAGCTTTCATAGCATGTAGTTCTATAACTTGTCGTGACACAATAAAAGTAGTTTTTAGAACAAAATATCGAGGGTTGCGTGTTTCTGTTATATTATTAATAGGCTACGTAGCTTCAAACCATGTCTGTACTGCTAGTTCGAGAGATTCGAGCTAATGTATTTTACACTATTACTATATGCTGTATACAACTCTGTCACGATTTTATTACATTTAAGTTTACTTTACAAAAAATGATTAAAACGGTAAATCTGCACTGTTCATTTACAGAAGCCTAATATAATATATATTAGGTTGCTTACCCGGTTGTCCATGATTATTATGTTTTATTTAATATTTCTCTCGACGCAAGAAATCGAAGAACAAATGTTTCCTTATGCTTCAAATGAGACGTTTTTCATATTTCTCTGTATAACCAAAACTGAAAGCTAATTGCTAGTGAAAGGTCTGGGTGTCACCAGACTCCGGTCTCGTTAAGAGGCGCGGCCATCTTACTAGCCAATGGGAGGATGCATGCTGGGTACTGCCATGCATGACAGCACCTCTTCGAGAAGTGCTATGCATTACTGATCGCCCAGCTACAAGAAACGGAAGACAATATCACCTGTCTATTTCCACCGCTGATGTGCGAGTGATTTTGTTCATGCTATCACTGAGTAATTATATACTATCTAGATAATCGTGATCGTCAGTATCAGTATATGAGCTTTAAAGGTACTGAGTACTGAGTGTCCCTTTTTACCTTTGGGCACCTGCTGGCTCAAAAAGACTCAGCACAGTCCTGATTATTTTTTTGGGGGGGATTGAGATTGACGAGAAAAGTTTCAGTAATTCCTATACTAGAAGTGAGATGGCAGAAAACATGCAAGTCTATGAAATTTCTATGATTTTGAGCATATTTTTTTAGCATATTACTGTAAAAAGAATAGTTACTATGGCTACAATGTAGTGTTTTGTTACTCACCGCAGTTTACCTGTAAAAACACATCGATGAGATGCATGATGTCTTCTGAGCTGAAAATTACATTCACCTGGCAGGAGCTCATTAAGGTCCTCTATTGTTAATGTGAGAATATCTGGACCATAGGGAACGCCACTGTTAACCGTGGAACATTTAGTAGCGAGGAAGTTTCACATATGGACCTTACTGGCGGCATCCTATCACGGTACCACGCTTGAATTCACAGAGTTCCTGAGTGACCCATTCTTTCGCAAATGTTTGTAAAAGCAGTCTGCATGCCTAGGTGCTCCATTTTGTACACCTGTGGCTATGGAATTGATTGGAAGACATGAATTCAATTATACAAGTACATGTAGTGAATACTTTTGGCAATATAGTGTATTCATTTGAGCCTTTGTGCATAATTTTGAGCCTGTATGGATCGCAGAAAATCCAAAAGAAATTCAAACTTGTTGTCACGATCTAAGCCGGACGGAACGGCGATTGTGCGGGCAGGCGTGCACAGAACAAGCGAGACAGGCGAGATCGGGGCAGACTACGGGTTTTAATCGAGGTACAACGAGCAAAAGACACGAAAGCACAGCTAACCACAATAAACTACAATGACGGACAGGGAAAACGAGTTAGACCAGGACTTAAATACATAGGACTGATTGAAAGTAAACGGACACAGCTGGATACGATCAGGGAAGCACACGTGGGTGTGGCACACACGAGGAGCGGACGAGCCGGGCATGACACTTGTGACCCCAATTCTTGTTTTTTAAAATCAATGACGATGTATGTTGTATAATCATTCCACCCTGGAAAAAGAACGGTTCAAACAAATCATTAAAAACCCAAGATTATTATGACATTCATGCCCTTAATGAGTGTATGAAAACTCCTGACCTCAGCTGTACATATTGCATATTGTAGCAGTACAGCAGTCCAACTAATTGATTTGTCATTAACAGAAAACAAAACATGAACTACAAGAAGACAATAAACCTATTTCCACCGTTGATGCGTAATTGATTTCTATAACTGACAGTATTTTTGCAAAGCCATGTGAATACATTACTAAACTGAAAATTTATATGCATAAACTGACATTTGTGCTTCTCGGCTTAAATAAAATTTACATTTTTAGTATTTAATATTTTGTTATCTCTGCTGTTACAAGTGTAAGAAATGGTCATTTACAGGCAATTATGAAATAATGGGGTAACATCTTTATATTTTTTGTTTACATATCGGCAATGAATATTAACACTTTCCCATACAAATGTTTAAAGGAAATCAGAAAAAGGCTTCTTGAGTAAATATATAGTCAAAATATGTTTTGAAAAGTGGGCTTTTTCAGCTGTAAAGCTATATTTATAAAGATCTGTGGGAGTATTTTATGCAGCGGGAAATCAATTCCAAATGTGATACAACAATATTAATTGCAAGAAAGAGAAAACTAATGGAGATATTATTTTTGAAAATAAAAGATTCTTATTCTGGCTAATGGTGTCACATTCAAGTAGCGATCGCGCTGGTTAAGCGGGTGATCGCTCAGGCGGGAGAGCGGGCAAAGGAGCAGGCAGGCAAAGCACGGGGTAAACTGGGGATTTATTCAGACGACGGGGACCAGGATACATCAGACGTCGACGAACATCAATGACAGACAAAGGATTCAAGCAAGACATGGACTTAAAAAGACAGGACTGGTTGAAAATAACAAGACACAGCTGGCGACGATCAGGGAGGCACACGTGGGTAATCAGGGGGGTGTTGCACACACGAGGATCATACGAGCGGGGCGTGACAAATGGTTATTAATTAAGCAATAGCTGTTTACAAGAATACATGTTGCAAATTCTCCTTATGGTTTCTTGGATATCCAGTACAAATTTAAACCCGATCCAGGGAAAAATAAGCAGTTGGTGAGGCTTAGAATACACATTAAAAAAATTACAGAAAGTTCCAGGGGAACTTCATAACGAAAGTATTTGAAGAGCTATAGGATTTTTCAAGGTACCATGAAGTTTTCACAAAATCTATGGCATGACCTGGTAGGTCTAGGTGAGTTGATACAGACCCTTAGCCCACTACACCAAAGGACAGAAATACGGTAACTGATGAAAACTTATTAAAATCGTGCACTATTTTGTAGCGCTAATCCATGCTTCCCTGTAGCATGTCTGTTCCTTCATTGGTATTTATTCAGCTCTGAACGCACTATGGCAGCTGCCTGATCATTCTCCTGGCATCGCAGCAGCCCTTTAGTTTCATGGTAGGCGCAGTGAACGACTTGCACTATGTTGCTCCTGGACGGTTGCACTGCGATATCAGTCATGTGACTGGGGTGGTGACAGTGGTGCATGAACACCAGGATGACAGGTTTGTCTTCTGTGGAAGGAAGAAACCAAACAGGTTAATGTGGGCATCAATAACCTCTGTTACTACCCCCCCCATACATTGTAAATTTGGTGAGTAAAATAAAGGTGGTCGATCAATCTTCACAGCGTGGTGAAGTAAACGAATGCTGGCATCCAATCCTGTCTCCCCTGCTTGAGCTGTGCTTCCCAGAATAGACTCAACACTCACCACGATCCTGTACTGGACATGTGGGCATGGAAGCATGGCTGGAAAAGTTATACAGGTCAAGGTACTTTGAAGTACAGAAATTCACTACGAATATTCTGAGTCTTTCTAAGCTAAGAAACTTGCTAAAAACAAATGTTGATTATACAAATTAAAAACTGTTAAATACTGTACATGCGGTGTGGTAGAAGCACATTTATTACAGCATCCAACATTATTGGGTTAGTAAAATACAAAATAATTGCATAGGCCTATGAGTTTCATGCATTAAACATGGCCATTGACGTTCATATTTAAGCTAAATTTAATGTCTTTGTGTCCGTTACTTTTTTTAATCTACCAGATTACCTACTAGCCGAAGCAAACTGTCAAGTTCATTGGGTGATATTGATGCATTATTGATCTGAGTTAACTTTCACAGGAAACTTCTGAAAGGCTGTTTCTATTAAATGAATCACAGCTGCTCAGTGAAGAGACAGACTAAACAATATCTGCACGTTGAAGCTTTTTTTGCAGGTCAGAGCCCGGGCGACAAACAGAGGTACACCGATTCCAGTATTTCAGTGCCGATACGATCTCAATACCTGAACAGATGGTACAATGAGAATGAGGATGAGAATGAGAATGAAGATGAGAATGAGAATGAGAATGAGAATGAGAATGAATATGAGAATGAGAATGAGGATGAGAATGAGAATGAGGATGAGGATGAGAATGAGGATGAGAATGAGGATGAGAATGAAGATGAGAATGAGGATGAAGATGAGAATGAGAATGAGGATGAGAATGAGAATGAGAATGCCCTCCTAAATCACAATATCCGTGCTGTTTTTGACAAAACATGATGTGTGAAAAAATTCACAGATACAGCCGCAGAAAAAATATGAAGACCACAGCACATTTTTTTTGTTTCACTCATTTCTCAATTTATGGGTGTGTGTCTTTGAATAATATATATTTTTCTGCAAACTGCAGCCTGGTTCTTCCCTGTTTCTCATTAATGAAGGGCTTCTTCCTTGCTTTATGGGTCTTCAATCCTGCTTCTAGAAGCCTGATACAAACTGTCCTAGCAGTGCACTTCACACCTGCACTTAATGTTTCCCATTCCATTTGAAGGTCACTCGATTCACGAGAAACTGGATAAGTTAACGGCCATCTCTGGTACTAGGATGCCGCTTCCGCCTTTTACCTGCCTGGTTTCCGGTCGTCCCCAGTGTCTCCTGCTTCACCTTATTTTTGTGTACTGCTGTCTTAGAAATTTTAAACCTGAAAGCATCTTGCTGCTCAGCCTTTTGCCAGCAGAACCACAATTAAACCATAATTTACAGTAAAAATGCAGATTTGTTTAAAAAACATTGGTCTCTTAATTTTTTCCACGGCTGCATATTTGCATACATATTATCACTTTATTTACCTCTATGGGCACATGCCGTGGCAATATATGGGCTACTTGACAGACCGGTGGCCAAACTTCATTCAGTGTTTCTATTCAATAAATCGCAGCTGCTCGATAAAACAAGCAAACAATATTTGTTGTAGCATTTTTTTCGCAGGTCAGAGCCCCGGTAACATACAGCAGTGACTGACTCCTGACTCACCTGTAACTCTGGCCATGGCTGCATCCATGTCTGTCACAACCCGAGAAACAACAGGACAGAAGACCAGGATGACGCTGCTGCTCTCTGCACTGCAGAGCTCCATCTGCAGCTTCAGCATCTTCATGAAGTTGTCATGGGTACGGAAAGTTTCTCCGGCAACTGACACATGGATTTTGACTGCAGAAGAGAAACTGAATTTTAAAATGCGTTACAATTATCAAGAACTGAAAAATACAGATGAAAATTGACAGATGAAAAAACTCAGAAGTACTGGTGGGCAGCTTGGTAGAAGGTAGTAGTGTACCAGAAGGGTAGTGTCTGAACTTCTTAGGGCTTGGGAGAAACTGGGAGTTTCTTCCAGATGAAGGAAACCCTGTAGCTTCTGTAAAATAAGTCCCATCTTGGGTCAGTTGTAGGGAAAATTTTATTTAGACACTTATGCAGGAAGTGATGGAAGATAATCTGTTTAAACTAGAAAATCTTGCAACGCCAAGTAGAAATGGGATTCCACTAAGTCCAAAGAGCAGTAGCCCCTTTTGGCTACCCTATAGCTGAAATTGGATTTTAAGCAAATTATTGTCTCTGCATAAGACTGGTCACATTAACCTTTTAGCAGTGGCCCAGTGGACAGAATGCAGTTTTGTCACTGTTTCCAGCAGTAAAGCTGGATTGCTGTATCTACCCCTGCAGTCTGAATTCAATGTTTTCTGCCTAACAGGAATTATAACCTTCAAAAACAAAGTGCTGCATTTCCTTGTTGATGGTATTAAAAGTGTCTGATAGAGGCAAACTGTACTAAGGGACATATAACCAAATTTTACGTGCTCTGTACTGTATGTCCATTTCTGACCATGTTTGTATAATTTTGACCCTGCGCTGGTTTCAGAAAATTGACAATAAATTGAAACTTCTGCATCATATTTCCGATTTCCTGTTGTGTGTTTTATAATCATTCTGCCACGGAGTCAGAACAGTAGAAGCCAAAACTGCCATGTCAAGCATGTCTGTGATGAGTGTATATGAACCTTTGAACCCAACTGTACCTCTGCTGTTTAAACCTGTGACCTCTGTTGCCTGAGTGTTTTTAAGTTTAATAAAGAAAATATGGCATTGCCTCCATATTGAGAATTGTTTCCCACCCAAAATAAATGTTTATGGATCACTGATTCGTTTTCTTGGATGTGTGTAATATGCATCTCTGAACATATTTAAGCAGAGATCACTCAGGCCCCAAAACTCTCTACCTCCAGCAAGATTCACTCACTCATCAGATTCACTCTACTCACCCACTGGCCCAGATATGTTTGGCCATTTCACATCTTGGGTAGCCATCGGCCACTGGAATATATCCATGTCACTACGATGGACTCTGGACTGTGGGACCTCAGGAGCAAGATCTTCACACAAGAGCATGAGACCAGAGTGTACAAACACACAATAACATATCAGTGCTGTAGATTTTCTTTCAGCTTTGCTCTATTCTGTTGAAACAGTCCACAGCTTAGAAATTTCTCCTTCATTTTATTAGTAAAACTGGTTCCAAATGTAATTCTTACGACCATAGACATCCATACCAAGACCTGAATTTGTTTCTCTGCAAAACTGGAAGGGATGGAGGAAAATGTGGCCAAACTATGACTTTTTAAAAGAACACACAAGGACGGGATTCCACTTCATCAAACAAGAAGCGACCCCTAGTGGCCACCTAACGGCAGAATCTGAATTTTAATTTTCTTACTGCACAGCACAATACTGATGACATTTAGCTTCAGGCAGTGGGCCAGTGTACAGCAGGAAGTGGTGTGATTGATTCCAGGAATAATGCTGAACTCCAACAAATACCCCTGTGTTTCAACCCCTAACAGCCTCTGCATTCATTTTTTAATTTTCAGATACAATTCTGCGTTTCCTCCATACTGTAGTACTGACTTCCACCTGTCGCTGCTCAGGAGCTAAAACTGTTCTCTCTGCATTAGACTGATCACATTGATCTACAGGGCTGCCTGCTTAGTGCTGATCACTTAATATTAACATTTATTGTGGTACTTACTGCAATTCATACTGTTGCACATAATTAAGTTGTAATACAACAAACAGATTTTGTTCGGCAACTTACTCATGGAATCTCGGCTTGAATCCGTACTTTGTCCAGTTTGCTCCTTCACAGCAGAAAGAAAATCTCAGATTAATCAAAGCAAAATTCATAAAACCAAATAAAAATGTGAACACATTATGAAAGCAAAAGGCACAAAAGCAAAATAAACTATAGGGAAGAACTTTGGCTTTATTACAAAAATCATAAGATACTGGGATGTGAACTTGTGTGTGAGCTTTAAAGGTTCTGATGCCCCTTTTAATCTCTGGGCACCTGCTGCTCACAAAGCCTCTGTATGGTCCGGCTTGTTTTTGTGGATGAGGTTGAGACTGACGAGAAAAGTGATTCAGTAATTCTGACACCAGAGGTGAGATGGCAGCAAACATGCAAGTTTATACAACCGGTCCTGTCTACGAAACTTCTATGATTTTAACTGTTATTAGCAAATTACTGTAAAAATAATAGTTACTATGGCTACAGCGTAGTTTGTTACTTAACGCGGATTTTACCTGTAAAAACATATCGATGAGACCCATGATGTTTATTCGAATGTCAGAATTACGGTCACCTGGTAGGAGTTCATTAAGATTCTCCATTGTTAATTTCAGAATATCTGGACCATAAAAAACTGGGGAAAGAAGGGGAAAAATATAATCAAAGTTCAAAAAACACAGTATATGTATCTCTTTAGCTGGTCTAATAATCACAAATTTCATCCATCGACCATCTACTGTGACTCCTTTAGCAATAGATACTGCTGGAAGAATGAGGGACAAGGCAGGAAACACAATGGACAGGATGCCAGTCTGTTACAGGGGACACTGATACAGGCATATTTGGCTGCAAAGGGAAAGAATTATATACCCCTTAGCAAGAGAGACCGTTTCTGCATATTTACAGCAGAACATTTACCAAATAAGTATACATTTTAACAACGTAGCAAGGATACAACAGCGAGAAAGATGGAACCTGCTGGTCCATTTAAATTCCATGTATTTATAATGTTATATATGATATACCCGAACTAAGAGATAACCTTTCAACGTTATATTCCGCTTCAGACTTACCACTAATTCTGCGCGCAGCTTCTTCAGAAATGAACTTGATATTTTCCAACAGATTCTGCACATCCACCTGTTAAATTGAAAGCGAAACGATTCGCCACGATCCACGGTTATATGGTAAAGTTTTCATAGCCTTTAGTTATTCAAATTGTCGTGACACAATAAGGGTACTTTTTAGAAATATGGTTGTGTGTTTCTGTAATATTATTAGCAGGCTACGTAGCTTCAAACCATGTCTGTAAGGCTAGTTCCATAGATTCGGCCTAAGGCATTTTACACTTACCGTATATTGTATACTACTCGCCTACTTTTAAATCCCGTTTCGTTTTAATGACATTTGTTTAGTTTACTAAAATTATTAAAACGCTCAGTCTTCACTGTTAACAGCAGTCTAACACTGCTTTCTTTTTATATAATCCATGACGGCGATGCTTACCCGATTGTCCATGATTATTGTGTTTTATTTGATCTTTTTATCGACGCAAGAAATCGAAGAACAAATGTTTCCTTTTTTCCTTATGCTTCAAGTGAGATGTTTATCATATCGCTCAAATTTCTCTGTATAACCAAAAACGAAAGTCAACTGGTAGACCAAAGTTCCTTTTTGAACAGGAGTTGTGCCGATTCTGCATCCCTGCCGTGAGATGCACCCCCTATCGGGACTCGGGAGCGCGCGCAGTTCTTTACTTCGATTCGAAGGGGGAAAGGAAGTAGTTCCGTCCATCTACAGTAAATGTGCAACAGAAATATTAAATTGCGTTTGCTCATTTAAAAGACGTTTATCACTGTGTCATATTACGAAAGCTTCATTTAACCTATATAATACCGATAAACTACGGTTGAAACCAGATATTTACATACACTTCAGAAAATAACAAAAACTTTTTTTCTTTACTGTCAAACATCAAATCAGAGTAAACCTTTTCTGTTTTAGATCAATATTAACATTTTTTTGCATTTGTTAAATGTCAGAATAAATGGATAATTTTATGGATTTTTTTATTACTTTCATCAGTTAAAAATTTACATACCTAGGAATTAATGCCAAATAACTTAGTATTTGGTAGAATTGCCTCAAAACTGTTTCACTTGGACCAAACGTTTTTGGTATCCTTCCACAAGCTTTCTACAATAGTTTGCTGGAATTTTGGCCCACTCCTCTTGACAGAACTCGTGTAACTGGGTCAGGTTTGTAGGCCTTCTTGCTCACTCTCACCTTTTCAGTGCCGCCCACAAATTTTGTATGGAATTGAAGGCTCATCGAAAAAAAATTCAACAGACCCAGTCGATCTCCAAGTTGGTTTTTAAGAGGCATTCGAGTTCCAAGGTTCCACTGTATATGCAAATGGCTCTTGCCAGTGACCCTGCGTACTGTAAAGTAGAACCTTGCTATGTTGAAACTGGTGTCTTTTACAGGAATACGTATCAGTTTGATAACGAAAGATGCTCATTGCTGCTATAATTCGGCATTGTGGCACTCAGGAGCATACTCACACTGACATTTTGACAAAATATCTGTCAATATTGGTTAAAACAATGCCGATTGTGCTTTTCATGTTGGTGACAGTGACTAATTCATTGGTGGAATTATTTCCTTTTGAGACACGATTTAATTGTTTTGGGTAAGTTACACGCTTTTGCAAATAAACTATAATGTTGTGTTATTTGCATGAATTGTTTTCGGAAATGGTCTTGAGAATGTTAAATATGTTTCACGGACTGTGCCAAAGCAATCAAGAAAAACTGTCATGCAGAAAGGTTCCCTCAATGGTGAATTATAAGGGGAAAATAGACGTTTTATTGGATGCAAAAATTATAAACTGCAGTCACCAATCACACAAGCATGTTTCTTTACTGACCGCGCTGCATGCTGCCTGTGATGTCATCCCAGCACTTTGCTGTAGAGGATGGCAGGCATGCAAGAAGATTTTTTCCTCATTGTTTTGCAAGGGAGAATATCAGATATGGTGTAAATGAAAATATGTGGTCAAACCAGCGGGAGTGGCAGGGCAAACCATGACACAGAGAAATGATAGTGAAGGAAACTGAGCAACAATTGACACTTCCACAATATGTTTTCATGATGACGACATAACTAAATATTTTGACTAGGACGTCCAAAGGCAATGATTCAGAGATATCACACTTCGCAAAATGCATCTTGAAAAATAAATTAAAGGTTTTGAATGAAGTACTTTATTGTGCTGCAGTGTGCAAACTGATTTGAGAAATGCACAAGCGATTGAGAGATCGTCAAAAGAGTTTATAGAAATTGTCCAAAGCAACTGAGAAAAACTGTAAAAAAAAATCAATGTGGTGTTTCATCTATTCCTTTAGGTAATTAACTAGTAATATACATATAATATACAATAACATACATTAATGTATGATGTTGTGCCACTACCGATCGTTCAGCCCTCATGTGGACCACGCCTACCTACTTAACCCTGTGTGGAATCCCTCCGTTTACCTGCTGTTTTGCATTTCCTGCTTATAGTCCTGTGTATATGAGTCTGCGTTCAAGTCTGTTTCCCCAGGTCTGTCATTGACGTTTGTGGAAGTCTGTACCCTGTCAGTCCGTCTGCCCTCAAATCCCTTTGCCTTGGATTTACGGCTCCCGGTTTCTGCTTCACTGCACCCTGCTCGTTCGCCCGCCATTCACAACATGTCGCTGCCATGTTCTCAATATTAATTTTGCTTATCTTGAAATACCGCTAACCTGCTTTCTGGAAGTCCCTGTAGTTATGAACTGATAATAAGTAAATATATCCGAACTTCTTTTTTTTACCGAACAATGGTCTTTGTAAGTATAAGCTTTTTAAGAATTGGATGCATCCAGTATATTTGCCTTTTTCTTTTCACCTGTTTGCTGAAAAGAAACAATAAAATATATAAAATTATGAACACTGCTGCTAGTGCTTGTCTCTAGTTGACAGTTTCTACGGCATTTAATTAGTCTCAAAACCCGTGCACGTAAAAACCTCGTGCGCATATGCGCTTGTGGGCAGAAACCTCATCCTCTGTGGAAGGCCATCATATGAAAGACCAAAACGGTCAATTCAATATAGTCACTTAAATTAAAAGACCTGCAGACTGCGAATATTTATATACTTTTATTAACTTTTCCTGTCTGATCAAACACAACACAATTAAGCATATTTAATCTCCTGGCAGCGATATATTAACTATAACACTTGTTAAACAATTATTAACAGGGTGAGTGTATATTAGGGATATGCATCTTCATCACTGAGGTTTATGCGATATACATCTCGATGCACTGCCAATAATCCGATACATTAACGGTACATATGAAGCAACTACTAATGTGATAGCATTTGATTCACCCCTATTGAGATGCAATGTGATTAGACACAATTTGATTCAATACAATGAGATTCAATGTGATACAATATGACGCAAAAGAATATGATGCTATCCAATTCAATATGGTACATTATGACACATTTGTAACTGATAAAGGCATCGGGCTTCTACTAATTATTATATATGGATAAATCAGATTTTACCAATCCAAAGATGCTGCAAAATATGCACCCCAAGTTCATCCCAAATCGCATCTCGTACACTTTCTAAATCTGGGAAATCTCATTGTGAACTTTTGTACCAGTGCACTGATGTGAATCGGTGAATCATATCACCCCTGATGGTAAGATGACTGACGCTCTTTATATTATAGGTCCGACCTTGCTATAGCACAAACATTTTGGCATGCGGCCTTCATCAGTTTGTGCTGTCAGGTGCACAAGCAGTTCATTACATGCCGGGTGCTTTCCAAATGTCATACATGCAGAGTTAACATCCCCAGCACAATAATGACAGCATTACCTGGTTTACAGACACTTTATGTGACTTCAACAGGCTCCCCTTTCATGTCTTCTAACGTACCTTAGTTAACAGTGTTGCTATACTGATCTCCGCTGGGACCCAAACCTGCAACACTCTGGTCCTCAAGTTTAGTGTTTACATCTCTTTGCCATGTCTACTGCCGGCAATTAGTAATCAGCAACCAAGAAGTTTAGCTGGGTGAGTGTAAGGATTAATAGCCAAGACGCCCCAATATTCTTGGTTAATGATTTATAGACGGACACTGTTAGCAAATTAAAATCATGGCGGAATTCAGGGAGAGAATGGGGCTTTCATTTGATACCACTAAGATGATTAGGAAATGACGACATTAACATTTGTTGCTAGTCATTTCTCTTTAATTTACATTTGAATTGCCTTTCAAATAGAGGTGCATGTCTACATGCAATAAATCATAATTTTGCTGAAACTACATTAACAAAATGGATTCCTTACAGTGTGCAAGCTTATATGCCACATCAGAAACACATTTAAAACTATGTTTTAAAAACATGATCAAACTCAAATTTCAGGACTGATTAAGATGTGTGAGAATGGGTGCATGCTGTTTGTTTTAAATGATCGTTTCCCCTTTAGAGAGTCTATTTCTTTGTTCGTACTGCAGCAACTTCGAACGCACCTCAGCAACAGCCTGCCTGTTTTCTGTGCATTCTAGCAGCCCCTGTGATTCATGGAAGGCACAGTGGACGATTTGAACTATTTTGTTACTGGACGGTTGCACTGTGATGTTGGTCATGTGACTGGAGCTGCGACAGTGGTGCATGAACACCAGGATGACAGGTTTGTCTTCTGTGGAAGGAAGAAACCAAACAGGTCAGTATGTACATTCATGGATGCTGTTGCTGTCCTTCTATGGATTATTCCATCTCTTATTTTCGGAGAGAAATTCATCCATCCATCCATTTTCCAAACCGCTCATCCTATTGGGTCGCAGGGGGTCCGGAGCCCATCCCGGAAGCAATGGGCATGAGGCAGGGAACAACCCAGGATGGGGGGCCAGCCCATCGCAGGGCACACTCACACACCAGTCACTCACACATGCACACCTATGGGCAATTTAGCGACTCCAATTAGCCTCAGCATGTTTTTGGACTGTGGGGGGAAACCGGAGTACCCGGAGGAAACCCCACGACGACATGGGGAGAATATGCAAACTCCACACACATGTGACCCAGGCGGAGACTCGAACCCGGGTCCCAGAGGTGTGAGGCAACAGTGCTAACCACTGCACCACCATGCCGCCCGGAGAGAAATTAAAAAGCAAAATATGCAGGGAAAAAAGACCATTGATTGACTGGAGAAGGAAGGAGCTGCTGGATTCTCAAAAACATCACGACGTTTTCTACTGCTGCCACATGCTTTCATTGACTTATATATTCAGCTGCTTCACATACATCTGGGGATGTTTTAACTATTTACTTATAAAAATGTTCACGGTGGTACCAATACATCCCCACACCTCCAATATGTTTCCCGCCCCTGGATCAGTAAAATTTGCAAATATGGAATATCTCCAAAACTCTGAAGCATGTAAGACTTAATTGACAGCTTTGAGAGATGGTCAAACTGAATGAAAGACTCGGGATTAGCAGATACAGATGGATGTTTGATGTGTTTACTTTCTCGGGAAAAGCAGCTTTGAATAAATACATAATAACCAGTGTTGGGCAAGGAAATGTAATGTTACTTTTTACTTATTAGTTCTTTAATTAAAAAGTAATAATACTAGATAACATATTACTTGAAATCTGAAGTAACCCATTACATTACTATATTAGTTTTGCCCCCCCTTCCTTAGTAATGAAAAATGTAGAACATGATTAGGAAACTTCATTTAGAACAGAATCCACTTCAGTGGATTCCGGAGTACCCAGATTCCGGAGTACCCAAAGGAAACCCCATGACGACATGGGGAAAACATGCAAACTCCACACGCATGTGACCCAGGTGGAGACTCAAACCCGGGTCCCAGAGGTGTGAGGCAACAGTGCTAACCACTGCACCACCATGCCGCCCCCTGTATATAGTACGGAAGTTTGGCATCGCTCTTTGTGTGTGTTTTTTCCAAGATGCGGCGAAATGAGGGTGAGTCAACTGTGGAAATCGGTAACATCTGCTCTACGATATACCCAGTGACAAGTTTCTTTAGATCGTGTTCATTTATTGGCTGTCCAGTGTTGTGTCCACCTCTGAAATCCAGTTTTGGTTGTTCTGCAGAAGTGCACGTGTTACCGGCTGTATGCGCCTCTCGGTCGCCGGCATTTTTTCCAACAAGCTTCACTTTGCCGCTCTGCTGCCGTATCAGATGTTCTAGTAAATTAGACTTTTTTTCCGTGTGTTTCGTTGTTGAAAGAGTTTTGCAGCTGGCACAGAGTTTTACAAGGAACGACAGTGTGCTTTTCATCTTTACCTGACACAAAGTCGAAATAATGACTATACTTCCAGCCGCTGAAAGTACACCTCTCACCCTCTCGATCATCCTCCATGATTTATGTAGCTTTTTGCTTAGTGGTGAGCATAATGTAGTCTGATCTGTCCTGCATTTACATCATCATAAGATGACCTATTTAGGACAAAATACTGATTGCTGCGTTACCGAATTAATAACTGTAATATTATTAGTGTTTCGGAAATTGTAATCCTTACACTTGCCATTACTGTGAAAAGTAATAATATTACTGTAATATATTATTCAGTAACACGTTACTGCCCAACACTGATAATAACTGGCTACCAACTGCAGTTCAGAGCAAAGGAGACAAATAGCAGTGAGAGACCGAATCCTGACTCACCTGTAACTCTGTCCATGGCTGCCTCCATGTCTGTCCCAATCCGAGAAACGACAGGACAGAAGAGCAGGATGACGTTGCTGCTCTCTGCACTGCAGAGCTCCATCTGCAGCTTCAGCTTTTGCATGAAGGTTTCATGAGCATTGAATGTTTCTCCAGCAACCAGCGTGTGGACTTTCATTGGGGAAGAGAGATGGAACTTAGAGAGTTACAATTATTGTGAACAGGAAGCATATATTAAACTTTTCTACAGAAAGATTGGTTTCATCTATCTATCATTGATGCGTCTATGTGGTACATCGTTCTCCACCTTGTACAAATATATGCTGGAGTCATAGCAACTTAATTACAGCTAAGCAGAGGATGATATAATTGCTACAGCAGGGCATAACGAAGGAGGGACAATCCACATAGCGGCTCTCAACAAAAAGGGTTTATTAAACGAAACAGAACACAAAGGGAGATCTGGAAAGGAAAAGGGGCTTAAGGGCTCACAAAGCGGAACACAAAGCGAGTAAAACAAAAACTGATACTAACCACAATGAAAACTAACACTAAAACCGCAACGAGGAAGACATGTGGGACGTTGGCAAGGAGAAGACCACTAATGACACAGTAAAAACCACAATGTAACACAACTGAACACAGGGACCAACTAAGGAACAGAACGAGGGCAGGCATGTAACTACAGGAGAGACAGGTGCAGACCGAAAAAAATAACCAAACACTTGGGTTGGGAACAAGGCACAGGTGAGGCTTAAAACGAATACTTAATTAGGAGAAACCAGGATAACAAGACTTACAAAACAGAGATGCAAGCAGGAATAAAATAAAAGCACAGAACAAAGAACCAAGCAAAAATACACAACAGGAATAAAACAAGAACCAAAAATCTGGCCAGCTTCAAACACGCAACAAAAGGTGAGTTGGGATAACATTAAGCTATGGGGGGGGGGGGGGGGGGGGGGCAGGAGAACAGGAAACACTATGAGCTACTAACCTGGGATATAACAGGAAACAGGATGACCAGTGACACCCACTGGCCAAACGGAGAAATTACACTTGGACCAAGACAGGACAGGGAAATATTCTGACAATAATAGACAAATATGGAATTTAGTTGGAAACGGCAGGAACATTATATTTTTCTTGACTGACTGAATATGAATCATTTCAGAGGGTAGACATCAAACCGCAGAAACACAGCTTACCTGGATAAGAGGAACTCAGGAGTTTATACAGTGCGCGTAAGGGGAAGGAAAATCCGCAATGTAGACAGTCAAGCAAGAAAAATAAAGCTGTAAAATATGTACCATCTTGAATCAGTTACAGTATGGAGGCAACACTTTATAATAGACAATCACATTTGAGGGGATGATGGACACTCCCAGTGGTCACTCAAGTGCAAAAACTGCATTTGTTTCTCTAAATACATGCTCCTTAGAAGACTCCTACCCAGACACCTTTCTGTGCATTTACAGCAGATTTTGTGCAGAGTGTAAATGCACAATAGCAGGGAAAATAAAACCTGGTGGCTCCAATTAAAGTACATTTCGGTACTCCACCACCTGCTGGCCAGGTGAAGCACTGTGCGTTTGCGCGTGTGTGTGTCTGTCTGTCTGTCGGTTCTAAATTCTGCCAGTCGTTTCACGTGTGCTGCACCAGTTGAAACAGAAACAGACTTACCATAACCTATGTATTCTTTTGCTTTTAAAATATTATTGTTCTGGTTGCGACGTTTCGGCCCGTTGACCTGTAAAATTGAAACCGAAACATACGCGTTGACATTAAAACCACGAATCTGGCATCTGACTTACAGTTATTCAAACAGGCGTGAAACCAAAGAATATTGGTTTCAGAAGAAACAAAAGCGTCCTTGCGGTTGTGTGTGTTTTTTTTTTTTTTTTTTACAAATTAGCACAATTACATTTTACACTCTTATCGGATAGTAATTTAGGGTTTTTTGACTGCTTTGCTCTGGTAAGTTGCAAAAATACAATAGCGTCCTTTCTTAAGTATATAATTCGTGACGCGTGCTGCTTACCTGATTGTCCATGATTGCTTTATGTGTCTTAATCCCTTTATGCTTCAAAATAGACGCGTTTCAAATCGTTCGGATTCTCCTTTACCGACGAAAGCGAAAGTTTAAATGGTTGGTATGGACTGAAACCCGGCCACATCATTGGCCATTCCCCTCGTATTTGCATTTCGTGCCATTTCTGGGAAGCGTCTAACCTTTATATTCCTTTATTTTCTAAATGCCTTACGTCCATGCTTAGATTTATGTGCCGCCCCCCCAAAATACCACCCTGGCCAGCCCACTGAAAATGTTCTGGCTCCACCCCTGCACAGTAGTGTCATGAAAAAGAATAAATATGGAAATGAACAACAAAATAAATGTTCAAGGGGGAAGCTAAATAAATACAAATAAAATAATAAGAAATAAAAATGCCTTCTTAATTGCTTTTTCTCTATCGCTTACGCATTTTGCTTATTGCTTTTGCATTTTCCCTATTGCTTTTTGCACATGCAGCTAGCTGACAAAATTACCTGGGTCCCATATAGAAATGAAAATGTTCAATCAGAAGAATATTTTAACCTAAAACTGAGACTATTCACACAAATACTGGAGATGAACATGTATCTGTTTTTTCCAAAGAGCTGATATATTAGCAGAGTACAGAGTTTACACAAATAACAGACAGAGACCATGTGACTTCAGCAAGCCAGACCATAATTACACACTGCTCCTCCATTTGCTGATGGATTGTTAGTAATATAATTTGTTGTGTCGGTGGGGGTGCAATTGGAGGAAGCGGCAGGAATTCCATGGGACACATGAAGAAACACAAACACCACACAGAGAGCAAAGGAGAGATTCCACCTCCCCGACCATGGTGGTGTAAGCAACCGTGCCACCTACTGGTGAAAAATAAAATCCTACATCATAAGTGTCACACTACGTGCCGGACGGGAGATCGCTCAGGCAGCGAGAGCGATCAGGAACAGGCAGGAGGCAGAAATCGGGGCAGACAGGGGTTTATTTCGGGCAGGTCGACAAACACCGGGTAACATCAATGACAGCCACTGGATTAGTACACAACAGGAACTTAAATACAGGAAACAAGGCAGCAGGAAACAAGACATGACTGGGCACAATCAGGGAATCACATGTGGGTAATTAGAGGGCGTGGCACACACGAGGAACGGACACAATAAGTCACGGTAAATACCTCGTAAACCTCTGGGCCAAATCCATGTATCTGGGTAAAATTATCCTCACCACTGAGCCCAGAACCATGACCCTCAATAATACTAAAGCTTTGAACATTGACAGGTGTAAAGGTCACATTTTACATGGGTCGGTCTTTATCAAAAATAAGATTGATACCTGAGCATAATTAGCCTCTGTTTAACCTTGTCCATTTTCATACCAATGTTCGCTATAAATCTCTGCTCTGTTTCTCCTTTAGCATGTGAGGCTTGACCTGGTTCGTCCCTCTCCAGGACAAATCATTTATTATAAAAAAAAAATCTAAAGAAGAGCAGAAAGGTAATTCAATTACAGTCCTTCAAATACATTACGGTCATTCCACCAGCATCCTTTCTAGTTTTGCGTGCATTTCTATAATGACTATTTCAGAAAAGGGTGCATCTGTTGAAAACCTTTTGCCAAAATCACTTTCTAAGGTTCAGCTAATCAAGTTAATAGTCACACAACTGAAGGTCCAGTGAATAGAATAGAAATAGGGCTACATCTGACTGAAATTAACTAGCAATGGAAAATGTTTAGGACTAGAGTGTAAAGGATATTTTAATATTTACTGTACTAGTTATAGTAATGACTAATACATGATCAGATCAGTCTAGAGTTTTGGTCAACATTTTGGTCAACAACCGCCACTGTTCTGAGGTCAAGTACTTGCAGTGTCTACAGATAATGAAAGACTACATGGAATTTTCTGCAGGTGGGCACGCAGGAAGCAGATTAATGGTAATGAACCTGTCCTCTCCATCTTCTATAAAAGTGAACTTGTTACAGGTGTGATTTTCAGGGACCTACTGATTATACTGTAGGATTCATTTATAGCACTGTAATTTAGTGGGGTGGGGGTTATTATTAATAATAATAATAATAATAATAATAGATACTTTATTGATCCCCATGGGGAAATTGTTTTTTACGCCTCCGTCAACTTGCTTTTCTAAGGAAAGAATCCAGTGTGTGGTGACCCAGGTTCCTGCAGGAATCTGTTTTCGTGACCAGAAGTACGACTGCAGGATTGTTAGATTGTGCACCGACTTCTGCAATCAGCAATCACATATTGTCATGCCCGGCTCGTCCGCTCCTCGTGTGTGCCACGCCCCCTGATTACCCACGTGTATTTCCCTGATCGTCTCCAGCTTTGTCTAGTTACTTTGATTTAGTCCTGTGTATTTAAGTCCTGGTCTCCCCGGTTTCCCTTGTCCGTCATTGATGTTGTCAATGCCTGTGTCCCGTCCCGCTGTACTCGCTCCGTTTTCCTCAATTAAACCCCCGTTTTCCCCGTATCCCACTTGCCTGCCTGCTCCTTGCTTGCTCGCCTGCCTGAACGATCGCCCGCTCCGACCGCGGTCGTGACACATATAGACCAAGAGCTGTGGGCTACTTCATTTTTGTTATGGACCTGTTTTCTCACAGCAGTTTTAATGATCCTGTGCTTGTTATTCGTTCAGTGGAGACACTGACATAAACCTACTCGTGTATCACAAGGCCAAGAACTCAAGATATGGACTCAAGCTTGCTTTCCAAAACACTTAATCACTTAAATCAACACACCTGCAGACTGCAAATATTTATATACCTTTATTAGATTTTCCTTTTTTCAAAAACACCACAGTTACGGTTATTTCGCCTCCTAACAGTGTTATATGAATGCTAACACTACCACAATTATATACAAGGGCTGTACAGTACATATTGGGGATGTGCATTTTCATCACTGAGCCGGGTACGATACACAGCTTGTTGCATTGTCAATGATGTGTTACATTAAAAATACATATAAAGCAACTACTAATGTGATATATCCATCCATCCATTTTCCAAACCGCTTATCCTCCCAGGTCCCAGGGGGTCCAGAGCCTATCCCGGAAGCTATGGGCACGAGGCAGGGAACAACCCAGGATGGGGGGCCAGCCCATCGCAGGGCACACTCACACACCAGTCTAATGAGATACAATTTGATTCAATACAATGAGATTCAATGTGATACAATGTGAGGCAAAAGAATATGATGCTATCCAATTAGATATGATACATTTGTAAATGATAAAGGCACAAGGCCTCTACTAATTATCACTTACCATACATGTGTACTGCCAGTAATTATAACAAAAAAGTTCAGCTTGGTGAGTGTAAGGAAAAATACCCAAGATGCCGCAATATTCTTCATTAATGATTTGCAGTTGGACAATGTTAGCAAATTATAATCATGCCTTACGTCCCGGACTAGGGTCAGGCGCAACAAAAAGTGGAGTGAGACCACTACTTTGGTATTTCTGGAGGGTTAATAGTGGGAACCACCTCAGGAACCAACCAGGCCAAAATAACAAACAAAAACACCTCTAACTGGAACAAAAGAGATACTTTTCACCTAACCCAAATAAAAGAAAACAAAAGTACACAAAACTAACCTTTCTCCCTGACTAACTCCAAACAGTGAGAAAACGTAACCAAAGTAAAATGGTGTCGCGTTCCCTGCTTCCCTGGTCACCCCCAGTGAAGCCCAAAGGGGGTGCAAATATTTACAGATATTTACAAAACAAAATCCACAGCAACCAAATCCAAAAAAAGGCTAAGCAGAAATCAATCCCTGGGGGTCGTAACACCCCCACCCTTAAGAGAAAAGCTACATATAGCTTTTTCCTCTATAATAGAGCTTTTTCCTCTATTAAAGGTTACAACGAGACAGTGAATCTGCAACAATGTTTTTAAACCCTTTCTTATGTATAATCTTCAAATTGAAACCTTGACAGATCAAAACACCAACGCATGAGCTAACAGATGAAATTTTGGCTTCTAAAGGACAAACAGTTCCTTGACCAACCTGTTTACCCAAGTATGCTACAGTAGCATGACTGACATTTAGCAAGGTTCAGGGTTAGAGAAGCTTCTTCGAGACGCAAAAACACAATGTCAAGGGTACGGAGATGACTTTCCCAAATCTGGGGTGACGAAAGCTGAGATTCGGGATGCACGTTCCATGAGATGGACTTGCCAGTAACCTTTCAGCAAGTCTAACTTAGTAACAAATTTTGCTTCCTGGGTAGCAGAAAGGAGTCAGGCTAAGTTAAAGCATTAACTTTTCTGTAGTCCGTACGGATTAGAAATGTACCATCTGGCCTGGGTACCAGCAAACGCGGAGAGCTCCAAGGACCACAACTAGGGCAGCAAGACCATGGTGAACAAGATATTCTGTTTCTATCTTCATGATGGTACGTTTGGTCGTTTTAACTCGATAGGCATTCTGCTTCACAGGAACATTATCACCAACATCTATATCATGTTTAAGGACTGCAGTCCTGGAGGGAGTATCACAGTTCGTAACACATGGCAGAATTCAGGGAGAAAATAACAACATGATGAAATTCAAATTTCAAATTAAAATCTGAACTGATTAAAATTGGTTGTATGAGAACGGCCGCACACTATTTATTTTAATTCTCTCTTCCCCTGTGTAGCATTTGTACTGCAGCAACTTGAAACGCACCTCGGCAACAGCCTGCCCGTTTTTCGTGCATTCTAGCAGCCCCTGTGATTCATGGAAGGCACATTGGACGGTTTGAACTATTTTGCTACTGCATGGTTCCACTGTGACGTTGGTCATGTGACTGGGGTCGTGACAGTGGTGCATGAACACCAGGATGACAGGTTTGTCTTCTGTGGAAGGAAGAAACCAAACAGGTCAGTATGTACATTCATGGATGCTGTTGCTGTCCTTCTATGGATTATTCCATCTCTTGGAAATTAGAATGTGCAGGGAAAAAAGTTCATTGATTGTCTGGAGAAGGAAGGAGCTGCTGGATTCTCAAAAACATCACGACGTTTTCTACGGCCACCACACGCTTTCATTGACATATATTCAGCTGCTTCACATACATCTGGGGATGTTTTAACTATTTACTTATAAAAATGTTCAAGGTGGTACCAATACATCCCCACACCTCCAGTGTTAAGCATTCGTTTCCCGCCCCTGGATCAGTAAAATCTGCACATCTGAAATATGGAATATCTCCAAAAATCTGAAACATGCCAGACTTAATTGACAGCTTTGAGAGATGGTCAAATCAGCTGAAAGACTCAGGATTACCGGATACAGATGGATTTTTAATGTGTTTACGTTCGCAGGAAAGGCAGTTTTGATTAAATATTTAATAACTGGCTACCAACTGCAGTTCAGGGCAAAGGTGACATACAGCAGAGACCGAATCCTGGCTCACCTGTAACTTTGGCCATGGCTGCCTCCATGTCTGTCCCAATCCGAGAAGCAACGGTACAGAAGACCAGGATGACGCTGCAGCTCTCTTCACTGCAGAGCTCTATCTGCAGGCTCAGCTTTTGTATGAAGGTTTCATGGGCCTGAAATGTTTCTCCAGCAACCTGCATGTGGACTTTCACTATGAAAGAGAGATGGAACTTAGAGATGAGTTACGATTATCATGAACAGGGAGCATACAGGGAGCAAACTTCTCCACAGAATGATTGGTTTCATCTGTCATTCGTGCACCTATGTGTTGAAGTGTTCTCCACCTCATACAAAATATGATGGAGTAATCACAACTTAATTACTATTCAACAGAAGATAATATAATAGTAAAATCTGGAATTTATTTGAAAAAGGCATGAATATTATATACTTCGCGGCTTTGATTGAAAATGAATCATTTCACATGATAGAGGTCAATCCTCAGAAATACCGCTTACCTGAGGCGGAGGAGGAGGAGGAGTTGGAGTAGGTCAGAATCTTATACAGTTCACGTAAGAGGAAGGATAATCCAGGGAACAGACAGTCAAGCAACAAAAGCTCACCTGTAAATATATATGCCATCTTGAATCAATTGAGGTACACTACAAATAAAATGGCCTTTCAAATTCATTCATTCGGAAACTGTTTTGAGACAAGATGGTGTAAACCTGGGAAAATTATCTAGAAAAAATATAGGAAAAATGGAATCTGTGTCCTGTAGAAGTTACCCCGATAAGCCAGTAACCCTGCGTCGTAGTACGTACGGGCCACTGGTAGCCCCAATTCAGGTTAATATTGGTACCTCACCTCCTGCTGCCCATGTGCAACAGTCTGTGCGTGTGTGTATGTGCGTGCATGTGTGCTATCTTTCGGTCTGTGTTTCTAATTTCAGTCAGTCGTGTCACATGTGCTGTACCAGTTCAAATGCACACCATGTTTAGAGCTCATAGTGTCTTGCAGCCATACTTACCATAGCATATGTATACTAAAATATGATAGATTTGGTTCAGCCAGTTCGGCCTGTGTTCCTGTAAATTTGAAAGTGAAAAATTACGCGTTGACAAGAAACATCAAAACCAAGAATCAGTTATCTGGCTTATAGTTATTCAAATATTCGTGAAAGCAAATGATATTTGCTTTAGAAGAAAAAAAATGTAGTTGGTTGTTTTTTGTATTTTATTTGTATTAGTAATCAACTTCCAGCAATCTACACCGCTTTTTACGCTGTTACCGTATTTACGTATAATCTGCGTTTTGTCGTGACTTTAATTATGTCTACGATTTTTTTAACACTTTTGCCCTGGCTGCGATCGCTTAATTTCTTTCATTTCTTGCTTTAGTTAAGATGAGAAAGAATAACAGCCTGCCGTTTCCATACTATGTATATAGTTCATGACGCGTGCTGCTTACCTGATTGTCCATGATTGCTTTATTTGTCTTTATTTCCTGATCGTTAAATGTTTCCGTAAGCTGCAAATTAGGTATGTTTCATACCGTTCCACATCAACGAAAGCGAAAGTAAAATGGGTGGGGAAAGGCGTCGCGGAAGATTGCTGCTGATTCGCAGCCGCCTTATCCGCTGACTGAAGATGGCGTTTTATTCGCGGATTATTTTAATAAATCTGCAAAAGAATAACAAAATAAATACTGATTAAGACAGCAAAATAAGTACAAATGCAAATAAAATAATAAGAAGCTAAATGCTTTTCTTTATTGCGTTTGTTTTTCCCTCATTGATCTTGCATTTCTCCCGTTGCTTTTACTTTTCCTCTAAGGGCCAAGCTGTCAATCACCTGGCTTTGGGCGGGCCAGTTTCTAATTGTCACGTGATGTCAAATCCTTATAGGACCACCAACCTGGAGGGCAAAACAAGGGTTGTGTCCGAATTCAGAGGCTGTGTCCTTTTCAAGCTGAATTCCAAGACAGAATATGTCACGGCAGTGCAACAAGACTGTCCCATTTCAAAGGCTCCTTCAAATACAGTCGTGAAATGTGGCCTTCTTTTGCCAAGTCACGAAGGATCTACCCAGCCCAACATGTCCCTAGATTTATTGCACAGAGACAAAGTGGGTGTGTCCTGGCTAGGTAATAGGGGTGGCACTTTGTGACTCAAGGGTAACAGCGGGAACAGCTGGTGACCCAAATAGTGCAACTACTGCTACTGGCATTTGAAAACGTATGAGATGCTGATGTTTTGCATAGCTTTTGAAGATAAAAGGCTAACCAATGATATCACATAAGAAGCTGATGCTCTACATAGCTTTTGAAGGCTTTTACTTTGTTGGGCCAACCAAATCTCAAATTCTCTTATCATATCACACTACTCACCGCATATCTGAAGTAGTTTTAGCCTGGCCCAGGGGTATTTTCCCCTGCAAAGAAGTATGAAAACATAGCTTTTGTGTTAGAAAGGATCACACAGGAATACAGCCGTAAGATTGACACAATGTTGCATTTAGTGCTTGGAATCCTTTTTTGACAACCCCGACAGACCCAGCCAATCAATCCCCACATCATCTAAGGGAGCACCACTGTCCCACCTAAGCCTTTTAAGGGGAAGCAGGCGTGGGATGAGGTCTCAGCGAGTGTGTCCTCATTTTCTGGCAGATCATCCGCTCAGTGCCAAAAACGATATGATGATGTCAGAAGACGGGGAACACAGGAACTCGCTGCAGATTGAGCACTGTGGCTGAGAACGGGGACTTAATTATGCGTTTGTGCTTTTTGTATTTTAATTTTCGGTCTGAAGTTCAAAAATATAAATAAAAAGTGCCATCTTTGTTCAAACAAAACCTACAGCTTTTTTAGGTGTTTTAAAATGTTCAAATAAACGGCAACAGGCCTGTTATTTTTCTACATCGCACAATTGAGATTCCTTACCAGGCTACAGACGATTCAGCTCTTCTGCCAGCTAAGTCCTCCTTGCCCACACTGCTGCTGGTCTACACTCCTTTTTTGGCATCGGCACATCATGCCTTTTTGATTCCTCTAATGTGTCCTCATTTATGTCCAACAGACATCCATCACACTTCCACATTCCCCCATGTTTTTATGAGGGACTTTAAAATTGGGGCCTACAGACACTGATCCAGACCGAGATGGTGATGTCGTCCACACTGGCTTGTTTTGACTGGTTGAATTGTTACTTCATCTGCCTCTGCTGTTTGGTGACTGAGGCCCTGACCCCCAAGGGCGCCATCTGGGGGTGCAAAAGGGCTAAGCTTGTCGGGCTCCTGGCCAAGTGTCTGATATGCTACCTTCTATTGACCCTGGAAGTCGGAGTTGGGAATGACATCGCACCGATTGACTTGTACAACCAGAAAACAGTACAAACTAGAAAATCAAGACACCACCCTTGACGTACTTTGCTCTTTTGGAGTTCAAAGCATAAAAGCAAGGAGGGGCAGAAGGTGTCTGTTTTATTGGTTTTAGTGCATTTCATTGCCTAAAAAAACAACATCTTGACTATATTTTTAAGTCATTCCAGTAACCAACCAATAACACTGCTCAAATGGAAAGAGCTTTTCAGAATAGATAACTATAAACCCCATTTTTGAAATATAATTCATAATATTATTCCACTAAATGGGAAATGTAAATTATATATATATATATATATATATATATATATATATATATATATATATATATTCATGCCAATAAGTACTTACTGAGAAAATTTCTGTCATATAAAAACATGGAAACGAATGACCATCTAGGTGCATCTTGCCAGAATAAACTGGACTTTATGTGTAGAATGAAAATGAAGAATCGCGAGGGGTCAGCACTGGACGCACAGAGGTGAAGGCAGGGAGGAACAAGGGCCGCTCTAAACACTGGGAAAGATGAGGGGACGTAACAGCACTAAATACAAACATGAACTATGGGAAATGTGACTAGGGACTGACACATAGGCGGACACTTAAATACACAGGGAGGCAGGCAAATCTTATGGAGGTGCAGGTCATTAACAATATGTCACACATTAGGAAACAGGAAACAAAACAGGTGCAGGTACTTAGGAAACCTAGGGGGAAGCTAACAGGATGGTCTGCAGAGACCTCTGCTGGCCAAATGGGAGCATGACAGAAATAGATCATAACAATTTCAAATAAGATAAGAAAACTGTACTCATCCCAAATAAACTTTGTCTAGCCAGAGCTAGTGAAATATATAGTCAAATAGAAATGGAAATAATACAGTGATATTATATGTGAGATATTCTTTGGTTAAATATAGTTTTTCTCCGACTTAGGAAACTGACATCTGCTGTGCTGTGGTCAACACAGTGTATCCTGCTGAAGACTGGAACAGAGTGGGAGGCCATGATGAACGTGGACGATCTCACTTTTTTTCGCACCATTTTCGAGTCACCAAGTTACAGGTTGAATATTTCCAGATGAAGCTGCAGGAGGGCAGCATAAAAATTAAACTGGAACTGCATGTTTCCCCTCCCTATTCTTATTGTCATAGTTCCTCCCCTAGAAATACCTGTTCACTAGTCTCCCCTCTCCTGCGAGAAGCTGGCAGAAGAAGCAGGTTTCTATTAAGAGTCACGCCCCTCCCAGCTGTGATAAATTCCGATTGATTAGGAGCATTATTTCAGTGTGCCTTACCCTTCTGTTTGGTATGCAGTGCTCTTGGTTTTGCAGAGTTTGAGTGATTCCTGATTCTCTTCTAATCCAAGACTCTGAGTTCAGGTCTGATCTCTATTTACGCCTCACCTGACCTGTGCCTATTTTACTGACGTTTCCTGTTTTTGCCTGAACCTGCTTTCGACCTTGATTGCCTGACCCTGAGTTTGCCTGCCATTAAAACCTTATGGTTCATTTATACTGAGTCTACCTGTGAGTCCTTGTTTATTACTTACATCACACTCGTATTGACATCTTTTTCTTTCTGGCATTCATCTACAAGATCGGCAACCCCGACAGACCCAACCAATACAATGCCTATCACTCAGGCATAACACGGTTGCAGCACAATCGAGAAATGCTAACTCTGTGCATCGCCATGGAACGACGCTAACTCGACGCATCACCGAGAACCCGGTGTGCGGCCATGACAACAGTGCTACTGGAAAATGCTCCCATATGAAAATTAGCAAGCAGCTGATGTTCTGCATAACTGCTGAAGGCTTTATCATTCTTGGCCAACCTGCATCTCAAGTTCTCTTATTAAATCACCCTCCTCACTGGGCCAATTTTAAAATCCTTTATAAGAACAAAGGGAAATGTAAAAGCTGCAGTTGAGATTTTAGTGGCACGACAAAGTGAAAGCTTCCGAAAACTATTCAGAACATCCGCCTCTTATTTATTTTTATATGCCAATAGCACGATGAATTCACATGTCTGTGTATGGGAACACCATTTTAAGGCAGGTTAAATTTAATTCACATTTACTGTAAATGGTTTATTTATCAGTTTTTTCATGCAAAATATCTCTAATTTGGTTTATTTCCAAAATACCTATTTTATACCAAAAATAAGTTTATTTTGAGGAATATATGTTTCGTGATGGGTGGTGTTCACTGACTGACAATATTACAGGGAATTAATTTGTCCTCCCTGATACGACTTTTGACCATTTTTTCAAAAAAACAATTTGGTAACACTTTACCTGAAGAGACAGGAGTAACTTAGTGACTTATTTACTGCTCAAGTACAAGTCATGTACAAAATAGGCCACAGTAACTGGGCAGCAATTGCACTTCACTGCACACACCCTTTAGTTTGCCATCTCCATCCGAATAAAAAGCCCAACTTCAGCCAGCGAATAAGAATCTGCAAATCACAAGCCAGACAAATCAGAAACTGTGTACAATAGCAAACTTCAGCAACATTGACCATCATAGTCAGAAGGTCCTCTATATGATAGTATTTTACTGTGTACAATGAAACTTACAAAAGACTTTTCGGGTTCATCAACAAGATACTGAATAAAGTGAGCTGCGGTCTCTCCATTCAGTTTATCACATAGTTTTCTTAAGTTTGTTTTAGATAGTTGCATGTTAAGTTAATAATCCATCCATCCATCCATTTTCCAAACCGCTTATCCCACTGGGTCGCGGGGGGGTCCGGAGCCTATCCCGGAAGCAATGGGCACAAGGCAGGGAACAACCCAGGATGGGGGGCCAGCCCATCGTTAAGTTAATAATCTGAAAATTAAAATGTATTCTCCGAAATGTGTAGGACATCTTCTCCGAAGGCCATGATGCTGGTTTGTAATTGCCCTCCCTATGACTCAAAGAGTATGCTGATTTTCAGCCTACGCCAGCTTTTAATTACTCTCAGTTACTCGGATAGCACTTTTGTCCAAATAAATTAGAATTAATTCCCATTTATTTAGCGGCAGAAATTCTATGGCAGGGAAGCCCCAGGGAACTAAATTAATTAATTTGTCATTATTTCTCAAAGCTGGTCTTAGTCTTACCCCGAACTCTCAGGTATTGAGTTTGCTTCCAAGTGAGCATTTAGTTAAGTAATTAACCCTGAACAAACTGTACACAGAACAGATTCCACTATTTGTGTAAAGTTAGCTGATCCCATTAACTGGTGCCTGTTCAGAAATGAACTACAACGTTAAATTAGAAGGATGTTTTAACCTAAAACTGAGAGTATTTACACAAATACTGCAGATGAACATTATCAGTTTTTTTTTCCGCAGGGCTGATATTGTTCAGAGGTTATGTGAAGCACAGACAGACAGCATGTGACGTCAAAAAGCCAGACCATAATCACAGCCACGAGTGCGGCAGGTAAATGGCTATTTGTGAAAAAAGTCATCTAGATTATGAATTGTATTTCTGCTTTTTATAGACAATTTGTGTCATTTCTGTTACATGTCTGTTTAATTTATCCTGGGTTGGAAAGTCATTTTATTCAATCTGCTATTGTCTGCAGTCTAATTAAGTTCATCAACGGATATACAGTACAGGCCAAAACTTTGGACACACCTTTTCATTCAATGTGTTGTCTTTATTTTCATGACCATTATCATTGGTAGATTCTCACTGAAGGCATCAAAACTATGAATGAACACATGTGGAGTTATGTACTTAACAAAAAAAGGTGACATAACTGAAAACGTGTTTTATATTCTAGTTTCTTCAAAATAGCCACCCTTTGCTCTGATTACTGCTTTGCACCCTTGCTAAACACCTCTGGGAACTCCTTCAAGACTGTTGGAAAACCATGTCAGGTGACTACCTCTTGAAGCTCATCGAGAGAATGCCAAGAGTCTGCAAAGCAGTAATCAGAGCAAATCAGACCGACTGAGACAGTTATAATCAAAATAATTTTACAACTCACTCACCTACTCACACACACACACAATAGACCACAACTGCTCTGCATAGAGACACATGCAAACACACAGCATGCCTGTCAGTGTGACCGCTCGTCATTTAGAACTGAGTGCAGTGCATGGTTGCGAAGTTTCCAAAACAATCACTTGCTGCTGCTAGTTTCTCAAACGATGGAACGTATAAAGAGGCCAGACAAGGCTCAGGAAGTCAGATTGATTCAATACTTCAATATGCTATTTATTTTCTGCTTGAAACCTCGGATCCAGCGGAAGATAATGGATGGATGGATGGATGGATGGATGGATGGATGGATGGATGGATGGATGGATGGATGGATGGATGGATGGATGGATGGATGGATGGATGGATGGATGGATGGAAATGTCAGTAATAATGTTATTGGGATAATATGAACTGTGGCATCATTTATAAAAGTTCGCTCCCAGAACGAAGACAAAATGAGCTGGAATTAGCCGTGAAAATGAGTCCCACTCTGGGCGTGATCCCCACTCTGATGAAACTGCCATAACAGAAGGATTTAGCTACATATTAATTAAACCCATTGTCTATTTAAATCTATTATCCAGATAGATTATGTCCTACTTAATGGCAACACTTTTCCTCTAATCATGTTTTAGCAGGAGATTAACTGACAGTTAATAAAAGCATTAGCCTCCAAATTTACCCCGTGTCAGATGACAAAAATGTAAACATTTCCATGAAATTTTGACAAATGAGAAAATTAACACTGACCTCCTGTGGTATGTAATGAATTATATCTTTCAAGGTAAATTATGGCAATTACCAAATGATCTATCTTTATCTTTTTCTAACATTATAGTATATGTTTTGTATTGTATTATATATTTTTATTTTTGTATATATAATCCAATTTCAAATATAGGCTACAGTACATTCATCGGCCATTTTATTAGGTACACGCAAGCAACCAGTTAATGAAAGAGGCCAGGGGAGGGTGGCCAGACTCTTTAAGGCTGACGGGCAGGCCACCAGAGCGAAAATAACAGCTCAATGCAACCGTGGTGCAGGAGACAAACGTGGGACCTACACGGCATTCACTAGCGTTCACTGTTCATCTAATGACCTTCTAGCCCGCGATGTAATCGGTGCTGTTGTGCAGGGGTGAAACGCATAGCAGACCAACTGCATGGCAAAACCGAAATTACTACGGAGTTGTATTTTAATTAACATCCTCTATATCTGTCGGCGTCGGAGCAGAGCTCTTGTTTTTGGGCTGTATCATGACAGCTGTTTCCTACTGGCCGATGGCACGGAGCCGCCCCCTATGGAGTAATGAATGAGACGGATCTCCCATTTGCTAATACGGAATAGAGGGCGTTACGACAATGAAGTCATCTCGCCGCGGGGATGGTAATATGGTGAATTCGAGTGTGTCTCTCTTATCATCATCCGTTTAAAGTACAGCTGATAAAGATTTTCCAGCAATCGCGTCCTTGTGGTCCCTGCAATCCGATGCGAATAATGTTTAGCAAAAATAATTTGGAGGACAAAATAGCCAAATACAATACCGACGAGACGAAAGGGAGCAAAAAACCTATCTGAAAGCAAGGAAGAGGTATGGGTAGACATGTTACAGTGCAGCATTTGACGTTAATTCACAACAATTTAAGTTTATTGAGCATTGCGAGATTGCGCGTGCGACGGAAATATTGTCGTGCAGTAAATTGTGTCTGTTTTAATAACGTTATAAAGCGTTTATTTGAGTAGACTGCCGACAATGATGGTGGCTCTACAACCGTATCACACCACTACTGTGTTTCTCCCCTGATAAAAAGATAACGGGCATCTCTGAGTTCGGACTGTATTTAGTGTTTTTGTTAATTTAGCATTAATTGTGCACAAATGTTTGTTGGTGCAACAAGTGTTCCACGGTGCCATGCACAAATGTCTCCAATGTGATAGTGTTCTCTAATTTAACATCGTGTCCAGCCCCCAGCAAGGACTGATACAATATACTGTTGTGACAATAGGGTAACGTCCTCAAATCTGGCAGCCAAGACGGACAATATGCGTATTACACACCCAAATACCCCGGTGAAACGAATCCGAAATAGTTTCATGTTGCCTTCTGCGTTTTTATTCATTTGTTTGTTTATTATTGTGCCAGTTTTCTTCCGCACTAATCAACATTAACGTTCCCAGAACTGACAGCGCAGTAAAATAATTGCTTGGCAAATAATGAGAATGTTTGAAGAATAGCATTATTTGTAATGCTAATTTGAAGTTTGATTGTGCGGCGTGGGATTTATTGTCTTTGCTGTTGTTGATGTAAGGATTGGTTCAAGGCTTTCACAAAACGCGAGTTGAGTCTCTTCTTTAAGTCTGTTCCTTCCTGTGACCACTTGTTTGCTCCCGTATTCGTGCGGAAGGTGTAATTTAGATGGATCTCAAGTCAAAGAATGCCTCAGCTCCTAAGGCCTCCAGGAAGAGGAAAGGTTCAAGGGCAAACCCCAAAGGGAATGGACAAGGTACTGTTATCTTTGCAGTTTAGTGGTGAAAGCCATCAGTCTGTAGCCAGAGTGTGCAGATTCAAATCCTGAGAGTATAAAAACAGCCCCTTAACTTATTTTGCTTAAATAACTATTCTGTATAAATTATTAAAGTTTCTAATTGGTCAAAGAAGTAAATAACATTTCATTAAGCTCCCAAACTATAATATGTTCTCATACGACAAAAACATTTAAGCAGTTTCCTTAATTATTCCTTAGAATTTGTTGTTTTAATACGGCAATAGATGAGAGGAAATATATTTAGTGTTAAAGTTTAATTGTGCATTTCAGACTCCAGCAGCAATATGGACAAGAAGTGTAAATCAAAAGTAGAGAGTGCATCGAAGGTAAGGAAACGTTTGCTATTTCTAACACTTATTAATTGTGTGCTTGAGGTGTCATGTTGGAGAAAACGCATAAAATGAAATACACATTGCAACGTAAGGCACATAGTATCTATATTTTTTGTCAAATTGCAGTATATAACAATACTGTGTACACCCTTGTGCAATATCTCTGAAATGTTCAATTATTCTAAAATAAATTTTACATTTTTTTAATACCTTTTAAGTTGAAGTGCATGGCATTTGATATTATGTCTGTTTCAAAACAAACAGGTAAGTGGACTACATTGAAAATAAGGGCCCTAAAGTACAAACCCAATACAACAAAAATGAGTACATCTGGGACCAACCGCACCAAAGGTGATTGCACATGCAATTCCTAATTAAGCCAAGCTGCATGAACAAGAATATAAAATAAAAATAACAAAAAGAGAACTTACCCATGGGGATTAATAACGTATCATCATCTGTTATAACATGTGAACAGCACAGCTTTCACAGCACAGCTTTCAAAATACAGCTTTCATAGCACAGCCTTTACAGTTTTGGTCTGGGTTGTTCCTAGTGCAACATGTCTCCACATGGTAAGGGATTGCCTGACCAATTAAGAACCTAGATTGTAAGATTTCGTAGAGTTGGGAGACGGTACAAGATCCTCAGCAAGATACTGAACATTAACCAAAATACAGTTGCAGCAGTGGTTTGTAAGAGACACCCTAACCCACAACAGAAGGCACAGTGGCCGTCCTTGAAAAATGACGTTGTGCACAAATTGCTATTTACAGAAACTTGCAATGAAACAAAGACGATGCAAAGGACATTGCATGAAGTCAACCTCTATGGATGGCATCCAAGAGGAACCTATTAATCACAAAAAGTAACAGAACTGTAAGGTTAAATTTTACTAGTAAATAGAAAAAGAATTTTGGGAGCAGCGTGTGGCTCAGTGGGCTGTGCCTGTGATCAGAAGGTTGTTGGTTTGAGCCCGGCCTCAGCACATCTGTGGGCCCCTGAGCAAGGCTCCCTCCTCTCTGCTCCCTCAGCGCCACAACAGGTGGCCGCCCTTCGCAGCCAGCTAACGCTCACCATCAGAGAGCAAGCTGGGGGAGGTATGAAGAGACATTCTCCATGAGCATCAATAAAAGTATTTATTATCATTGTTTATTTTGCGGAGTTTGCATGTTCTCCCCATGTCGTCGTGGGGTTTCCTCTGGGTACTCCGGTTTCCCCCCACAGTCCAAAAACATGCAGAGGCTAATTGGAGTTGCTAAATTGCCCATAGGTGTGCATGTGCGCGTGAATGGTGTGTGAGTGTGCCCTGCGATGGGCTGGCCCCCCATCCTGGGTTGTTCCCTGCCTCGTGCCCATTGCTTCCGGGATAGGCTCCGGACCCCCCGCGACCCAGTAGGATAAGCGGTTTGGAAAATGGATGGATGGATGTTTATTTTGCCGGCACATTCTTTGGTCAGACGAAACCAAAATAAATTTCAGTCAGAAGGGATCCAGAATGTTTGGTGTAGACCTGACCAGGATGACCACGGTGACTGCATTGCGCCAGCCGTGAAACATTGAGGTGGATGTGTGCGGATACGGAGTCGCATGTGTGCAAAAGGTGAAGGGAGGGTGGCATTTACAGATGGCGCCATGAATGCAAGTTCGTAAACCCAATCACTGAGTGAAAAGCTGGCTCCCAGTCTGAGAGAGCAAGCTTGGCAGGAGAGGAATTTTCCAACATGACAACAATCCCAAACGCACTGGGAAAATCACACAAGAGTTTAAAGAAGGGAAAAAAGGACCTGGCCAAGTATCCCCCCCTGTCTTAAAACCAGTAGAACAGCTTTGGGGTCTTTTAAAGTGGAAGGTGGGGGTGAACCCCTCCAGCAAAGAGCAGCTGAAAAGAATGGTCTGTGAGGAACGGCAGGCAGTCTCTCCATGGAATTGTGTATCACTGGTGTCATCAGTGCCCAGGAGAATAGATCAGTCATCAGAAATATAATTAAATGAATGGATTTTCACTAATGAAGGTGTACTGACTTACATTCCACTTTGATATTACAGATGGAATTTTCATTATTGTTTAATTAGACATTGCTGTTTTTTTATTATGTCTTCATTCTTCTTGGGCTTCGGCTATAAACAAAAATGTTTGTCATTACTTGACATTTTTGTGATGTTGACATGGGGTGTACTTAGTTTTGCTATATACTGTACATGAAAACTGTATTTTCACAGGGCCCCATACCCTGTACTGGATGGACGGATAAACTCTCAGTAGCAATGAATTTACACTGTTGCAGTTTGTGACTCTGTTAAATGTATTCAGAGTAAGCTGCCGGGATTGGCTGGGACAGATTTGAGTTTAAACGTTTGCATACGCAGTACAGCGTATGGGAACATTAAAGACACGCATCTAATTTCTGGGAATATCTGTCTCTCATATAAAATTATAATACAGTCGATTATAAATTATTATTATTATACAGTAATGGGACTGTACTGTACCTCAAACTGACAAGTCACTGAAGCCAGGCCATGTTGCACATTTGTTATTACGAAACATTGTATATTTAACCTAAATTTTTAATATAATAGGCTTTCTGGCATAAGTACGACTTGTCCGTAAGGCTTACATTCTTAACACAAGGACTGCCTGTATACAGGAACAAAGAGCTGAGCTGAACTGTCACGGGGATTATAAAAAGATTCTCATTATGGGGGTCAAAGACCAACAGCCCCCTACCTGCAGGAATTTTCCGGTGAACCTCACCCTTCTGTTTCCAGCTGCCGTCTCTCCTCCTCTAGCCAGAAACCGACAGGTGTTACAACACTCTCTCTCTGCATTATAAACCCTTTTGCTCTCCTGTTACAGTCTGACAAGGCAGAGCAGCAGAAGGTGCAAAAGATAAAGAGAACGTATGAAAGAAAATCGTAAGTGCCTGAAGGATGGTATTTAAGCTGCTGTGTTTGTGACCATTGCCATTGTGGCTAGCAGGAGTCCTGACTAAAGTAGTTGAGAGAAGTCTGCATGTTTGTATGCGTAGATTCTTACTATCGATTAATTTGTCCATAGGAGTCTTATTGGCCTGCTAGATGCTACATGAGAAATTGTGACATTGGTAATGCCTGATGTGATTTTGGCGACTCCATATATCAGATGTGTGGGCCTTTCACTTTACTTTGGGGCTTGTCGCAGCATCGCATCCCACACTGGATGTCGGGTCGCACCAGTGATATACATTATACATTGCAGCCGTCGTTGGGCCCCTGGCCAGTGGCTGTGCTCCTTGCTGTCTCCCCCAGGTCCCAGTGCCCTGTGCCTCTGCCTACGGAGGTCTCCACCAGTAGGGCGTCACACCTCGCGCTGGCCAATGGCGGCGAGGGCTCTGCTAGTACGTTATGCCAAGCAGAGGCAAGGAGTGGAGGGTCCCGCTTGGAGACAGGACCAGGTGAGCAGTCCCGCCATGAAAGGAAAAGATCTTTTCTTAATTTCGTGTTTTTTGTGCTGCTTGTTAAGGTGTATGAGAATATGGAAATGAGAATATGGAAATGATTAACTACCTGTATTGCTTAGATAGCTGTAAGGCTAATGAAAAATTTACAGCCTGAAGTATTTTCAGATTCAGCGACTACTTTCAAAACAAAGGTTAAACCCCATAAATCAGGGGCCTGTACTACGAGGCAGGGTTACTGGCTTATTGGGGTAACTTGTCGAATTTAAGGTAGTCTGGGCAAAATGTAAGTGAACAAATATGAAGTCCATCCAAACTAAATCCGACAAGTTACCCCAATAAGCCAGTAACCCCGCTTCCTAGTACAGGCCACTGCTCATTTAGCACGAACTGTTTGTCTGTAGCATTTAGAACGCTTTGCCCAGTACCTTCGGAAAAGTTAATTATTGAGGCACCTTAAAAACACTCTGCTATAGAAATGCCTCTTCACTGGACACGTGAGGGACACAGGAAGCAGCCAGAGTGAAATATTCACACTCGCTCTCATCCCATGTGCTGTAACTCAGTATCGGCCAATGTCTTGTCATCTTGGTGTCGTTCTCACCCAGATACCGTGGCCAAGAGAAGGCGCAAGGCTGGGCGAGACGGCAAACTTTCCAGAGCAGCTTTGGCTGATGCAGAAAAACAGTCGGGTATTGCTAAGTGGTTTGTTTTTTTTTGTCTTTCTTTAATGTGAGATACTTCAATGGCATGACTGATATCATGCCTTATCATTCAATCTGTCTTTAGCTCCTCCGGGACAAAACCAGAGGCCCCAAAATGCGGAAAGAACCCGAGAACCAATGCCCAAAGACCGAGCGTCCAAGAAGAGTCTTCCAGTCTACACTCCTGGTGGGAGGCACTCATCCAACTTGCCACCCCCTACTCCCTTTTAGAAGGAACTGTGCTTCATGAGTGTTTAAGAATAGCGCTAGAAATACTGCCATCTACTGGCAGTGTGCTGTAGGTCACACCTACTGCACAGTGACATCAACATGTTTCCCATTCATGGACAGGGAGCCAGGAAGAGCAGTGGAATCTCCAGATTGTGGACAAAGGACGGGTCACGTGCCCAAGGTGCAAAACCGTCAGCAGGAAAACTGTAGATGGCTTGAAAAAACACATGACAAACTGCAAAGTGGTACGTATGACCATCCACACCAGGGTTCGGTTATGCCAAAATATTATTCATTCATTTTACTTTCTTGAGCTCCTCTCCAGGATAAGTGGTTGGAAGATGGATGGATGGATGTAGGGGCGGGCTGGAAACAATAATCAGCCAATTGGTGTTTGCTGCCGACTAGGGGGTCCTCCTGGGTATATTTTGCCAATCATGATCAACCAGTTGGCCACCAATTAAATTAAGCATTATCCATTAATCATCTACTGCAATAGGGTGAGTGCCCCTGGTATATACGCTATACAATGCCAGGGTTGAGGAAGAAAGACTGACCTCCCGGGGAAATTCCTAAACTGATTGCTAGTCCGCGCCTGGTTAAATGAATGAATTAATTACTTTTTCTTCTACATCCAATAGAATCCTTTTACGTGTCAACACTGCGGAAAGCAGTTAAAGTCGTTGACGGGCATGAAGTACCACATCATGGCGGACCACAACAACATGGTAATGGTCGTTCTTCATGTACTGGAGAATCGCCCCTGCAGACGTTCTGTAGGCCCTATCCAGCTTAAGGCCATTTCTCTGCTGCGTTCTCTAGCCCATGTCAGAGGACAACGAACAGGATGACCAGTCTGTGAAGGAAAATCTCCGAAAGGTGCTAAAAAGGATGGGGAAACTGAAATGCTCGAATGAGGTATGCCTTTCCTTATCATCCCAGCTCACACCTTTTATTCACCATTATGACTTTACCATTCTCTTGTTCAGCTGACATTTTTAGCTGGTGGCAGTTTTGGCTTAGACTGTTCTGAGGGCAAAAGGAAAAAAAGATTGGTTCTTTCTCTGGACCAATCAAATTGTAGAGGAGACGGGACCAACCAATCAGATTTCCTGACCCCACCTCCCCTAGTTGCTTTGACCAGTATAAGGTTGATAATGCGGACAGCTTGAAGGCTGTGATGCAGGGGAGGAAACGTCAATGTGGGTCACCCTGTGTCCCGAATCTCAGGGATGCAGTGGGAGTTTCACCAGCATCACAGGCTACTTGTACCACATGAAGAAATGTGGCAAGGAGGAGTCCGAGCTGGAGAAGCTGGTGCTAAACTGCAGACACTGTGGGAAGGCCTACAGGTCCCGAGCCGGCCTGGAGTACCACGTCAAGTCTGAACACAGCCCGGTGAGTCACCAGCTTCCACTCCCAGGGAACATGGCTTGTGTTCACTGAAAGATGTTTACGTGGTGTGCTGGTCAGTTGGTTGGTCGCTTGCTTGCTTGGAATCATAGTTTCTAAAACATTGTGTTTGTCTGTGATTTTGGTTGCTACCAGGACGAGAAAAAATCCTCAGCAAGTGTCCTCATGGAGTAGAGTCTAGCAGTAGTTGTGTTTTTCTGCAGAGTCCACTGAAGGCCCAGGATGATGAAAAGATCCCACCAAAACAGGAACTGGACCCAGAAAGGACCCCTAGCGGGAGGGTGAAGAGGGTATCCGCCCAGGTAGCTATCTTCCACCTGCAGGAGATTGCCAGTGAGGAGCTGCTGAAGGAGTGGCCCAAGAGGAAGGTGCAGCAGGACCTGGTCCCAGATGACAAGAAGGTAGAACGGCTGTGCTGAGCAGCTGACTGCAGCTTTGTAGGCCTAAGTTTCGAAACCCTGGTTTTACGCACATGGCTACGTTTCTGTTCCCTGGAATGCCTAGCTCAAGTATGCGCGACCTGGACTTCCTGCTTTCAGTCAGGAAGTTCTCCGCAAGTGGAAGAATGAAGTTAAGCTCCAACACAGAGTGCAGTGTCCAAACCAGGTCAGGCAGCTGCTGGGTTTGAACAGGGAGAAACTGTCAGGAGGCTGTTTTGGTGGGAACATTCATGTGTGCATCCTGCAACAACTTTATGGTCTCTTCCAGGGTTGTGACTCTGTCTACTCCAGTGTCTCTGGGCTGAAAGCTCATCTTGGACTCTGCTCAAGGGTACTGTGCTTTCAAACATCTGCCTAATTGCCCTGTACATTTTAACAGCATTGTCTTCCTCAATGAATGCCCCGATTCAAAAAGTCAGATTATAGATTGTCATTGATTGGTTTGGAAAATGCACCAAGGTATGTTTGTATCATAAACAGATATGTTTTAAAGAAAACTATTACTGGGGTAGTTCAGTACCCTATATCGTTCTAGGATTTGACCCAAGGACCTTCGTACCTTAAGTTTAGAGCTGTAGCCAATAACGATGGGGTACAGTTGGCAGACCCTTGAGAGTACTGGCCCAGTGATAATTAATTATTGGCACTTATGTTCCTGAACCACATGGCTCACTGATGTCACACAGAAGGAAAAAGGTTGCTTAAGCTTTATATTAGTTACTCACTTTCTGTATGAACAAAATTGAATTGCTATTGGTTTCCTTTGTCCAGGGAGACTTTGAGGCAGGGAAGTACAAATGTTTGATATGCGAGAAAGAATTCAGCTCAGAGAGTGGGGTGAAATATCATATCAACTCCATCCATTCCCAGGTAAGTGATGTATAGAAATTTCATGAAAAGGCATGACTCAGAAGTTCAAGTGAAACCGTAACCTGCTCTCAAAAAAGTGACTGGTATCTTGTTGGATGGCTATATGAACGTCGCTTCAGTTCCCAAACCTCTCCTCAGGGGCACCTCGGCCATTCCATGTACTTGCTCACAACCAGCTCACTTAATTAATTAACTTAATTAGTTAAATAATTTGATGAAGCATTATTTAGCCAACTGTGGCTTGCCAGTGGCCAAGTCAAATAATGCATGAGTAAATTGGACGGTTACTGCAAATACCGGGGTGACTTTCAGAAACTAAGCTGGCACACTTATAATAAAATTATAGTTTTATATCAATATGAAGATCATTTAGACATAATTTTCTTTGACTGCCTCAAAATTTTGCAAAGTACTGTCATAAGGATGGACTTCCCCAGGTTATTTAAATTTTTCTTTTATTCAGAATACTTTTGTGCTGGTGTTTCAACAATGTGAAAGATGACCAGGAAACTAGCTGAGCGATGAGTGTTACCACTAACACGTGCTTGTTGAAAAAGCAAATAGCTTGTAGTGCATAGCCTGTAGTAATGTGATTTGAACCTTAAACATTGAACCAATAACCCACCGGGCAATATTTAGATATTTTATGTTTCTGCTCATATCAGGACTGGTTCATTGTAAGTTCTAAACCCTCTAAGAGCTTTGAGAAGCTCCGGAAGAGGAAACCCAAGGAGGACCGTGTTAAAGCCAGCGCGGAACAGAACCCATCCCTGAGGTTCACTCCAGAGCCCAAGGGCTGGCCGGAGAGGAAGGCCAAAGCTGGCCCTGTGTCCAGTGTGAAGGCAACGCCGGGGACCATGGAGGGAGAGCGGAAATCAAAGGAGGCGCCGGGCGGCCGAGAGAAGGACTGCTACGACTTCAGCGGGAGCGACAGCCCCAGCAGTAGCTCCAGTTCCAGCAGCTCAAGCAGTGAGTCCGAGGCCGACGAGCCCGAGCCCCCCAAGGTTGACAAGTGGGCCTTGAAGAGGCCTGTGGCCCAATCCAATACTGCTAAACAGGCCAAGAGCACCTCCTAACTCCACCCACAGGTCACTGTGGGAACTACGTCCCTGGATATTCTGACTCCTAAAATCCTATAAGGTCCCTTTATCCGTGTCACTTTTAAGGTGCTGCTTAATACCGCGGTAACAACTAAGCTCATTATTCATTATCTGTTGCAAATTCTGGGTATTACAATATGGAAGTTTCATCTTATTTTGACATCATGTCTGCCTACAGGAAAGTAGTTGAAAAATAAAATTGAAAATCTCATACAAATTTGTCAGCTAGGTAGTTTAAATCCTTTCCTCTAACGCAACAGTTGTGTAAAGATTAGTATATATGCTTTGGTTTATGATTTGTTGCAGCGAAGTTAAATGAAATGTACAGTACAATGTACATGCAGAATATATCATTCAATGAAGCAGTTCTAATATGAAATTGGAATCTGAATTATCCCCACCTGGGATGCACTTGGGGTCAAAATCAACCATGGATATTTTATTCCCATTGAATATTTTTCATTCATGGCCCAAAGGATACAGTGTCTCACCTTGAATTTTCCCGGTAATCTCAATGATCAGCTCATTCCTGCCCTAGACTGACCATTTGAGTGATTTGGCCTTTTGGACAGATTATCCTACATGTACCAAAAGACTGAGGACATGAACATGATCGCCAAGACTACAGGGTATCACTGTAAAGGACAAACCGAGTATGAATTCGGTTAGATGAGTCCCTGTTTTTCTTAATTGATTACCAAAGTCATCAAGGAGAACCCTAAATAACATTTCTTGTCTCTGTTGCCTTTATGTGTAAAAGAGTTATGAAAAATTGTTCGTTTTTCTGCGGGTGACTCGCATTGAAAATGGTTTAAAATCCAAGCTGAATAAGAAGTGAATGCAAAACCAAACAATGTTGAAATTTTCTTTATTGTCTTCCACTTGCAACCTTTTCATTTAGCCAAATCCCGGCTTAGGTTTCCTGCCAGTTTTGTAACCCCCCCACTGACCACATCACAGGCTATGTTAGTTGGTTTCTTTTCTGTATATACAGTGTATAACAATAGCATGCAAAATTATTTTACTTTCTTTGTCTGTTGGATTGTGGAGCATATTTACGCATAATGGAGTTATGATATTTGATTTAGTTCGTAATATTTGTGTATTTATGTTAAAGTATATGCTTCAAAATGAAGATAATATTTATGCTTTTCTAATCTGTTATAAGGTAGCTGTTACTGTTTATATAGACATTGCTAAGGTAGCTATTGTGGATCAATCCAGCAAGTCAGATTTAATAATCACAGCTTTTAACGTAACCGTATGTTCCCTTACCAATTCAAAATGCTATATTTCTTTCTAAAATGATTTTACACCGTTATATCGTTGTATGTTCATTTGGAAAAAGTGCTGTATTGTTTTAATGTTACTGTGTTCAATTTTGAAATTCTTTTAAGGGTCGTATATATCGCAGTTAATTATGGTAACCAAAGGAAGATGTATGCACTTTTAACTTGGACTCTACTGCTTGACCTTCCATATGAAGGAAAAGTCATCGTTGCTACACTTGATTCAGTGAGTTTTTATTTCCCTGTGTGTTATGCCAGTTTTTAAGACTATGCTCATAGCGTATTGCCATGCTTGACTCTTTTTATTTTCTAAAACGTTATTCTTTAAAGGAATTATATTTTCCTTTTTGTGGCTTCTTTTATCCTTAAACAATTAGACTGTCTGCTTTTGAGTAGATACACTACCACTTGAATTGCTTGTATTGCACTTGTATTGATTTGTATTATTTTGTATTATTCAAAAGCTCTCTACTATTTTCTAGGTAAAGGATATGGATGATTAACACCTTGAATTAAATGTACATGTAAACACTACTATTTGGCCTTATTGGGTGTATTTTTAGTTTGGTCTCCCAGTGTTCCACAGTGTGACAATGGTCAGCTCATATAAGCATAGCTAGTGAATGTTTGTAGGATATTGGGTTAGGATGGTCGCAGATGAGATGTAATTGCATTTTCAAAGTTAACTAGACATACTGTAGTACAGATGTACTAGCAGCTATAGTAAGTATTTCAAAGATTTTGCTTTTAAACATTTAAAGTAACTTAAGATTTTGTTTTAATATGAAAAGTACATTGGTGGTTTCTTCCTGTGAATATACAGTCTTTAGACATCAGTTACCTCTCGAACACTTTGCATTAGCCTAGTTAAATCGCTTCAGGTGGCTTACTTCGCATTTATCTTATACTTTTCACAGTCACAAGATTATAACTTTGAATTTAAAATTTCCAGTTATCAAGAATTATAAAGCATTTTCTGTATAATTTACTGGTCCCTATCTCGTATGCTTTGTCCTCCTATCTTCTGTTTATCTTGGCTGGGGTCCTGTCTTAAGGCACACGGCTGGGGTAAATATTGGATGAGAAGCTAGTCTATTGCAGGTTGTACACACACACACACACACACACACACACACACACACACACACACACACACACACACACACACACACACACACACACACACAAAAAAAAAAAAAACTAGCCAGAAGAAACCCACATAACATGGGGAGAGCATGCAAACTCTGTGACATTCTCCATATCTCTCTATATACAATTTATTAATGTATACTCAGTGTTCGAAAGCAAACTTTAACTGGGATTTGGAAAAGATGCACCCATCCATTGTTCCAAGGCAAATGTATACGTAGGGGATATTAGAATGACAACTTCTAGGAACCGGAGCGATGCTCTTGAAAGATTTCGGTAAATTTCTGTGCCTGACGACGCGCCCTCTTTAGGCCCTACCTGCGGTGAAGCGGTGAATTACAGACAAAGTGCAGCTGCACTGTCGGGTTTGTGACACAGGGGGCAGCAGCGAACAGGTCAAATCTCACAGAAAGAAATATGGACGCGCGGGCGCTAGTAGTTTACTAGTATAGTTTAGGACGACTAATACTGGACGTCACTCGCCGTTTCCCTGCCGTCTTGCTGGAATAATTATTGGTACGTGTCTCCAAAGACTCTGGCGTTCGGCGTATTTCACTTGCTTGGTTCGTTATACGGGTTTTTATGAGAAAACCCGCGTCTTTCATGGCGAATCTAAGCCCGGGGTTTCGAAACGAGTTATGCCGAAGCGGCAGGCCGTGTTGGCGGTGGACCGGAGCGGGGCTCTATACGCTGAGCCACCGGGTCCGCGAACGTGAACTGCCACTTTCGGCGGAGGTCTTTCGTGCGGAGGCTTCGGCTAACGCGATTTGACCAGTCGCTCAGTGATATACGACCGACCGGGATGCAGCCTACAGAACGGAGGACCGGCCAGCCTGCAAGCAGCTAGCCGGTTATTAAACCGCTGCCCCGAGCAGTATACCCCCTTCGGCGTACATGCTTTTCCGATAGACTAGCAGCTCCGCTTAGCGTCTTATTTCAAATTACCGAGTCAACATTTACGGTTGGCGTAAAAAAAATATTTCAGAGCAAGTGTCCGGCTAGCTACTTAGCAAGGTGCATCATGGTTTGCCCGTGCAGATCTCTAACTAGACGCAAACGCAAGCTAGTCAAACATCACTGCACATGGCATCACAAACTCTTGATTTATCTTGGTAATTTACGTCTGATTTTTTTTCCCCAAAAAAATACAGCATATTTGCTTCTGCGACGCATGCCTGCCACCGTTATGTGCTCGTTTTAAAATAAATACAACCTTGTGAAAATTATTGACTTAGGCATGATGAAATCAGCGTGCGTTGAGATACGGGATGCTGTATAGTGAAGTATGTGCACATCGTAAACTTAAGAGAAACTTTCATCGCTTGGTTGTGCTAACTGAAAGCGTAAGCTGTACAGTGAGTCATGGCATTGACTATGCTGTTCTCGTCAGTGAGGATCCCCATCCCGTTTCTGAAGCGCAGCAGTTGTAACGGACAGGAGCGATCCGGGCCGGGGATGGCATCTGCTATCCAGGAAGAGGGCAGACAGGGTGAAGAGGTCCAGGGCGTGTGTCAGGATCAGACTGGAAGCCAGGAGGGGTCACAGAGCCCTGTGCATAATGACACTGAGCTGCTGGGGGACAACGATTCTGGGGCCCCTGGAGGTGTGAAGAATGGAGATGATGCACCTGTCACAGGGCAGGATGAACATAAATCCACTTGTGAGTATTTGTGAGTGATCTACCAGAAAACAGACACCGTAATGCACATGCACTGCTTCACTTGAAGAATCTGAATGGGATCTCTCATTGGGCGATTTCCGTGGTTCACTCCTGCACACTCAGTGTGTGACACTGCAGAGTTACTGCATGTGGTGAACAAAACTCTTTAATCCTGAATCTTATGCGAGACTGTAGTTAGCGCCGGGAATAAAAATGAATTCAAAGTCTATTTATCAAATGCAAAACATTACAATATAAAGCAGTAGATGCAGGCGATGTAAGGAGAATTCTTGGGTAAGTAATAGGAATATGTTAAATACATACCATGCTAAAAGAAAAAATGGAAATGTGCATACTCTCCATTTGTATGTGTTGTGAGAGTGCGTGTAGATCTGACAACTTTTAGTCATTTCTGCGCCCCAAATAGGTCAGACGCTGGACAGCACCCAGTCGCTGTCTGAGTCTTCCATCTCTCACACCCCAAATAACCGCGTTCGGAGAAGGGTGGGCCGACCGCGCAAGCACCCTGTACCTGAGAGGCTGCCCGCCAAGTCCGTGCCCTCCACGCCGCCAAGCAGTTCAGAGAAGAATGAGGAGCCGATCCCAAAAACCCATAAGAAGAGAGGGCGGAAGTCGAAAATGGAGCTGCTAGCCATGGCCCTGGAGAAGGAGCGAGAGAAACAGGAGGCCGGCATCTCCACAGAGAACACGCCCTCCGAGGAACTGGAGATGACTCCAAGCGGCAGACCCAAGAGAAGAGCGGCTACTGTGTAAGGAGAATCCCTGCACCCTCCAGGAACCACGTACATATCTGTCACAACGCAGCACTCATCTTACCCACTAGTGATGGTGAGGTGCTAGTGAAGGGCCTGTTTATATGTATCAGGTGTGTTAAATTAGGGCTGCATCTAAGCTCTGACCTAGAGGTTAAGTAACCTACCAGGTAAACAACACCACTTCTGGCTATTAAGATATGGTTCACTTCTGGGATTTGAACCAGCAACCTTCAATATTATGATCCATCTGCTGCACCGCTTTGTCCGGAAGTCACATTCACTGGTTGTATACATTTGTTAAATTTATTTAAAATGTTTCCTTCTTAGAACTAGAAGGCAGTGGGAAGAGTAATGGTGAGGGAATGTGTGGCTCTTGTCATGGGGATATTCGGACACGCTTATGGCTTGAGTGTTCAGTCTGTGATTTTGTAAATGTAGCAGAAGGTTTTTTTTTTTTTTTTTTTTGATAAGGTGATGGGTTTAGTGTTCGGATGACGAGGTGTTGAAGTTGGTGAGATGCTTGTTGACCCAGCAGCTCAATGTCAGTGGTGCGTTGCAGGGCCAGGAAATACCTCCAGGCCCTAGTGGAGGAGTTGAGTAGTCACCATGGGAAGTCCGCCCAAACGGAGAGCCAGCCTGATAAGGAGAAGGTCGCTGCACGCCCGACCCAGAAGCCTGGCAAGAACAAGAAGCGGAAGAGGAAAGGCTCGGACCAGGACAGCGATGACGCCACTGCGGATGCCGACTTCGTCCCAGAGATTAGGGAGGAGGCAGAGAGTGAAGGGGAACCCAGCGAGGATGACTCCCTTAGCTTGGATGACGAAGACCGTGATTCCCGGCCCAGGGCCCAATTCCAGTCCGTGAGTGCTGCCTGGGCTAGTGCATATCCTAGTGTGTAAAAACCCACATTTGTGATCAGAAGGTTGCTGGTTCATGCCTCAGATAAATTCTGTCTTGACGTTGTTTCTCATTGTACCTCCTACGTTGTGAAAACGGACGGTGGATGTGATCCAGTAACCATCATAAACACACCATTAAAGTGGGGACAGTGTTACGAAAAAGCTCATAAACCCATGTTCCTTCAAAGCAGAAGTGGTGTTAGAAAATGTGTTTTAATTAGTGCCAGATCTACCCAAGTGCATTATGGGATGTTTTGGCATATAGTTGTCCTGCTTAAACAGGTTACTTGAAGCTACTGGAGTTATTTCCTACCTGTGTTGAATCTGTAGCTTCATCAGTTTCCTTAACCACTATGGACTGTAGAGGGTGTGTTTCGCTTCACTTCTAGTTGGTTACTGTTAGCTTAAGCAGTGAGGCAAAGATCCATCAGGATTATCCTTCAGTACCCGTCATCCCTCTTTCAGCCATACCCATGTCCTCAGCCTCTAGGCTGTTTCTTTGTATTTTTTTTTTTAACTTGAAAAATTTGTAAACTTAACCAAACACATTTTTTCCCCCAGGTTAAGGGTAGATACCCAGGCCAGGCTTCCAACGGCTTACCCAATAGCATAATGGGCCCGATCTGGTCCTGCACCGCTGCTACCAAGGAATTGTAAGCCCCCAATTTCTTTATGCCGCCATGTTATCATTATTTGGGGCTCTTCTCTGAATGTCAGGAGTTGTTCAGCTTGTCAAAAAAAACCCAGAACTGCAGGAAGACATTAAGTAGAGCCTCTTGGACATATTGGTCATCTCTTGTGGTTGCGAAGGAACGTGTTGGTACATTTGAAAATGGGCCGTCAGCATAGACATGACCCGGGCGTGTCTGTGTTTGTGTCCGTGTGTCGTCTCCCATACAGCCGTGAGGAACGTTACTCTTCCTGGGTCTTCCCAGAGTGGATACCGACAGCCAAAGACTGGAACTTCCTGTCAGGCCGGTATGTTTCCAAAATGTTGGGGGGAGGTTTATGTAGCTGTAATTGTATCGGTATAGACTGCTTTTTATATTTTTGGGTGCAGGATTATGTCGTACAAAAAAGTGTCACAGATCAGTAAGGGGGGGGGGGGTTACTGTGAGGGTTTGTAAAAAAATTGAAAAAAATTTCTGGAAATTACCTCCCCAGGAAAAAAAAACTCCACAGGGTGATGGAATACTGGCCTGCATGTTTGGGAAACACTATTTTTGGAGTGTGGCAAACTGGTTGTGCCAGAGAATTTGGTCCCTGTCATTTACCTGCTTGGTTTACTGACTTCAGTATCAGCCATACATAATTTGCAGAAAGAGTTTTTGCCTGCTTCCGCATCTGCTAAATCAGTTTATAATCCCATGTGACTGAACATGGGTATGTATAGGTCAAACAAAAAAAAAATACTGTGCAATATCTCCTCTGTAGCACAAGAGGGGGCCAGAGCACTAGCACTCGCTCTTTGCCACTATGTTGTTGAATACTGTCTAATAACGTGACGTATTTCGAAAAGAACGTAATGGAAAAGATTTTACAATTAATGACTGATTTGATGTGCAGTGAGGCTGAGAAATATTTACCTCAAGAAGAAACATCCCCAGCCTTCAAAATCTCACGGGAAGGCCTCAAAGAAGTACCGGATCTGCACAGAATTCCAAGGTAAGGGACCGTCATGCGCATGCCCTGGGAAGTTGTCAAGCATGCAGTGATGAAGGCATCATCTAAAAAGTGTCAAGTCTGGCAGAATATTAGTGGCGCATCCCAGCGTATTTTTACTTGTTCAGCGCACATGTTTAATGGCTCTGAGGATAGTCCCTCCTGCATCGTCCTGTTAGGTTTGGCCATCTACCTGCCCACCCTGAGCGCTGGGACACCGTCTTCTTTGTCGGTGGCCCGGTCTGGTCCATGGAGTGGTGTCCGTGTCCCGAGGGCGCAACGGCGGCCAACCAGTATGCCGCCATCTACTGCAACCGCGGCATGGATGACCGGCACAAAATTATGGGCACATACAGCGAGCCGACACTGCTGCAGATCTGGGACCTGGGCGCGCTGTCCTACGACGCATGGTATGCAGGCAAACATGTCCCACACACATAGATCGACGCAAATGTTTTTAGTGGCCCCGTGTGCTGTACTCGGTTGCATAAAATGTGTGTTTACTGATCACGGCTCCGCTCCCAGCCCCGCGGCCCCAGCCCGCCTGGCCTATGCGCTGGCGTTGGAGGACGGCTGCATACGGGACATGAAATGGTGCCCCAGTGGAGCGTGGGAGCTGCCCAGCACATCCAGAAAGGTACGCTCCGTCAGAGAAACAGTGCAGCAGCGTCACCGGGCTACAGCGCTCCCTTCCCCGTCCATCTTCTCTTCCCACCCTGACCCTCTCCCCTGGTCTCTGTCCTCACTCAGAGTCCCCTATTGCCCCGGCTGGGTCTGCTGGCCGCAGCCTTTTCCAGCGCCAAGATCGCCATCTACAGCCTGCCCCACCCGGATGCCTTGCTGGCCTACAGGAGGACACAGAATAAAGGTGGGGGGGGGGCACCATGTTCATTTTAAGAATGAAAGGGCAAAATGGAGATCAGCTGAATGCTGGTTTTGTTTTTGAATAGGTTATGTTATTGCAGTATAGTGACACATAGTGTTCCTAACCTAAACAACATTGCAATTTACCCCATCTAATCAATGAATAACGGAATACAGTGTGTATCTGCCTGTAGCTGTCTTCCTGTATCTGTCTAGTAGATTATTATCTGTATCAGGTTATATGATTAGTCGGTTTTACTCTTAATCCCATTAGATCTCGACCACCAAACATTTCCATCTGTATTTTTCTCCTTCCTGTAATTTCATAATCATATCTCGCCTGTTAGACATGTACCTGAATTTTTGAGGCATTCTGGGGAAGGTAAGCAGAAAAATGTGCTTTTAGGAAATGGGATCTGCTGTGCTCCGTCAGCAGTATGTTAATGTGTGAAAATGAAATACTGTCAAAGATTGAACTGCAGCGTGCTGTGCTGTCAGCAGGGGGCGACATCCCCACATCTTCAGACAACTCCAGTGTTGTCCGCATTGTTGAATTAGCACTAATTAGTTAATGCCGCATGGGATTGATTGAAAGTTAATTATAATCCGGCCTGCATTCAGCAGAGATTCTGAAGTTGTTAGACGTCCTGAAAGTTTTACGGTGTGCATAGTGTGTGTGTGTGTGTGTGTGTGTGTGTGTGTGTGTGTGTGTGTGTGTGTGTGTGTGTGTGTGTGTTTGTGTGCAGCTTTCCCATCGGGGAGGATGTTAAGTGAGGATGGGGCTCAATGAGTTTAGGTACAAAGAGAGGACCCTCTGTCACTTCAGAGCAGCCCAAACGACGCGGATGCAGGATCGTGTGTCCGCTTGGTGCAACATTCATCAAAGTCGCGCTGGCGTCGGCTGGCCTTGGTCCAGGAGATAAGGGAGGCCCGACTGGGGTTAATTAATGGCGAGGTGCCGTTCTTCACCAGCCGGCCTTTTCCCAACCATGGGCATTGTTCCCCCCCCCCCCCCCCCCCCCCACCCTTTAAGCGTAATTAAGCTCCCTGTCAGGGCCATTACAGCACGCCCAGGCCGCCCGATCTGAAGACGAGGCTTTGTGCTGGGAAACGCCTCGCCTTCTAATCCACGAGAGACACTTCTTTATGTGTTTTTTTTCTGTGTCTGAAGTGTGCCGTCATCCCAATTTATCCACAAAGGTGAAGCGTCGCTCACTGTAGGAAGTTTACGTGTGTGTGTGTGTGTGTGTGTGTGTGTGTGTGTGTGTGTGTGTTTTTATTGGTCCATTAACTAGCTGTAGCCTTTACACTGCCTTTGGTTGATTCTTTTTTGTGTTATAATTAATTGTTCAATGACCTTTGCTGGCTGTTTTGGTTGATTTGTGATTTTGTTTGTTTGTTTTATGGGAAGCAGGGAGTGGTTTTCTTATTTGATAAAAGGTCACGGTGGTCTATCTCAGGGTGTGTGTGGGAGGGGCTGTTTCACATGCCTACCTGCCAGCAGAGATATGACCTGAATGGTGGGTTTCATGTCTGGGGTCTATTTTAACATCGTCTGGAATACAGTCTGAGTGCTTCTCTGTACAGCACAGCTTGGCCTGCGCACATTCAGCCAAGCGGGAAATTAGCTCGGCGTTTTTAAGAACTGGTCTGTCTTGATACAACCCATTGTGTCCTGAGCTGGAATTTCACTCACCCTCGGCGAGGGATGGGTTAACCCGGCTAGGATCCTTCCCGGCTTGCTGACTTCAGAGTGTTCAGCTCAGATAATTAAAAATAGCTTTTTTTTGTGTGTATGTGTGTCTGTAAAAATCATGGGGGGGGGGGGGGGGGGGGGGGTTATGCTTCTTGCTCAATGGAGATAATTTACTGGCTCGTTCCCATCAGACAAGGATCTATAATTGAAATGACAAAAAGATGCATCGCTACGTGGTTGTTAGTGTTTGAAGCCATGAATTTCGGCCTACTACCCAACACCCTTTCCTCCTGGGGCTGTCAGTCAGGAGAGGCTCAGTGAGCCTTGTCGGAGAGACTTGCAGCCTGTGGTCACAGGTCAGGAGGAGAGTAGAGAGAGGAAGCAGGTTTGGTGAGGCCGCTCTCCACCAAGGGGGGGCTGGGGGTCACAGGAGGTATTTATGGGATCCTGTGTACTGCCTCTTTGTACCTGACGCCATGAGTGACATGTTGCCCGTTCAAGTCCCAGGGCAGATATGCTGTTGTTTCCTTCATTAATTGAGCCGTGTGGCCAGAGAAGAGCAGTCAACGCCCCCTTTCCCAAAAATCATTTCTGACAGCTGGCATTCTGAGTGACACCTGAATCGCTTTAGTAGGGAAAAATGCAAATGAATGTAAGGTACAAGTGAAGAATTAAGCTGTAGATGTAACGTGTTTCTCCAGTGCTCACCCAGAAAATGCATGCATCGCTGCAGCTGCCTGCAATGGTGTGGTTTTGCTGGATAGAAACTGGTAGTAAGCAGTAGAAATGCGATCTGAGGATCTGCGACCTGAAAGGCACCGTCTAGTGGAAGTCATTCCTGTGAGTTTCTGTATTTTCTCTTCCTATTTGCGGTGCTGATTCTGCGCCGGCAGTCCGATCAGCGGCCAGTATTGAAAGAGTGTGGTCTTCAAAAGGATAAATCTGGAGCTGCCTGCCCTGTGATTAAGTGCTGCCCCTTGTGTGCACATCCATAACGCTGGTCACAGAATCGCGATGGCCACTCAGTCTGCCGTACACCTGACTTTGTTAAAGGAGCGTCTGCAGCGGGGGTCGGGAGACCCACAGTCTTCCTCACCGAGTCACGGCACGCCATTTGGTTGTCGTGTGTGTGCATGTGTGCGTGCGTGCATGCGTGCCTTTCCTGTCTGCGGTGTGTGTGTATAAGTGAGAATGCCTTTCTTTGGTGTGCGTGTCTGCCTGTCTCCGGTGTCTGTGTGTGTGTCTGCCTGTCTCCGGTGTCTGTGCGTGTGTCTGCCTGTCTCTGGTGTCTGTGCACGTGTCTGTGTATCTGAATCTCTGTCTCCGGTGTCTGCGCGTGTCTGCCTGTCTCCGGTGTCTGCGCGTGTCTGCCTGTCTCCGGTGTCTGTGTGCGTGTCTGCCTGTCCCTGGTGTCTGTGCGTATCTGTACACATCTGTGGTCTCTGTGTCAGCAAGGAAGTACCTGTAGTGTTTCTGTATCTATAGACATGTGCCTGTAGTCTGCATACATGTGTCTGGGTGTCTCTCATGACGCGTACATGTGCTGACATGTGTGCTGCTTACACAGTGCACCACCCCAAAAGCAGTTAGCCGCTCTGTCGATGTAGAATGGAACCTGGTCCTCTCTGTGTTCCCACAGGCGCAGTCGACGCCGAGCAGCACATATACCAGGTGAGTCAGTGCGGCATGAAGCTTAACAACCTGGATTATACCCTGTACGCTGATCTGAGAGCTGATCCGCGGAGACCCAGCCACAGCGAAAGCAAGACTGAAGCACCACGGCGTCTCCTAACCCCCAGGTCCACAGTGTGGCTGTCCTGAAGCTGGGCTCCATACAGGCCGACCACGACGGCCGCAGCGGACAGTGCTTGTGCCTGGACTGGCTTCCTGTCAACCCTCACAACGTCCTGGCCGCAGGCTTCTATGACGGTATCTGTCCTGTAGCGGCGACAGGCAGCCCATTCTACATAGCAGATTGTTTTATTCAGAGTGTCCCACAATTGCAACAGGAGGGGTAGCCAGTCCCTGGGGCAGTTAGAGGTTAAGGGCTTTGCCCAACGATGATGTCACTCTGTCAGCCCTGTGATTGAACTGGTAACATTCTCATCACAGGCACAGGGTCTTAACCTGCTGCACCACACACCTTCTGCTGATGTACCGGATGACCTCCTGCACGAGTTCCTGTTGGAGCTCCTTACTTACATGATTATACAAATGTCATTAATCTCAATAAGGCGTAAGGTCATGTGGAAGGTGGTGATATTAAACTTCAGAGTGTAAAATCCATCCAATTATCGAGCGAGTCGACAGCCTGTGCCAGGAAGCACAGGGCCTAAGGCAGGGGGCGCTCTGCATGGGGGGGGCAGGTTCATCGCTGAACACACAGTCACACGCAACGTGGTCAATTTAGACATGTCAGTCCACTTAAACTTTATGTCGTAGGAAGGAAACCCCACACAGACTCGGGAAGATCATGCAAGCCCACAAACCCGCAGTGCTGCCCACTGAGCCACCGCACAGCCTTGTGGGAAATCCAGTTCATTAGTATTGATTTGGCTCTCTCTCCCCGATATATTTACCTGAATAGTGCAGCATAGAGCACAAAGGTGGGCTACAGCCCAACTAGGGTGCTGGTCCATAAACCGGTACTCGGAGACCCCCAGACGGTCCACGTTTTTATTCCCTCCCACTGGGGGTCCTTGAGGACTGATTTGAGCAACACTGCAGGCAGTTTAGAGAACAACCTGCATGTCTTCACATTGTGGGAAGAAATCGGCGTGACACCGAAAAATCACACAGACCCTAAGCACAGAGCAGAGACAAGATTCAAACCCTCGACCCTCAAACTTGCAGGCAGCAGTGCTACCCACTGCGCCACACCTAACCCTCCCTTCTGAGATACTAGGTTGTATTAAACCCTGTTTTTCGTGCTTCTGAAGGCACGGTGGCACTATGGAACCTGAACACCAAATCAGTGCTGCAGCGGGTGCGATCTCCCAACGGCCGCGTGGTCATGTACCCGTACCACTGCTTCCTAGCTCACGACAGCATTGTCCGCGTGCTGTGCTGGTGCAGGGCCTCCAGGTAAGTGCGACCTGCATGACCGTGTTGGGAAAGAGGGAGGGATCTGAATGTGAGAGGCTGCGTTCAAGGTTCAGTTTGGACTGGGGATTAGGTTACCATTACGGTTTGGCTCAGAGCTGGAATGTGGGAGAGAATTAGGGTCGAAGTTTGGATAAGGAATGAGATTTGGGCTGGCGCTGGAGTAAGGGTTGGGGTTAACGGTTGTTGTTGTTGTTGTGGTCAGGCTTGGCTTCAAGTTAAAAAACTGTTTGGAATTTCAAGCAAACTCACTTTCTCATCACTTTCAAACCGCAATTCCAGCACAAATGAAAGTAGGCATATTACCAGAGAGCCTTGGCATCCTTCCCTGACCCTTTTATTTTGTTATTTCTGTTTGTTTTCTGTGTATTACTGTTCCCCCGCCAGAATGGGCGGTGTGGGGGGGGGTCAGATCCTATCTCACCCTGGTGTGTGATGCCCAGCAGGCTGCCTTCACTGCTCCCCCGCCTCCTCTGTAATGACACGTTATCTCCAGGCCGCTGGAGCTCCGCCATTAACACCTCATATCCAGTATCCAGCCTCCAGCGCTGTGCAGCCACATTTCTAACACACACACGCACAAAGCCAGTTGCTTAGGGTACAAATGCAGTACAGTGAGGGGGGGGGAGCGATCAGCCTGGGGGGAGGGTTGGCAGATGGCTAAGTTTCAAGCGCAGAAGATAGGAATGGACACCTTTCCGACATCAGCAGACTCATGAAATTTGTGTAAATGCTTTTTGGTGGGGAGGAGGTGTGGATTATGTTTGTAGTAAACTGAGGGGACCAAATGTTCCCCACTATGTAATAAAAACATCGTTTTGATGTTGTGGGGACCACATTTATATATATATATATATATATATATATATATATATATATATATATATATATATATATATATATATATATATATATATATAAAAATGGTGTATCAGTGATGCGGAGAGTTCAGCAGGGAGACTGGGGAAGAAGCTGCTTCTCAGCCCACCAGTGTCTGTAGTGGAGGCATCTCTACACCCTTCCAGATGAGACCAAGAGACGTTCCCTTTATGTTCTTGGTCTATCCCAGTGGCTGTGCGTGGGTCACAATGTATGGGTAGATGCGATGTCTCTCCCCAAACAACTCCTGCATATGTCTGCATGCCACCACCTCCTGCACGCGTGTCCTCCATGTCTCCCACAGCGACCTCCTGGTGACGGCCGGCGACGACAGGAAGCTGAAACTGTGGGACCTCAGGAAGACCTACGAGCCGGTCAACACCTTCAAGCGCTACCTGTCCACCGAGATCTGCTGGCCGCTGCACTACTCCGGCCTGTGGGTGGCAGAAGAGAGCTGCTATGCCACGTGAGTTGGTTTCAGGAGGCGCCCTTCATGTGCAAAGCGAAGGAGGCAAAGCTGTTCCCTTTACCATGGTATCTGCCTATTGACCAAACTACAATTGAAGAAATGCATCATAAGAAGGTTGTGCGTATTTTAAGTTGTTTTTACCTCTCATTTCTAGGCACGGACAGCATGGAATCCATTACATAGATTCAGGATACTTGGGGTTCAAGCCATTTTTTGTGGCCCCCAGAAAAGGAACAGTCTGGGTAAGTCACGTACATCCATCCATCCATACGTTCAACGTCCTTTTGCCGGACAACCTCTCCTGGAGCTTTTTCCAGACAACACAGGGTGCAGGGTGGGGGTGCCCCCTCCGGAGTACACGTCACTTAGAGCACAGATCATATATTTCACAACAGTATTAAAATCTTCGCTTATGTGGTGAAATATGCACGTGTCAGTGTCACGGTCTGAATTTCTGGTGCGTTTCAGAGCATGTCTTACTCCGACTGGCTCAACACCTGCGTGCTGGGCGACGGCACCGGCGAGATGATCGTGATCCTGCTGCCCGACACGTCCTTGAACCCAGCCAACCTGAAGCGCACCTCCGACAGACGATTTGTGCGTGACGTAGCCGCGTGGCGTGGGGTCCATGCTACCCAAGCACCGTCGGCCCCAGGCCCCGTGCTTACCTCTCTATCTCTCCCAAGCAGCCGGTGCACAGAGCAGAGTTGGTCCCGTTCGGCCCAGAGAAGGAAGGCGGGGAAGCGAGGGAGGAAGGGAACTGTGACGCCAGTAACGGGCCAGTCAGGGAGCCGCATACCTACGCGGAGCTCATCAAGAAGTACCGCCTCCATTTCCACGATATGGACCTGGTGAGTGTCACTGTTCTGGCCGCTGTCTCGGCCACAGAGGGCTTCTGTAATCCACGTATGGCCGCTGTCACGCGCTATTACACATGGCCGGCGAGTTGCAGAGGGACCATGGATATATGAGGTTAATTATCCTGCGGACACACCTGAGCGAGCCGTCGGTGTCTGCTGATTGGGGGAGGGGCGGGATTACTGCGAGAGGTACCGCCTCTCATCATCCAGGCAGCCAGCGAGGGCTCATCCCTGGGGTAGATTAACAGCTGCATCCCTCATTAATTAATCTTTCCGCCCACCACCACACCCCCCGACCATCTGTTCCCATGTGTTCTACCAAAGTAGAACCACTACTGACAGAAACACCCCCCCCACACACACACACACACACCAGTCAGCACCCTGTAAGTAGCCCATTATCCGGGATACCATGTCTGGTGGTGACTCCTTGGGTATCGAGCACCGTGGAGGTGGGCTGGTGAGCAGAGAGAGCCAGGCGTGTGTCTCGGCTAAATGATTCCTGCCTCCCTCTGAGTTGTACTGGAAGTGAAAGAGAGCAGCTGCTCGAGTGAAGGGAGCCATATTTACCGCCACGGCGTGAGCTGCGGTCCGGCCGCTCCAGCGGCAGAGCATAGCCTTCGGGCAGCCGAGGGATCCTGACATTGCGGCACCTGTCCTTCACCAGCGGACCTTCAAGAACGCTCAGCAGAGGCCATCAGTCAAGCGCATGCTGGCCACAGAGGCAAAAGGCCCTACGTCCTTGGAAAAGATGCCGCTGGAATCCCTGCACAAGGTCAGTTTACATTCCCCTCTGCAAAGGGAGTACAGTCTGTATCCTTCAACACAGTCAAAGCACAGGCACGGCCCTCTGCATAGAACTCAGTAACGCTGCAATTATTTATTGCATTTGTTTTATTATTTTGCTGTTTATTTTACCTTTTCTTTTGTCTTGCACCGTCTCGTCTTATTGCACTGCTGTTTGTTCCGCACTGCACTTTGTTTTCTTCCGTTGTTTGGGGTTTGTGCACCTGTCCGCTCCCCTGCAACTCGGGTACAAGAATCTCACTGTATCCCTGGGACACAAACTTGAGACGAAATCCCATTTGGACGTTAATTCAGCACGATGCCGGGAGAATAGTACTAGTGGCAGAAGTAGCTGACCTGTCTTCTGGCTCGCACCTCCTGCTATTCATTCTTTTCTTTGTTTATTTCGTGATCTATCAGAGGAAGAATGAGTTTCAGTTCCCTTCCGGAATCTTTCTCCCCGGAAGTGAGCAGGCAATCATTGGTCACCTTGGTCATGTAGGTTTTGCATCTGTCCTCCATAATGGAGAACACAGCCCGGATCTCTGATAGCCAGCGATGAAGACAGATAAAGAGTAATGGAGCGTAAAATGAAGAAACGTCACCGCGGGTCATACTGGTGAGAACGTGGGGATGGAGGAGCACTGGGAAGGGAAGAGAGAAGCAGGCTGCTTTCTCTTTTTTTCCTCCTGTCATCCCCATTTATGGATATGGACTTCCTGGACCGATTACGCCAACCACTTCTCTTCGTTAGGCATATCTTGACCTTGCTGAGTCCTGTGATAGTCCATTAGAATTGACTGCAATCTTGACAAAAAAAAATGAGAGAGAAAAAAAATCATTTATCCTGAACCTTTAAGAGATGATCATGGCTGGGAGGGAGTTGCTCAGCTGACACTTAAAGTCTGTAACTAGCATGTTGTTCTACGGTACAACAGAACTGCACCTCCTGGGATGCTTTGGGATGAGTTAATGACTTTTTTTTTTTCTTTCTCTGATCTGCCGCCGCAGGTACGGCTGAACCCCAACCTCAGCGCACAGAGCTGGGTGCTGTCGGCTGGACACGCGGGCCTGGTACGCGCCCACTGCCTGCGCGCCATGCACAGCCCCATCGTCCATAAGATGGCGCAAGAGAGCCAAGCACAGTTCGCTGCCATGTTTGTGTCTCAGGGAGCCGCGGCCGATGAGAGCGTCGCCACAGCTGTCCGGCACAGTACTGAGACTGTGGTGGAGCTGGTGTGATGTCACAGTAGCCTTTCCCCGCCCCCTCAGACTTTAAATGACCTGGCAGGAACAGTGCAGATGACAGGAGCTCACCTTGACTGGTCTCCCTGGCGGTTTTTGTACTCGGCACTCCTGCTTTTGTTTTTATATAGATTTAAATTATTTTAAGGTGGGGGGGCAAAACACTATTTTGATAAAGCTCTGAATTTTTTTTAAATGCATAATATATATTTTAGCATAAACTTGTTGTTGATTTGTTGATGTAACAGTTCCGGATACATGGAAGCTTCACCGAATACCAAAAGAATTTTGTGTTGCATTCATCCCGAATGCTGACCCATTCACTTCCAGTCTATATTAAACTGTATCTTTTTTAACTTACACCTGGGTTCAGTTGTGCATGAGCAAAATTACCTTTTACGTAGGACTAGCCTTTTTGTGTATTTGTCAAAGTATGGCGGGAATAACTGCGAGCAGCATTAAGGCCTTTCTAATGTGTGCCCTGTGTGTAACGGGGGGGTCTTTTCGGTAGTTTTCTTGGGTCTCCTTCGAAATCCCGATTTAATCCACCACTCCATTCAAGGACTGACCCTGAGAGTGACAAAGCACACAGGCAGTAAAAGCCGTTATAAAATCCCAGCAGTGAAGCATCCTTCCTGTCACGCCCTCCAGCATTTACCGGCGCAGCAGGCCCCCGGTCGCCAGTCTCCGTAAGATTTGTGCCTGCGATGCTGATCGACCAGCCTTATCTTAAACTGTTTTCTAACTTCTTGTTTTAAAGCTGCCATGCGTCAGGAATCTCTACCCCTAATTTTTATTTAACCCTTTGTGCTAAGGTTTGTTAATCCACGGCTACATCTGTTGGCGACACTTTCATTGAGGGGACACGAGTAACTTAGTAACTCGATTACTATTCAAGTACTAATCATGAGTAAATATGAGGGACATGAACCATGAGTAGCTGCATGAAATACCTTAACCGTTATGTTTGATTAGTGATGAATGAACATGGAATCAGTACAAAACTAACATTTAATATATTGATTAACCAGAAATGAAGAAAGTAGTACAACATAATTTGGGCCACCTCAGTGTTGCCCATCAGTTTATACACTTAAGTGCCCTTTTCCAGCCATATGATGTGATCCAGGTTCTTACCCACTCTACTGCCCAGGTTATTTGCTATTTTAGTACAGCTGTTGTACGAGTGACAATAACTATTATATAATAATATGTTAGTATGATTTGCTCTTGCTCTAGTACAAGCCTGTGCGATTATTTTCTGTGGAGGCTTCGGCGTGTCAATGGACCATTTTTAAATAATTATTTTCATGTCTCATGAAAGCTACGGGACGCTGGTGTGCACCGGTCGGCAGTGGACCATGCAGTGGTGCACCGGTCGGCAGTGGTGCAGTGACCAGCACTGTCGCCTCACCGTTCTGGTCCTAGGTTTCAGTCCTTGCTGCAATCTCATGTGTGTGGAGTTTGCATGTTCTCCCCATGTCATCATGGGATTTCCTCTGGGTACTCCAGTCCCCCCCCCCCCCCCCACAATCCAAAAACATGCTGACGTTAATTGGAGTTACCAAATTGCCGTAGGTGTGCATGTGTGGTTGAAAGGTGTGTGTGTCTTGCGATGGGTTGGTGCCCCATCCAGGGTTGTTCCCTGCCTTGCACCTGTAGCTTCTAGGACCCTGGATGAGAGTTAAAATAGGCTTGTTAGATTTTACTTTCCTGGAAATACATGCAGAAATGAATAGAACCAGAGCATTTTCATGCTAAATTTAACCTAAATATTTAATAATTCATTGAAAATTGTATCTGCAAAAAACTTCATCTTTATAGATTTGAACGTGAAACATTTTAAATTATTATTTTAATAATCAGATGAGCCAGTAAAATATGTCTGCTGGGCGAGTTTTGCCCAGGTCTGCCCTAGTGTAATTACCTACGGAATTCAGCTTAATTAGGCATATTGCTATCGCAGGTATTACAGATGAGGTTAGGAATGTGAAACCTTGTTAATGTTATTCCAGTGGAGTTCGGTAGATGTTGATGAAGGAGGAGGATGTTCTTCGTTACCTTCACAGCCACTGCAAGGATCACAGCCAAACTAACCCAACCTTAGAGCTGACATGTTTATTTAATAATAATTAATAATATAATATTGTGGTTGATTTTTGCCTATAAGTAGACCCAATACGATTTCTTTAAGGATTGGTATACCAATAGCTAATAAGCCTTATGTCACGATCGGTCGCGGAGGCAAGCGGCGATCGTGCTGGCAGGTGTGGAAAAAGCAAGCGAACAGGCGAATGCGGGGCAAAACGGGAGTTTACTCGAATGACAGGGTGTAGGAAACATAGGACGCTAACTTACATCAGACACTGACTAACATCAATGACAGACAATGGACTCGGGTAAGACACGGACTGAAATACACAGGACTGAGCAAATTAACTAGACACAGCTGGGTACAATCGGGAGAAAACACGTGGGTAATCAGGGGGCGTGGCACACAGGAGGAGCGGACGAGCCGGGCATGACACCTTACGTGTTAATTAGTCATTTTATTGGAACATACAATTGCATTTTATTCAGCTCGTATATCAGGCCACCGATTTTTAACAGACGGAAAATGTAAACTCGGATCCTTGCCACAGAGATGAGTTGGGCATCATATTTTAATACCATTTTATTACACTTTGCGGCACACAAATTCAGATTGAATGAAAACGCTTTTCAAGCAACGCATTTGCCGCGTAAGTTTTATTTCAGTTTACAAAAACAAACATTCAGACAAACACTTAGAATACCAAACATCTTCGTATAGGGACGCGGATCATATGTATACAGTGACATCACCATAAATCGGATACACTTACATCTTAGAGACATTTCTGACAGTTAATATTTTATTTAGACAGTTTCACAAAGCAGTCGTACACCAAAACATATAATGTTTGTTTTTTTATTTACAACTCGCGGTACATCACTGAGTTACACCAAGTCGACGAACAAGTTAGAATTTAGTATACAAACGGCAGATTGATCTGATTTATAAATATCGTAAATTGTAGATTAAACAGAATAGTTTCTAAGTTTAGCTATAGGGAGAACTATGCAAAAATGGGACACATTTTTGGTAAATGATTTAGAAAAATCTCATGAAAGCCATTTGTTCAAATTAATATTTTTTTCTGCCATTAGCTGCATGTCTCCTTAATAGGATTTGCGTGGACAATTAAACAATGTATGTAATATTTAAGAGTTAAATGGGATAAAACATAGAGAGGCACCTCTCATTTCTTGATGAGCATGTTCAGGTAAAGTGGGACGGCTCTTCTGCAAAAGTGGGACAGTGTTTTGTTTTGTTTTTTGAAGAGAGGCAATATATATTTCAAAGCAATATTTTATTTACCAAGAAAACAAACCATAAATAAATTCAGTATAAGATTTTGTTCTTAATATCCAGTTACTTCAAATAACTAATTGTTTTTGTTTAACGTCATGAGTGTCTCGAAATCTCCATGAAACATTCCTTGGTATATTTTGCCGACCTTTTAGTGGGAGGGGTGTGGGGTTCCCTTAGTATTTTTACATGTAAATTATGTAGATCGGTTTACCCAACTCATCGATCGCGATTGACTGGTTCGCCATCAATGAAATACAGTATAAATCTTTTTATCGTACCGTGATCTACCTAGAAACACTGTCGATCTCGATCGACAAGTTGGGTACCCTCGATCTACAATATTTACATGTAAAAATGTGTCCCCATTTTACCTGAAAAGTACTTTCTCACTTTTACTACCACCTTCAGCAAAAGTGGGACAACACTAAACACAAAAGCAAACAAAAATATATATTTTTTCCAAAATGTGCTTTATTTTTTAAAACAATCTCCAGCCTTTTTTCTTACAAAAGTAAAACACAATATACCCCATTATATGCTTCTAGCAGCCTTATCTTTCGAAAGGGTTATTTCGTTTGTCGGTCCACTTGCCTGCACAGCGTGTCTTGAAATTCTGAACACAGCCGTCAAAAATATGTTGCACCAATGAAAACAGATGGTGAAGAGCAAGTCCTGTTGCGTAGTATGATTTTAGCACTGTTTGTTTTCATTGGTTGGTGATCTTTAAAAGTAGCATTGGGCAAAGCTTAAATGTCCCACATTATCCGATGTCCCAGTTTTGCTGAACTACCCTACTTTCTGGTATTTGCCGACATATTTAGCGTTTGACCTTTGGAGTTTCCTAATTAAATGGCAGTCACGCGATTCTTTATTTCCCATCGTAGTTTCATTATTATAAGTTCTTTGTAAAAATAAATATGACAAAATATTAATTTGAACAGGTTCGATCTTGTATCAGTTTCGGGATTTTTAAAAAATTTATTGCAGTGTCTATTTTATTATAGTAATCTAGCATGTCTTCCAAACGCCACTTTAATTACCAGTTAAAATGAATCTTAAATATATATACGAGGTTCCTGCTATTTCAGCCATCAATTAACGTTCATGTAGCTATTTTGATTTTAAGTTTTTGTAACGTTTTGATTCGTAAGTACTGCGCAAAGTTATCTGTTCTGTATTTTGTCTTCGGTAACATTTTCCTGTTAAAGTTCAACATCGTTATCCTGCTTCGCAACCTGTGACTGGTTTGGCAATTCAAGTGACAAGAAACAAAGCAGGGATTTCCTGGTCTTTTTCATTGTAATACCGTCTTATTTAACAATTAAATTTTTTTTTATCTGCTACAGTGTTCCTCTGATCAGTAAGAACAAAAAGATTTTAAAAAGACTTAACCACAATCCGTGTTTAATCCGAATGACAAAAATATGAGAAGATCGTTGGTTATCATCTTTAGGTTTCATTTTGATTGCTTTATTCATTGGCTATTAATTTGGTTTAAAAATGAAATATTTACATCTAAAATATATCCTTTCCTTATATCAAAATTGACCAAAATATAGACTTCTGCAATAATATTCAGTGATAAATAGCAGCTAAGTCCTCAGTTTGTAATATTCTTATATTGGCAGTCTGATCTGTAGGCATTTCAGGCCAAAATATATCCCCAGCATTGCCTAAATTAACAAGAATGCATCAGCCACTTCTCTTAAAAAAATGAATTCATATTTTTATACTGCCGCCACCACGATGTGCGATGTTCTACATCAACAATCCGATAAAGGCATCAAACACGACAAAGTATCTGCATATGTTGCAAGCAAATTGCGTCGCCGTGACGCCAAGGAACGTCGTTTGACCTTTGTTGCTCTTAGCACAATACACATCACTGTACATATTTTATTTTTCCTCTTTTATATGCATGTTTTTCTTTTTTTTTTTAGTTACATTTACGATCACAAACACGCCTGGATGCCGACCTCCCCCAGAGAGGCACATGTAAGGGTGGGAGAGGGTGTGAAACCTTGGTGGGTTTGCTCTGTCCAGCGCTGGGAGTATTCCAGACCTCTGGAATGTAGTTTAGACAGTAATGGGGGTGATACGACCAGAAGGGAAGCACCACGTAGTGGAGGAGGAAGAGCGTTAAGCACTCATGGGGCAGAATGTACTGTCATTTGGAGTAACTATAATCTTAAAGGAGGAGATCTTATTTTAAACAGTAATGTTTACATTAATGCTAAGTTTTATTGTGTTTTCCTAAATAAGTTTTTATTGTGGACCGTCTTGCATGAAAGTCTTTCATTATCCTTGCACAGAAAAGTGCGTGTAAAGATTTAACTCTCAGATCAAAGCCCCTACACTGAAAGCTGGTGCATGACGTCCTACGCAGTCTGAGTCTTTAGGAGGGGCTAACGTGTAGCACCATTAATGTAGCTTAGCCTAGCTGCCTCTTTTACGTTCCTGGTGTAAATCAAGCTGGTAAGTTTGCAGTTTTTAAGCTGTCGTTTGGTGAGTGAGCTTCGGTTATTCCTCTGTTATAATCTGGGGGCGGTGGGGGGGGGGGGGGGGGTGGCCTGTGTGTGTAATGTGTCTAATGAGATTCTTCGCCTTTTGTGTAGGGGGACTTTTGTGTCATTTTTTTTTCTGATAAAAACTCTTCGATAGGCACATTTCACCACTGTGTTTTCCCGCCTAAGCATCTGATCTGGAGTAGGACCAGGGGTCTAGTGAACTTTTCAACCCAAGCAGCAGACGCTGGTGTCCTTCACATATTTCTCACTGCCATGTCCATTTCTCCTGCCCCCTTGTAATCACAGTGCTATTTTTGTGCATTCGCTGTCGCTTTTCTAAAACATGCCAGATAATCAGAGCCGTCCTTGCGCCATATCTGTGTGTTATCATAATGGAAAAAGCAATATTGGCCAAATAAGGAATTTCCCCACCAAACTGCCAAGGTGAATACGCATTTGAGAGACCAAAACTAGTCCTCAGTATTGTATTTGATTTTTGTTTTCCAGAAACTGGACAGACAAATGTCTTTGGTGTGGCAGCAAGCTCGTTTGATGTAGCTCTACAAAGGCCAATGGACTGAAACACTTTCCGACTTTACGATGTTGGTGCTCTTAGACGTAGATTCCAGTTCTGGCTTGGAATGCCTTTGGTGGTTGATTACAATGAGTATGGGACTTTGACTCTGGCGAGCCGCAGTAGGTGCTCTCATACCTCTGAGAGGCCTACCTGCAGCTGTGAAGGCCTCAGTCTATGGGGTCCTGGCAATGGACACAGCGTTCCATGTCCTCTGTGTAGTGCTCCACTTGGATGGTCGTGCTGTAGAAGCCAAACTTGGTTTGAAGGATCTCCGTGGCTTCCTTTAAGACGCTCTGGGGGTCTGCATTCTCTTCTGGAGAAGGAAAAACAAAAACGACATTGAAGAGGTCGACCTGATAGAAAAGGGAGAATTATTTATCAGATGGCAGGAAGTCGACATGCTGATGGTCCTGTCTCACCTATGGCCACATGCACAGACAGTAGAGTCTGTCCCAAGGTCAGAGCCCAGAGGTGTAGGCTGTGCATGGCCTTCACTGCCCTCAGTGACAGCAGCACCTCCTTCACAGAGTTAAACTCCACCCCCTTTGGTGCTCCTGTATGGAGACAGAGAAGGGTGACTATGGACCATGCATGTAGGTATATCTGCAGGTCTTCATTTTGCCTACTTTACGTACAGGCTGAAATTATTCAGTCTGGTCTCTCAATGCTAAAGTTGTTTATGATTTAAAAAGCTGAGGGAACAGGTAGGCCTATATTGAAGGTCCTTAGAACTGTGATTGGAGCCTGTTTTAAGATGTTCTTAATAAAAAAATAAATTTTTGCAAATTTAGAGGGTGCAACTTGAGAGGATATGTTAAGAGAGATTAGTAATCATTATTTGAAGCAAAAGTCAAAACAAGAGCGAAGAGTGTCCCTATCAACCCTGGGGGGTACTGTGTGTGTTCGGGGGTGCAGGAGGCTAGAGGCTGATTTGCTTCCCGCCAATGTTGAAACAAAACCGAGTCTATTGGCCAAAAAAGTATGATGAGGGTGAAATACAGGGTCATTACCTTCCATTAATATCCGGAAGACGTCCCTCAGTATCGTGATTGTGGTTCCCAGGACGAATACAGAGAACAGGAAGGTACAGATGGGATCTGCGATCTTATATTCAGGCTGAGAGGATATAGAATTAAAGTAATGCATCGATTCACTGAAAAACAATCACAAACGCCATACTTAATACTCCAGGTGTAATAACACACTATGGTTCTGAAATTAAGCCTTGGACTTGAATCGGCTATTTAGAGCAGGTTTGTCCACTTTGTTCAGGATTGGCCATCAGTAGAACAGAATAAACGTGCTGGGAAATGATTTCCTGGATTTGTGTTATTACACAAGAAACTTAGAATCCTTAGTCAGCAAGTGCACACTGACCCGGAAGTAAATGATGGTGGCTGCTACCATCACTCCCACGCTCTGCAGCAGGTCACCCACTACGTGGATGAACGCAGCCTGCACGCTGGTGTTGCCGTGACCTCCCAGGAGGCCGTGGCAGTGGGAGTGGCCAACCGGGCTTGCGCCTCCCTCTTCGATCTTGTGGTACCCTGAGCCATGGTTGTGGAAGGTGGTAGAATGGTGGAGAATATAGGCCATTCTGAGGGAGATGAGAGAGGGATGAAGGGAAGCCGGGGAAGGAGAAGACTGGGGGATTCGTACCTGTACAGTTTCACACGAACATGACAGACCGACATGGTGTGGATGTATACAGTACTGTGCAAAAGTCTCAGGCAAAGAAAATGTGTAAATGATGTTTATCATGTTGGTGTAAAACTATAAAATTACCATCCGGCACACCCATGTATTTTTGACTCCACCACTGGCACACCTCATATGACTCATCAATATCTCATTGGCATTTAAAAAATTTTTTTTTTAGTAATTTAAATAATGAATTAATTGAGTCGGATGTGAAATGTAACAAACGTATGGAATGGCCGAGGTGCCCCTGGGGAGAGGTTTGGGAACCGAAGCGGTTTTCATCTAACCATCCGATGGAATATGAGTAACTGTCTGGAGACCAGGAGAAATTTTTGTTCTGTTTTTATTGGGTCATTCTTAATTTGTATATGTTCTAATGTTAGTCGTGATTCTGTTCTGAGCAGATACATCCTTTCTGCCCGGATAGCTTTAAACACTTCCTGCCTGAGACTGTGGAATAGTACTGTATTTGTATTTGACCATATCTGTAAATGATGTAGGATATACACTGTTAATTAGGGGGTTGCGGTAGGTGTCACCATGTTTATTCAGTAGCAATTGCAATTAGCAATTAAAGCAAAACCTCACAATAATGTAGAGATAAATAAAGAGGGGCTCACATGATGTTAACCAGGACTGCACAGCCAGAGGTGATGAGCATCACGCGACCCTCGATCTCATAGTCGTTCCTGACGATCCGCTCGATGGCGAGGTACACCAGAACTCCGGTCACCACCCAGATGGACAGTACTGACACCAGAGCACCCAGGATTTCTGCAGAAAACAGGGAATGACGTCCTCTGATCCAATGGAGAGGAGTCCAACACCTGGGGATTTGGGACCTAGGGCAGAACCTCTCTGTTCCATCGCATCGTTTAATGATCTTCTCAGCGGCAGCCAGTGGTACCTACATTTCCATATTACACCTGAGGTGTGAGTGAGCCATTGGGTTGCTGTGCAGGGACCTTGCTGTGGACTGCGCAATTTTAAGACCATGAGGGTTCAGAGATGATATATAAGATTATACACTAATACGAGATAATATTTCAGCTACAATTGTGGTGTCAGGAGTAGGTTATCTCCTGCTTAAATGAGCAGAAACAGCAGTGAAGCCCCCTATGAGTGATCAGCATAAACAAATATTGCCTCCATACACAGAATGAGCCATAAAAGATGTTTACTGTACAGAGTTAATTATATCTAGGCTGCTGATCATATGCTTCCCGAAAATAAGTTATACATTTATGCTTTTCCAGTGTGTGCGGCAGGTTATTGACTGCTAAAGTAATTAAGATTAATTAGCCCACTTAGCAGCATGACATTAAGACTGAGGCTTGGGAACTGGGCCGTGCTTGGGGCACAAAATCGGCTTTTTAACAGGACTGAGGAGTGTGTGGTTTGGACTAAACTGGCATGCGCGGCTCACCTGACCGGTGCCACCCGAAATTCATGACCTTGGTGGGAGGCCTGGAGGAGATCCACAAGGAGAAGAGGCTGACCATCATGCTGCCGAAATCGGTGAGGAGGTGAGCTGCGTCCGTCATTATGGCCAAACTGTGGGCCAGATAGCCACCTGTGGCGGAGAGAGATACATCCCGGCTAGAGGCATAGAAACGACAGTATTACATCATACAGATAAACAGTAAGTTATAATAAATATGACACAAAGAAGCACAAACAGGATAACAATGTCCAGTACAGCACAAGGGCAGACAGGATAGACAATATTCAGGACAGATGGTTCGGTGATGTTGGTTCAGTAATTTCAGGGCTCTAGGAAAGAAGGTGTTTAGGTAGATTGGGATTCCAAATCAGCCCTGGACTTTTGCCCAGACAGGCCCGCTACACATATCCACAATAAAATTTGACTATTGGGGGGGGGGGGGGTCCCAATAAAAGGAATTGTCAGCCAAGGGCGTTGGCCATTTAATTGGCCCAGTAGGTCGAATAATCTTAGTTCTGAGAACTGAGGTAACATTTCCTGATAAAAGATTTTTAAAAGAGACCAGAATAACTTAGTACACTTCACCCCCCCCCCACCCCTCCCACACTACAAACTTCTATTTCCTGAGCTATTAGAGGTTAAATAATGAATAGCAACAGTCGTCTGAAGCCTGGAAATTTGCTTGGATTTCACTCTGTGGTTCGCTTTGGTCATTGGCTGTATTCTCTGTGTAACACTTTGATTTATGGGCCTGAATTTGCAGACCCTCTGGTAGAGTATGCAGTGCTTTGGGTCGGTGCTTAGCCGCAGCTGGAGGTGTATCGTGGTGAAACACTCTCAGAGGCAGTGACATGCACAGACTATTTGAGGGGCAGGTGCTCAAATGAGGGGGCACGACCGACTAGGTGTGGGGGGGGGGGGGGGGGGGCAGCTCCCCTTGGTTTTTCGAAAGGAACAACTTACAACATCAAAAGGGGGACATTTCAATCATTCGTGCTGAAGGCAAGCCCCCCCCCCCCCCCCATATGTCCACTCAGAGGGACACTGTGTTCCTCTATAATTTGTAAGCTGTTGTCTCTTCTTGGAATTTAAATGACATCATTAGCAACTTTCCCACTGAAGTTCAGGAACCTAGTTCCTGGTTCCAAATCCCTGGGCTGTATTTCCTGGCCACTTTTAGTTTGTCGCTTTCCCATCGCATAACAGGAGCTTGATGCTAAATAAGCATGGGAGATGCAAAGAAACTTGTACATTAAACTTCACATAACTTCACAAAACTAAACCCCCACCCCAAAACGATGGAGGAATATATTTTTTTTAATTCTTTGTTAGTTCCTGGGTGGGTTAGTCACACGGTCTGAAAATAGGGGACAAATTGTGTCCTGTATTGGTTCAGAATGAGACATAGCATTTTATTTATATGGCCCACAACATGTACAGTACTGTGCAAAAGTCTTAGGCAGGCAAAGAAAATGATGTTTAGATTATCCTCGTGTTGGTGTAAAACTATGATATTATGCCTGTCAAAGCGACCGTCCAGTGCAGCCATGTATTTTTTGACTTGGCCACTAGCACACCTGATACAGCTAGTCAATCTCTCACTGACTTTTTACACCAATATAATTAATTATTTAACTGAGCTGTTGGTGAAATTCAACAAAATCATGGAACGGCTGAGGTGCCCCTGAGCAGAAGTTTGGGAACTGAAGCGGTGTTCATCCAGCCATTCAACTAGGTATCAGTAACTTTTTAGAAAACAGAAGAAATTATTACTAGTTTTTATTGTGTTACTCTTAATTTGCACATGTTCTAATGCTAAATTGTGTTTTTTGCTCTAAGCCAAAGTACACTTGCTACGCAGATAAACAGCTTTAAACATTTCTTTGGACTGCCTGAGACCCAGTACTGTGTATAAGTCATTATTTCATCAGGCCAGCAGATCGATCTTTGGCTGTCCAGAGAATAAAAATGATGCAATGTTCTTCCACTAATAAGTGCTGGCAAGTTTCACTGGAGGCAACCGGCAACATTAGACGCAGATATATCGGTTATCAATTGAATTTTCTGATGCAGAAATATGGAAACACAAGCAGAAAAATGCATTAATGGATTTAATCTAATTGACGCAAAAATAATTCCATCTGCTCATTTTTTGCTCCACTACTTCTATCTCTTTTTCACGCATTTCTGCATAACCTTTGGATTCACGCTGGTGCTTGTGTCCAACCAATCAGCATAACTTTTCATTATAAGCCCCACCCAGTAGTTTCCTGCAACAGAGTAGGGTCTAAAAAAAAGTTCAGGAACTGGAGTTCCTGTGGTGGGAACCCGACAGGAGTACTGGCTTCCTGAAAAAGGTCCTGGTTCCTGAAATAAGTTCCTGCAGTGGGAAAGCACATTTTCTGAAGTGAATTATGAAATATCTATGAAATTATGAAATAAAGGGATCTCAGTCCTGCTCTAGTGTTACAAATCCTCGGCCCGTCACCTTTCTTATGATTACCAGACAAATCTCCTCAATACTGGAGACCAGGCAGAGTACACATCTCACAGCAACACTGGACCCCCATGTGATCCTTACCTATCACCTCCCCAATCATGAAGACCAGACAGACAAGAGAAGCGATGTACAGCTTCTTACGAGCCAGAAGCTTCTCCGGGGTTTCTCCACCCGAGGCCCTGTTGCCGTGGCAGTGGGTACCGACGGGTTGTTTGAGCTCGATGGCCCCCGGTACATCCCCATTCTCAAATGGGAAGCTGGGGTATCCTGGCTTGGACCCTGGAAAAGGGCTGGAAACAGTGAAGTAGATTGAAACCCATTGTTTCTACTAACAGTGAGAAGTACAAAGTACCACACTTCATTCGTCTTATAGAAGACGAAGTCTGTAAGTGTATATTCTAGCTATTATTTAGACCTTTTGAATATTTTAAACTAGGACATAGATTCAGTTCAGTATGGCAAACAGACTCAATGATCATCAATTCTGAGATCCATTATCCTGTGCTTTAGACCCCCCTGCCTTTAACAGATAGCAGTCAAGTCCCCAGAGATCAGGACTTCATTACACCATTGTCCTCTTTTCACGCCACATACACTGATCCCAGATCGCATTTAAAAATTCAATCAGCACAGCAAACAAAGAGTGTGCTAGCTGCCTAGCCCGCCTCCGCACCCCCCCCCCCTAAGAGGGGTAGTGATGATGGGGCTAATGAGCTGGAAAAGCCTAATCATGACTTACAGGACCTAGCCCCGCACCCCCCCCCCCCCCACAACTACCCACCTGGGGACATAACAGCGTCAAGAGGAGCTGGCCAAGCGGAAAAGATAGTCTGTTTAATCACTCTGCCAGAGACATTGGTGTGATTGCCTTCCTGATGTGTGTGCAGGGTAGATCCCAGAATTAGCCACACACATGCATGCATATAATGGTTACCATGGCACAGATGGGCCCCACACAGTTTCACAGAAATTTCATTCCTATTAACTGATCAAATTTCATCCAAAAGTTTTAGAACGTTTTCAGAATGAGTAATTCATCTTTAGAAATCTTTTTTTTTCCTTTTAACAGAATTTACGGTGAATATCTAGTTGACTTAATCGTGGTCTCTTAGGCGCAGATACAATCGTATAATGGTACATTTATTGGATTTTAATTAGCTCACAAATTTGATAACATCTCAGACAATCTACCCTCTTTCAGTCAAATTACTTCCATAATTTCAATATTACAGATCCAAAATTTGCAGACTCCGTTGACCTGCCTACAGACACTTACTAAATGCCTTTAAAGACCTGCCACTTAATGCTTTTTCTTTCCTCAGTGGTCACTTGATTGAATGTAGGACTGGAGAGCTGGTCCTGTTAGACGAGTGGTAGTACATGGCCATTTGAGAATTGTTTAGGTGGAATACATTACGTTTAACACTGGTAACTTGATTTGCGGTGTGTGTTGTATCTTATCTAATGTTTACCTCCGTCTATTCAATAGCACTCACAATATACAAATTTCACGATTAGTGTCATTGTTAAAAAAAACACTTCAAGAAATTCTGTACAATTTAAATGATCAAACAATGGAGCTGATCTAGGCGTTGGGATGGTCTCACTTGCACTATGACAGAGTCACTCTGCTCACCTCCCCCGCACATTCACCTTAGGTCCTCCTTGTATCTCTGGTCACCGCAGTGCACTGTTCACTCACTGAACAGCCTGGAAACCAGGCGGTGTTCATAAAATGGCAGCTTTGCATGCACTATAATCTATTTCCTGCTGCTTGTTTTCCACTAGAGTAACTGTGGTAAAGTACCCCAAGTTTAGAAGTAACACCTTGAAAATATCTAGTACAGCCTTTCAGTTAATGGCAACTACAGTGTGGATGTGTCCTTAGGGATTGTGGACCTCATTCTCAGCTGTAACAATTATTTGCTAAACTGAGCAAATTAACCTTTGTCTCACACTGATGGAAAAATGGATGGAACAAGAGAATTCTGTGCACTGGAGGGAAAGAATCTGCTCACAAATGTTGAATAATAACTCAGTCAGACTATGAAAAATTCGACCATTAAAATCTCGGCACTTCACTGAGGTTTTTTCAGTTTCTGCAGAAGTAGCCTAAAGCTGCCCCATTCACCATCCGTTAGTAGCCCCCATGTTTCAGTTGTCAAGTCATATTAAGCCTAAAATGGAGGCTCTCATCTTATAATCTGCAGTGGGCAAAGAATTTTATGTCAGTTCGCCAGTGTCCTGCATCAAATCAAGTAGGAATAGTATGAAACAGTCAATAAAATTCAGTCAAGAGACTGAACTTTGGAACTTCTGGTAAAAGAACTGAAATGTTTTGCTCAGCAGTTGGAAATATATTTTATTATATATTTTATTATACATGTATTATATATGGAGCCTTGGAGGCTCATACCTTCTGGCTGGGGGTGTGAAGTCCACCCCCTCTCCGTGAGTTGGTGGAGTTTCCCCATACTCCACTCTCCTCCCTCAGTCCAGAGCCTTACAGTGAGGCTAACAGACAGTTGCCCATAAGACATATATTCACTGTGATGGACTAGCAGCAAGTGTCTGACAGAGTAAGTGGTTGGAATATGGATGGGTTTTAGAGCACAGGCAGAGCCGGTTAAGTTACAGCACAGAGTGTTATTTGTATCTCTTTGTTCTTAGTTCCATAGCCAGTTGAACACAGTGCGGTCACAGTGAGTCATGACAGGAATCAGACAGAAAACTTTGTAGATTTTCCTGTAGGACACTCCTGGGGGACTGATTCGAGGCATTTCTGTCTTCCAGTAATTGTTCCTGGGTCTAAAGCTTTCAACTACAGGCCCTGGAGATCATAGATGGAACAGCCCATTTGACGTCTTTTAAATACTGACGTCCGATGATGGCAGAAGGGGACGTAAATCAGATTCGGCTGAGACGTTTTGTTGGATTATGCTGGTTCTGTTACACTGATTACTGAAGCGCTTCTCAGTCCTCGTAACCCCGCCCCTGCCAGAATGTTTCCATTCCAACCCCACCTTAATCAGGCCTACACAGTCCTCAATAGGCTAATAATGAATGTGGCAGGTTGAAAGCCGTGTGGGTTGAATGAAAACAGGCAGGAACAGGATTGTCAACTATTGGATTAGTGAATCCAGTGTCTCTCATAAACTCACTTTATAGCTATTACATGTCAATGGACAAAAAAGTGGGGCTGGTCAATACATGTCCCCCACTAAAGAGGTAAGGCAACATCCCTATAATTTAAAGATGCTTCCTCAACGTCTGCAAGCAGTCCAGGTGCTTCCTTTGATAGCATTAATGAGGTTCAGGGGCAATTGTTTCAAGAACAAGGCCCTGGCCACATTTATTGTCTTACTCTCCACATTTCACAGTGGGCAGCCTGTTTGTAAAGCTCTGCTTTCCATATGTGTAAAGCTCAAACTGGTCGACATTCATTGTCAGTGGCTTGCTGAGGGCTCTCTAAGGGCTCCATCAATAAACCATCGACTTAGCTGATGATAAGACCGTGACCCCAATGAAATGAGTTCATGAGGAGAGACCATCGAGACGTCAAGTAAAAGGGTGTCCACTGTCCACTCAATGGCAAAACACAGGCACGCCATGGATGTTCACAGCCCACATATGCTCAGACGGACCCCAAAATCTGCATTCAATACTCCGGACTGGATTGGAGCCCGAATTTCTGCATTTGTCTTGATCCCGATTTCAGTGGACTGTTGAAGTCTGCAAGGGGCAGCTGAGGGCATGTTTGTGAAATACAGCAGACAAGAGCTCTTATCTTTTATAAATGGAATAATTTCACAATAATCAGACTCCCGGAAGGTTTTTCTAGCCATAACAGAAATTATAAATGAATTTCGGTTTTCAAAAATGGTGACTTTTATACATCATACAATGAAATCAAATTCGCGTGTTGGACTGCAATAAGGTTTCTGAGAATGAGAGAAGTTTCAGGGCATAATGGTGCAATGAACATATAATTATATTAACAGTTATTAGATGCTTGCTGTCCTAGAACACACTTAGTTCATCAGATTAGACCCTTTTCTACAGGGTTTAACATCACGGTTTGTACTGTGTTGTCTGCCGACCCATTTTACTGTGTTTTTTTATATTTATATAACAATGGTTGCCAGACAGATTTACAATTGTATTCTGCTGAACTTGCAGTTGGCAGGTAACAGATGACCTCACTGGAAACCCTACCTTGGCATAAACTTATATCTGACAGATGGTTCACTGGTATATCTGTTCCGTCGGTCGTCAATCAATTTTTATGTGATTTTGCGAATTCTTACAAGCAGGTTGTGGCAAAGCGTATGACTAATTTACGGGCATCTCCCGCGATTTACGCACGTACTACAGGGCTCAAAATAAATTTCCCAAAAAAGGAGTTACGGCTACGGTTAAACGCTGTGGCTATTTTGATATACAATTTGCGCTCTTTTAGAGGGGAAATGGCATTGTTGTTAGGAAGCTGGATTTGGACCCGCAGTGCTGGAGATTAAATGTACGGATAGATTCCAAATAGGCCTAATAAAATTAATAATAATAATAATGACCATTGTTATCATTATCTTCGTCGTTGTTATCACCATCATCACTATTAAATAAGTAAAATAAAGAAACGAACGGGTATATTACATGAAACGATTCGTTATAGGTGTCCGCTGAGAAATTTATCAATAAACTTTTGCGGACCATACGATACTGGTTTCTGGCAGGCTATCTGTTATAATGGCGCTGCGGACTGCTGGATATGACTGATAACGCATGTACGAGAGGCTGGTTTAATGCTTAAGGGAAGTCGTTGTTCAACATTGTGGTAGATAAGTGGTCATTTAGCAAATGCTCTGGATTTGAACTTGAGATGCTTGATTTTTACTTATTTTGTCAGTAGGCCTACAGGCTAAAATAAACTGGCACTCATCCAGAAAAGTGAACTTTTGTGTTAACGAAATATTCTGCATTACTGTGCATACACAATAATACTATAGTACTATTACTATATATTTTTTCTATTTTATGCCGTCAAAAATGTATTTTTTGTAATAGCTAAAACAGGGGTAACGTAATAACATTTCGTATTTCGTTGTGTGGAAGGTGCTATACATTAGTGTAATAAAAAATACATTGATCCCCACAGATCGGTAGCATTAAAAATTACACTGATTGCGATGTAATATAGCAATATGCAGCTCCATGGTCGCGTGCGAAGTAGTATTTCATGTTTCCGATGTATTACTGTCATTAAATTGCCTAAACCTGCAGTTCCGACCCTTAAGATTCAGAAAATACCACAAAACATTTTTAAAATGAAATGTTTCGAATTATGCCTAAATCAATGCCAGTGATTTAATCTGTAAATTGCCTGCTAAAAACAAACAAACTCGAAAGTCTTAGAGATAGAAACTCAAGCTTATATTTTTCTGATTTCCTTTCCAGGATATAGCCCACGTAACTGCCATACGCGTACGGTTACTCAGCTACAACGCGAGTCTCAGGAGAAGTAAATGGAAATAAATCTTTCCATGGTAAGAGCTAATAAGGAGATATTCATGAAATACGGGAAAAAAACTTTTGTACAATAAAGGACATAAATAATAAAATAACATAGTACTTACTTTATATAAATTACCAAATTCTTGTTTAACAGAAACATGCGGTTACTATTAATTAGCTACATACATGTGGATGTATAATATATAATTTAGTTGTATAGTTATTTTATATTTTACGTGTTCTTCAATGTCATTGCTATTGTCGGCGCTGTTTGTATGTGGATTTCTTATCATTTTGCGAAAAACATATGAGAAACATAAAGAAAAAAAATCTATTTTCAAACGCGTAGAAATCGCACATTTTTCTTTTTGTTCTTTCCTTTATTATATTTAAATTGTGATGCGTACTGTTAAAATTGCTGTTTATGGTTTCTCTAGGAGAAAAAAATGAGTTCTTATATTTAATATTTCACGATATTAAATTTGTCGGTAGGCCAAATTACAGACTACTGGCTATTCATAAACAGCATTATTTTCTGTTTAAACGGGTTACGGAAATACTGTATAATATATGCGTATTAAATGCATATTTTCGAAAAAAAAAAAGATTTCGAAAAAAACTTTGCATGTAATCCTTCTCTGTTGTGCAATCGTCACAAGATGCCTGGTAACGGGAGATGGTGGGTTTATTTAAACATATTAGCATTCGGGCAGGCACGCGGGGCCATCCATCTAATGCTGTCCTAAATGAAGCCAGGCGTGGAAATGAATTTGTTCATTCACATAAAACATTTCACACACTGCCTAGTTATTGGCATCGGGCATATAGAACATCACGGATTTCTAAGAATATGACGGTCGGTAATGAAAGCGGTATTCAGATATGCAATATAATGAAATCTTACATGAAATGGCTAATAATTAAATGGATTTCAGGAGAGAGCACGATATCCGCATTGGGGGCAAGACGGCTGTTCGACTAGGCAAAAACATTACGATATCGATACAATATCTGACTGACAATAAATTTTTTAGGACACATTTAAAAAATAAAAATAATAATAATTACTACTACTACTACTACTAATAATAATAATAATAATAATTATTATTATTATTATTATTATTATTATCATTTGGATTACATAAAGCAGTGGGCATAGTCTGCGTGTAAAAATTCTACGTTCCCTAGCAATTTCTTGTGATTCATTGATTTGTCTACAAAGCCCTTAAATCAAACACCTGCAATAATACCAAACGCTGAATATGTTCATTTTCTACTTAAGTAATGAAAAGGCATACTTTTCATTAGTTATAAAGCAGACCAGATTAAACTGAACTATTTAATTGGGCAGTAAATATAAATAATTGAGAATCCGGCTAAATTAATCAAAATTACCCCATTAAATAAACAGTTTGTCATTTGTTGATTTTAAATCATTCAAAGCCGTCCTAAGTATTCCAGCATATCTCTGTAGTGCAGACATGAAGTCGCATGAATAATCAAAATTCAACAGTTGACTTCTAAATTCCAAATTTGTAGATTATGTTAAATACAACAAGAAGCCAAATTAAAATGACGGATGATGCATCGTGAAACCTACCTTTTCAGTTTCAGAGAATACATTTTCGCATTTTTCTCGTTAATAAGATGAGATTTCTCAGAATTCACAATGCTGTCCATGATCACGCAGCCTGTCTATAGGAACTGAGAGGTAAATAACTATTGATATGTACAAAACGTATTGTGTTTCACAAGAAAAGAAATGTAGTTTTTATATTATATAATACATAGTCGTACAAGCCATCCCAGTTCACAAAAAAATATATCCTTCAGGGTAAAACTGATAAAAGAGACACCGTCTCAGCGATCCCCCTGTTGTATTTTGGAGAACGAAGGAACTTGAATGAGTGAACGGGTTTTGATGCAGATGGAAATTACAGCAGTCCGTTTAAAGGTGGCATGTCTTAAAACGTCCTCCGACCAAAAAAGCGTTACATTTACGGTATGTCCCTTTAATGAAGTGCAAGGCACCGAAATATTGTCATTCACGTCTTGAATGGCCTTAGTAGACTACTCTCAGTTACATGTACTCTATAGGCTACGCATCACACCTATGGATTCATATTAAGTGAATCACATAGTTAGGTAAGTATTCAGATTTTTTTCTCCGTTGAACTTAACAAAACTACACCTAAACGTATACTGTCCTGCACAGTTGTAAAATATTTCGAAAAAATAAGAATTCAAATAATAATAATTTTCCTTCAGGAAAAAGCATCTATTCCTGCCTACACGGAATAATCCAAGAGTGAACATGTTGGATTGTAATCCGAGAGATAACGTTTTACACAAGTCCCTGTATTTTCCAAATCCAATAGAGCAATATGTAATGTCATTGTTGTTTGGTTACTAATAAAAGAAGCCCTTATTTCAGGTTGGCTAATAAATAACGCCGTCCCGTTGTGAACGACATTAACCAGAATGCACTGCGGCGCGTGGACCAGACGCACGCTTCTTGGTACGTGTTTTCGCGGTAAAGGACCAAGAGATTGAAATATGGCAGTGAGTGTAAGTGAAGTGGAAGCTGAGATGCAACAAAGGGAAGAAGGGGAGGAAGATGATCGTTCAATAACCAGGTCATTCAGGTAATAGGCGACAGCGCGTGTGAGTGCTACCCATAACGTCTGAGGTGATTTTTGCCGTCCAGTGATGCAGGACATTTTTGTTTCTCGGTGACGACTGACACGTAGCTATGCAGCTAGTTAGCCGGGCAGTAAGCCGTTAAACATTATTAAAAGAAGCCAATGCATTTTGTTGTATTTTTTAATGTAGATCATGTTGGTATAGTAATAAACGCTCAGGGTATAGGTTAGTTTTGTAGTGCAGTTTCTCAGTGGTGTGTGACATCCCTTATGACAATAAGTGTCTTTTAGGGGCACCGGTCGTTTCTGTTTTTAAATGAGGAATTATTCAGTTAGATGATTGTACTAAATGGGTGGTTATATATTTTGACATAACTGCCCAATATTCATAGAAAAAAGTGGTAGTTTTGATTTTGCGGACACTGTGGCGACATGGCTATTTGCCGTAGCTAAATGACCAAGGTAGTGTTTTATTTCTGTAGTTAATTATAGTTTTAATAGTACCTAAATGTGTCATGAATTCAGAATTGTATGTTATGACTTGTAGTTTCCTGGTACGGTCCAATTCGACTGAGGATTTGTTAATCTTGTAATATTAATCTAATGTCCAAAAACTACATTTGCACGTGTGTGGTTTTAGCGCTTGTTACGTTGCGGGTTTTCATTGTCTTGCTGAATTGTCTTGCTGTGAGATGTAGCGCTCATGAAAATTCAGTGTGATTTGAATGCTGGATATTTTTTTGAGTCTTCGGCTAGATTTCTATATATGTATATTATTTCCTTTTGGTGAGATGAGGGTATAATGGAAATGCAATGGTGCTTAACTTTGTGTCTGCAACCAGATGATGATAGCCTTACTCACGTGAGTGGCAGCCCTGGTCTGGGTGGCCGTGTGTTTTCCTGGATGGAGCTGAAAGGTTTGCTCCCATCCCTCAGACACACGGACAGTCAACTCTGTGGACCGCTACATTCGAGGGCCTTTCGAGCATGAGGGTCTCTCCCTGTCAGCTGGCCATAGGACAGACTTCTTCATAATACTCTCCATCTCCCAGGGTTACCCAGGGCAGCCGTGAGCTTATAAGGCATGTCTGATGGCTTTTTGTGAGTGATGTTAGGGATTTGTGTGTGAAGGATTAATGTGGGGTGAAAATGCTGGCTTCCTGCTCCTGTTTTTCCACTTCTCCATTATACTCCAGTGGCAGTGGAGAGGATTCTTTGGATAGCCTCCTGAACCATCAGTGTCCCCTCACTCCCTCGTTGTCGCCACGGAAACGCTCAACTGGCCAGAGCAAGACAGAGCCTCCCCTGTTGAGGACCAATAAGAGGACCATCTACACTGCAGGACGCCCCCCCTGGTACAATGTTACAGGAACCACCTTTAAGGAGGCCTTTGTCATTGGTACGACCCTGAGAGGCCCTGGGCTGTTAACTTACAGGTCACACTATGGATAGAACACATGAAATTGGCCTGATGCCTCTTTACATTCCCTGAATGTTCTTACAATGTTGTGTAGCTCCTGTTCCAGTATTGCCTACACTTGTACCTGGACATTCACTGGAAACTCAGCCTCACTGCACTCATGCATAGTCAGCTCCTTGACAGCATGTATGTTTGTAATGTGCATTTGCCTCACTTGTATGTCGCTTTGTACAAATGTGTGCTAAATATTAACGATGTAAATAAATTCTTTGGGAGATTATGGGAGGGTAGGTTAATTATTTACCCAACATGACCTACAAAGCCATTTCTGCAGCTATATATAGATTTATTGAAGCCATTGTAGGAGAACCTTCTTAAGGGTACAACAGTAGGACCCTTACTACTGTGATGCGTGTCCTGCATTCCAGTGTTAAGGGACTTTCATTGGTGTCCATAATGCGGGTATTCTGTTCTGTTGGCGCCATGTTAAAGTTACCCCATGTCTCCCCCTTGTGGTGGAGCGAGGTGCTTGCCGCTGACTGTAGAGGCAGGTCAGTGGGGCTCTGTCTCTGCAGGTCCATGAACACAGTTATGGGAACCCAGATCTCAGTGGTTACTCATTAGTATGCAGCCAGTTATTTTCAAAGGGCTTGCCTGGCAGGTCGCAGTTTCACACTTGGGTGTGCGGTGGTTTGATTATACCCGTAAAAGACCCTCCCTCTGCAGTCCTCTACTGCATGATAGAAATGGGCAACAAATGCACTCGAGTGGAATAATCAGCCTGTATGAAAGGTCAGAAACAAGGAGAAGTGGGAAGTGTGTGTGGGAGGGGTTCACTTAGGAGGAGAATGCGGACACCTAGTGTACGGTCGTATTGCAGTCGGCACCGACTGGTTCCCACTGGTTTGGGGAAGACTTATCGTGGCAGACATTTGGCGTGTTCAGAATATCATTACGCTGCATGTTTTTTTACACACTCGTCACATTTTAATCTCCAAGTTTGTTGTCACATTTTATATGTTTCGTGAAACGTGCTGCCCTGTTCGGTCCTGAGGCAGGGGCACCGTTTGTGGGTATGTATTGTATTATTTGTCAACTCCGGTCATTAATGCCAGTTTTCTTCTGTTTGCGACGTTTGGTTTCTCACTGTTTTTTAACACGAATTGAGTGGACGTTTGTGAGTTGGGTCGGTGGCGTGATGCAGAGGAAATGCAAGGTAGCCATGCGTCTGTCCTTGTGTTTCACAGGGCTGTGTGGAGGCAGCGCTTCTGGGAAAACCACTGTGGCCAACAAGATCATCGAGGCGCTGGACGTTCCCTGGGTGGTGCTGCTGTCCATGGAATCCTTCTACAAGGTTAGCTGGCAAACAGTCACAGTGCCCACCCATAGTGCCCACCAGGGGCTACTTTTCTGGTAGACGTGTTTAGGCAACTTCAGCCAAACAACAAGAGTGTGAACAAACAGTATCTGTAACCCTTCTGATGCTGCGTTTGTTTGATGTGGAGCCCAGCGGCTGTTTGATCAGGTTCTCTTGACAGACGGGAGGCACGTTCAAAAGGCACCTCAACTTTGCTCCTGCTGCTTCTCTAGGTCCTGACCAAAGAAGAGCAGGAGCTGGCGGTCAGGAGTGAGTACAACTTCGACCACCCGGATGCCTTTGACTTTGAGCTGCTGGTGAGCGTGTTGAGGAAACTCAAGAAAGGGAAGAGCGTCAAAGTGCCCGTGTACGACTTCACCTCCCACAGTCGGCGGAAGGAGTGGGTGAGATATCTTGTGGAGCCAGAGCATGATGGGAAATGACCTCTGACCTCCCTGAAAGAAATCTACCCTTGCAAACTGCTTCATCTCTTGCTTCAACTCTTCATGCTCTTGGGTTTAATCTCCAGAACAGAGTGCTGTTCTGCCCAGGGCTACCTCAAACAACCCTGCGGTCCGAGAAGCTAGTTTCATTTCTTGCTCTGGAAATTCTTTGATGGCTGTAGGGTCCTTAGGCATTGAACTTACCGTTCTGTTAGGAGTTGCAGCATAGAAAGGTTAATTTAGTTGTTGAGCTAATGAGATAAGTAAATGCAGACAGTGCCTTGAATAGAGACCTTGACAAACAGCGATGGGTGCTAGGCTTTTAAAAGCTGAGCACGGTGTGGGTTTTGTAGTAAGGAACGTGGACCTGTGAGCTGGTGAAATCCGTGGTGCCGGCAGCATGGGTGACACCGCCATCCGCGCCAATCCTTGGGGCCCCCCCCGTTCTCCGGGGACAGAAGGCAATTTCACAGCTGAAGGAAGTGGAGCTTTTCAGCCTGGAACTCAATGCGCTTCTTACCCTTGGCTTAGTATTTCTGGTGGAGCTGAAACAAAAGCCCACTTGCCGTTCAGTTTTGTGTTTTCGGTGTGTTGCGTGTGCTGTGGTTGTGAGTTCCAGTCCTCGAAGAAGCCTCCTTAAGTATTAGTTTTGTTGCCTATCTTTGTAGCTTCTTGGTTCCCCGACCGTTGTGTATGGGCTCTCATTAATGACCTCTGTATTTTGCAGAAGACCGTCTATGGGGCCAATGTCGTCATTTTCGAAGGGATCTTGGCTTTCGCTAACAAGGAGCTGCTAAAGGTACGAGTGTCTCTAAAGTGTGGCATGCATTGGCTTCCTTGACCTATAGGGGGTGCTTGTGAGTTTCAGCATTGTCATCAACCGCAATGATAGCCCTGTTTCGGAATGACATTTATCGTTGGCTGGTAATCAGTGTCCTGCTTGGGTTTTGTGGAATGTTCCACCCCCCTCTGTGACATAAATCAGTAAATAAAAATGGCTCCACGATACCACATCATGATTGTATGCCTCATGCACAATAATCTCCTGGGCTGTAGATGACGGGTGTAAACTGTACGGACATTTACATGCACCCACAATAAGCAGATTAGTAGTATGCATGAAATATTAATGACAGGCATATTGTGATCCTCAGAAGTTAATGTGTAGAAATTCTCTTTGTGTGTGTGTGTGTGTGTGTGTGTGTGTGTGTGCGTGTGCGTGTGCGTGTGCGTGTGATTCATAGGGCCACTACCCGAACATTGTCTTCTGGGTTTTCAGATTCTTAAAATTCCATTCTCGTATTTCTGCTCTCTCCACGGTGAGCTTTGACTGGTCGGCAGCACAGTGGGGCTGTTTTAATCCTGCGCCATGGTTTCCGGTCCGGTGTCTTGCCGCCTGTCCTCTCGCTCTCTGTAAATATTTGCCCTTTCTTCCCAAGGTTGTTAACTTGAAGTTGTGACGACTTGTTTGCTGAAGGCAGCTGTTTGGACAGGATGAAGTCCAGGTGTTACAAGCCAGATGCTTTGCCTTAGACCGAATTAGTCCATTTTTATTTGTTTATATTACTTGAGTTTGTTCTATGATTTTCTGTATACCCCTTAGGGCCCAACAGAGAGGTATATTTCACGAAAAGTGCAAAGAGACATTTAGTTAATGAACAGTAAAATGTGTGAATATGCGTGTACATGTACCTTGGGCAGTTAATTATTCCTGCTTTTAATTTTGAAGTGAGGACCACGGCAATGTGGCCTGGCCGTGGATCTATACTGACACCCACCATCACAGTATGCATTTGAAATTTCACCCCCCCCACCCTAATCTAGCCCACAACTGATCTGCCCAACTGCAGAATTACATCACCCATCTCTCCATTCGCTGAGGCCATCGTGGCATGCAGCCTTCGCTGGGAGGGCCCAGGGGTGGAAAGTTCAGGTTCAGAAAGTACAAATCCAGACCTAGATTTTGTATCAACCAACCAGCTGAGTACTCTGTCACTATGACTCTTCATACTCCATTGGTTGGTTGAAACAAAACCTTGATCTGGATTTGTACTTTCTGGACCTGAACTTTTCACCTCTGGGAAGGTCTGGCTTAGGGCCTCTTGTTCTATAATTCCGTCTCTCAGGGGCAGAGCGGTGGGGGTTGTATGTAGTACTGGTGCTGGCATTCTGTGTTAGAACTTTCTGCCAGCTTCTTAATGAAAGTGGTGGGTATTGTAAAGCTTCTCCGGCAGGTTTTGAACATTTGGTAAGCTGCAGTATCTGCTTCCATCAATGATCTGGACCCCAGTTCCTTCCTGTGACCTGCCTGCATTCCTGGATCAGTACAGATCGCTCTCCTGCCCTTCGCTAGCAGATGCCCAGCCACCCTCGACCACTGAGCAGCATGTGCAGGTGGCATCCCTCAGTGCCAGCTCAGGCAACATTTAGTGTCCCCCTGAACTCAGTACTCAGATGGGGGTGGATAAGTGACCTTTGACCTGTGATGTCATCCCCTCTCCCTACCTCAAGCTACTGGACATGAAGGTGTTTGTGGATACGGACTCGGACATCCGGCTGGTCCGTCGCCTGAAGAGGAACATCACGGAGCGAGGGCGCGACATCGCCGGGGTCATCAAGCAGTACAACAAGTTCGTGAAGCCAGCCTTTGAGCAATACATCGAGCCCACAGTGCAGGTGGCTGACATTGTGGTTCCCAGGGGTGAGTGACCCAGGGTGGGACAGACCTGCGGGGGCCAGGGTCATGGCTGCTGCATTACACCTCAGTAGCAAAGGTAAATTTTGCAGCTTGGGTATGATTATTGAATGTGATGATAGCTGGTCATGTATCCACACCTCTGCAGGTGAGACACACTGTAATACTTACCTTTAGGAGCATTAATCTAGTCCAGACACCAGTGTTTAATATCAGGTGATGTGAAAGGTCACATGTGTATAAGACATAATACATGCGCACACACAGTGTTAAACCAGCAGTGCATGTTCACAGGAGGGGAGAACTTTGTGGCTCTGGACCTGATCGTACAGCACGTGCACAGCCAGCTGGAGAAGGTACGTAGGGCGCGGAGTCTCGTAAGGTGGGGGGCTTGTTTGTTGCGGCTTGGTTTCCTGGTCTTTGTGCTGGAGCCCCCCCCCCCCGGCATGCAAAAACCAGTCTTGAGTAATTGGCCTTACTTGTGCTAATAACTAAACGCTTGCCTGAAAATGTACATGGACTGGCTTAGCCATCCATCATGTTCTGCGAGGTGAAATATCAGTGTGATCTGAGCCGCTTTGGCAGAGCTCGTTTACAGACGGGTTCGCTGGAACTAATTTGTTTTTTTCTGCTAATGAGTTTTTTTTTTTGGGCTTGGATTCCTGACAGTATAATCAGCTGAAATGTGTACAAACTTTGGTGCTGCAGTTAAAAATGAGGTTCTTGAACGTTTGTTTTTTTTTTCCAACGTATCTGCAAAACTGAAATGTAAGAAATTGTCGTTAACCACTGAGTAGCGTATTGAACGAAAACCTACATGTTCAGCCCTAAGACCAGGGTTGTGGGATTGTATTTTCATAGATGCATTTATCGTAAGCGGCCTTGATATCTGCGGAAAAATGTTCCATTGCATGCCGCCTTCATATCCATAAATCAACTGGGTCGCTTTGGATAAATGCATCAATCAGATTAGATGAGGGGGCAGAAATGTTTGTCTTAGCACCCGTTCACTGCCAGTGGTGTGAATAAAGCACTGCATCGCAGTACCAGAAATACCCGTTGACAGTAATGAAGTAGTACCTGATGACAGCAGTGAACCGCTGCATCGCACTACCCGATGACAGTAATGAAGCGCTGCATCGTAGTACCCGGTGACAGTAATGAATAGAATAGAATAGAATAGAATAGAATAAACCTTTATTATCCCACGAATGAGAAATTTAGGTGTTACAGAGCTCTTGCACAAAAACGTAATATAGAACAATAGGAGCAGGTAGATACACAAAGATATAAATACAAATGTACAAAAGTTTTGGAAATAAATAAAGATGTACAGAGATATGTACAAAATGTACAGAGATATGTACACAAGTGCGGGGGTGGGGTGGGGTGTGAATGATCCTGGTTACAGCATGTGATATGTCAGTTAAACATATATGAGTAAAAAATACTCACGCTAAACTGTTATAATGTCTGACAGCCGCTGGTAAGAATGACCTGCGGTAGCGCTCCTTCCTACACTGTGGGTGTAGAAGTCTATTGCTGAATGAGCTGCTCAGAGCTCGTACAGTCTCATGCAGGGGGTGGGAGGTGTTGTCCATAATGGATGTTAGCTTAGACCGCATCCTCTCATCCCCAACCTGCTCGATGGATTTCAGTGGGCAGCCCAGGACAGAGCTGGCCCTCTTCACCAGTTTGTCCAATTTCCCCCTGTTCCTCTCTGCAATTCCACCACACCAGCAGACCACAGCATAAAAGATAGCAGATGCTACCACAGTGTCATAGAAGGACCTTAAGAGAGTCCTGTTCACCCCAAAGGATCTTAGCCGCCTAAGCAGGTGAAGACGACTTAGACCCTTTTTGTAAACTGCCTCAGTGTTTGTAGACCAGTCCAGTTTGTTGTTTAGGTGAACACCCAGGAATTTGTACTCCTTCACCGTTTCAATGTCCAGACCCTGGATGTTCACCGGTGTAGTAGGAGAAGACTTCTTGCTGAAGTCAATCACCAGTTCCTTCGTCTTGCTGGCATTAATATGAAGATGGTTCAGTTCACACCAGCTGACAAAGCGATCGATGACCCCCCTGTATTCCAGCTCGTTCCCCTCTGACACCCGACCAACAATGGCAGTGTCGTCTGAAAACTTCTGTAGATGGCAAGTGTCCGTGTTGTAATTGAAGTCCGCTGCATCATAGTACCCAGTGACAGTAATGAAGCGCTGCATCGTAGTACCCGGTTACAGTAATGAAGCATGCCCGGTTACTGCAGAGGGCTAGGCTGCTGTGGTTGTTCACCCCCAGCTTCATTGATGTCATGAAATGTGAGATGTACTGGTAGCTCTCAGCCCATGTGGATACACCTTCCTGGCACTGCGTTCATGTTCTGGATGTGTGTTTTAGCTGAGAGAGAAATAACCTCTCAAAATCCTTTTTCTGTTCCCCCAAAATTCATGTTTACTTTGTTGCGGCTCATGTCACTGTTTAGTTACCGAATCACGTAGAAAAATTGATGCATGAAATTGGCTGCAGTTTTCAAGCTGAATATCTGCCAAATGGTGCGTATAAACATGCGATTATAGAGAAGCTGTCGGCGAGAAACCTTATGAAAACATGACCTTTCCGCTCTGGTCCATGGCAAAAAGCTAAAGGTGCTGCCACAGCCTAACATCACCCGCCCTCCAGGGGGCGCTGGTCTGGCTTGCCATTTGGAACGCCACACTCCAGCAGTCACATGATTTTTTTTCTCTCTCTCTCTCTCTCTCTCTCTCTCTCTCTCTCTCTCTCTCTCTCTCTCTCTCTCTCTCTCTCTCTCTCTCATTTCTCTCCTCCCTGTCTATCTGTAACGGCACGTTTGCTAAACCCTGACCCGAATGCACTCTTAACCGCATCAGCGCGAGATCACCGTGAGGTATGACTGCCCATGTGTTGTCGTTCCCTTCCGTGTGTCAGCAGGAGAGAGCAGGCAGGACGACACGGGGACGGGTGCGCAGGCCGGCCTGTTAGGGCGATTTTGTTATTTTTGTTGGCCCGCAGTTTTGTCGGCGAGGCCCAGAACGCCTTTAATTTGGCCGCTGTTCCTTGCATCCCTGTGTCTGTGCTCGAGCGGCATGTGCAGCGGAGAGGCTGGCCAATACTGTGATGGTGGGTGTCGGCCTGGATCCACGGCCAGGCCGCCTTCCTGTGGTCCTCACTTTGAAGTACCTTTAGTTTACCTTTCAGCTGACAGCTAGCTGTCCTTTTTATTCATATTTTTAGTGTCTCTAGTTTCTCTATTGGGGGGGGAGATTAAGGCTGTGATGGGTGTCCGGTTGCAGTTCAGCCAGCGTCTTTGGCCACGGGAAGGTATTTATCAGGCTTTGACACCCGCGGTCATCAGCATGGGCCCATCTCTCACACACACACTGCTCTTCTGTGGCCTCCTATCGGTGCCGCCGTCTAACTCCGATGTCTCTTCTTTCCCTCTTTGTCCCCTCGTCTTTGTCATCACTTGTCAAATGAATATGTGTTACCTTCTGCAGAGGAAACTCCGCTGGGATATGTGAGGATAAACCCCTGCATCTTTTTGGTTTCTGTGCCCCTCCAACGTTCGCCCAGGACCCCTTTTCCTTTCGTCTTCGTCGCTTACCTTTCGCTTTTTTTTTTTTTTTCTGTTCCTCTTAAGCACTAGTTTTCCTAGAGCGGCAAATGAGCGATTAGCATTTGCTAAGCCCTGTCTTTGTTGGCAACAAGAATGCGGCCGGTAGCCGTCTGCTTTCTGACTGTACGCATTACGGAATGTACGTCATGGTGGGAAATGGCGCAGCGGTGAAGTACAACATCAGTTTTTGCCCCAAATAGTCAATCCGGAAATCTACTTGCCGTGTAATTTGGCGTCACGACCCGAGTCTGTGGTCCAGTTTCCTGTAGGATCTCCAGGCTTCTCAATCTGGTGCCTGGTGGCCTTTTGGCACCTTGACCCCAGGCTCTGAAGACCCTTGACCATTGTTGTTGCCAGCCTGTCTGCACTAACCCCCCCCCCCCCCATTTCCGTGTGGAGTTTGCATTACTACCCCCCCTTCTCACTTTTTTTGCTGCCTATGTGCTGTCTCTCATGTTTTAACTTGAAGAGGTCTTGCTCTGACTCTCCACCATCCCCTACCCATGCCCCCCCCCCCCCCCCCCCCCCCCCCCCAGATCCGCCCTGGCTTCCGCCCACCAAGGGCAGCCTTTGCCTGCCACTCTAAGTGTGATGGAGAGCACGCCTCAGGTGCGGGGAATGCACACCATCATCAGGTACCACGCCCCACCGCCACCAAATTAACCCACCATCTCCGCAGGTCGTGCGTTTTAAGGGGCGTGATTCCAGTTGGGCCATTCGGACCCAACAGCCCGTCGGATACCCTGGTGCGTGATAGCGCCCTCTTCTGGTTTTCTCAGGAATAAGGACACGAATCGGGACGAGTTTATTTTCTACTCCAAGAGACTAATGCGGCTCCTGATCGAACACGCCCTGTCCTTCCTGCCACTGGAGGTGAGTCTGTAATAAAGCCGGAATCATGTCTCTGTGTTAGTCTCCTCCAGTCCGGCGCCGGCCGGGTAGCGGACGAAGACGACACCATCGTGCCAGTGAAACTCCTCCTTTTTCTGCATGTGACTTTAGCAGCGGCTTGACGGTTTTTTTTGTGCACTGGAAATAAACGCGGCTGTGTGACTCGCCCTGTCTCTGCTCTCCTCCTCCAGACAGTGTCCGTGGAGACACCCCAAGGAAGCATTTATGAGGGGAAGAGACTCGGTGGCAAAAGGGTAGGCTTCCCCTACCCATGCTGAAAGGGGGAGGTTAAGGGGAGGATTCGCGGGCGCTGCCGGGCCGTCGCTGTTTGGCCTGATCGCACCGTGTGCTTGTCTGCAGATCGCAGGCGTGTCCATCCTCAGGGCGGGCGAGACTATGGAGCAGGCCCTGACGGCCGTGTGCAAAGACATCCGGCTGGGGAAGATCCTCATTCAGACCAACCACGACACGGGCGAGCCTGAGGTGCTGTGTGACCTGTGACATCACCTAGCCTGCCATACCCACATGTACCGCCTGGTCAGGCACAGGTCACCCATAAAGAGCACAGATAAAATAATTCCCTTAAGTGGTTAAGTAAGGTGTAAAATATTGTCTTCATTGTTCTTTTTTTAATTATTTAAATTAAATGTATTAGATAACAAACTGGAATGGTATTATTTTTGGGTACTATTGGGATACTTAGCTGAGAGGTTATGTAGGTTATGCTCATTTGCTCATGGGAGGCGCCGTTCGGACCGTTTGGAGATGGCGAGTGTGGATCCTTTACCGCTGCGCCCCCCTGCTGGACTCCTCTTGTTAATGCTGCTGTTGAGTGTTGCAGCTTCACTACCTGCGTCTCCCTAAAGACATCAGTGAGGACTACGTGATCCTGATGGACAGCACAGCAGTGTCGACGGGGGCTGCGGCCCTCATGGCTGTCAGGGTCCTGCTGGTACGCCCCCAAACGTCATCGTGGGGAGGGGGGCACGGACAGGCTCAGCCGTCGTCCCATTAGTTACTTTCAGTTCTTATTAGGGTTGAACCTGCCAGTGACTGACAGCGTAATCAAAGCCTTGTGTATCCTGTCAGTACTGGGACATTATGGGAGAGGGGGAGCTTGTTGTAACCCCAGTGAAATAACCGAGGAGACAGGCTGGATGATTCATGCTTCTTGGTAGAAATCGAACACACCTTTTACTGAAACGAGAAAGGAAATGAAGTTCTGTCAGGCCATGTCCAGGCCTTGCTGAGGGGTGTGTGACATGCACTCCCATCCCCCTGGAAGAGCCCTGCCGATCTGGGAGATACCAAAATTCCACCTTATTGTTATGTAGAAGTAACTAATGGTGTCTTCCAGTCAGTTCTATGAAGCTCAGTAGCCAGAATCTATCTAGTGTTGTCGCCCAGTAGGACATCTGTCATCGATGACTGGGATTGAGAGATGGAGGAGACCTAGTCCAAGATGCACCACATGCCCCGGTGACGCACGTTCCTTCCCTCCTCCTCTGCAGGACCACGACGTGCAGGAGGACAAGATCTTCCTGCTGTCGCTGCTGATGGCGGAGATGGGCGTCCACTCCGTGGCCTACGCCTTCCCCAAGGTGCGCATCATCACCACCGCTGTGGACAAGAAGGTCAACGATGAGTTCCACATCATCCCAGGGATTGGTGAGAGCGAACTGCACGTTTGAGAGCGACAGCTTCCTCTGCAGATATTTGCATTACCTGTAGCAAAATCGAACAAATTACAGGTACAATACTGTGCACAAGTCTTGGGCAGTCAAAGGAAATTCTTGGAACTGTTTTTTTGCAAATTAAGAGTGACACAACAAAAAACTAATAGGATTTTTTTTTAATGTGCTAAAAATGACTGATTTCTTGTCGGATGGTTAGATGAACACCGTTTCAGTTCCTAAAACTCTCCTCAGGGGCATCGCAGCCATTCTATGTATTATTTACATTTCACATCCAGCTCAATTCATTATCTAAATTAGTGAGTGAATCAGGTATTGATTTGAGATAGGAGGTGCGCTGGTGGTCAGGTAAAGAAATGCATGGATGTGTCGGACGTTTGCTGCAATTCCTAGGGTGACTTTAGGAGACGTTTAGAAATTACTGAGCTGACACACTGTAACGCGTCAGTTTTACACCAACATGGCGATCATTTTAACATCGTTTTTCTTTGACTGCCTAAGACTTTTGCACCACAGTATACAGCAAACTCGTGTGTGCTTCCTTGTTTTCTGTAGGAAACTTTGGAGATCGTTACTTTGGGACGGATGCTCCCCTCTGACTGGTATGAGACTGACGAGGGCAATGGACCACTGAGGAGGCAGCCTTCCCCTGCCCCGTTTGTGCCCTGCGACGAATCTCCACCCCCGGCCCGCCCTGCCCATCCCGCCTCCGCAGCCCGGACAGCTTGGTGCGACCCCCTCGCTCCTAAGAGGGGTTTTAGCTTCTCACTCGACCGTAGGTTTCTGGTGAACTGACCTCTGCATGACTGACTGACTTTAGCTCTTTGGCTTTATCTCCAGCTTAGATGCAGGCAGCAAACCCCTGCTGCAGTCTCAGAAGGAAACTGCTCTGGCCTTGAAGGTCCTTGGTCTGCCTACCACCCGATTCGAGGTCTTTCATGTCTGACCCCTGATTTTGAGTTCAGCAAGCTCCACTGATTCCCAGCAGCTCTGTGCATATGGACGTACTGGGGGTGGGCGACAGTCTGCTTCTTGGGCGTTTAATTTTTCTCCACTGCTACTCCATTGTAATATATTAATTAGACTTTGCTAGCAGGCATATAGGGGAGATGTTACAATGGTTTTATGAGGTTTCAGGGTAGGTTTGGAAAACGTGATTTCGCAGGAGGTGTGACGAGACTGTCCTGTAGGTGGCGCTGTGTAAATACGCCATGATACAAGGATCTTTGACTTGTGAGGAATGGATGTCATTGGAGGCCTCGTTGCCGTGTACTGTAAAAATAAAACTAGCCATTTAAAATGCGTTCTACCCAGCCGAAGACTTCGCCCCATTCAAACCTTGTTTTATTTCAGAATTATTCCTGTGGTTTACAGAAAGTTCATCTTGGATAGTCTTTTTGTGAAAGGGACTGCTGTGGTTTTGGGGGGGGGGGTGGATAACTGGATGTGCAGTGAAAAATGGTATTGAGAGCCAGGGAGCCTGTGGGCTTAGGGTTCTCTGTCTGTGTTCCAGCTGAAGCCAGTGTTTAGGTGTTATGGACGTCCACCTTACACCCAATACTCTGGGTTAACATACTTGAATGACACTTCTACTTAAGTTATTTGCCCAGTTCATTTAATGATCAGGGGCTGTCTGACTGTATTCTGGGTGTAGCCGTGTCTTGGTGTATACCATCTTTAAAGAGAGCTCAGTCTCTTTATAGCTTGAAACTTGAATCCCAGGTTGGTAAGAGAGCGCAGCAATAGTGAGGTGCAGTGGGTCTTGACTCGGAGCCAAGACAACCATGCGTTCCGGTGCTGGATGGAGCGGCAGCTGGCTTCATATCAGGATGTGCTTAATAGCATCTGACTCAGAAAGCGTGCCCGACGTTTGGTGCCTGCGTTTGGCGTTAAGAAGCCCCGACAGTGGCACTAAACATGAGCTAAATATGTCTTCTTTTTTTGCATTATGTCCAAAGGTCAGACATGATCCAGCACACAGTCTATCTTTTGGACTGGCTGGTCGGTGAATGTTTCTCTGTAAGTGTGCTATTGTGTTTTAATCAAGTCGGGGCCTTAAAAGTGTTTTTCAGAGGAGAACCTGTCAATTATAACTTGGTCCCGGTGAAAAGCAAGCAGCTTGTTCAGCGCAGTTTGAGGTGTTCAGATTGGTTGTCACGCGTTTTTTTTTCCCTGAATGAGACGGTCACCATGGTAAACCAGAGTGCTGATGGTACCCGCAGATGGTCCTGCTTACCAATTACTACGCATCCCGCCTTTAATTTGAACTACTTGATATTGTCAGCATACTAGTTTTAAAAATATGGTACAAACACTCATTTTGTGGATAGTTACTCCCGTTATGTAAATCACTGCCATGAATTAAAGGGACTGCAGCCCGTGAATGTGACGAAATGACGTTTTTTAAAGCTAAAAATGCCAAGTTTTTTATGCCTCGTTCATTTTAGAATAGGTTAACAGCTGACTTGACCAAAAATTAAGCTGCAAGTGAACTTGAATACTGACATCACGACATTATCGTTGTAAGAGGTTTTGTTTACTCAGCTTTAAAGCGATTTTTATTGATGATTTGATCATTTTGCGTCTACATGAGTAAAATAAATATCATACAAACACCTTTGGCGTCTGATTTAATATGAGACTTTGGGTTCTCTATGTATTTTGTTAGAACTTTATATATAGTCAATTGTAAAAAATAAAATAAACATTTACTTAATGGCTCAAGACGACGCTCGTAGGTGACTTGTTTAGCGAGCCTGAGAAACATTATTTCTACCTGTCTGAAAGCACCGCCTGTTACACGGATTTATTAACATTATTGTGTAGGTTTTATGATCCACTGTGATCGAATACCGTAATTAGCAATTATTCAGCCTGGTTTGAATGTGTGAATCTGGTTGAATCTCTGCAGTCACACGCAGGCTATAGGTTTGCTAGTAACGCTACAAGAAATAGTCAAATAACGTGTATTTTGGAATGCAGGCGTTTTTTATTATTATAATTTAATGCGCTGGTATAACGGTGGGACGCATGGGAAGTGAAGTAAGTTGACCGCGAAGGGGACTGGGGCTCAAGGACCCGCTTGAGTGCTGAGGCTGGGTTCGAACCTGCGACCTTCTGATTACAAGGACACAGGCTTAGCCCACTGAGCCACAAGCTGCCCCCCTACCGCCCTGTTGTTGAGACACTCACTCCAACATCGGGCGAGTGTGACATTTGCATGTCGAGCAATTGCATGATACGACCACCCGGCCTCATGCAAACCGACAATGCGACCCCAATGAAACTCTGTCAAGTGCTGCTAATGCTGTCTAATGCGTCTACGAGGCAACCTCAGTGTCCTCGTTGCTAGATGCGCCAGCTCTTTGCAAGTCGAACCATTTGCATACCCATCGCTAGTCTGCCCTTGTACCGTATTACATCCAAATCGGACCATTACCCCTGGGTGCTGAACGTTTTTTGTCACTGAGTGAATATAATATAATTAATAATATATACATGCACACACAACGGTTTGCCAAAGTATTCAGCCTTCAAAAGTTTGCCTGAATCACAAATGATATTACTTCTGTTTGTATTTGTAGTGCAAACTCGGTCTCTAACAGTAAATGTTTAAAAGTCGAAACGGATTATTTGTCTTATTGTGAATCCTATAGAAAATCAAAAACTAAAAAAAAAATGCGGGTTCAATCTGAAGCACAAGCTTTGAGCATTTAAGTCAGGCCGCCAGAGAGCGCTATTAGTCGTTCGGAAGCTTCCATCTGCTGTGGAAGTGACGTCACAGACTCCATGAGGATCGTCGCTCGCAGCGCTCAGGCACGTTGCAGTTTCATATTAATATTCAATGTTATGCACACTCGGGGGGTGTTTGAACTCAAGCGTGTATACTTAATACCTCTTTATAGATGATGGTCAAATGGCCGAATATGCTTTGAACTACTGACTAGCTAGGAGGCACATTAGTATAACATAGAGTTCAAATGGAAGGAAGATGTCTAAAAGTTCAGCTGTTTTTTTTCCAACAGACTATATCGTGTGTGATTATATAACCATTTCTAGTATATGTGTTACATTTTAATTCCAAATGTCAGGATATTATTTTTTCCTTGACGCCGCATTCGTTTTTGCAGTTTGATTTTAATTTGAGTTCTACGCAAACTGTTCAGTGGCATTAAGTTGCGTTTCCCCTGTTTACACGTCGGTCAGCTGAGGTCCAGGACCGCGGGACAAACACGTGTGCCCGTAATGCCCGGGGATTAAAGAGCTGTTCAGCCAAGTGTGTTCGAGCTGCTGCTTTCCCCATGCTAAAAACATTGAAATAACGTTAGAAAAACAAGAATGTACTGACTGATATCAGCAATAAACCGTCCTCGTTGATAGAAGAATCAAAGGTGGGGGCGGCGTGGTGGTGCAGTGGTTAGCACTATTGCCTTTCACCTCTGGGACCCGGGTTCGAGTCTCCCCCTCGGTTACATGTTTAACATTACATGTGTTGAGTTTGCATGTACCATCGAGGGGTACCTCAGTTTTATTAATCGAATTATTTATTTTGAATTAATCGAATATTCTTTCAGATTTATTTTATGACTTTTCCTCGCCGTTTTTAGAAGGCAATGCAGTAAAAGCCCACACGAACCACGAAAGAGTTAATTCTCAATTACTCTTCTTATTTTGACAAATAATGTAGTTAGAAAATTTGTTTGTCGTCAAATTTCATTGGACGTAATGATAATTAAATTTAAATTAAATTTATTTTTTTTCTCGATTTTGTCGGTTCACCTGGCTCTATCGAGTTTATGTTTTTGTTTTCCAGGGTACAGTATGGCAGGCCTGTGGAGATCCTATCAGGTACTGATGTCTAAGAATCCATGGACTGTTCAGATAGTCACTGCCGTGAGCACAACCCACACTGACCTCAAGCATACCTCGCATATCTGGTCGCACCTGTAAAACATATGTGAATGTAATGCTATTTTAGAGATTTAATGTCTTTTGTGCTGACGATGCATTTTCCACAACACTAGATGGCAGCATGGCACCTAGACACATTGTGTGTTTACCTGCTGAGGTCCTGCTCGGTTCGTTGTTGTGCTGGCGGACAGGAGCCATGTGTTGCATCTCGACATTCGAAGATCATGAAAATAAATCTTTGTAACGTTTTGAACTAAACTGCAGTGTACCTATACAATTAACCGTATCGCTTACAGCACAACTGTGAAATGGATAAGTGAATACTTAAAAGTAATTGGTTACTGATTTGTTCGCTTTAATATATATATATATATATATTTATTATATTTTGTTTAATCGAAACCCCGGTGATTGGTGACACTGATTTGCTGCTATTTTGGATCTTCGAGCACTTGGACAAATTACCTAATTGATTTTTACATTCTGAATAGTGTAGCGGCTAATGTAGCGATTAAGGACCTGTAACTGCTGCCGTCCCTGGAGAGGCGCCGCTCTCAGTCAGGGACCGATTATGGGTTGTGTGGGCAAAACGTTCGCGAGGCCCCCCCCCCATCACCACCACCAGCACCACCACCACAACCACCACAATTCAAGGGCCCTTGGCGGCCAAATGCCCTCCCTATAGGGTCAGGGGCCCTTGTAGGCAGAGGATCAAAGAATGTAGGCCCTCTAAAATAGACAAACGAAAATACATTGTTGATAAGCGTTGCAAATTGTTTTGGGCCAGGGGCCCCACGGGCCCCCTGCACTCCAAGGGCCCCTGGGTAGCGGCCCCGCTGGCCCGGTCCGTAATCCGTCCCTGCTCTCAGTGCCCTACACCCGATAGAGACATACAGCAGGGTAAATGGCTGTAGACTTGGCCAATTTCATCAAAGCGATCAGATAAGTGACTAGACGTAAATGTAGCCTGCTCTATGTAAAATCACAAACAACACGCTCGTTAGAGAGATTCTGTGTCTGGCTCCTTTTCAAGTGTTGCTAGTGAACAGGACGGATAGATCAGCGATCAGTCAGCGCGTGTGGGGTGAGGTGGATTCTGTGGACGAGGTGCGTGTTCCTCGCTGGCGGCACATGTATGGAGTGACACGAGCTGCCGCTTTTAAATTCACTTTTTATTTTGAGCCCTTGGCTACGTTTTCCTCATCTGGATTTGCTCTGGTGTTTCAGCATCTGTGTCTCAGAAAGGAATAGTTTGTTCCTTTTGATGGAAACATCCATGTCTTTTGTCATCCGGTCCTCGGATGGACAAGAACCATCGTCAGGGCGGGCGCGGCAATTCAGCCCTAAACGAATGACGGCGTGCTCTGCTCTGTTTGACAGTGACTCCGCGCCTGTAACCAGAATGCCTATTCCGGGATGGGCCGCAGGGTACCGGACCCCCTCCCTGACTCTGCCCCTGCTCCTCAATGCTGAACGGGGGGCACGTTTGCGTAACCAAGGTCACAGTGCTCAGTGGTGATCCGCAGCCTTTGTTTCCACACGGCGGGGGGGTGGGGGGGGGGGGGTGCAGCGACCATCAGGACGGTTCCTTGTGCACAAAAGATGGAGGGATGACTCAAAACTACAGCAGAGGGTCACCCAAGCGGCGAGTCATCAGTCCGTGTTTGGTTGGCGCTGCCTGGATGCCCTGTGTTCCTGACAGTTCTCACAGAATTGCTCACATCATACATAGCCAACCCCCCCCCTCAACTTTGTTTCGAACTTAAGGGTCCTTTTAAGGCCAGTAGGATCTGTGGCTAATCTGAGGTCTGATCAGATGTCTGTTCTCTGTCCATATAATGAAGAGAGTTATTTTACTTGCAAATCAGACTCCTTCGTCAGAGTGCTGTTTACGGCGTGATTAAGGCCGTACTTTAAAGGGTTAAAGTACCACACGGAATGCTCCAGGCAGCATCTGAGTATGAGGTGTTTTCGTCTTTTTGAGCCCTCAGTCATTTTCTCATTTCAGCATTCCCTGCTCTTACCGCACAGTCGGCGTGCGTCCCGCAAAGGCTCACGGTGACGTTAGCTAAAGGAAGGGGACCGACGGCATGGGGCGTTTTGCGGACGCCCCCGTCCGGCCGGCGTGCCTCGGAAGCTGTTAGGGGTGGAGAAAACTCACCGAAAAGTAGAACTATAATTGAAAACTGCAAATTAAAAACGCTGTACCGAGCGAGTACGGCCTTCTGGCCCTGGCCTCGCGGTCAGGGTGCGATGGAGAGGCGTGGCTGCGTCCATGCTGGCCGTGAGCCAGAGGCACTCCTGGCCCCTCTGTGTGTATGTTCCCATCATGCCTTGTCTTGCTTTCGGGGGGGGGGGGGGGGGGGGGAGAACGTCAATGACGTCAATCAACATAAGGTATCCCTGAAAAAAAGCACTGTGTCGTGTAAATGTCGGACGGGCCTTTCTACTCGCGTGCGGCGTGTAACGCCCTGCGGGGGTTTGGTTTGGCGGCTCTCAGTCGTGTCACAGATCATTCTCGCGCATATCCTATCAGTCTGTTAGCAGACCCCCCCCGGGGGGCCACTATACTGGCGTCAGCGCTTTTCTGCCGGCGCTGGGTCACGTCCGACTGGAGGTCCCGCCTGCGTTGTCTCTGCTTCACTTAGCGATTAGTTAGTCGCCGCCGGGGGGGGGGGGGGGGGGAGCGTCAATCAGACAGAAGCTGACCTGTAGCTGGGAGTTGCTGATCTCTTATCACTCGTAATGGAATGCAGGATTAGGACGTCCGTGCTACCTGCTGATCCTGGTGGGGGGAAAAATGATCAGGTTAGCTGTAGGGGGAAATGGCAGCACAGTCGGTTTGGCTGGACATGGTGTACCTTGAGAGGTGTTTACCACTACAAAGTTGTTCTACTTAATGTTTTTTGCGCCCGTTTTATCTAATTAAAAAGCTCATCCTGTCACTCGCTTCAGCGACGCAGACACCTCCCAATGGTATATCTCCCTTTATGATGTGTCCCTAAGCAAGAGTCTGCCGGTCAGCCCGGCAGGCCGGGGTCACCTTGGACCCCTCATGTCCTGAATTCCCCGGGTAACTCACTCATAACTTTTTATTTAATTTAATGAGCAACGATAGGGGCTGTTTTTAAACTTGGTGTTAAGCATGAGGTAAATGTTCTCACCAATGTGAGCAGTATGTAATCTCCCTGTACGACCTACCCATTATGCATCGAGGTCCCTGCTAGATGGGAGTCCCAGTTTTTAAACCACCCAGAAGCAGCCTGCCACTGCTTTCTGTTCCCCATCCAGCATCTTGTTCTGAATACCGTGATCCACCATCTATCACAGAAGTTAGGTTCCAGACCCATCAACGATGGGTGAAAATCCACGATAAAGAAAGACCATATAAACATTTTTTTTTATAGTTTAAGCCTTAAAATACCCCTCCCACATGCTTTAAACACATATTATATGCAAACATATGATATGTGGATGTTGGGCTAAGGATATGAATAAATTATTATTATTGTTGTTATTATTATTATCATCCATCCATCCATCCATTTTCCGCTTATCCTACTGGGTCACAGGGGCTCCGAAGCCTATCCCAGAAGCAATGGGCACGAGGCAGGGAACAACCCAGGATGGGGGACCAGCCCATCGCAGGGCACACTCACACACCAGTCACTCACACATGCACACCTACAGGCAATTTAGCAACTCCAATTAGCCTCAGCATGTCTTTGGACTGTGGGGGGGAAACCGGAGTACCTGGAGGAAACCCCATGACGACATGGGGAGAACATGCAAACTCCACACACATGCTAACCACTGCACCACCATGCTGCCGCCTCTATTATTATCATTAATAATAATAATAATAATAATAATAATATGTAATGTATATGTAGTAGAGCTGGGCAGTATGAGCAAAAATTTATATCACGGTATTTTTCAAAGTTTTATCGGTTTTACGGTATACAACATATGTATGACTGGGTGTTTACTACATTTTTGTTTTATGTTTTTGCATTGTTCCCACATTAACTATACTATTTTATTAGCTATTGCGCCTATCCGCTACCTTAATAATAACATACAGCTAACTGCTTATAGATAAACGGCTAATATTAAGGTGTCCGCCAGCCAAGTTAACATTTTTTAAGTGTTTAATAGTTCAGTGTTGCTGGAACGCGAGCTTCACTGACCTCACAAAATTTCTCATAATGACCTCGGTCTTTAAGATGCTTCGTCAGGTTTGACGTGCCACTTGACTTCATCACCACAACTCTGTAGCACTGTTTGTATAGAGGCTTATCGACATCCTTAGCCTTTCCATGCTCATCTGCAAAATACTTCCATACCACTTTTGCGTTTCTTTTTAGAATTTTTTTTAGCTAGAGCAGCTTGCGAAATGCCTTCAACTGCAGCATACGCCATGTTCGGCCAATTCGGTATGTGTGTGTTAAGCAGCGCGGGTCTCCCTTAAACAATTTCCAGCTGCGCCACTTTCCAAACGTTTTATAGGCTATTTAAACCGGTATTGCGGTATAAGAAAAATTCATATCATAGCAATAATAGAAAACGGTTTTTGGTATGAACCAGTATACCGCCCAGTACTAATGTGTGTGTGTGTGTGTATATACACACACACATCGCAGAGAACTGTGATACGTCGGGGAAAAATCCACGATATATCGGCGTGCGATAGCTGAGCCGCGATATACACTGTATTACTCTTAATTTGTTTATTTTCTTTGTTTAATTTGCTTGCTCGTTTGTTTGTTCATTTATTTATTCATCCATTGTATTTGTTTTTTAGTTAGTCCTTTGCTGAGAATTTAAGATGAGATGAACTTTATTGATCCTTGGGGAAAAGTCGATTGCAGATAATAGCAAGGTGGATAAAGTGCAGACAAACAAATATGTAACACAAACGACTGGGGGTTTCGCCTGCAAAATAAGCATCTCATTGTCGCCAGTTTGGGGATGCGGCGGAAGTGTACAGCTCTCTCTTGTGGAGAAGGTGGTGACGTGTCCACCATCACCTGTCCGTCTGTCAGTGGCAGATAGCGGCCGCGCCCTCTCGCGCGTACAGATCGCGCTAGCCGCCGCTCCTTCCAGACTCTCCCGTTTCGCTTCCATCTGGCTCTGCTCTCCATCTTCGGACCCTTCCATGGATGGCCGATCACCCAGCCGAAGATCTCCCGCCCAGACACCCGACATTGGACCGACGCAAAGCAGGATGTTAAATTCGGAATCCTGTGGCCGCTTACTCACACTCCCAGTGCCGGCAGCGGAGTGCAGGGACTGTCAGTGTTGTGGGTCATCATTCGCACTTTACTCATTCCCCTCGGCGGCGAATCATCTCTTGGTGTCGTCTCTGACCTTTCGCGCGTTCGACGTGGTTACTCTGCTTGCTGCCTCCGAAAGACTTTACGCTGCTGAACGGTGGTATTTGGGAGGGTGGGGTTTGGGGGGATGGTTAGGAGATGTGCGTGCCGCGACGGGTGTAAATTTGTGTTTGTGCTCGGTTTCGGCGATGCCGTCAGACCTGGCTAAATTTGCGTGTTTGTGCGAAGGCATGACTGGGGAAACAAAACAGCCCCCCCCCCACCCAGGGAGGGCATTCTGTCCCTACAGGGGTCAGGGAGGAGAGCCGTTATTGACCTTCTCGTTTAGCCGACCTCAGTTGGCTAAACATTTGGTGTGCAGACATTGCTGGAACCAGGATACTTCCTGTCCTCTGATGCTCAGTTAACCTTTTATTTAATTGAAACAGTTTTAGGGTTTTTCTCTGAGATTATTCTGGGGTTTTATGTTTTGCCACAAACTGGGCTGAGTCACCTGAACTGCGCGTTCCTCTTTAAGCCGCGCCTAGGTCTTCCTCTTGATCTCCTCATGGTTCCAGCTTACCTCGCCTCCAGTTTGATCCCCTCTTGTAGCGGCTTGGCTATTTCGCTCACGATGGTGGCATCAGCTGTCACCCTTCTCATGAATAATAGTGAGCTCATTAAGTCACGCCCCCCCCCCCCCCCCATCCAGTCGAAGCTGATCAATGGCTTGAGCCGCCCAGGGTGCCCGGGGTGACATTTCGGCCTGATTAGAGGAGCGGTCCGGTCGATGGTCAGGGCTGCCCTATTGGGCGGGGGGGGGGGGGGGGGGGGCTGCTGCTATCATGTTCTGGGCCCCCGTGGTCCCCAGTGATTGTCTGATGCTGATCAGTGGACAGATCAGCAGATCGGGGGGGGCATTTAATTCGGCACCTTCATGGCCCTTTAAAGTACTGTTTTTCTGCCTCCCCCGCTTTGACCGCTCGTTCTGCCGTCTGCGGTTGGACTGCGAAGCTCCGGGTAGAGTTGTGCGTGGCGTCACCGCGAGCCGGCGCTGATGCAGACGCCAGATGGCGTGGGACGTGAGTCAGTGTTTGCTGCTGGTTGGATGCGTGCATGGGCCAGTCTGCAGCTGACCCACCTTCTTTGGAGCCTCGCGGGCGCCTCCATCAGGCTTGTGTGTGTGTGTGTGTGTGTGTGTGTGTGTGTGTGTGTCTCCACCCCCCAGCATCCCAATTGTTCTCATCTGTGTTTGACTCTCAAATGAACTTAAGAATTTGTAGCTTTCTCTACTTTTCCAGTTTCTGGGCTTATGGAGGGTAGTGAAGTCAGCAGAATCGATGAGATAAGAGCAACTCTGGCCCAGGGACGCTTTGCAATACAGACAGTACAGTAAGGCCCCAAATTTTGTATTTTAAAAAAGTTCATTCCTCCATCTTTCCGTTTCTCCTGCACTTCCAGGTTCTTTGCCGACACGTCTTCCCACCGGTGTGTGTTATTATAATAGTGATACCAAACCGTCGCTGCACGGAAAGTGCCGGATGCCCACATCCTGCCGCGACCGTTTTGCACATCTGCGGAGGGTCTATATGTACAGCTGGGTGGTGCCAGTCGAGCGGCTTGGGGGTGGGACAGGCCTGGGGGGGGGTCCTGGAGAGCAACGTGCCCAAACACCACTGTCGCTGGCACCCTGGCAGGCTCCCTGGTGGGTGTGGGGGATGTCATCTCGCAGCAGCTGATCGAGCGGCGCGGCCTGAGCCATCACAGCCTGACGCGCACCGCCAAGATGATGAGCATCGGCTTCGTGTTCGTGGTGAGTCTCAGAAGCGGCACTTCTGTCTCGTGCTTGTGTGTGTGTGTGTGTGTGTGTGTGTGTGTGTGTGTGTGTGTGTGTGTGTGTGTGTGTGTGTGTGTGTGTGTGTGTGTGTGTGTGTGTGCACATTTGTGTCTGGATAGCCGGGTGTCGCGTGTGGACAGGCAGAGTCGAAGCAACACGATGACAGCCAGCGACGGCCAGCTGCGCCCGTTCGCGCAACGTTTGACGCACCACACCACCGCCACCACCACCCCCCCCTCCCCATCTGATGGCCAACTGTGCTGTCGGAAGAGCGGGGAGGAGTGGGCAGAGCGAGGCCAGGCCATGACCGGGACGCCGGCGCTCCGAGGGGAGTGTGGGGGGGGGTGGGCAGGCCCGGGGTCGTGCCTCACCTCCGCAGCAGGCGACCACCAGGACCCGGCATGGGCACGGCAGCCTTGCAAAAGCAGCCACATCACGCTGGGGCTCCGGAGTTCAGGCTCTGTTTCCGTGACTCGTTTATCGGCCTGTTTTGATTGGGAACCGGAGCCTGGGGCAGTAACTGAAAGGTGCCAGTGTCCTGCAATACGAGCACGGCGATCACAGCCTCTGCCGGATTGACGTCCCGGCCGGGGTGTGAGGTGCCCCAGGCTTGAGGCCTATGCTGTCTGCCTGGGGGCCACTGCCCTTGTGGCCCCACCTAACTGAAAGCCGATTGGCCCACGGAGTGCCCTCTCCCCTCTCACTTACAGATTCAAAACATATCATTGGCTGAAGATAGTGCTGGCCCCTCTATATGAATTACGGCCCCTCATATGCAGCTCCTACTTTAATAAATTCTAGAAACGCCCTTGACTGCCTGGTATGGACTCAAGCCCCCCCCTCCCCCGACCCAGACCAGGATGTGCGGATAGATGAATGAAAGAGAGATCACAGGGTAAACGAACCTTAATATGATGTGTGGGATGCCGTGAAATATAAGAACTAGCCGTCTTCATAAATGATCTTCAGGCACAGATGCTAACTAGATGCAGATTCATCCATCCATCTTCCGTAAGCGCTTATCCGGTGCAGAGTTTTCCTCCGGGCCTGGATCCCGTCCCAGGAAGTGCAAGGGAAGTGGAGAGCCCTGGCCAGTCCGTCGCAGGGCGCGCAGTCGCCGTCTGCATCCGAGAGGCTCCAGCTGGCCGAAGTGCCGCTTCTGAAATGCGGCAGGAAACCGGAGTACCTGGAGGAAACCTGTAAAAGGAGGATACAAGAAAATCTCTGGCTGCCTCTAGTTCTGGTCCGTTTTACGGGTCCCTGAATTAAGCAAGATTGAAAAACACATTAAGTCAGTGGTATGTTTCTGGCAGAGCCCTCACAGGGCTGATATATTTGTCTTGATTCCTGCCCCCCACCACAAAAAACAGTATTAGATATTAGGTATACTTTGTTTCATCATACTTTGTTTAAGCAGTAGTCAATTTCTTTTAACACTACTAGCAGCTGGAAATATCTCCACGCTTCTTCCAAGCATGTCAGCATTATCTGAGCAACTTTCGTACCATAAACTTTCATTACGTTACTAATCATAACCGACCGATATACTCAATACTATTCCACACACCACACCCCCCGCAGTTAAGATACCTCTGCAGTACGTACTTTATTCCAGCCAGAAACTCTAGATTGTGTTTGAGGAGTACACTCACTATAACTGAGGTAGAACTGCACTTGTGCGCTATTGTGAAATTTCACAAGCGCCCTTCTATAAGATGCGGCATTCAGCCAGGCACAGGATGTGACATCAGAATGGCCCGGTCTCCGTCGGCGATATCAGAACCATCTCGGGTCGTCACGTTACGTAGTGATGGAAAGACGAGGCTTCCTAGGTACTGGGTGAGACAAACCCTCCCAGCTCCCCCGCCCTGAAGAGATTACTCTTCGGAGCGTATTGCTGCGTGTGTGATAATAAAATCATCCATCATTTTATTTTTGGTTTGTACCCCTTCAAGGAAATGAATCTCATAATCAAATGTTAACAGCATGCCTGATACCCCCGGCCACTTCACCTGCTGTGACAGAGGGAGCCGTAATTGGCCAAATACCCCCCCCCACCTCCGTCATAGCCCATTCTGGGCAGGGCCGGTGTCTGTTTTTTCTGTTATGTTAGCATTATTTTTAATACTATTCCCTTCACGTTCGCCTCTGGGACTTTTATTTGTGTGATGTAATATGGAGACGCAAACATTCAATCTGCAAAAATGTCTCTCCCGTGCGCAGATGTCGGGGAAAATGAAGGACCTGGAACGTTACGGCCCGCGCGTTAGCCGAGCAGGCAGGAAGACGGTCGCACACGTGACTGCAGCGGCTATTAATATTAGCATGCGGTCATCGTAGAGAATAACAGCAACATATGACTCGATAATTACGCAATTTCACAGATGAAGAAAAATATTGACTGTTTTTATGATGAAGTTCGTTGGGATGATTATTTATAGTGTCCCCTTATTTCTGCCAGTGACACGGAGCAGGACGTACAGCCCACCGCTGCTTCTCTGGCCCGGGCATTTCTCGCGTTGTACTCCTCCTCCGTGCAGTTACTATGTAAATGGTGTATCATCGGGTGCATGGTTTCTAGCAGTGATTTGGACAGGATAGTGTTTTGCCAGGCTTATCAATCTGTGGGCTCTGTTTTTTTTTATTTTTCGGTTTTAGGGCCCCGTGGTGGGCGGCTGGTACAAGGTCCTGGACAAGATCGTCACAGGGACAGGAAAAAGTGTGGCACTGAAGAAGATGCTCTTTGACCAGGTGGGTGGGCCGCTCCTGTCTGAAATTCAGTCTGGTGGGGTGTCTGTCCAGTCCTCCATGGGGCAGGTAGTTGTGTGTGAAATATAAGCTCATTGAAATTTTACTTACTCAAAAATGTTCTGAGGGCAGAAGAAAAAAATGATTGGTTCGGAGAGATAACCAGTCAGATGGTTGGGGAGGCGGGACCAAGACATCTGACTGGTTGGTCCCGCCTCCTCATTCTTCTACAATCTGATTGGTTATCTCTCTGAACTAATCTTTTTTTTTTTTCCTGCCTTCATAACAATTTTGTGTAAGTAAAACTTCCATGAGCGAAGTAGAGTGTGGCAGCCCAGTGGTGCCCCAGAGGCAGGACACAAGGTAGCAGGTAATGGCGAACAAGTGGAGACAGGGGCGTTACCATCTGGGACGTCTGGGGAAGTGTTCGGTGACCTTCGGCAGCAGTGGGAAGATTCCTGATGTATGGGTGTAGAAGATGCCCAGAAAGAGTCTGTGCTAGATGAGATCATGCCTCCAGGTCATGGCATGCCGAGCGGGAACGGAATTGTTTCCATGGAGAATAATGGCTTTGTGGTCACTGTGTGTCATAGAAAGGATGAATCCTTCGGTCTTTGGTCGGAAACAGCTCTGACACGGCCATCAGTACCTGTCACTGTTTATTTCTTGAATGGGGGGAATGTTTGCTGGGGGTTATGGTCTGTTTGTGTATAGAGCTTCGTGCCATGTTGCGTTAGATCGCGTGCTCGGAAGGATCGAGCTGACCGGGGTAAATGGCTGTTTGCGCTCTTGCTGTTGTCCAGCTGCCTTTTCAGTGCGAGGTAACCTCAGCCTCTCAGGGTACGGCAAGGGGAGCTCATCCTGCAGACGGACCCTTTGAGACATCGAGCAAATGAGGCCAGACGTTGAACACTCTTCCCAGGCCACGTTCTCTCCTGCATCCATATGTATTTCCTGCAGCAGGCGGTATGAATGAGGGCTCGCATGATAAGTTACGCTAAGTTGGCTGCCAGGAACCCAGACCGCAGGATGAGAGCTGTGGAGAGTGAATTATCTTCCTGATGAAGGAATTGCCTTTTATGAGGAATACGTTCCTCTAACGGCATGAAAATCCCAGCCAATAAAAGCCTCCATTCTTCTTCCTCCTCCTGGGCTTGGAGCCATCTTTTGCCTCCTCATCTGCTACTCCAGTCCCATCCCCCCCCCCCCCCACCCCCAAGAAGGGAAGAAGTGAAGCCTGGCTGCCCATCTCACCTTCCCTGAAGGTCGTGGAAGCCGCGGTACTGGTGCAGAAATTGGTGGCGGTCTTACAGACGGCGCCTTGTGCCAGGGGGGCAGGGAGGGCATGAAAACGAAAATTGGGGCACTGGAGGAAAATGAACGTTTAAACACGGTGACGTAAATCCAGCCATTTTCCGTGCCGTTTACCGCACAGGTTCACGGCAGACGCTTGAGCAAGGCAGAGTGTCAGAATCTAAGCAGCGATTGGCAGCCTTTGTTATTATAAAAGGGGATCTGTTTTGGTGCTCATTCAGATGGAGGTGCAGAAGAAGGCCATCAATGGCTGCTGGACGACAATGAGACACGCAGGACTAGGAAACCAATTCTTGGAGAAGTGGGGGGGGGGGCGGGGGGGCAGGGGGGGGTGCAGTTCTCCAGCTTGTCCGAATATTTGAAAGTGCGAAGGTTGTCCACTTCATTTTAACCGGCAAACATCACTGGCCGAAAACACATTTAGTCTTGTGTAACAGAGGAAATGTGAGGAGCTTGCATTATTGATTCGCTCATCACACGGCCATCGCTCATCATGTGACGTCCCCCACCCCCTGACACCTGGGAGAATCCCCCCGAGAGCTGGCCAATCTCAGTTCTCGTTTAGGGCTTTTCAGAGCCTCCGGGGTTTTTCTGGGCAAATTGGAGTGAAATCTTAATAGGCAATGTTTAGGGACATGAGTGAGTCAAAGAAGGAAGAACAACAGCTTAAAATAATAGCCCTCCAACTTTGTTTTTAAGAATCACGTAATTATGACCATCATGTTCTCATAGGAGGTAAAGGCAGCCGTTTATCGCTGGTGGGGGGGGGGGGGGGAGGCGGCGTGAATGGCAAGAGCGTCATAGTCATGCAGCGGCCGTCAGAGCTGCACACGGCGCATTAACGTGATGGATGTTTCCAGGAAGCTTGTGTCAGGGTGATTCACTGTGATGTGCGTACAGGTGGCCTTCGCTCCCTGCTTCCTGGGCGCCTTCCTGGGCATTTCTGGAGCTCTGAACGGCCTGACGGTGGAGGAGAACATCGCCAAGCTCAGGAGGGTAAGAGCACGCCCCAGCTGCAGACATCGAGGCCCCAACGAACAGGCCGCTCTACAGCCTCCTGCCGGACTGTCAGTATCACATGTTTGTGTTTGTTTGGTTGTTCGTAGGGTGATTATGACAATTCTGCTATGGTTAAGAACAGAAGCTGTGTCGTGTTTTTCCTGAGCTGCCCATAAGGTGCCGGGCCAGGAACACGCTTTCTGTTTACAGTAAACACCGAGCGATTGTGACCCACGTTCAGCTGCCACTTTTATTATCCTCGGTAAATAGCTGAGCTCTCAGACGCCGCCGCACTGTGTTAGATTGGGGGGGAGGGTGTCTTGAGAACGGCCGATGTTACAGTCAGTTGCTGGCGATGTCCCAGCAAACGCCCAGGACTTGCGTATGCGATGTTCCTGAAGTACAATAGTGGGTCCAAATTTTTGACTCAACCCATTTGCTCCAGGCACAGTATTAGAGTTGTGCTGTAGCTAAGGGTGTAGTAGTTCAGCTTTTTATTTGGTGGGGGGGGCACAAATGAAGCCAAATCAAATACTGGGGGGTACACCTATGGCCCTATGGCCCTGGTTGTAGCTACACCTTCTACCCTGCATCCTTGAAATATATTGTCCCGTACCTCCCTCTGTCCTCCCCACTTCTAACTGCTTTTGCCAGTCAAGATTATGGGGGGGGGCCTGGAGCCTATCCCAGGCAGTGTAGGACACCAGGCTGGGGTACACCCTAGATAGGATGCTAGTCCACTATAATGACCTTACAGGTGAATCAGCCGGACGCCAAACTGGAGGGAGAAGTAGCTCAGGTTGGGTGACGGCTAATGAGAAGCCGAATGATGCGTTTAAGCGAGACCCTTCGACACGGGTCATCAAGAGGGCTATTCGTTATCGGGCATCGCTCAGCAATGTCATCTCGCCGAGTGACAGATCGAGAACATGACGTGCTTCACCGTCCGCCTAGATCTTTAACCGCCTCGGCATTCCTCCCCGGCCCTGACGCCTCACGTATGTTATGCTTCTAAGCATGATTGGGCTCTATCTGAGAACAGAAGCTCCTGGTTTGAGTATCGGCCTTCTGCAGGTCTGTCGATCCTCTTCTGACCCTGCAACCAGGTGGCCCACCTGCTCGCTAGGTTTTCAGAGAAATAAAAGAGGACAATTATTGGTGTATTTAAAAGCAGAAAATATTAAGCGAAATACATTTGCTGTCAATAAAAATAGTAAACATATTTGATGTAATTGCGATGAATCAGCATTTTGATTACATAATTGTTCTGGGGCTATAAATTGTTGTGCAGTCAATAATTTTTAGAAATGCTTTATTTGTAATTATGGCCGTGGATGAAGCATAAAAATCGTATGTAATTGACGTGGAAAGAATCACCCGCCGTGGCCCCAGCGCCATATTCAAAGCTCGCTGCCACAGAAGGTGGACATGCTCACGGCAAAATGGACCAGCCCGGTCGCGGTCGGAAGCAGCCCTACATGGGCCCGGTGCTGCCCAACTATAATTAGTGGTGACTCATGTCTCAAAGGAGCGGGTCCGCAAACGCGGGTCACGCATGCGGAATGGACGCTCAATGAGCCACCCGCTGATTATTTATGTCGGGATGCGGTTGGGTTCAAAAACGAGGCATAAAGGTCAATCGTTTTAACGTCAGGAGAGACAGGAAGCGAATGACAGATGCAGCCATTGGCTTGGGCCCGTGATGTAAAAAGGCTCGGCAGGCGGTCTCCAGGGGCCAACGGGACCTTTACGAAAGCGTGAGCGTTGCCATGCTGGGCACTGAGCCTTCAGATTTCACCAGTCATCCCAGTGAGTGTACGTGATTTTTAATGGGCGGTGAGAAGTGTACTCTGTACTGGGATTTGAACCAGAGAGTTTATACCAGGTCTCTGGGCGTTGGGTCTGACTGATCATGTGACTGTTGTGTCGGTGAAGAGGGAGGTAGGGCCATTTGATGGTATTTTTTGTGAAGTGTATTGTGAACCTCTCGTGCTGCATGGTTTTCTCCCTGCTAATGCTGTAGTTTCATGGGTCCAGTATTCTGGCCAGCAGAGGGCAGATCAGTTACAAGGCGGCACTTTTGGTCTCATAAAAATTCACTGTAAATCGGAGGACCAGTTGTGATGAAAGTCTACAGGGCTACGGAATATGAAATCCCCTCGTGCTGGGGGAGGGACTCAAACGATGGAAGAGGACTCTGCAAACTTCTCTGCTCATCTAAAGCAGGATTCAGTCCAAAGAGCCATTCAGAGTTTATTGAATCTGGAGGTCAAGCACACCAGAGCCTGTAGGATTAACAGGATTAGTGGTAATGAGCCCAGGTTGCCACTTTGGTTTTTATAACGGCCCAGCTTGACGGCTCGTTCCCCACCTGGAGCTTCGATGACTGGGGAGGACCAGAAAAATGCTGAGCTCCACCTCCCTTCCCACCTCCACCCCTGGGCTTTGGGGGGGAACAGCTACTCTCCATCCCCAGATGAACTTTCAAGCAGATAATGCTTTGCAGATGTGGCCCTACCAGTGTGACGTCAATACGCGGGACAATACATGACCAGCACACTAAACGACACTATAAATAGCTGCTTAACGCGCTGCCGTATAGCTCTTCACGGTGTGGGCATTGATCCACCCGCAGTGACTTTCTGTTCAGCCTGTGCTTTAACAACCTCTCTCCATCTCCTCCAGGATTATACAGACGCCTTGATCTCCAATTATACCGTAAGTCCTTCCGTTGTAAGAAGAGGCTGAAATGGAGAGGTGCAGAAGGTCCCACCAGTTCTCATGCGCTGTGGGTGATGTGGTGTGTGTTGTGAGCGCATGATGCTTTTGGGAATGGCTTCTCCTAAAGCATCCCTCCCTTTCCAGCTGTGGCCCGCAGTCCAGATGGCCAATTTTTACTTTGTCCCGTTGAACCACAGGTGAGTCCTACCAATCCCACCAAAATCAGGTATTACTTGCTGTTCAAAGTCAAAGCGCTGCAATCACACATACACATCTCAGATACGACTTCCCTATGTTTAGCTTTGATTTAGTGTGTTCAGATACAATTTTAATTATCTCAAATATTATCTTTTGGCTTTCCACAATCCACTGGAAAATCGTACAGCAGTGGAAGGCACGTGGAAGGTTATCAGATGGGGAGAAGTTTCACGTAAATTTCTACATTACATTAGGAAACATGAAATGCTTACTGTATAAATGACACCCAAGTCAAGACCTCAGCGACACCTGAATGTAGCTTACGCTGCCGTTCAGACGCAAAACACTGTAATTGCATATTTTATACCTGAGTTATACCTGAAATCTTTTCTCTTAGACTCTGTTTTATCTCCTGATAAAATATGTTAGTTCAGCTATGCTTGGTTTTGAAGAAAAGCCTATCATGTACCTGCCTACTGCACGTGTGTCAGCATAGATAATGTGTTTTGCTTTTCTAGGGCAGTACAGTTTAACCCATTCGGTCTTGCCAAGCATTTACTGAAACTGCACCCATTAGTTTTTCTGCTCCAGGGTCCATTTGTAGAACCTGAACATGATAGTTGAGCTTCACCTAAATAGGGGCAGGTCTGGCTGTTTCTAACCCGCCCCCTGTGGAACTTTGCCCTGCAGGCTTGCTGTGGTGCAGATCGTTGCCATTGCATGGAATTCCTACCTGTCCTGGAAGGCCAATAAGATGTGATGGTCGGGGTCAAAGGTCAAGGACTGTCTATTTTTGCACTGGCTGGAGAAAACTTAACCATCTACACTATTTGGGGGGGGGGGAGAGATCGCATCATATTGTTGCTAGCTGACAGTTTCTCATCCCATGCAAAAACTTTTCTTCTGTAAAAGAGAAGATGACTCTACCTGAAGCTGTATTTTATATTTTCATGGTCAATTAAAATATTTCGCATTCTTCATTCAGGTATAGCATCACGCTGGGAGCTATGAGCGCACACGTGAGGCACATGTCAGAAAGCAGCTCCGTTAAATGAAACTGTCCAACGGCAGCGGCTCATATATGGCGCATGTGACTGCAATATCTTGGCAACGGCCATATCATTGGTCACCTGAGTGTGGGAGGTGCTGTGATTCAATACTGATAAGGGGTAGGCGGTGCCAAAGCCCTGGAGCTTTCACAGTACATTTAAGTAAGCTGCTGACTCTTACCTATCGTGAAGTCCGAGAGTTTACTAGCCACATAATGACTATGATATCGCTTGTTTGAAGCAAATAATGGAGCAAAGAGCAGCACATCCACTTGGATTTTAATTATGCATCCCTGCCATTTGTCATCAAGATGACTAAAGCTCTGAATTCTGATTACCTATATGAAATCCCAGTCCCAGTCCTAAACAGCCACAGTGCTGATTTTAGTGTCTTGCCAAGCATCCCTACAACTTAAATTAAGAGGGTGTGAACTTAATTTGATAGAAGGGTTAAATGTCCAGTTTGGAGAAATCACTGCATAAAGAGGTTAAGAATTGCATGGACAGTAGTCTGCAAGTGGTGTTGAAATTCATTTTACCTGAAGAAGCAGAGGATGATGCGTCTGGGATCAAAATGCTTTCTGTGCATACTAGGGCATTCCTGTAGACTAATACTAGGGCATTCCTGTAGACTAATACTAGGCAGACTTAATTGCTCAATGATATAATACTGTGCGTGAAAACAAATAAAATGTAGTTTACGTTATAATGTTATACTGGTTGCATATGTTATTAGAAGTAAACCAAATACAATGTTATTACTGCAGTCGTGTGGATTTAAATTGATGTCATAAAAATAATGGCCGTGTGTGTGTGTGTGTGTGTGTGTCTGTGTGTGTGTGTATGTGTGTGTGTGTGTGTGTAAAATGCTTTGGAATGTGCGAATAAGTGGTCCTCTATAACATTTTCAAATGATACTGAACTGTATAAATCTCCCCGTTTTGAATTAATTCCCCCGTTTCTTTATACATTAAAAAACCTACCCTGGAAGCGCCTGTGGTGACGGATGACGTCATGCGCTATTCAGGATTTGGCTCGAACTGTATGCTTGTTTAATGATCTTATTTTAAGTAATTCAATTACTCTGCTTTCAGAATCTCTATATAGTACAACCTTAAAGGCCTGATTAATTAAACTTAATGTGTTAGAGTTATGTTTAGATGATTGTTTGCTAATATATCTACATTTATGGTGGATCCAGCATTTACATGGGCATTGAGTTATATTTTAATCTGAGCATGATTAATGCTTTTATGATGCTAACTGGATACAGAGGTATATCGACTGAGAAGTAAAAGAAAATCTTCCGGAAGCTACTGGGGGAACATCGGTACCAATGCAAAAATTCACATTGATTCAGCTGAATACATTTGGTGGTTTAGGATGAAAATGCTATATTGCATAATGGACCTACTACTGTTGGTGAAAACTTTATTTATTTTATACCTGATTTATGTAGATGGCGCCACCGCATGGGACGATCCGATGAATTCATCCTTTGATAAATACCGAAACTGCGGATTCAGGACCAAGGACAGATCCAGCATACCATTGTGCAGCCAGTTGTTCCCTTTTACATTTATTCAAAATCATTCAACATAAAGTAGTTCATTCAACATAAAATACTTCTAAAATGATAAACACTTTCCAGAAAAATACCTTAACGGGTTGTTTTAATAAAGCGGTATAAATGTTTCTGTAGCCCGTGTTGCGGAAGCATATGTCCCACGTTGGTTGTTATGTATGTAAATACACGTTTAAATCTAAGTTTTATTGGAAAGCGGTTTTAACTATGTTTATACCGGAAGTGATCCGAATTTATCGAGATGGTTGAGTGAGATGACAAGGACACCTGTCATCGTTTGGTGTTCACTGTCTTATTGTTGCCTTAAAACTTTTTTAAAATCACGGTAATATAACTTATTCCACTAGGTTACTCTGTGCTCAGTCCTAATTTCTGTAACTTCTAATCAAAAATGCTAAACCACTACGATAACATCTACACATCAGTTGCCGTATTTCTGCAGACAAACTAACCTAGTTTAACATCTTGGTCTGTTTCTGTTTTCTGCACACAACCTTCTTCCCAATGTACTGCCTCTGGCACCCGGATCACCTTTTCCCCGAAACTCAGTAACTCTCCGCTGTGTTTAACAGACTGCCATTTGTAGCTGACAAATGTGCTCTGCGATTTACACGTTTATAGATAAATTATTTTTCGGCAGTTGCCTATTACTCCATCGCCCTCCTTGCAAGAGGGGTCAGGGAATCATTTTCCGTTTATATTGGCTTTTCGGTGAACTGCTTTTTATTGCCTCTGGAAAATCACTATAAAAAGTGTTTTGTGGTAACTTGCTTCTGCAAATCTGTTATACAAAAAATTTCATTGATATTTTATCAGATATTGTATTGCCCAGCCTTAAAGACACGCCGCGGAAAGACAATATGGTATTTCAGCGTTCAAAATATTACGAAATAAAAAGAAAGCAGTTCTTTAATTCTCTCTATGCTAGATTTTATAATAGCAGCCGCCGAGTCGTTCAAAACATTGGCGTTTAGTTCAAACGCAGCTGATTTACAGGCAGTTTATGAACTTGCATTGACGTCAGTGGAGCTGCCGCCGATGTATATAAACATGGAGCAAGTGGCGCACCAGCCGCATCCCGTCAAGCTGCGCTTTGCGGACTCAGCCTTCGAGTCGCACTTTTCCCACCTGCGAGAAACTTACAGCGCTTTGCAAGATTAAAGTAAGTCCGCGATTTTCTTCCGTCCTTCTGTTCTGTTGCTTAACACCCACCATCTGAAAGCTGCTAAAACTAAAAGAAAAGCCTTTATCTAACTACTAATATTGAAAATATAGTTGACTTTTATAAAGGACTGTATTGAAAACTTTACAATATTTAGCTTAGTTCCAGAACTGAACAAGGCAACATGTGACTATAGTATATGATATAACAACCTCACTTGCATGCATGCTCATTAAATATGTTCGCTTTTTAAATATTTTAATTACATTTGTTTTACCTTTTCGAAGCCTAATAAACCTTTCATTTACGTTATTTCAGAAGTGTCGCTCCATTTTGCTTACCCAATTTGATTACAGAATATCTCCAATAAAAATGCCTTACGTTTCTGACACACACACACACACACACACACACACATACTGTGCTACGTGTCATATATGTTCAAAATACACAAAATATCGTACCTTGGACGCCTGTATAGATAATATTCGTATATACCTCCTGCTTTGTTCATTTGTTCACGCCGGGTACCAAGACCGTCAATTAGAAAACGATTCTTATTTTTTTCTCAATAGTTTTATTTATTAATGTATTTTTTGCTAACAGGGCACCTGTCAATCCACCATGAAACCTATTCCCCTGGTCCTGCTGGTGGCCACGGTATTCTTGACCACCAACATCCGCATCAGTGCTGGTCGACCAAGGGACTTGAGCATCTTTGACGGTCACGGTTACAAGACGCAACTGGACCAGGTTTTGTTAAAGGCCGGCGATAATGCCATCTCCTACCTCATAGGTGCAAAAATACTTAGGTATCTGCAAAGGAACCCGAAGGGTCTTTCACGATTTCCTATAGAAAGCCTCCAGGTTATGACGGCACCATCCAGCAAGGGCTTCGGTCACCTGGCCCGCGACTTGTCGCTTGTGGATGGAGGGCGCACACTGGAAGACGGCGACAGCATGGAGGAGCCCGTGGACTTGTCCAAGAGGAATGACGACCCGCCCATCTCGATTGATCTCACTTTCCACCTGCTCCGAAACATGATCGAAATGGCGAGGATTGAAAGTCAGAAAGAACAAGCGGAACTAAACCGCAAGTATTTAGATGAAGTCGGCAAATAATATTTCACTGCATTGTAATTTAAAACCATTCTCAAAGCGAAACGAATGCCCCGGCACCTCCACAGTTAGTTTTGCTTTTCTTTTACTCAAACTGCTGTTCATCGTGCCATTCGAAGTCACAATGTATATTTCTGTACGTAAAACCGTAAAACTAAACACGTTATGGTCAAGGCGAGGCCCTGTACTGTCTGTTGCGGTGAGATTGGTATGAAAACACATGCGCTATATAGAAACATATTCAAAATCTTCAGTCTTTGTTTCTCTGGTATTCATTTCGTCCTATATTGTTCGGATTATTGTGTGGGTGTTCACTGTAGTAATAGACGAGCAGTGACTTTAACATGAAAATTTAAACAGTAATTCCCCTCACACATTAGCCTGATCCGTTTGTGGGATACTGTAAAGGGGACAACTTTTTCATGCCTTTGACCAATGTAAAAAAATATCACTTTTTTGTTGTATATATAAAAATGTACAGGTCCTTAATTGCTTAGTGACCTTATAAAATATGTGTTTCCAACACAGTTATTGTGCAAACGAGGAGCATTGAATGAGCGTCACTCTTTCAGTAGAATATGATGTTCTTAGGCTCTGTCCTTGAAGCAGGAGTGTCGTGACACTTTTAACTTATAAAGTTTATTTTTGGTTATATCGGTAAATATCTGGTCGGATTTTTTCAATTTTTTGCGCTGCTGGAATGTTTATAATAAATGCAAAAATCTGGAAATAATTCGAGTAGGCTATTCAATTCCTCAAAGTATGTGATTCTGCAACGTTTATGAAAGTACAAACTTTTTTTTTTTTTTTTTAGTTAGGCATTGCGTCAACTGGGACGTTTCATGCAATTTCAGCAACGTGCCATTTCATCCGGTATATCTGAGATTATACGCTATAACCGCTGACCTTGCATCAGTGATGAATACTTGAATAATTCCATGTTATAAATAACACTGAACAGGTGACACTGAGAGTAAAACGTTTACATAGTCAACTGGTTTTAGAGGCAGCGGTTCAATATGATTCAGCCACCAAAAAACCCCCTTCAGTAACATGAATATACAATATTAGGGTTAGCAGGAGGTTCGAGGCAGCATGCAGCTCAAAATCCTACATCACAAATTTAGACAAATACGACATACTATACATTTCATCTTCGGTAATATTTAATCATGGTTCAAATAGTGACATGAGCAGTTGGTGTAGCAGTATTGAAAGATTTTTCCAGCTGTATTTTGTAATAAAAAAAATCTTAACATGTCTGCTGATTCTGTCAAAATCTTTTAAGTTGGGGCACTGTAATAAAGGAACGAATTATGCTTGCTAAATATAGGATATATTCATGTCATCTGCTTGTTTTCTTTCTGGGGGTGTTCAAAAAAACCAACAGCATGTTGAACTCTGACATATTGGCTTATATGATGTAAAAGATTATACAACAGTGCTTGTAGACGTCCACACAGTGGCCTGTACACCCCACTAACACCTCTTATTGATGGAGTCCTATTAATGAGTAAGTAGTTCATTACAATGCGCAGTCATAACAACATTCATTAGGTATTAGTGTTCTGTACAAAGAAGATATTAGGAAAATAATCAGCTATTTTTTAAAATCTACAAATCTATTCATATTTCAAGTCCAACCTTGCAAAGTAGGCAAGCACTGAGTAAATGTTTCTAGATTATATAAAAGTCTTTATCCTGTGACTGTAAAATGAGAAATACCAACCTCAGATAAAGTCATCCCTTGTTAGCGTAACAGTCATTTGAGGATAATGATGAGTGTTTTTCACTGGAAGTACATCTGACTGACCCCTCTGTTCAGTGGTCTGACATTCCGGAAGGCCTTTGTCCTAAATTCTATGCAGCCTTTCAAGAAAAATGAAAGCGGGTTTTTCAAATAAGTACCTCTACGCCTGCAGGTTAAGGAGGGACACACACCCTAATAACTAATGACCTACATGAATCCTACATGGCCTTATCAATGGTCTGTGAGATGACCTTAGATCTACCTTCACTGTCCCTTTAGAAAGGGAATCTCTTTCTCCAAGATACTGACATGCAAAGTTACATGAAAGTAATATCAAGATGAACTAAACAGGAAGCCAGAACAAAAAGAATCATTTTCTGTTTTCCATTCTGATCTACATGTGATCGTACATTTCTCACTACACCTCCATAGTTAAGATCGTTCTTCCAGAAGAAAGACAATCAGTCTTGAGTGAGTGGGCAAGATGGACCTGATGAGGGGGCTCCAAATAATCAGTGTAGTTCCTCGACACATTTTTGTCCTCTTCTGTGTATGGAATATAACTGGTGTTACAATACCGATGGGTAGAGAGAAAGCACACTCAGTTCTTCAATGTGCGTAGGGGATCAGGCCAAACCTTCTTTAAATTCCCCTTTGAAGCTTCCCTGGAAAACAAAAAACCTGCAGGAGAACAATGAACATGAATTAAGCCCAGAAATAAGAAAGGAACCCAACTCCAGGTCCCACTGGGCCGAATCTATTTATAAAGTTAAACGAAAATAGTGACGACCAGGTTTGTGCTTGCCGACAAATAGGGGCCTTGACTCTCCACTTGCAAAGAGGGAAAAGAATGGTTTGTTCTTGAGCTGGTTACGTAAATCGCCCCCTTTTCACACACAGCAATAACTGCTGCAAAAGGCAGCAGTGAAAGGGTTCCCAGTGATTGTGACTAAACGCAAAGTAACGGCGAAGTGTGACTTCATCGGCGCGTGCGAAATGAGACCGCCGTTCCCCGGACCGCCACACCGGCTCATAGCGGAGATGTTACGCATACAGCCGTCACACCAACCCTACCCCCGATTCCGTTTGAAACAGAAGTTATCGATGGGCAGTCCGTATTCGAGAGCGCCGCGCGTCAAACCGTCATGCTCACACCCAGTGGTGATCCATCTCCATCTGCAGTTGGGCGACGCTCTCGTCGGCCCGCGCCGCTTTCGGCATTCTGATAGAGGCCTCCTATCAATAACGAAGGAGCCGTATTTCGTTACTGAGCTCCCTCCTGCTGCCCATCAGTCAGCGTATCTCGGCCGGAGTGACAAGGTCAGCGACCGCGGTGACTCAGGAGATGATATATCCCAACGGCTACATCGCTTGGTTTGAGGAGCTGTAATACGCTAATGAGAAGTTCGAGGCACTGCCCTGTAGACCCCTCCCCCCATCATCTGTCGTATCCCGCTTCTTCGGAAGTGGTGACAGATGAGTTCCCAGGATGCAATGCGGCAGCGGCGAGCAAGTGGTGGCAAAACAGGCACACGGGGCTCTGCCAGTTCGACATATATCATCCTGGAATGTCAGTTTGCAGTTGGCCGCCTCACTTTTGGAAAGGAGACTGAGCTCAGGACCTCTCTCGCACTCAAACACACGGGTCTCCATCCTGGAATGAAAATTGCCTTCATTTTCTGACTCTAAAAGTGAATACTGGAAAGATGACAATTGCATCTCTGTTTTTTTTAAAATATGGGGTATTATTATATGAGCCTTTCAGTTTAAGTGGATTCCATACAGTAAATAAGACGACACAACTTCCCCTTCCTCAGTTCACTTCACATTTTTTTCTCTTTACTAATGTAATGCTACTGACTGAAGGAAATTGCTAGATCCAAGTTGATCTAGAACCAAATCCTGGATTTTTATTTTTTTTTAACAAATGGTATCTATGACGCAAGTTGTAGGCCTTCTGTAACCATCATCCCGGCTCTGACAAGTACCATTTGCAAAAATGTAGCTGTTTCAAAATTAATATCCAGATAAGGGCAAAGGCTGCAGAGGAGAGCAGTACAGTTTGACTAAATAAGGGATGTGAGACGGCATCTTTGGGTCTCAGCGGGATATGGGGGAGGGGTCCACATGAACAGCAAGCCATGAGGTATGGAGAAACACCGTGAAGAAGGATCCACGGCGGGATGAAGAAATCGGAGAAGGTTAAGTGCAGCAGAGGGCACTGCGAGATGGACAGGGCCTTCAACAGCCAGGCCGAATGGAGGACATGCGAGTAGAAATCACCAGCTCTCCGGATGAGTCCATTTACTGGAAGTTTCCACTTCCACCTGGACTGAGAGTGGGGGGGGGGGAGAGAGAGATGGGGGACACGCTCAGAAAAACAAAAATGTCAGAATGAAATTTCTGCAGCTTAATCATCATATTTGCTCCCATCGGGGATCCTGAGCTCCCGCTGAATTCCGCTGGTGTATCGAGCTTCAGAGAGATGCACGTCCGTAAGAAGAAGAGAAAAAAAACCAACAGACAGACTTCCCTAAGCACCGGTAAGCGGCTGACGGATCGGAGGCGCTGCCAGCGTCAGTGTGCGGCAGCGGATACAGCCGTCTCCACCAGAGCTCCCCGCGGTAGCCATTAGCTTCAGGACTGAGGAGCTCATTACAGAGGCCTGGAGGGGCTGGCGCTGCAAGGCCAGGAAAACAGCTCAATCACGCCAAAGGGAGACTCTCCGGAAGACAATGCTAATGCAGAGAGCAAGGTGTAAGGCATGCATCACATCACAGGAAGCTACAGGGAATAGCAACAGGGGATGCTGAATACAGCAGGCTGTAGAAAGCACTAGAAAAGGTAAAGTGAAAGGGATTATGGGAATATACCGACCCATTGATCGGAATCAGGCCCTACTGACTCCTAAGCTCCTTCTCTCGGTCAGTCTGATCTTCCAAGCTTTCCTCCCCTTCTTCATCCACAGGGGCTAAAAGAGACAGTCAGTGTTTTGAAGGATGATGAGTTCACTTCCAAGTCAAGATCGGGGCGGGACCAGGATGGCAGCCGAGCCACCTACCTGTTTGGAAGTTAATGGCCCGCAGAACATTGACAATGGGGTCGGCGTCAATGACAAAATGCGCCATGCTCTCATAGCCGGGTTCGGTCTGCTCCATGTCAGAGGCCGAGGCAGCATCCGTGATCCTACCCAGGGCACAGAACTGCGGTCAGATCTCCGTCCAAGTCGGGAGGATCGCACATGATGGGCTTCATAATGACAGGTCACCACAGGGGGGCGCTGTCCACATGGCTCACTACTGAACACTCACTCAGAGACACGAGGAATGCTCCATTCTGGAGTAAATTCCAGTGTTAGGTTCTTTGAAACTCATTGTCTTTCACATGCATTTCACATCTTTACTGAACGAATCCAGGAGTAAGACCAAGGTGCCAAAATAACTGGAAGTTTGGCATTAGAAAAGAAAGCAGAGTAAAGTGAACAGTCTTTCGTGCAGATGCTACTAAAGAAATGCTTGCAGGGCCGTGTTTGTGATAAATACAGGGTAACAGAAGGAAAATATCTTACTTCTTGAAAACCTCCTTGGTGTTCTGTTGGACAAAGGAAAGCAGAAAGCAGTTAGTGAATCAGGTTGCGTTTTTTTTTCAGCAGTTGCCTGTGTGTCTGTTACACTTTGACCCCCAAAATCACCCCCCATTGACAGAAAGCATCCTGATGAAGTATTCTGTGTGTTTGGGGGGGGGAGGGGGAGGGTAGACCAAATGAAAGGGTGTGACTACCTCCTATGTGGCAGGGAGAAGCTTCATATGGAACTGGCTCCCAGCCCAGGGAGGGTTTCTGGTTCAAATTAGCGCTGCTTTCGTACTACAGAAGGTGTGGTAACTCACCCAGGAATGGCCGGTGTGGAGGGAACTGGCCCAGGCAGGAAGGGCGGCCTGAATGGGTGGCTGGTGATAACTCCACCCTGCGATCTGTTGTTGTTTTGTGGCCGGGACTGACTTTCCCGTTATCACTCTCTTCAGATACGTGGCAGTACTGACCTTACTACACCCACTTGGACCACTAAAGGGTCAAACAGCACTTTCCATCCTAGGGTTTAATAGCATGATGCTAAATAACTTTGCCATTTTTTAATCCTGGTCTGGCCATTCCACCTGCTGCTGTTGCTCCAGCTGTGCTCTCAATTAGCCTTGATTGAATTGTTGTTCAAATTATTATTCAGACCATGTTGACCTAAGTGCCTCTATTTCAGTTGTCTGTACACTGATTTAGGTCTATAAAGGTTGAAATCTAAATAAACATACAAATACATTCTGTTCTAAGTAATTGTAAAACCATCAGATTATCAAAGTATTTTCAAACAGCAAGTGATATTAAAGATTTTGCAACATTATCAAGACAGCAGAAATGGTAGTTGACTCATAGACATTTTGCTGCCTGCCTTCCCTAGCAATCCAAAGAGACTGTGTCTGTGGTTAAGTCAATGAAATATCTGAAGACCACCATTACCAATGGCTTGAGGTAGGGCGTTAACATCACCTCCATCATTAGGAAAGCTCAACAGAGATTGTTCTTCTGTACCAGCCCAGGAAACTCCTTACATCCCATCCTCTGTTACCGGCTGGTTCCCCTCCACCTCCTCCCTCTCCAAGACTAGGCCGCAGCAGGTGGCCTGCTCTGCTGAGAAGATCTTTGGCTCTCAGCTACTATCTACATAAAACTTCCTCACTGCCAGGGTGAAGTAGAGATCTGGCAAGACCCCACTCACTGCAGCAGTCACCTCTCCTCCCAACCTCCATCATAGAGGCCATCACCACTGCTAGCCATCACCAAAGCTTCTTCTTGAAAGTTATCCAGCTCCTCAGCAACCCCCCCGCACCCCCAACTGAGAACTACCTTAACCGATCACACGTCACTTCAGTGTTACCTCATGTTTCTGCATATCAGTATTGTTGTTGTCCTTACTGTTTGTTGCACTTATTATTTTTGTTTGTGATGTCATGATGTGATCCTGACTGTTTCTGTCTGCACTCTGTTGCATTATTATTTTTGTTTGTGATGTCATGATGTGATCCTGACTGTTTCTGTCTGCACTCTGTTGCATTATTATTTTTGTTTGTGATGTCATGATGTGATCCTGACTGTTTCTGTCTGCACTCTGTTGCATTATTATTTTTGTTTGTGATGTCATGATGTGATCCTGACTGTTTCTGTCTGCACTCTGTTGCATTATTATTTTTGTTTGTGATGACATTGGATCCTGACTGTTTTTGTCTGCACTCTGTTGCATTATTATTTTTGTTTGTGATGTCATGATGTGATCCTGACTGTTTTTGTCTGCACTCTGTTGCATTATTATTTTTGTTTGTGATGTCATGATGTGATCCTGACTGTTTTTGTTTGCACTCTGTCGCATTATTGTTTTTGTTTGCATTTTGTTGTGTTATTGTATTTGTCTGTACAGTTGACTCTCCATATCCACAGGTTCCACATCTGCAGATTCAGCCAACCTCAGATCGAAAGTCTTTGGGGGAGAAAAATTCCAGAAAGTTCCAAAAAGCAAAACTTGAATATGCTGCCTGCTGGGCACTACGCTGAATCCATGCGAATGACGTGATGTGTAATTTTAGGTGTTGATGAGTGTTAACACAGTGTGTGTGTGTGTGTGTGTGTGTGTGTGTGTGTGTGTGTGTGTGTGCGTGTGTGTATTATGTTTATATTACATTGTTACATTACATTATTTTGACGTTGTGGAGGCCATTTTTCAGGTCCTCGCAAAAATCTGTGAAAGCAATAAATCAATCAAAAAATCTAATGGTTTGTTTGGTTAAGGTTAGGGCTGGGTTAGGGGTTAAGGTCATCATGTTGGAATTCGAGTTTTCTCCATAGAAATTAATTGAGAGTCTGGATAAAGATACATTTACAAACCTGTGTGTGTGTGTATTATGTTTGTGAATATGTGTGTGTGTGAGAGAGAGAAAGAGAGAGAGAATTTTTTTTTGTATTTTTTCATAAGCAATACATGTTTACATTGTATTCGGTATTATAAGTAATCTAGAATAATTTAAAGAATACGGGAGGATGGACGTAGGTTATGTGCAAATACAACTCCATTTTAAATAAGAAAATTGAGCATGTGTGGATTTTGGCATGCACAGGGGGCCTGAAACCAATCCCCTACAGATACAAAGTACCTGTACTTAGTGTTTTTATTGGAGTAACAGGAAAGTGATAAAAACCCAACAGACGCTTTGGCGCCCCCTGGGGGATTTGCCACAATAGAGTGACCAGAGCACAGTATGCTGACAGGTTGGGTGAGGACTATCTGTGAAGAACAGACCTGCAGGAAGACAGCCATCTGCGGCTCCTCCATGGAGTGGATAGCGGCCTCCACCAACTTGACGGTGCTCTCCAGGTGGTCGCCGTGGCGCCGGATGAGAGTGCGTACGCGGCCCAGCTTGCTGTCCTGCTCACGGCTGACACACTCTACCAGCTCCTTCTTGCGCTGCTCCAGCACGTCATAGAGTGCGTCGAACCGGGTGCATAGTAGTTCTTTCTGCCATCGGCCATTCTCCTGCGGTAGTAAGAAGCAGGCCAGCGTCAATGATTTCCCAGAAAACAACATTCACCCTTATTTCAGATTATCAGGCCTGTATCAGACATGTCAATTATTCCTATTTGTCCCACCCAAAATGTGTTAACAGCCAATTACAATCACCCAAAACACAACAACAGCCAATTACAGTCACCCAAAACATTACAACAGACTCAAGCTGATACTAGCTGCCACAAGTTTCTCCAGGCTCTCTTCTTGGCTAATTCTATCCACATCGTGATTGGCTGGCTTAGGCACCCAATTCTTGTGCCAAAACATCACTTTCCACAGTAAAAAAGAGAAATGTCAATGCAGCAATTTAATACTAATTAGATCCAAAGATATTTGTTCCAGTTGGAATAAAGCCTATGTGTTTACTGCATAATGGGAAATTATCCGAGATTCAGGAATGACCCAGCCTAACTTTGGCACAAACTCTTCACTTGGCGTGTTCCTTGTTTGGAAACTTTACAGGTATGAGATAGTAAATAATGAATTACTTTGGAACCCAAATCTATTTACGTAATTGCTGATGATTTTAACCCCTCTGCACTTGCGAAGGTAACTAAAATTCAAAAGAACAAGTTGTGCTTTTTAAGCTACCTGAGAAAAGTGTTCTCCGTGGCCCGATGATTGACATGATTTTCATAATCTGGCCCCAACTCTGAACTAATTCAGTAGCCCTGCAGACTGTATGTAACACTGGACTGCAGGACTTCTTAAAAAAGTCATTAATGCCTGACTGAAGTTTTTCCCATTATCTAATTATTTAATTACCAAATTGCTTCATGTTTTATGAATGTACCGTGCTCGGGACTGAACCAATAACCTTCAGGTTACTGCAAGTTAATCTCTTTAAGCACCATGTCCCTTTAATTCATAGCAGGTTAAGACTAGTAAATTTGATTCTTATTACTATAAAAATTGCACATTTTTTAACATACATTTTAATACAAATTGATTTATACTACTCAGGTCCAACAGTTTAGCGGCTGGATATTAAAGCATTTCTGAGTTAACGACGATTTCCTTTTTTCCTCCTGGGATGTGAACCTGCAAACTTCTGGTGACAATTCTGGTTCTCTAATTGCTAGGGCTCCTGAGTCACTGCGGTGCTGCTCACCTCGATGGTCCTGCCAGTGCCCTCCAGCTGTGTGATGACGGCCTGGATTCTGTCATTCCCAGCCATCAACATGGCAATCCTGTCACTCAGCTCCATCTGCAGCACAGAGACATGCACACTGTGGGGGGGGGGGGGTACTAGCCGACCTCAGCGTGCTTCTATATACCTTGAGAAATGTGCTTAATAACCTCAAAGGTTCACTTTAAATGCTAGTAATTCAGTGAAAAAGCATACAGGTGCATTATGGGTAAATTCCCATTCATAGCCCATGTCTGTGGAGAACTTGGCAAAGCGAGAACTTGGCAAATCAAAGAGTGTAGTGATATTGACATTATACAGTTCCTATACAGACTGTTTAAATGCTTTGAAAGTGAAAAATTGTACCGTGAATTCAGCGAAAGATGAAACTCATCATGCCTAACCATTGGCTGGGAAGGGAAGAATCCAATAATGTATACGAAGCTGATATCATTCCAGTATTTAAAGGAAGAGAGAGCCAGCTTACAGCTCCGGGAAAGGTGACCCATTACTCATAACAGCACGGATGGCATGTGGCCAAACCGGAGCATGAAGGATGGGCCTGGCGTTACTCAGTATCCACTCATGTGGCCGTTTGGGCAGCACCAGCGGCGAGCTCCACAGAAGCTGGACCTGGGGCACAACGCCATCCACACCAGCGTGTCGGAGAGAGCCACACAATGCCCAGCCATGTGCTCGGATATCCGGATAGCAGGAGGACGATGGGTGACTGCATTATAGCATCAGCAGTGCATTTAACCCGCCCCAGCAAAGCAACTCAAGACCTGAGTCACTCTCGCTTTTGTGGATTTGGAATGTTGACCCCTGCTATGGGGCCCAGGGCAGCTGTGAGTCTGTGATTCTCATGGAGCCAACACCCTACCGGGTACGCTAATATCCAACAGATAGACAGCTTCTGAGGGCTATGTTAACGTTTATTGAGTTTAGCGTCCAGTGTAGTTAACCACTGCACTGTGATACTCACCCGTAGGAGGTGCAATTCTATAGTTCCTGGGTTGATTAAGGAAGGGCAACAGGCAGAGAACCCAACCAACAGATAATTTCTGCGGGTTAAGTTTCCATTTATTGAGTTTAGCCTCCAGCACAATTAACCACTGTAATACAATAGTCACCAACAGGGGGCACAATTCCTGGGTAATGCGCTCATTCCCTTAATTGGCTGATAAAGGAAGGGTACAGAGTTGCCGCTTAATTCCGATTATGAATTTGGAGGGGATGTGTCGTATCCTCGGAGACAGCGGTTAAATGCCACGCTGCTGAGAATGCACACCTCACTTCCATTAAATGTTGGCAGACGTGGCCGGGCTGGGATTAGGCTGGCTCGTGCCCCCCCTTACCTTCTGCCTGTCATAGACGACCTGCAGCGGGGCCACCTCGCAGTCTCGGTGGGGCCCGAACACCTTGCACATGGAGCAGGTGGGAGTCTCGCAGCTCAGGCAGTAGATGTTGATCTTCTCATCCTCATGCTCCTCGCACATGACCTGCTGCTCAGACTTGGGTCGAACCGGCCTGCGAGACGACAAGGAGGGGTCTCGGTGATGGACAGCAGGTCAGAGCTCTGTAACTACAATCAAAGCCTCCAGCACTTGGGATGTCCCGTCCCTCCCCAAGGATGATGCAGACACAAACACGGCCTCCCAGCCCTTTTAGAGAAGAAATTACAAGAGATAATCTAAATATGGGCTGAAAATAGGAAATCATTTACAGATGTCAGACTGCCCCCAATATAACAGATACTTAGATCCGGTCAGGACAGGTGGCCAGGTCATGTGATGCAACATGCAATCACTATCCTTCATAGGTTGCTTGGTGTGTCTAAAATTTTGACTGGTACCGTGTCTATTTGCACAATCTGATTCGTGAGGCCATTTTAAAGTCTCCCTTTTCATTGATTGGGGAAGGTGGTGGCGCAGGATGTAGTGCTATTGTTTGGCAACCGGAGGGTTGTAGGTTCGAGCCCTGGTTCCTCCTGACCCCATCAAAGTGTCTTTGAGCAAGACACTGAACCCCAAATTGGCACCTTGCATGGCAGCCTCTGCCACCGGTGTATGAATAGGTGAATGTGAGGCATGAAATGTAAAGTACTATATAAATGCAGTCCATTTACCATTGGTGTTGACACTCCTTGCCTGCTAAGGTACCTACAGCACACACTGATCTGTAGGTGACTAGAGTGAAACACCCAAACAGATACATACCACCGTAAATAGAAGCTAGTCTCAGGAGTGATACAGCCGTCACCATCAGTGTGAACCAAGCTGTCAATGAGTGCCCTTTTCCAAAGTAGGTTACTACCCTGAGTCAAGCACTCCTTGGCGTATAAAAGGTCAGTTGCATAGGGCTTACTTAACTGATTCATAAAAACTTGTTCAAATAGCTGTTACATGTCCAGTATCAGAAATACCCACACTGATGCCATTTTTATGACAAAGTGATGAAAAAAGGGGGAAATATGTTTTAAAACCGTAGCGTGTCTCTTTAAACGCTCCCCATGACAAAATATTATGTAAGAGCGCCACCTAGTGCAAACTAGTCCTAAATGCTACAGTAATAGCATGGGCAAATTAAAACAGAAAATTCATATGCTGGATTTCACTCTCTCGGAAGAACATGCAAAGAAAGTGACAAAGATCTCACAGGTTCAGATGACCTGAGGAAAGCTATTATTTTGACCGCAGAATTTCTAGACCAGAGTACGTTAAGAATAAATGGTTTCTATGCATATTTTTGCACTCTCGCTACACCCAAGGATTACTTTATTAGGTACACCTGCTTGATAACGGAAAGCAGCCTGTCTGCGTCCCATGCAGGGTGATCTCATGCCTTGTGTCCGATGCTAGGACAGGTTCCAGTTTCAAAGTCACGGCAGATAATCACTTGAAGAATGCATTTTACAGTTTTACCTGGCACTTTGTATGTTGGTGCGCTTATATTACATAGCCTACTTATAAGCATATACACACACAAACACGAAAAAGAGCCATATTATCCCATATGGTGACTTAATGCAATACTCTAATACCTGTACTCTTCCCAGGCTGTGCTGCAAGGAGCTATGACTCAATGTTTACTCCAAGGGATAAAGTGTCCAGATTATATATAGTTCATCGTTTCAGGGTGGGAGTCATAGTGAGAGAGTGTGGTTTCTTTTCCTGATTTAATTTACTTGTCACGAGGTCCCGCTGTCACCAAAATCGCTCTGTGACTCGTGCGTGTTAGATAATGCGGTCAAAACCACGATTCATAAAGCGTGTGAGGGTTTTATGCTTCAGGGGGGGGGGGGGCTCTCACGAGGCAGACTCCTGCTTGTAGATGTCGATGATGTTCTCCACCAGCAGGTTGCGTTGTAATCCGAAGATGCCGTGACGGTCCAAAATCACCTCGTGTCGGCATGACGGACAGCGAAATCGCCCCCCTGCAGACACGGCGGCAGACCCCCGTGACTGCCACAGCGGGTTGGAGGCCTACAGCGGGACAGAGGGACGGAGATGAACAAGCCCACCCTGGAGCCACAAAGCCCCCTATAGGCCGGAGACCATTATAGTCACAGAAGGGTCAGCTGTCGACAGAACAAATAACTGCTCCGTCCTGCATTGGAATCTCACCTGAACAGCGTCACGCAAATAAATTGGAACTGAAAAATAAAATGTTAAATTTTATACATAATACAATATCACAGAGGATCTATGTCTCATGTGCAACGATGGTGGGTTGCCGGAACTTTCTGAAAATCACTGCCCGGTGTAATACCGAAAAACATAGCCAGTGGGAAGTGGGTAAATCCAGGTGGTGACTGGAGATGCACTTAATCCCGCTCGCTCACTGGAGATCGCGATAATCCCGCGCACCCTTTCCAGTTTCCAGGGTGGCAGTTTCCAGCCAAGAGCGGAGCAGCAGCTGCCAGCGGCCCGGCGGCAATTTCTAACACAGAAGGGAAACTTTAAAAAAGAAAGGGAACGTCACACGTAGGTGGAACCTAGGTCTGGACATGGATCCTGATTATGCTCTTGGTTTAGTAAAAAAAATGCTCTGATATAACTAACATCTAAATCAAATAAAAAAAAACAATGGACTTGACACTAATTTTCACACATTTTTTTTTTTGCGTGGCCACCTAAAGGATATTGGACAGCTCGCAATAAATGCACCCAATAATTTGAGTGGTGTTTTCACATCTGTTTTTTTTCCAATAATAGAGCTATTCTTCATAGAAAAGATTGACACATACGGCTGGGAATTAAACTCCCCCGCTAGCCTGAGGCAAAGGTGAGTAGAAAAAACCGAGCGCAAACAAAAATATACTGGACTGTCAAAGATCATTTTAAAAAGTCACGCCGCCTTCTTTTCGCTCCGGCATGTGTTACATTTGACACCCCAATTTGAGAATATTATAAGATAAGACATTTAGATATGTAGGACTGGCAAGTTGGATCGAAAAGGAAGACTTAAAAACTGGAGGGTGCGTGAATCCGAGAACTTTCGCATATCTGGATGCCTGGTGGGGAAATGGCATTGTACCGACCGGGTTGCCAGTTCATGCTCTGAATGAAAGAATTGTTTATGGAAATTAATAGGCCCGATATACTTAAAATAAGTGTTTTACATTGTCATGTATTATTGCCAGACGTGATTCTTTATGTTTGCTCTTTATTTTGAAAATTACACTCCACTGTGGGACCTACTGAAGTTGTATCTCAGATAGTTACAGAGGCAGTTCCTTTTGTTGCCAGCCTCCACTGATGGGAGTTTATTCTCAAATTATCTTTCTCGTGCGTCTTGGAAATAGTTCCCAGAGTTAACATCTGCACATGTTGAGCTCGCACATTTTTGTTTGGTGTGGCAGAATCTGGTATCAAACAGCTACACACTCAAAGCCATTGAGGCAATAATATCCGTCACGACAATCAACAGTCAATACAAAAGTCTTAGCGATGGACACATCAACTCAGTAATAGGAGACTAGGAAAGGGGGGCCTCTGCCTTAGCTAATGCTTGGAGGGGGACGCCCACTACGCAGTGGGGATGCCGACTTAGGGAGGGGGCGCCGATCAGATAAGACAAGTACTGTGGCAGCTTATCAATAGCCTGGAGGGGGCACCGACTTGGCAAAGGGGCCCCAAACAGGCAAGGTTGGTGCTGTCTTCGCAATGGGGTGCAGACTAGGCAAGGGGCGATTCTATTTGAAAATGAACGATAATGTATTAACAAATACAAAGAGCCATATTAATACAAGTATGGACTTGGGGTTTGTGTGTATTTGGTTACTGACAGTATTATCAAGAAGGGAGCAGGTTGTGGAAAGCACCTTACTTTAACCCTCCCGTCTTCCATAAGTGGGTATCCAGTGCAGGATCGTGGTTATAAGGCAGGACATAAGGCGGCTCATCGTAAGGTGGACGCATACAGAAATCCAGTGATTCTATGAGTGATTCAGTCAGCAGTCCACCTAACCATGAGGTTTCGGACTGTGGGAGGAAACCAGAACACGAGGAGACGCAGGCAATTCCACACATGGAGAGAGGGGGCAGTTTGGATAAGGTATGAGGTCTTAACGCTACTGAAGAGCCAACAAAACACACATCAGTGCACAGCTTATGAAAGTACACCATCAATAATTAACATTCATTCGGTAAGTAGGCCCAGAGGTGATGAGATTCTGCATCATCAGAACAACCCTACGTCTTTACATCTCCATTCACTGAAAAGCTTAGTGCATCCGACAACCTCGTTAGGCATCCGTTGGTCTTATCAGAAAACCATCGTTTTTACAGCTGTACATTTTCATAGTAGTATACGGTCTTTTGGACAACACTGTGCAGCGGAAAATATCTAAACACAGTTTGTGTTTTTATCCTACAGGGAGACGGCTGGTCATACAAGCATATTTCACGCGGTTACGAGGTCACATGACCAGAATAAAGCCCACTACTGCCAGCTGCTTCGGGGGGGGCTTTCCACCAAACACACCCAAAGATCTGATTACAGCCACTTCTCGAAACAAAACACCAACACCACAAACGCTTGTTTGTTTAATTCCCATGTTTCTAGCCCTACGTGATGCTCAGCGCTTGGGGGAATGGCTCCTGTAATTGGCTGCACACATGTCTGTTGCTGCATTTTCGTCTCGGTTGTCTTTCAGGTGGGAAACCTCACCCCAACCCAGTCCCCACCCCTGGGGAAAAGCTGGGATAATCGTTATATGGGAATCGATAGACCACATAAGTCTGCAGCCAACTAGCAGACCATGCCAGCTCTTCTCAGCAATATTGAACAAGCGAGTCTGACCAGTACTGACCCTGCTCTCCCCTGGGGAGGGGTCGTAGGGGACAGACGGTGCCCACCTGGAAGATGTCGTTGGCACACTTCCGGCACAGGTTGTGCTGGCAGGGCAGGATCACCACCGGCTTGGTGAACATCTCCAAGCAGATGGGGCAGATCAGCTGCTTCTCCAGGCTCTCGTTGGGGCCGGTCTCACCCGGCAGCAGCTTGCGGCCCAGTGGGAAGTTCATCGTTCCGTCCCCCGCCGTGCCCCTGGAGAGCCACCCTCTCGCTGGCCTGCAGTCCCTTAGCCCGAGCCTCACCAAGCCACCGGCTGGTAACTTTAACTCCGGGTTTGTTCTGGGTTGGGTTACTGTGCAAACCCTCCAGCTTAGATGGCGCCTCCTTGGCCAGTGGCACACCAACAGAGCCCCGCACAGTCCCCTCCTCTATTTTTACTTCATGAAATATGATAAGTACAACGAACACCAGTGAGTTGAGAGGAACAGTTGGTGAGATGCCCCCCCCACCCCCCATAGCCAATTAATGGGTAGGGGGCCGCCGCAGGCTAGTGACAGAAGACACTAAAAATGACACGATTGCAAAAACATGGCGGGGGCACGGCCAAAAGGACAAACTCTCTCCAAGGCAGCTGAGAGCTCGGTAAATACCCCCCCCCCCCCCCACCTACAGAAAACACACAAAGCCCATTACCTGTGACCTCTTCTCCGTGCGCAAGAACACAAACGTCAGAGTAGATCTAATACCATTTTTAATCGTACTTAACTTCGGCCAATCAGTTCTCATGCAGAAATGAATGCACAGACTGCCCATAACCCTGCCCAACCGTTTATTCATGAACTGATATACAACATTTACATTAAGGAACATTTTGTAAATAATGAAAACTGGATAAAAACTTAAAAACAGGTTAAAAATTGGGAGAACAAAAGTAGTACAGTCTCTCCTCACAGGATAAGTGGAGGAATGGTGTTTGGGGACCATGCCTGCAGTGTGAAAAGGCGGGCATCTACACGGAGGCTTCTTACTGGCCAGACTAGTGTGGCTGGAACCACCCCCTAGGGCTGTTAGCCTATCAGGTTAGCCAAGCTGACCACGTATGACTATGGTCAACGCTTTCAAAACGCTTAAACAACCTTTTATTTTAAAAAAATACACAAAAAAAAACCATAGTATTAAAATTGACACATTCATAAAACATTTGCATAAATGGTAATTCCTCACTGATACGTTTGCATATCACGTTTATTAAGGACTACTGTCACAAATATTTACACAGTGCTGAAGATTGACGGTATAAATCAGTGGGGAGTTTTTCCCACTTGCAAAAAAAAAAACAAAACATTCAGACCCTACGAGCAGAGCATGCATGAACGTCTCGAGCTGAACGCGCCCTTTAAAAATAACGCATGCGTCAGACAGCTTTGGGGGCGATTTCCCACAAGGGCAAATAAACACATACAGAGGTGAAGGCTCCGAGAATGAGAGGCTGTCAGACCAGCGCATAGAGCACAGAGCGCATCCACCCCACGGACCTGGCCTCAGACACCTGCCTTTTCTACAGCCTTGCTGCAGCTAAACCTCCCCCCCTAGGATGAGAGGCCAGCTGACCACTGAGCTCACCCAGTGAGGATAAGAGGGAGACGGTAAACATGGTACAAAGTTGGGTGAGGGGGGAGACAAACAGCCAATACCATGACACCAATCCTACACCTTTACATGTCAACTCACCACATGGTTTAGTGCATCGTACCACCCGATTTGGCATCTATCAATATTACAACAACAAGAGCAACAATTATAATCATCACATGAGTGATCATTTGATGAAACGAGGACAGGAGTCGCGATAAAACCCAGGGCAACCACCAGTGCTAGAGCGACAGTGTTTTCCAGTCAGTAACCAGTCCAGCAGTCAGCGGCTGTTACCCCAGTAGCTGTTACCCCAGTAGCAGTACGCTGAACCAGTCCACTGGCGGTGAAATGGACCTCTGCAGGTCTTTCCAACACTGCCACAGAGCCTCACCTTCCATCATCTAACTGGATCCCAAAAGAAATGTCCCAAGGCTGTCGTGCTTAGCTGGGGATGGACCTGTCCTTGATCCAGCCTGCTGGAGTCGCTATTCGATAGTAGGGGATTGAGGTGAAACCGGCTCTGCTAGGCAAGGATCGGACTCCCCAGGCCTACGGGGCAGCGCAGACTTCTACCCATGCGCAGTACAATCGGGATTTCGGGGTAACGCCCACATCGACATCGGCCAGGCATGCGACAATGGCTACGTGCACAGGGGCGAGGAATGGGCTCAGATTTCCACTCAATCAAATCTTCGGACTTTGGAAATTATTTATTACATTCAGAACATACAATAAACCTACAGCATAAAATGAATATTTTGTTAGGCAAAAAAACCCACCTCATTGGCATAAAAAGGGAGATTAAATGAACATGGATGTAAATGAACAAGGCGGGTGAAATTTCAGTCAGCGAATGAGCCTATAGGTAAAGGGCCCTCTTCTGGCAACGTCTGGGACTGATCCTCCTGGCTGGTCTGGCTGAGGGACTGATCCGGCATGGGCTCTGTTCCATGGCAACAGGGAAAGTGCGTGTGTCTGTGTGTTGGAGGATAAGTGCAGTCCAACATTGGCATGCAAGCTGACAAACAGGAACCCCCCCCCGCCCCCCGCCCCTGGATGTGCGTGCTGGATCGCAGTGCTCCGGGACCCTCGGGCCGCAGTGCTACAGTGGAAACAGGCTTGTTGGCTGGTGATGAGGGAGATGAACGCGGCACTGAGGGTCCCAGCACTTTGTTGGCAGAACGGCTCCTCCTTCATCCAGAAAAAGAAATTAAAATAATCACAACATGGGTGTACTGTGAGGGGGAAGGAAGCCGATAGCGGAAGAGGCCGATATTGTTCATTGTTGCCGTCCCGAAGATGATGATACACGGCCACAAGGGGGTGCCGAGGTTCTCACAGTCACGTTGTGGGAGGGCTTCCCAACAGGCCGCCGGTCTCCAATTGGTCGGCCTACTTCGGGGTTTCGGAAACAGGCTGGCCGCTGGCGTTCTGGACAGGATCGGAGGTGCTGCTGGTGGAATGGGGCTGGATCACAATGGGGGTGCTTCTACCTGACAAGGGGATTAATACGGAAACACAGTAAGCGGAGGGGAGGAGCCAGGCCCGGTCAGTACGGGCATCAGCCAATCAGCAGCAGGGACGCATGCAGTTAAATGTGGATGGGCAGCAGCACCACACTGACAGTCCTTCTCAGGGGTATGTAGGAATAAATCTGGGCACAAACTCTACATTTTAAATTTGCTGTTTTTCTACGCAATTAAGGCGCAAACGCGCCTATGAAAGAACATTAGATAGCAGGAAATTGGGGAATAAAACTCGAGCTCGACGACACTGAGCAGCAAATGGGCTGCAGAAGCATACAGGCCCCAAGTCCCTCATCAGCCTTGAGCAGGAAGTGCCATTGTGTGGTTTAAGCTTGTTCTCTTCACTCTGTAAAAAGAGCTTGTTGCTGATCGAGAAGCATTGGCACTTAGGGATTCACACCCAGGCCTTGGAGCAGCAGCCATGTGCTTTTAAATCCACATGAATAAGCAAATATTTGTGCACTGTGGTCCTCCAGCCTGGAGCTGCTTTAGTGAATGAGAAACATCATCTTCTTCGATGTCAACACCAGCAGCTTTCATGAAAGCAGCAAGCAAGCGCAGATCAGCTTACAACACGGCAGGGCTACAAGCGTCACGCACTCATGGGTCTGTCAGACATGGCGAATCTCTCTAGCGGAGGAAATGTAGGGCGTTGGCCAACCGTGACCCTACAGTCTACGGTAGGGGTGCTCTGCAGCTGCTCTACCGGGGAGGCTCTCCTCGAGCCGACTCCATGTCAGACCCTACCTGCTGCTCCATGCAGCTCCGACACACTCTCACTTAAGTCCTTTACCCCAAGGATCCATGAAGAGAAAGCAGAGATGGAGGAAAGAGGACTTCACTTATTATTTCAACAGCGGCACAGATGTGGTCCGCACCAACAAGTTTGTTTACAAAGGGGTAAAAAAAAACTCTTCAGCAGATGGTCCATGGCTCATGGCAACAACACGATGGCTGTATCTGTGCTGAATAAGAGGAGCTGCCCGCCCCCCCAGACCTGAATCGTTACTGCCTTAACCCTTTAGAGTATAAGAGGAGACTCTCCATCTTACTGACGGGCGAAGTATCGTAATTAAACTCACCAGCTGCGCTCTGCATGGCCAGATCACGGTGTGATTACAAAGTCTAAACCACCCCATACTAGACCGCAACACATAACAACAGCCAACATCCACAAGGTTCAAAGCACTGATTAGTCTGAACAAAGGGCAAGTCTAGTCCGTGTGGCAAGGGTCAGTCACCCTGGGAGTCATTGGAAAGTGGGCGGGTGACTAGGAGGGGGTGGCTAAGCCTTCAAATTCCAGGGGGGTGGGGGGGAATCCAAAGTGCTGGTTTTGGCAACAGAAGCCACCGTCTTGACCTCTTCAAACCACCTGACATTTCTGTTTTCTCAGGCCAACTTTAACCACAGGACGACAATCCCCGTCAGGCTCCACCTGACCAGTGTGTGTGGTCAGTTATAAAACAGCCTGACGGTGAGGAAGGATCCCCTGTTTAGGCCCACCCAGGAAGAATCGCGTCCGTGCGGGACAGCAGCCTCTTTAAATCAACAGACATGCGCGGCTGACATCATGCACAGCGAGTGCAGCCCGCGGCTCAGTGCGGTATGCCAGAGGGTGCCGTCGCGGCCCGGTGACATCACCAGCGAGCACTCGCGGTCAGCGCCTGCCGGCAAGTGGGTGAGCGAGGGAGGGAAGGTGTGAATAAGTGACTCATGCACAGTGAGGGTGAAACAATGCACCGGCCATGCAGTGAAATCCCAAGAACTGGCAGGCACTGGAGGTGGGGCACAGGTGCATTGACTCTGCTCAAGCAAAAGCTTCCACAAGGTGGCGCTAAAGAAACATACAGGGGCTTACAAGTCATTTAGACTCTGGCAGCGTTTCGGCCGAGTTCTCAGTAGCTGGGACTGCAGTGGGCTGCACCACTATTACAGTGTCTCCTGCTGAACAAAAAAAAACAATAAATAGGCATTAACTTCTGGTCATTTTCAGCAGGACTCAGACTAGCCCCGTCTTCCCTGACGTGGAAATCCAATCAGGATGTTTGTTTCATTTTTCCAGCCAGCATACCGTACCCGTGACAATGAGCGTTATAGCTGCATATTGAAACAAGGCTGCAGGTTACTCTGTACAGAGCTGACTGAACAGATCAAATTATGGACACACCACAGCAGTAAACAGAAGAGAACTTTTTTGTGTTCCGAGTTATGGAAAAGATCAATGGAAAAGATTTGCTCGGAGGTGTCACACCCACTTTCAAGGAGGCCTGTTTTCCCAGTTACACCTGAGCACTTCATTGTAATGGACTAGATCATAGTTAAATAGCGTTTCTTCAATTCTGTGGGAAAAACAAGCAAAGGTGACGTCTACTGCTAATAATGTTAGACCAAGACGGGCTGAATGAGAAACAGCCTGCCGTCTGAGGGGAGCGGCCCCGGCCCAGAAATCGACACATCTCATTCGATTGGGAACCACAAGTGGCTCTCGCCGTGCCATCCGCTCACTTCTTCTAAGAACAACCGATGGTTCTGAGTCACGAGGAAGGAGAAGCAGGCAGCCCTGCAGAGACTACCTGTGTACAGACTTGCATGATTTACCATTTACGGTCAGGTACGTCGAAGGCACGACTTTCCTTCCGGAGGTCAGACGAAGCCCCATGAGACAGTGGGTCTGACTGTTCTAGCCGCCCACAACTGGCTTCTATGTTGACGCGCCTAGACTTGGGGGGGGGGGGGGGGGGGGGGGTGATTCACTGGCGGGTGCAGTTTTTTCTGTTGGCTGCACCCTCGAATGACAATGGACACTGACAAGGACTCCAAGCCAAAGGAAGGGTGACAGTGACCCAGCCTCACTGCTAATATTGTAACATGCTAGTGTTGTTACACATTTCATATTCATTATAGTTTATATTATACCTAATTAAATAATTCATATGTCACCGTTTCAGATTTTTCTGTATGCTAATTTTATATATTATGCTCTGCTCTTTTCTTTGGAAGCATGACTCAGCTGGCTGCACACGGCATTTAGTGTTAACTGCTGTGTGTGACAACAATAACGTAGAACTGTTCAACAAATTAGTTAACATTAAGATATTGACAAATCAGGTCAATCGTGGCTGATATTTAAACATTACCGATATTCAAAAGTGAGAAGACATGCTCAGATTCATAGAACTAAAAATGATGCAATATCATTCAAGCTTCAATACAGGCAGTCCTCCCGCCCTCCCGCCCCCCCGCAGAATAAGCTTCCCTGGTCAGCCGGTTGTTTGCATCATCGACATTAAATAAAAATGTGATTGGGATCGGTCAAAGTTTCTACATCGGTACACCACTACAATAAAAGGCTTTCCATTCTATTCTATTGCATTCCATTCTGTTCTATTCTACTGCATTCACAATTCTGTTTAACATGGTATAGAAACATGCTGGCAAATAACAAATGCAGTGGAGTCTAACTTTTTAGGTGGCTTAGAGGTTGGCTGGTTAGCTGCATCTCCAATATTAGATGAAAATATGTTACCTGAATCAGTCACATTTTCGATTACTATTCCAACACATCCTGTTTTATTCGAACATATTCCATCCTACAGCATAGAATGCTAATCGCTTAAAATGCAAAAACTGCATGACACGGAACAGAAATATGCTGGAAAATAACACGTGCTGTGGAACTTTTACAGCACTCCAGCATCCTACAGCTTAATGTCCGGAGGGCAAGACCATCAGCACCGTCTTATCAGCAATCCCATAACAATGTAATCCTACTGGAAACAGGACAGGTTAGTAGCAAGATACTCATCTCCTGGTAGTATGTTTCCTTAATAAACAAATTAAACATTAACCCCAGATGAGCTGGGAGCTCAAGGCACAGATATATAAACTCCCTGGGCTACCTGTATCAAACACGCACCCTTTGGAAGAGTCTTTAAGATCACTCCTGACGCGACCTGCCCTGCTCAGGCATGCAGATTCCTAAACCTGATTCCCGCCCCCAGATCCCCACACAAAGATTCCGCTCTGACATGTGTTTCACAGACACAGCCAATCCTGAACAGAGAGGCAGACACATACCAGGGTGGCCCACAGCTGAGGGCGCAGCTCTCGCCCTGGCCTGCGGAACTCACCTCCTTCCTACTCGCCCCGGCCTGCGGAACTCACCTCCATCCTGCTCGGCCCGGATCTGCGCCTCCAGGTCCTCGGGGTCCACGTACTGGTAGTTTTCTTCATCCTCTGGGGGCTTGCAGCGGCCGCAGCAGAAACAGCAGCAACAGCAACAGCAGCAGCAGGTAATGAAACTGCAGCACACCGCCAGAGTCTGCCGCAAGAGAGACGAGAGAATCAGCTGGCATGTCTGGCAGGGTGCAGGGGTCAGCCGGACCACCGGAGGCAGCGCAGGTACCGGCGACGCACATTGGGCCGGGGGGAATGAACCTAAACCATGCTGCAAGAGATCAGAGCAACCCCAACCCCCCACATGCAGACATGCACTGTGCTCATCCTCATACAAGAAGCCAAAGCTCATTTCCTCAGTCCCTGCACTGACCACCCAGCAACGCCCCAGAGGACCAACGTAACTGGGGGGGGGGGGGACTTACTCAGCCCATAAACACAGAACTTTGAACTGAACTGTTTGTAACTCAAGCCACACTGCAAACCCTCATTGCTTTCTGGACCCAACTGCGTTTTGGGACGGCCTGCTTGTTAATATGCACCATGGTGAAATAATCAGAGTGATTCAGCCTCGGCTGCAGTGTACCAGCTGTTCTGTTACCGGACCATGGATCAGGCTCCAGAAGTCTTTAAAGCTGGATCTCTGTGCTGGTTCTGTAACCAATTCCACAATAATCCTCCTTCAAATACAGCCAATTTAGAGGAATTAAAAAAAAAAAAAAAAAAAAAAACCAACATCTCCCCTACACACGGCAGCGAGGAAGCACACTCAACCCACAACTCAACACCAAAGAGGATTAACATCCAAAACGAGAAGGAACTGAGAAAAGCACCACCCAGCTGTGGATCGTGACCGATCCGACGGCGATCCTTTCCGACATGCAGCCCAAACTTGCTACATTAAATCCCCGGCCCCATTCCACCATCCCTCCTGCATTAGCAAAGTCCTGCAGTGAGCACCCAGGACATCCCAAACTAGGTAAACGCTTTTCGGCAACATGCTGGGCTGCCAGTCCGGAGAAGCCTAGCAGACGCGTCACATACGGGGCTTAATCTGCTGCAGTATGCGGACAGCTGTATCAGACCAGTACGGCGAAGTGAGGCCTACAGCCTGCAGGGGGCGCTAGGCTTTGAGCTCTCTCCGTACTGGGAGAGTTACCAATTCCAGTAAAAATATCAACAGGAGCCAGTCCACCTCTAAATACAGAAAAGAAGCTTAACCCACACAGGCCCGGCCTTTGAAAAATGCCAAAAACCGACAAACAAACACCTCAGATTTAACGCCTACATACGTCTCCACGCCCAGCCAATTAAGAACTTGGATGCTTCAAAATATAAGGTGACAGTTCATGATAATCCCCGCCCACGGAATGGTTTAATCCACTTCCCACTGATTATCTCATGGGTTCCCTATTGGGATAAACCAGGTTATGACTGACAGCATGATAATCCCGCCCACAGCCTGTGGCTACCCCCAGCGCTGATGTCCTGCCCCCCGCTCACCTTAAACCACCACTTGGACATGAGGAAGTAGTACTTGACGCTCTCCTCGCCAAACTGCTCCGACACGTAGAGCCCCATGGAGCCATACTCATCATAGATTTTGCGCTTGGTCTCATCGGTCAGGATGGAGTTGGCGTTGTTGATTTCCTTGAACTTCTCCGCCGCTTCAGGGTTGTCTGGGTTCTTGTCAGGGTGATATTTCAGCGCTAGTTTCCTGATATGGGTGGGAAGGGAATGGAGAGATCAAGGCCACAATCGTCACAACGTCACTGCAACCAGGACAAGTAGAAATAGTTTAGACTGGCAATGAAAACAGAATAAGCTAAGCATACAATCATATGATTGACTTCTTTATGCAGATACAAATAATGGAATAATAACACACCTGTAAGCTCTTTTGATGTCTTCTGCAGATGCTCCCTTCTCCAGGCCTAGAGTCTTATACAGGCTGTCCCCCATAGTAGACATCTTTCTCTGAGGCCTGCTTGGCTCTGCCATGGCTGGACTCTGCTGATAGTAGAGACAAGTTCAGACCGGCTCACCAGATGGCCTCATGGTGATATGAAATCAAACATTACACCCCAAGTATAAAAGCAGGTTGACGTCGCAGCCTGTGCTCGCCGTGTTGATGGGTGAAATATTTGACTGATGAAAACAAAACACTTGAACGGTAACTGGATCTACATGGAGCTTCGACTCAGATCGCTTCAAATCCAGTGTCACAGGAGCTACATGGATGAAAACCTTCAAAAGGCACAGAAAGGGACAGCAATGAGACAAAGCGCCACTCAGACATAAACTCCGCCCCTAAATCATCACTAGGATTTACTGCCACATTCATCTTCAGGCTGGAGGTATAAGAAAACAATAATGGATGGAGCGACAAAAGCGTAAGCCAATGTCAAACATAGCATTTTTCGCTGCATTACACGGAGTCCAACATTAGTCCCTCTCAATCTCACGAAGAAAGTCAATGCCACTCAACTTGAATGAGGCAGGTCAGTTCTGACAGGAGAGGTAGATGCTGGTAGCTTGAAATGGACAATGGCAGAGAGGGACAGAGTATCACAGACATCGCTAATATGCTAAAGGCGATTACGTCGTGCTGAGCTTTACAGATTACACCACCACCACCACCCCCGCGTCCACTCCGGTCTGCGACTGAAGGGACATGCCTGATGCATATGCGGAAAAAGCCACACTGGGCGTGTGGCCCATCATGGGTGTCAAAGCCTAGGATGACCCATCATTATTTGGAACCTAAATATGATCAAAACCTTTGTAGGTTCAAGTCCAACAAAACATATCAACAAAACAAAGAACCAGCCAGTCAGCCAACCGAACAAACAAACAACCAACCAATCAACCAAACAACTAACCAACCAATCAAGTCAATCTACCAAACAAAGAAAAAGAAAAACAACCAAACAACCAACCAAACTTCAGTGCCCAAGATGAGCAAATCAACAAACTGCATTATAGGCGTAGGTGCTATGACAGTAATCTCTGTATGATGTACATCCAGAACCATAATGATAAAAATGTATTCATTTATTTGTAGACGTTAAAATTGGTAACAATCCTTCACATATGAAAAAGAAATGTGATACATACTATCAGAACAATATGATAATATCACTTGCCTTATCGGTGATCAATGGCAGAAAATAAATAATAAATCTTCCCTACTCACCTGCTACATCCCACCATGTTGATGAGCCGGTAAATATACATCCCATAATCACATCATAGCTACCATAGAGCATAAAGTAGTTGTGCAACACCAACATGTCTCCTATATCAGGTATTTAGAAATCCCAAAGCTATTATTTTTAACAGTCAGAATACAGATTTCACTGCACGGCATTATCGATGATTAGTGCCTCTATTGAGTTTAAAATAAAGTAATAAACAAACAAGCAAGCAAGCAAATGGGAAATGCGCCATGTATACTCTATAATCTCTTACAGCATATGCAGCATATGTGAAACCTAGTGCGCAGATCGGGCAGGTGCCGCAGACCGGGCAGGTGCCGCAGACCGGGCAGTGACGGTGGTGTCAAAAAATGAGTGATCTTTTTAACTCTTCAACAAGGATGTGGACTCGTTTCCATAGTGCTCAACTTCCACACTGATGAGGGGTTCACGCTCTCTCTCCGGAGTTTACAGCAGCCCACATGACTTGCATTGTTTTCTTTTAATACCGTCATATACCAAATATCTAGATAGTATGACTGCATGAAAACATATAGATACCGCCCAAACACACCGAGTTACGAGGACCAAAAAAGTACTGAACAGGGTGTCCCCAACACCAGGTAATGAATCATCCCTTCTGTAGAAAGATCTCAATGCCATATGTCATTGTTCCCTCATGACAGTGGACTGCCCTCAACAGAAACCCTTCCCTACCAGTTAAACCACAGGTAGGCCACTCAGCCAGACTGACCACATTACTTCTAAGAAGACAGCCTTTCATGATAGCAAGACAATTAAAAGGCACGGCCCAGTAAGCCATCTATCTGAGCACAGCATCTATAGGCTGAAGCAGTGTATTAACGTTAAAAGGCACTTTCCGGACCATAGCTCATTGCAAACATCCATCACAATCAGACAGAACGCTTCTAAACTCAGCAATCAACAAGAATGCTAAAGATATCTTCAACAGTCTCCAAACAAAAACGTACTACACAAGGGAGCAGGTTTGCACCTTCCAACGGGTACGTAGAGACGGATGCCAGCATCATGTACATTTGGTACTGAGATTCCAGACCCAAAGATTACACAGCCTTGGACACCAACAATAAGCTAAATTAAGGCCAATGCTGAACACCTTCATCAGGGCAGAGTCATTTTCAGTTTTACACTGAAGAATGACATTATTAACGCACAATCAATGTAAACACAGAGCGCTTCCTCTGTCAATACTACAACTATTTGAATACTATTTGAGGAATTCAAATATTGTTTTTTTGATGCATCTTGCCATTAAACTGTCCCAGCTAAAAATTAAAGCAGATTCTTGCATCTTAGGCACAGGCAACCAGCAGAGTCAGTATTTTTCCCCTCCTTCTGTGTAAAGGACATGGTGCCGCAGCACACCAGCCTCCACCAGCAGGGCGGCGCATAGATTTTAGAAGGGCAAATTCATCACAGCACACTAAAATCCTAAAGCTGGGTATTAAATGCAAATAGAGTGCAGAAGGTGGACCAGAGGCCCAGATCATAGTTTATAAACTTTGCACTGAGCATGTGTCAGTGCGCAAATGGCATTCACAATTGAGACGAAGAACTGATTAGCCTATGCTCAAAAAATAATCCTGGTCTTTTAGCGTCAGACACATTTACGTCAACTGATATTGGAATCCACGGTTCAGACCTTGACGATATCATATTAAAAAGCACACAAACCAAACTGACTCATGAGATGAGCCTTGGAGGCCAGCAGTTGCTGGGATTTTCACAGGCCGTCATGCTGCTCTACTGGTCCCCACTGGGTTAAAATGGCAACAAATGACGGCAAACAGTAACCCCACCCCCCCGCTGGGTTTTATAACCACCTTCCTCGTCTCTTTAATAAATAGCACTTTCCTAAATTGAGACGGATGCACGCAGCACACATCTTTATTTTGCGCAGAGAAGCTTCACATTACATTCGCTCTCAAAGGAGTCACAGAAAATTAACTCGCTTAGGATTGAGTGCTTAATCCAACTGGCCCTCCTGGTCCAATTAAAATTAAAAGCGGAGAGGGCCATGCTTTTCTAAACACACATGTGGTCCTTAACCAGCTCCCAAACACACAGGGATAAGACTACAGTAAAATAAGATATTCTCCAAAGCAGGTAGTACAGACTGGCATTTTGGGCCAGTGGTCAAAGGTACAGGGGGCAAAGCCCCTCTTGCAATCTGGCAACATTCCCGTCACATGTTCACATCCTCAAACATTATTGGCTGTCCTTGATAAACTCTCCCACAATTCACTTGTGCCAAAGATGACATCCATTTGGAGATGATATCGGAGAGGGCTGCATGCCAACAGCAAAGGTGCAAAATTGGGTGAAAGGTTATAAGCTCTTATTGGTCTTTGGACAATAGTGTAGTACTTAAAAAAAAATTATCAAAGAAAACTGACAGCATTCGGAGAAACTCAATTTCAATACAACAGAAAAGGACATCGATCTTGTTGGTTAGTCGTAAGAGAACTGGCATTTCTGGTCATATTCAAAGAGTTCCCGTTTTGAGCACCCCCGGGACAAAATGAAAATGGCCAAACCGTTGATTATTGCTTTCCTATTTCATTACAACTAAGCGTTGTCGCGATCTGTGTCTTCCACCCGCACAGAAAAGCCGCCACAGCCGCCCTGTCGCCTGCAAAAGCGCCGCTTATTCTTTAACCACGTGAGCCGGACTTGACCGCTCCCCACGCCCATCGCGGCTCACTCGCGTGTACTTTGCGCTGCGGCGCCTATTAAAAACGCCCTGTTCGTCTTTAAAACGCCACCGTAAAGTTTTACTTTAGCGACAGTTTCAAGTCCAGTCGTTATAAAAGATTGAACACAAAACCACGTTTAACAGCTGTGTAAATCCTTAACTATTTAAAAAGCTTATCAAATGACGCACAGCGTAAGAAAACCGCAAATAAGGATCTTCTGATCTGCTTATACCGACATGGAATACAATCGTCCCGCTATCCCCGTTCGGTGATGCCGGCGCCGTCGATAGCTCTTTTCATTTCATTTTGAGCTGCTTCCCTCGTCTAATAACTCAATGTATTTGGTGTTATTTTCCCCCAGCGTCAAGCTAGATTGGGCCAGACTGTCGGGGCTATAAGTATGAAATCAGACGGACGACATAACAGACCCCTCCCACCCGTAGAGACAAATCCTACATGATCTACAAGTGCTGCTGGTTCTTGCTGGACCGACACCGGCCGATCATACCGCCAAAAGCACCTGACCACTACAGTGCTGTACCGGCGGACACCCAGCTGTGTCAAATTATTTGTTAGTGTCCTAGTGCAACGATAAGCCCATGATCTAATCCCTATCACGGTATGACGCTTTCCAACCTGCGTCAACTAAATCTACATTTTCTCGTCTAAGATAATTTTAGTTTTACTACGAAGGCAAGTAAACGACAAAAAAATTAATCAGATTTTGATTCTGGCGCCCCGACTGTTCAGCCTGCCCTCGCCGGAGAAGCCGGACAGGCATCGACCGAGTCGCCATCTGCGGTTTTGACGAGAATCGAGCCTTAAATAATAAATTAGACATTTTTTACATATTGATCAATATAGTCAATATCTGTGTGATCACACCCAGTTGCATGTCTACTTAAAATAAGTTTTTAAAACAGTGATATGGTTCAGCATGTATATCACTAATACATTAAAATAACATAGTAGCTGATATTGATACTGAACTATTAAACAGAAGCTCCATCAGGTTTTAGCAAGTTAAAGACGAAAACCCTGCTTATAATCGCACACACCCACCCAGCTATCTGCGGCACGCCACCTTCTCAGTTCCCCTAGGTAGCCAGTAAACTGTCGTCCAGAATCATTTCCACAATTGACTTTACCGTACCTATAGTAAATATGATGTAGTATGGTCTGCCCTTGCAGGATCATAGAGGCACAAAATTTATGTCGGAGATTTCCCCACGTTCCGCTCGGGGTTTTCCGGCGTAGCCTCCTTGGCAAGTGTCACACAAGTAGGAGAAAATAGCCAAGCTTCCGGACTCGGCGGAGCGGCGTAAGAGGGCGCACTTCCGGATCCGGTACGCGCGAGAACGGAAGTCGTCACGCGTCTCCGGCCGGAAGCAATTTACAATCTGCCAAAGTAGCGGAGCGTTGTGTCCGTTTTTGAAATAACAAAATACATAAGAACTGTAGAGACTCATTAAAGACTAATTTTTTTTTCGTTAAAAACTATAACAGATAAGCTTAAACATTTCTATTAAAACCTAAATTATGTAATAAATCTTACACAAAAAGCTAACGAAATCGAGAAAATGCAGTAGTATATTTTACACATCTAATGTGACCCTCACGCTTTCGCGCGAGAAATCTAATGTAAATCTGTATTAATCCAGTATAAACTTATAAATATAGCTACATCAAAAGCGTTCGGGTAGTTTGTAAATGATCTGTACGGTTTGCAAAATAAAACTTTCACATACATGTTAATGTGTGTAGACTTGTCTCGAATTGAAAATCTCAAGCCAGCCAGCTGACCAAAGTTAACCTTGCACAATAGATGTAACATTAGTAAATAGGACAAGTGTAGCTATTACTTATCAACACATAGCTCTTTGGTTGTAGCTCTGAATCCTAGCACATGGATAAATTGATATTACCAAAGTTCTCCTTAGAATGACTGTGCGCCTTATGATGGACCCTGTCCAATCTGACCTGTACACTGCACGTGGGCTCCACACTTGCCGTCAATGTTTTATCAGTGGATTCTGTGGTTTCATTTCAGAATTATATTTGAGAATGAGCTTCAACCTATGAAGTTTTATGTGCACTGCTTTGTGAGTGTCAAGCATAATGCAAGCCTGGAGTTACAGTAAAACAAGCCTTTTGTTACTGTTAAATTATTAGATTAGGTACAATATTGAAGAGGGACTCATTTGATATTAAATAGCAATTTAAAAGCCATCCTGGTGATCGTCAAGAAACTCAAAATTAAGTGTTCCTGTTGTGAGAAAACACCCAGACACCTGATGTGCATATAGGCCTTTTATAAACGCTTCTCCCTCCTCCCAACAACCCAAAAATGACATTACACTTGAAGTGCAAGTAAAAGGATCACTGCCAAAAATATTAAGAAATGAAAGAACAGAAATTTTAAATTAGTCCAGTTCCCTTCTAATAATCATTTAAGTCTTCATTGCCAATTCTCGCAGAAAGCTTTAAAAATCCAACTTACAAGTACAAAAGCTAGAATAGATTCTGAAATACAGCCATGTTGTGTAGCTATCAATGGATTTACGTTTGTTTTTCCATTGGAGAGGCATAGTCATATTACTTAGTTGCCTAAGTTTAATTAGGAACGGCTGGAATCTGTTGTACATCAAATGAGTAAAAAATAGGTTTCTCATTTAACCGCATTAACAGTGGTCTTTTCATGAGCAGCAATTCTTCTCCCTTGGATGGTGGATGGTCTCCCCCTACTTTACCGTCCTAGAACGGTGGCAAGGAGGGCCATACGGATGTACATGCCGTTCTCCGCCTGCCTAAAATATGCAGCCCGAGGATCTGTGTCCACTTCAACACTATAAAAGGAAAAGAAAATAGGAAAATCCAAACAGAATTTGGCTGCCACAGTAAACAGCAAAACATGAACACTACTTGTTAAGAATTATCAGGACTGAGATAGCTAGCTAGATGGCTTACAATAATATACAGACGTTCCCCTGGTTAACCTATCACAAGGTTAAAATCCATTTTAATACAGTACACCTAACCTAACAAACATCATAGCCTCGCCTACCTTAAACATGCTTAAAACATTTACAATAGCCTACAGATGGGCAAAATCATTAAAGCCTATTTATTATAAAGTATTGAATTTCATGTAATTTATTGAATAATCATACCCACCATAAAGTCGAAATATTGTAACATGGACCATTGTAACCTGGGGAGCATCTGTATACAAGCCATGTACAAGAACCTTAAGCTGAGAAAACAAAACACTGAAGATACCTGATCTCATTGACTCTAGGAAGAGGGTGCATGACGACCATCTTGCGTTTAGCTCCCGTCATGATGTGTGGAGTCAAGATGAACTGACCGAAGCACTGTTAAGAGCAGAGAGGATTCTGGGAATGTACATCTCTCTCTCACACACACACACACACACACACACACACACACAACACAGAGTGACGGATTCTTACTGCATCGTACTCCTCCTCAGAAGCAAACCTCTCTTTCTGGATTCGGGTCATGTACAGGACATCAGAGTCCGCAAGCGCCTCTTCAATGCTGTCAAACTCCTCCTGATCAACATAAATCATACAGTTGTGAGAAATGAAACCTGGGTAAAGTCCAAGTATATCCCACACTGGGCTGCCGAAGCACAACCACTCGGTTAAAACGGAGCATTTCATGAACCTTTGGCCTTTTAGCCATAACTGCAGCCCAGGTCACCGATATCTGCGAAATCTGCGAAAGGGGCGCTTACTTGTTTGATCCCCTTAGATGCCACATATTCAATGATTTCCGGGGGCATGTGTAGGTTCTTTGGGGCCACGTAACGAAGGGTGATCCTGTACTGGGTGAGTAACCTGGCCAGGGAGTGGACCGTGCGACCATGCTTCAAGTCTCCAACCATGGTGATCTGCACAGGTCGACAGCAATCGGTCATTGACGACATCGACTATAAACACACCTCACCTTTCAGTCTTTGCATGCTTGTCCAAGTTACAGAAGCGCAAACTTGGAACCTGGGATATAACGCAGATTTCCCAAACTATCTGGAGGTAACCTTAGGAAGGGTGGGGCCTTCATTTCAGGGAGTGTGGGGGGGGGCGGGCAGATTTAAAGGACTCACGGTCATGCCGTTAACTGTGCCGAGCTCCTCCCGGATGGTGAAAATATCCAGTAGTGCCTGAGTGGGGTGTTCGCCGACTCCATCGCCCGCATTGATCACCGGCTTGCGGCAATGCTTTGCCGCCATCTGCACAACAGAATCAGGAAGTCATTCACTCTATGGCCAACAGGTGGCATAGTAGCAAAAAACCTGGATTTGTGACAGGAAGTTGTCAGTTGGAGTATTGGGAACCTCTCTGCAGTAGTGGCCTTAAACGGGTACCTTCCCCCCCCCGCCCAGGCTCACCTCCACAGCCCCCGGCTGCGGGTGCCGCAACACCAGCACGTCGGCATAGCAGCTCATGGTCTGCACCGAGTCGGCCAGGGACTCGCCCTTCTGGGTGGAGGAGGTAGACTCGGAGAAGTGGACGACAGAGCCACCTAGACGCTGCATGGCGGCTGCGAAGGAGCTGCTGGTGCGCGTGCTGACCTCATAGAACATCGAGGCCATCACCTTACCCTGGAGACACGACAGCTGTCAGCGCCTGCTACCACTCATGCAAGGAAACTCACACAAGGCCTTCAAAAAGGAGCTCAGAGAACCCTGGGTGAGCAGCCTATCACTATGTACCAGGAGCTGATCATTCCAGACGTTCTCCCCCATCCCCACAACCACCATACTTCCTGACTATTGGGAAACTGGTTAAACTTGACTTTAATGCCATTCCTTCACAGAAACCTCAGCCTGATCACGTGACATATACCTTCCAAGTGCACAAACAAAATCACATAATCACTTCCTCTCACCAACATAGCACCCAGTATCAATTTTTCTTTTTTGCAGGGATGCACGTAACTGGTACGCAACTACGCATTCACTTTTAAAAGCGATGCATGTGGTAATCTGTTGTTCTAACACCACAAATGCATACGTATGTTATGTGCATTTGCGCTGATGTGGCAAGATGATGCATTTCACCCTTTATTTGCCAATTCGTACTTCATGTGGCATATCAAGGTTACAGTGCACGGCAACTTCATAAAAATGCGTACACATTCGCGCCGTTACAACCATCGATTGCTGCGCGTATCGCTTTTAAACTAGTATACCAGTTATTTGCATCCCTTCTTATCTGAAGGAGCCATGTGTAGGAACAGATGTGGAATTCCTACCTTTAAAATGTCAAGACTCCTCTCCTTCTGCACCATCAAGCGGAGCGTATGAGCCACATTAAACAGGTGGGACATCTGGAATGTCAAGAGGGAGGGATTGATAAAGCTTGTGCGGACGTGACCGGGAGCATTCCCAAAAGATGAAGGGTGAGCGTATCCAATGGCAACTATTACACATGGGATATAGCCTGGACTCCTGTGGCGTGTGAATGAGTCACCTGGTCCTTGCTGAACTGCTTAACGGACAGGATGTGCTGAGCCACCAGGGGGTGCAGTAGAGGTGACAACTGAGTGTGGGTCACGGCCGTGGGAATCCCGTGTTGCGGTGACAGGATCCGGGACACTGGCAGGGGGTGAGCAGCGGTCTCCGCTGACATCGCCACGTCTGAAGAGGCAGCAAGCAAATAAACCCAGGGCTATGAGCACCGAAGTGGCCGCTCCCTAGTCCTTAATAGCCAGATGTTTCACATAACGACTTCATGGAATCTGATGGACAAACACTTAAGGGATAAAGCAAAACTCTGCTTTAAAACAAACACTACAAAAAATTAACATGAGAGAAAATCATATTGCATTCTCTGCCATTCAGTATTGATTAAAGGTAGTGTTCACTATTCCAGTCAAGATATGCATGGATTTAAGAAGGGGGGGGGTCACCCTGGCCAGTACCCAATTTAATTCACTTAATTATGAGAACCCTGGCAGAAGCCCAACTATTCACTTCCACTGAAACTGCAATCAGACATGAACGACAGCCCTTTAAGCACAAGGGACCTCAGTTACGCAGAGTACAGCTCTTACAAATACAGGGTGTCTGCAGAAACAGGCAAACTGCTTAATGAGGCATCAGTTCATCTTAACAGGCTGCAGCACTGATTACATTTTTCATTTGGGAAAATTAAACTGAATTAGACTGATTTCAGGAAAAGGACTACAGAAATCAAAATGTTACTGCATGGGTTCAGGATCATAATTACTGATCTTTACACTTGAAATTTACCACCAAAGCCTTTAATGAGTCAAGACCCGAGAGGCAGGATTCCTAAAACCTGCGAATGGTAAAGAATCTGTATTACGGACAGACAAACCATTTAAAACTCAAAGCGACCAGGCTGCAAAGGCCCAAGTTTAATATGCTTTGGCCTGATGAGGTCAGTTAGCAAGAGGAGAAAAGGTTGGCATCCAAGCAAAACACGTCATTTAACAATAATAAAGGATGTTTGTGTGTGTGTGTGTGTGTGTGTGTGTGAGAGAGAGAGTGTGAAGGGGCTAGTACCTGGGGGCAGGCCAGGGTCAGAGGCCCGGTGGACACGGGGTGGGAGTGCAAATCGGCACTCTGCAGTCCGCCTGGGGCTGGGGGCACGTGTGCGCATGATCTCACACTGAGCAGCCTGCCGATGGCACTCTGGAGTCTGTCAAAGGCACAGGCACGTTATCACTGCTGCCACCATCTGAGTCCACCTCAAAATGCTGTCTGAACACCTAGATTATAGGACTCTACCTTTGGGATGTCCTTCACCAGCTCTGAGGCTGGCACTGGAGGCCCTACTTTGGACCAAGTCTTCACATCCTGCCCATACCCAGGGGCCACCAACACCTGTGCACCAGTGAGCGTACCTCAAGCGTTAGTGCGGACCCAGTACAGCAGCCATGGATTCAAACCCAGTGAAGACAACAGTGGTCAGCAACCAGCTCTGACCAGGGAGAACGACAAAGCTCACCTGTCCATCAATGTAGGCGACCTCCCCTCTCAGCACAACCCTCCTCACTTTACCCTTCACACTCATGCCCTTGAAGGGTGTCCATTTAGACTTTGTGAACTGCATGTGACTAGGAATGGTCCACTCCTGCTCCAGGTCCACCTGAAAAAACCCCAGTGGTTCTTCAATATACAGAAACATCAGGCAGGATTTTGGGATGTTTTTGTAGCAGAAGCAGAGAGGAAAAACGCAAACCAGATTTTTATAAGGTCTGTGGAAGTTTAGAGGATTTTGGAAGCATACACCACCAGCAGATTACTAGAAGAACGTAGTCACAGAGAAGGTCCAAACCTCCACATATGTGTTCTCCTGGGGTGGCAGGGAGAAGATCCTACGCGGGTTGTCATACAGACGCTTGACGATGTCCTCGATGGTGAGGCGGCCCTTGCTTACTGCTGTAAGTAGCAGGGGCAACATTGTCTCCAAGCCAGGGTACCCTGGTGGCGGGTTCTCTGTGTCCTTCTCTTTCACTGTGTGAGGGGCTGCACACATGGGGGGGGGGGGGTCAGAATCAACCGGAGGACCAGAGGCATCTTAAACCTTGTGTCATCCTGGGTCACGGTCCTCACCGTGGTCTGTGGCGAAGCAATCGATGATATCCAGATTCTCCCACAGAGCTTCCATGTCTTCTCTCGTGCCTAACATGGGGCGCACCTGGGCCCGGCCCTCCCCAATGTCCGCCACGTTGTCCTCACACAAGAAGAGGTGGTGGGGGGCCACCTCACACGTCACCTGGATGCCCCTCTGCTTGGCGGCTCGGATGATGAAGATCTGTGCAGGGGGAAGGGCTGGGTTACAGATAGCATGATGGGCCTCTAGCATTGAAAAATCCATGCTTTCGAAATAACAACCATCTGGTGAACCACTTCCTGCAAATCCATTACCTGCCGATGTAAAATGACTGAGCTCACCCATAATATTCCTTGCATTCAGCCTCATCATCCAAACAGAAGTAACAAGTGAGCTTGTGAATATAACTAATGAGGAAGAAATGTTTATTCGTGGCTGAACTAAAACGAGCAGGAATAAAAATCGTCCCTCTCGTGGATCTAGATCAGTGTCTCTCAACCCGGCCCTCAGGGACTCCTAGACGGTCCATGTTTTTGCTCCCTCCCAACTCCCTGCACACCTGTACCAGGTATTTGGAGTTCTTGGTTGGTTAGGAGTTGGGGGGGGGTCCCTGAGGACCGGGATGAGAGACACTGATCTAGATCATTCTAAGTTAAGGCTTGCCGTTACATTTTATTCATTTATAATCTATTTATGAGGCATCAGAGATAATAGCTTCTAGGCTATTATCCATCCCATGCCCCATATTGGCCTTAGACACTCACCTCTTCCTTCTTGGCAACGTGGCAGATGTGAACAGGTCTCTGGTACAGCTGTGCCACCATGAGGATGGCAGCCACGGTCTGTTTCTCTGCGTGTGCCACGATGGGAAGGTGTGCCGGCCACTTCTCAAAGTGCTGCAGGAACGAGGCAGGTTTGGTGGGTTAGAGGCACCCGGCAGGCCACACTGAACCAGATCTCCTCTTAGGCATACAACTGAATACCTCCATCCAGAGAGACACATTGTCCATCTTTAGCGTAGAGTAAGTATCATTCAGGTACATCTTCAGACCGGCCGACGAACTGGCGATGGTGGGCAGGAGAGTGGCGTTGTCTGAAGAAGCGCCCAGGTACAAGGCATAGTCACAGCGGCAACCAGCCTTGGCCAGCTGAAGATGCGCAGGAAAGAGATGGAGTTCAGGTGGACAGTCAAGCTCGCAAGGAGATATTAAAATGCACATCCATCATGGAAAAGTTGCACAAGCGTTGCTAAAAATGACCTTCTGGACTGTGGCAAGAGAGTTGGCATCAATGACCGCAGGCGTCGTGTTGGGCATGGCGCACACCATGGTGATGCCACCCGCGAGGGCAGCGGCAGTGCCAGATGAGAAGTCTTCCTTGTGGGTGGCACCCGGCTCACGCAGATGGACGTGCACGTCTATGAGACCTGGTGACACGAGGAGGGGGGCCCATAAGTAAGGAAACAGAGCCCTGGTCTCCAGATCATGACACTGGATTGGGCTTACCTGGCAAGCGAATCAGCTTCTGTGATGTCATGCAGTCTATGTGGGTCTTAACCGGCGGCGCGTGCCCAATCTGACGAAGAGCCTGTAAGGAGAAACACCAAGCACCAGCTCATGACTTGCATCGTCCTTTACCGCCATAGTTTGTCCAATTAAGGTTAAGAATCAAGCTTAAACACATCAGTGCTTAGAACTGAAATCTGACCTAGTCCTTTACTCATCTACTGCCACGCAGTGTGCAGCAAAGACTCCTTGAATCATCAGAGAAGAGTGGGTAGGTCCCCTGCTCACCTGGACAAAGAGCTTGGTGCACTTAATGTCTATGATGAGAGGCACGGAGTAGTCAATGGCCATGCGGCGCGTGCGGTATCCCTTGGTGACGAAGGAAGAGAGGCGGCGGCCGCCAGAATTCCTCATGGACAGGTTGATGACCATATCAAAGTGGTTCTCCTCCAAGTAATCCATGATGTTCCTCTGCTTCTCTTTGGTTGGACAGTCTGACTCCTCTTCGAAGGGCCAGTCCACTGCCATCACCTTCAGGAACACAAGGCGATGTCACCAGCAAGGTTAACGACATGCGGCCTCCTTTCGCAGGTCTGACCTGTGCACGTTGTACCACGTGGATAAAATACCTTCACTCCATGCTCCGTGTAATAGTCCGCTGTGCCCAAGCTGGCATAAAGGTTGTACCCGAGGCTCTCCAAAGCCTGGACTGTGGGCAACAATTCACTCTTGTTCTATAAAAAAAAAAAATTAAAAACAAGACAAACTCATTAAAGTTACTCATTTAACTAGTCAAAGGCATCCAATCAGATAAGGGTAAACATGGGAGTGAGAAAGAGCCATACTTTATAGCTTCCAATGGAGAGGAGGATGTTCTTCTTGGGGATCTTGAAGCCAGTGCTGAGCATGGCCTTCAGGTAGGCCTCGTAGCGGTCCTCTCCAAAGCAGGCCACCTCACCAGTGCTGGTCATCTCCACCCCCAGTACCACATCAGCTCCCGCGAGGCGTGAAAACGAGAACTGCGGGACCTGGGGCACAAAAAGGTTTATCTGTAGCAGCCTTGCAATGAATACTTTTTAGGAGCTATTTAAACACACATTTATACAATTGATTTCCCTCAGGTAGTTTTTATTATGAAACATATCATATTTAAATGGGACTGATTTTGTGCAAGACCACACTACAATATCATACCTTCAGATTACATATTGCCAAATACTCTTGGTGACTAATACCCACACATAGCTATAAAGATTTCATAGTTAAATACACTTGTGTCCGGTCCTATAGAGACCCTGTGATAGTTTCCAGTCACCCTTTGTGTAATCTGCTTGTTTGACTTCTGATAAGCAAACACAGTTTTACTTTCTACCCATTCACCTGTTGTAGAAGTATTAGCCAAACTCCCTTCCTCTTACCTTGACTCCAACGATCCCTGTTCCTTTCATCAGCCCTACAGGCTCCACCTCTTCTCTCATGATGACTTGGGTTGCCAGGGCCACAAGATCCACCCCGAGTGTCTTTGAGACGAAGGGGAAGGAACGCGAGACCCTGACATTACACTCGATCACCTTCAGCTGGTCGTCCTGCCAATGGAATAGAAAAACACTTATCAGGACTAAATATTAAACAAGTGATGATCAAGTCAACTCAAAACTCCTGTGGCCTGTGTGGTTAATATCTGTTCAGCAAGAAAACTTTCTTTCCTTACCTTAGCAATAAGCTGCAGGTTAAAAGGACCAGTCACTTGTAACTCCTGGCCAATGGCATGCACAATCATCTTGATGCGCTCCATGGTCTTCTGATTGAGGTCTTGAGGTGGGGTGACCAATGTGGCATCTCCCGAGTGAACGCCTGCATTCTCCACGTGCTCCGAGATCGCCATGGCAACGACTACACCATCGCATGCCACCACATCCACGTCAATTTCCTGCGTGACGAGAAGCTTAACATGTTAAGACTTGAAATTCCGTAAAACTAAATATTTATATGTAAGGATGGTAAGAAGATTACCTCCAAGCACCGTCAGGCAGGTTCACCTGTAGGGCCTTTAAACCATGAACCGAACAACAAACTCCATTTTCATAATGTCAACACTAACACAGAAGTCAGGGAACTCATTACACTTCATAATTCATACAAATTCATGTTTTCATGGTCCACATTTGGACTTCCTACCTTGGCCTCCTGGATGAACTTGGAGATCACTACAGGATGCTCCTTGGACACAGCCACTGCATTGCTGAGGTATTTCTCTAGGTCGCTGTCAGAGTACGCCACATTCATGGCAGCCCCGCTCAGCACGTAGGAGGGCCGCACTAGGCAAGGGTAGCCGACGGTCTCACAAAAACGCATAGCCGACTGTCATTGAGAACAATGAAGACAAGATGTGTCAATCAACCACAGACAATAGCGTACGGGCTACAAAATACAATCTAATTATATTTCCTTCCACAAATTTGTCGCAAATTATACCAATGCCCATTTGAATTACGATTCCCTGGCTAATACTACTTAGCAACAAACACTCAAAATAAGATTCAATAGCAGGATGTTATAAAAAGTAGGACTGCATGGTACTACATGGTGTTTACGTGGCGCATGCGCAATCATCCGGATTTACACAGATTAACTTCTGGGCGTCACAGTACATCTCATGTTAGGAGCGCTACTAATCTGATACTAATCTGATTACCAAACTGTGGGCGTAAGTAAACGTCCCATAGTGCCCAAAAAGCTGGCATCCACACCAATGCTTACGACCATCATCTAAAGCCCTGCAGATCACTGCACACGTGGCATAAAATTACGATGGTAGAGTGTGCAGCACTAATAAAAAGCATTTGTTCATGGATCTTAGTGTGGTGGTTTTACCTCCGTCTCTGCAAGCTCCTTCCACTGTGGCTGACTGATGCCAATGGTGTCCAGCATCCTGGAGAATTTGAAGCGATTCTCTGCAGAGTCAATGAACTCGGGCGAGGTGCCCAGGATACGGCACTGCTGTCGGTGGAGCGCCATCGCGATGTTGTTGGGCAGCTGACCCCCCATGGACAGAATGATCCCTTCAGGGTTCTCCATCTCATAGATGTCCATCACTACCTGTGGGAACGATCGGAAGCTAGGAGTCAACCACGCTGACAATTGGACAAAAGCAAAATCTCACAAGAAGAAAAAAAAATGCATACCTCAAATGAGATCTCATCAAAGTAGAGTCGGTTGCACATGTCGTAATCTGTGCTGACAGTTTCTGGGTTGTAGTTCACCATGATGGTCTTGTAACCCATCTAGAAGACATGAGGTACGTGATATACATTGAAGACAACAGCAAGGGAAATATAAACATTTTACAAGAATAATAGAAATTACATTAAAAGGCAGAGAACTTTTGCGTCGACCAGAATCCTTCCACCCAGTAACTGGGCAATCCCATGTATGTAGGTCTTCCCCTTCCCCAATCAGCGTCTTCACCGCCACCGTTAACGCCAGCATACCTTACGGAGCTCCATGATGCAACCCACGGCACACCAGTCAAACTCCACGCTGCTGCCGATGCGGTAAACGCCAGACCCAATGACCATGACATGTGGCTCCCCAAAGGTCAGGTCACTCTTTATACCATGGTAAGTCAGGTACAGGTAGTTGGTGTGGGCCGGCCACTCAGCCGCCACCGTGTCGATCTGCTTCACCACTGGAAGGATCTTCCAGTCGTGACGGAGCTTCCTCACTGCCAGCTCTGTGCTGTACATCACATGGTAGCATCAAGAAGTTCATGCTAGGTAGTCTCATACATCCTTGTATCAGCTAGCTTTGGTAAAATGGAACCATATTTGTATAAACTCTTCATTTGATGACTTATCTACAAGCACCATGTGATGTTACCAATTATAAAATCAATTAAGGAAATGAGTGAGACAAGAAAAAAAACATTAAGACTGAATGCCCCAAGGGATAAAGGACTCGACAGTGTCCTCAAGGTGAAGATAGTGAAGAGAGTGATGTACCTCTGTATAGCTAGGGCGATCTGCTTGTCCGAGAAGCCCAACTGCTTGGCTGTCCTAAGGACCTCCGGAGGAATGGTAGTTCCTTCCTGGCGGAAGGACTCCAGAAGTTTCTCGTGATCGGCGATGTTTTTCATCTTGTGCAGGAACCAGCGGTCGATCTTCGTCAGCTCGTACAGGCAATCGACGGAATACCCAGCGCGAAGCGCAGCGGCCAGCACAAAAATGCGCTTATCCGTGGGGGTCTGCAGCTCCTGGTGCAAACATCAGGGCGAGGTGTTTATGTCACGTCAGATCTGACGATCCTGGGAGATCAGTGCACGTTTGCAGAGAGCCGAACAAACTAACCTGATCGGAGACGGGTTTGATGGTGTGGTCAAAACCAACACAGTTCTCATCCACCATTCTTAGGGCCTTTTGGAAGGCTTCCTCAAAGTTGCAGCCAATGGCCATGACCTCCCCTTGTACACAGAGACCACAATCTAATTAACACCCCACCTAGTTTTAGCTTTTGACCTCAAGCAAATTTAAACCCAACAGCCTCCCTCAGGTTTACAGAATGATTTGCACAAGCAACAAGTAGGAGAGCGGTAAAGGTACAGATTCTATATTCAAAGACGACTAAACAGACGCTGTTTCTATAGACATACCGACACTCTTCATGGAGCTGCCGATCTTAGTGCTGACTCTCAGAAATTTGCTCAGGTCCCAGCGAGGCACCTTGACCACACAATAATCCAGACTAGGCTCAAAATTGGCCGTGGTGGAGTTGGTGACTGAATTCCTGAAAAGGAGATTACATTTCAACTGAGTGCGTACTTCTCTCCAGCCCATTTAATACCAAATCATTAAAGCCTCCTCACAAGTCACACGCCAGCAGGCAAGATTGTGTTTGACGGCGAAACTCACTTGAGGACGGGAAGCGGAATACCGAGGCCGAGTTTAGCTGCCACGTATGCCAGGGGGTATCCAGTTGCCTTACTTGCTAAGGCAGAGCTTCGTGACAGGCGTGCGTTTACCTCTATGATGTAATACTAAGAGAGGGAGGGGGTGTCAGAACAAAAATATCCACTGCTTTCCACCGCCCAATCTGCAGCTCGGCGCCAATGCATTGCCCCCACCTGCTCAGACTCTGGATTGAGCGCATATTGGATATTGCACTCCCCCACAATGCGAAGGTGGCGGATGACCTTGATGGCGGTGTTCCTCAGCATATTGTATTCGTGGTCATTGAGTGTCTGGCTGGGCGCCACCACTATGGACTCTCCTGTGTGGATGCCCAGGGGGTCTATGTTCTCCATGTTGCACACCTAAAGGGGACACGCCACAGCAGAACATAAAGTTCGTTAACGGCTTATACTTTCACAGAATGGCACATTTCACGATTTCCAAATTTCCAAACAGAGTGGTTCACATTCAAGGCAGTTGGGTTAGAGATACATCTACTGTTGCCTACTGGGTTTTCAGTTAAAAATCAAGCGAGTTACACTTTCCATGCTGTGTTGCTCTATGAGCCATTAGCAATACCTTCTACTACACCTCCTCTTAGTTCCGAAATCATGAAAACGCGACTGGCATACACGTACCGTTACGCAGTTATCGTAGGCGTCCCGGACAACCTCATACTCAATCTCCTTCCAACCTTTGAGGGACTTGTCGATTAGCACTTGGGAGGTGTGCGCGAAGGTCTGTGTGACCAGCGTCATCAGCTCCTCCCGGTTGTTGGCGAAGCCTGAGCCAAGGCCGCCGAGGGCGAAAGCGGAGCGGACCAGCACGGGGAAGCCCAGGCGCTCGCCAGCCGCCACTGCCTGAGGGTACGAAGCAAAAATCGGGCTACAGCAGGAGTGGTCAGCGATGAACAGAATTAAATGAGACCTGCACTCTGGCGTTAGACTTCGAAATTTATACGCAGCAATTTTTTCCCCCCGATATTACACAATAGGCACGTGCCGTCCTCAAAATGGCTAAGCACAGCCATGAAATCAAGCCAAAAATCAAAGGCACATTTATAGCTACAGATCAGGAGTATCAATTCTGGACCTATGAGAGCAGTACAAGTAACAAGATAAGTATATAATCTCTTCTTGCACATATACACTCCCCTGTTCTGGGCATGCCTGAATTCATGGGTTCAACTGGGTTGTTGTTCCAGGTGGAAGAAAAGCCAGAGTAAAGATGGCCCCCGTCACCTCACCTGTTCAACGGACATGGCCGCTTCACTAGGCGCCACATGTTCATTGATCTCCTCCATCTTCTCCACAAAGATCTTGCGGTCCTCCGTCATCTCGATGGAAGCCACAGGCGTCCCCAGCACCCGGACAGAATAGCGCTCGAGAACACCCTGCTTCGTCAGTTCCACCCCACAGTTGAGAGCGGTCTGCCCCCCAAAGGTGAGCAGTACCCCATCGGGACGTTCGTTTTTTATAACCTGGAAGAGGACAGGGGATGTCATCAAAAATCCTCAAACGAAAGTATCATAAGTCCTTTCTGAACAAAGCAATTTTATTCATTTATCTGACACTTTTATCCAAAGCAACTTACAGGAAGAGTTACTTTATATGTGCTTCCAGGGATTTGACCTTATAATCTTTATGTCATTAATGCTTGTTGAGCTACAGGTTGTAGAGGAAGATTCGTGCCTGTAACATCGTGGAAGTGTCTACAGATAGAAGGGTACCCGCTATACAACATCTTACCTGAGTGACATACTCTGCGGTGATGGGAAGGAAGTACACCTTGTCAGCAAGCCCCTTGGAGGTCTGCACTGTGGCAATGTTGGGATTGATGAGGACCGTTTGGATGTTCTCCTCCTTCAGTGCCTTTATGGCCTGCAGAGGGCACCAACCGCAGAAGAGGGAGGGACAATTTATCAACGTTGCCATTGTTGCACCACAAGTGAAGTCTCTGCGGCTTTCCCAGTCCTCAGTCAGGTACACGAACCCCCAGCGTTCCCTCGGCCAGCGGCTTGGATGTGCTCACCTGAGAGCCAGAATAGTCAAACTCCCCAGCCTGGCCAATGGATAAGCCACCCGAGCCCAGGATCAGCACTTTCCGGGGGCGCAAAAAGTCATTCATTTTGGGGGCTCCAGTGTAGGTGAGGTGTTCAGTCAGCCTTTCCTTCACTGTGCAAAACATTTGACCTCGATTGTTAATACCCGACACACCCATAACATGAAACCCACTTCAAAAAGCATTAACAGATTTTAGTGCCAAGGCATTTTATTGGCCGTGGAAGTTGTATTAAGATCGGTCTGCCATCAACTCAAGTGTCGCAATCTCTGACCTGGCTTCCCAACTTTGCCCTGTTTGAAGTCAGTGATCAGGGCCAGGAACACATCAAAGAGGCCGACCAAATCCGTAGGGCCTGCCATGTGTTCCGGGTGGAACTGCACACTGGACAAAGACAGGAAAAAAAAAAAACCCATCAAGACTTCACGGAACATTTAAGTTTACATGTTAAACCTCTGCAGCACCTATTTAAACAGAAACAAATGAATTTGAATCATATGTTACATTATTTCATTTATTTAGAAGGTTTTTTCTCGTTCTGTGCAATTTACATTACGCTCTGCATTTATTCAAAGGATTTTGAGACTCAAAATCTGATGTGAATTATACAATTGAAACCTATGACAGACAGTATCACCCACAGCCAATCAGACTGATTTAACCCACTTCCCACTGGTTCTTTTAGTGGTGGGTCTCACCGAGTCAAACCAAGTGGAAAACGGTGCGAAATCCATCATTAACATTTAGGCACCCGACAAGCCCTCTGAGTTAACACACTGAGGCCAACCTGAACATGGGCTTGGTGTTGTGCACAACGCCCTCGCTCGTCTGGTCATTGGCATTGGTGAAGAGCACATCCCAGTCCGAGGGGAGAGTGCCCGGGTCCACTGCAAATCCGTGGTTCTGGGAGGTAATGAAGCAGCGGCCCGTTCCATTGTGGATACAGGGCTGGTTGTGGCCACGGTTTCCATACCTGGAAAACGATGTCAGATGTCACGCTCACAGACACGCAAGGACATCGTCGCCTGCCAGCAACTACATCCCATGATTCAGAGCCTCAAAAACGTAACCAATACCAAACATGCCGTAAAATTTGATGTGATCTTGAGCAGAAAAGCCTGTTTTTTTTTTTTTTATAGGGCCATGTTTATGGGAGTTTCTACCGTGTGACCCTTGGACCCAAAACAGCTGCACAACCAACAGGATGGTGAGAAAGGAGGGCGGGACTCCGACTGGCCTTGAGCAGAAGCTAACAAAGCCTTGGTCTCAGGGCGCCTTAACGAAAACAGACCAGTTGAACCGCAAGAGTGGAATTAAAGAAAGAAGAAAAAAAAAAGGCTTTGGTAACAATTTAGAATTTCACACGGGTCTTGATCTTGGAAGCCTTGGGAATTAAGAACGGAGAGAATCTGTTGCTGTGGTTTTTTTTTATTTTTTGGTACAAAGTCGGAAACAAGTGAAAAGATGGGAATGAACAATTAACCCCCCCTCCAAAAAAAAAACATACTGTTTCACTAGAACTTACTTCATTTTGTAGGTCTTAGCCCCGATAGCCAGGGAGAGCAGCTGATGGCCCAAGCAGATGCCAAAGACAGGCTTAGGGTTCTCTGCACACAGAACCTTCTTCATGTTCTCAACAGTTTCTTTGCAGAACTGAGGATCACCGGGCCCATTGCTGATAAACAGCCCATCAAAGTCTGCAGTGATTGAGGAAGGGTGATTACAAACAAAAATGACACATGCTCCCCCCCCACCCCACAATCACTGCCCCATCACATTACCCCCATGTAAACTACTCACTCACGAAGAAAGGTCTTGAACAAAGTACAATTCAGATGGGCAGTTTGGAATCCCCGACCACCTGTCAACCTCAGTGTAGTTTGTAGTCCATGTGTCAACCACTAGAAGCTAAGAACCTCTAGGCATCACTGACCTGCGCTGTCCAGTGGGTGATTCCAGGGAACGATGGTAACACGCGCCCCTCTCTGGCACAGGCAGCGAATCTGGTTGTACTTGATACCGCAATCCACCGCAGTGATCCGCACGACCCCACTGGGGTTGAAGACTCTGGGTTCCTATTGGGCAGGAACATGTCGATATTAGTAGAAAACATCTGCTATGCCGCAGGCTGTCTGCTCCTTTTTGGACAGCGACTGAATACCTGCATTATCTTTTAAGTACTGAGAGACATCTTTTCATGCGGAGGGTACCTTGATGGAGCTCAGAGCTGGACGGCTCAGGTTCAGAAAGGAAAAATCCAGACTGAGATTTTGCTTCAACCAATCAGCTGAGCAAACTGTGCGCGTGACTCTTAATACTCAACTGATTGGTTGAAAATCTTGGTCTGGATTGTTCCTTTCTGGACCTGAGCTGTCCACCTATTAGTGGGGCTTTACCTTTACTGAGACTTCCATCACCATATTCCTCTGGTTAGGGTTGTCAAAGGGAACAGTGGCCTCAGGGGTACCGTCCACCACCAACTTCCCCAGCATGGTCCCCTTTTCTCGAATCTTCTTCGTCAAGCACCTTGTGTCAATACCTGTCTCGCGCAGGTTTCCAAGAAAATGACCATCAATCTCAATAACGCAGAATGGAACCACACCGAAAGCGCCACAGACACGATTTTAACATGCATCAATACTTTCAATTCCCTGCTCCATCCCTGCTTAAAAACAGCATGACAGATGCACCTTCAAGTCCGGGAATTCCTTGCTCTTTCAGCCACTGGTCCAGAGACTTTGTGGAGCTCCAATGACTTGGATTCTGGCAAATCTCTCCAACGATAAGAGCAGCAGCGTGGATCTTCGAAGACTCAAACCACTGTGTGCATGTGAAAAATGAAACCACTACATTCATCTTATACAAAAAAGAACTGCCCAACAAAAGGTGAGCAATTTAATCCGTACCCTGATAAAATTCAATAAAATTGATGGACCTTTCTCAGCATATATTAGCAACTAGCTGTATTTAAAGCTTTGTGTCATTCATGCATCGCACCTTGCTGAGTCCATACTCCCCGTCTTCGTCGCTGGGGATGCCATAGTTACCCACCATCGGGTAGGTCAATGTCAGGATCTGACACTTGTAGGATGGATCAGTGAGAGCTTCTGGATAGCCCACCATACCTGTCTGGAATACTAAAGAAAAGATAGCTGCATCACAAATTTATTACTAACTACCACAATACTATTACGATACTTTTAACAGAGCTGCAAAAACAAAATATGTATTTTCCCACATAAAAAAGAACCAAGAAGCCATCCCTGTGAATGAATACCCATCTCCATTACCAGCAGAATGGAATCTGCATTTAACAGACAGACTCATATCAGAGATTGTCATTGATGTCATAAGAAATGACTGAAAAAAAAAGTCAAATCTGCAAGATCTTAAGCTCCACTCACGAAGGACTCACCAGACGGTTAACCCGAAGATTAGACATTACATTTGCTTTGGACAAGCAGAGCAAAAAGGTTTTATATAGCACGACGTTAAACTTATACTTCTTGTTGAAGTAATCGCAAAAGGTAAATCAAATAAAAATCATACACTTTACACATGCGCAGTTAGAATGCCTGATAATACGCAAATTAGTTCAAACAGCCTCTATACTCCTGACCTCCACTCAGGTCAATAGTAAGGAGCTATCTATGGCTGTTGCCACATTAATTAAACAGTGACAGGAGACGCGCTGGTAGGAGCAGCGGAAGAACGTTAAATTTTCATGGTAAGAAAGATTATGAAAGCATTTCTGCTGATCTAGTCATGCTTGGACGCATTGGAGCTGAAGCGCATCACTAACTGCAACTGCGTAGAAAGACTAGTTTACGGAATCGGTACGAACTAAAAATCTTTATTCACGACAATTTAAAGCGGAAATGGAAATTTAACGTCACCTGCATAAAAGAGGCTACTTACCGACTTCGCCAGAGACCGAAGTGACAGCCCCGAATAGGCGGCCTTTGAAGGCAGATCCATCTTCTAAAATAAGAGATCCCATGTGAACTGTCATTTTACCTACCTGCGTATTTATATATCCCCTAAAAGAAATACGGTGGATTTCCTACATAAAACAAAAACTTCTTCGCCCGGGAAATTTGAGCTACTTTATCTGTCTTTATCCCTCCGCCGTTGTTGCATCAAACCCACGTGAAAAGCACGCCGCCGGAATTATTTTATACTCCGCCTAACCTGCTGTCTTGCAACCTGCCTAAATGAAATAAATGCTTAGAAAAGATCTATTTCATATGACCCGGTATAATTCAGGACTTCCCGCTCCGATAGATGCAAAGCCACCAGTCCCGAATTTCAACCGTGTGCTGAACACGCTTAGCCCCCCCACAGCCAAACTCTGCCGCCACGGCGCGCAAGTTTGTCACAGCTTGTGCGAATAATCATACGTACGGTGACGTCAGCACGTAGAGAATGACGTACAAGTCCCGCGAAGTCTTTTCAAAAGCATATTTTGTTGTTGTCGGGCATCTATGGTTATAGCAACCGTCTGGTGGTTCTTTAAAACCTGTTTGTATTAATATAAATATCATGTGTGGATTGGAAATAGTTCGTTTTCTGATTTTTTTTTATCGAGCCACCCATTCATCCAGCCACAATCCGCTTAGTTTGTTCGGTCTGTTATAGGCCTGTAAAGGACTACAATAAAGAGCGCATTCTGTTCCGGAAAGCAAGTCCCTCCTCGTCCGTCGTTGTTCGCGATGCCTCGGTCCGCCGGGCGCACCAATATGTACAATTGCAGATTTTAGGACAACTAGTATCTCCTTTCTGTGTAGATTCATATTAAAATTCCCATCTTTTTAATTTCAAAGAAATACACTATAGACTCATTGTTTAATTAACTTTACTGGAAAAAGTTAATGATCTTTATTGGAAATTTAGCTTTTTTTTTACATTTCAGTACATCTACCTCACACCAGCAAGCAGTTAAATTGCACTTCAGAAAAATCGTTTTCTACCCTCTTAATATTCGCGTTTACTTTAATATCCTTTAAATTATATCCTAGTAACAAAATGTTACTGACAATGATTTGCCGTTTAGCTGTGATCAGTGCATTCTATGTCTCCCCAAGGACGCTGTTTTCCCTCTGCCGCTGCGGTCTCTTGTAGGACACCGTGGGCACCGGGATGCCTCTGAACCGGTCCATCAGATCCAGCCCACCGAAGAAGTTGACAAAGATGATGCCCAGCTTGGCTGGCATAAAACTGAAAGCACAAAAATAACACCACACAGGTACGCATCAGCTCAAAAGAGCCCGTCTGACAAAATGTGTTCGCTAAAATATCATGGTCTTTGACTGGGTAGGCTGCTGACCAATAAATCACAGTTAATTATTAAAGATCTTTCTTAATCCATCCATCCACCCATTTTCCAAACCGCTTATCTTACTGGGTCGTGGGAGGTCTGGAGCCTATCCCGGAAGCAATGGGCACGAGGCAGTGAACAACCCAGGATGGGGGGCCAGCCCATCGCAGGGCATCTTTCTTAATTATTATTAATAATTATTGCAGATGTGCTGTATATTTTTTGAAGATGAACTACGGTTGTATCATTGGCTGATGGGTCCAGAGCTCAACTATTCATTTATAAAGGAGAAAATTAATTTCCTGCAAAGTCCTACACTGAAGAAGGGCTACTGGTCTACTTTTGGTGTGGTCATGAGAAAATATCATGAACATTTTTTTAACTCAATGTACCATTACCATTGCTATGTACAGCATCCATAGCCATTCTGTGATTTCCCATCAGAGCATCCACAATAAGTCTGATTCAACCAGTAATCAGACCTTCCCAAACAACCATAAGAAACACAAAAGTCTAGTGCAGTACACTTGGGTTCTGAACCAAAAAGTGCAGTCACACAACAGTCCCAAAATACACGAGTAGTGATGCATTTGCCACCTTTTCAGCGCCATCAGAAGGTACAGACTGGAAGGTAGCAGTAAGTACATCTGCTCACGCAGAATAGCATCCACAATCCTCTTTGCAGCATCCTTCTGGTCTATTATTGGCAAGAAGGACGGCCATCTTTAAGCATGGGGGGGATAAAGAAACAAATGTCCTTCAATGATTTTGTGCTTTGCCGATTACACGTTCATGTAGTTATTTAGTTATATTTAGTACTTTGTGACTTACTTTGTCTGGCATCCTCCAAACATGGTTGTGTTGATCAAGTAAGGACAGACAATTGTGGTTTTAATTCCCTCCCTTTTAAGGACAAGAAGCTCCAGGGCGATGGATTCAGCAAAGCCAATGGCAGCAAACTTGCTAGCACAGTAATCTGTGAAAAAAACACGGGGGTAACTCCACCATGAGATTCTGTCCAACAACATAGAACATAAACGGTATGTTATGAATGTTAAGCCAAACAGCAAAGTGCTACATTTAACATCATCACATATTCTGGCACATTTGAATAGTCCCCATAAAGTATTGTAAATTTGATCATGTCCATAAAATGGAAGTGTAAGAAATGTCAAATTAAGATAAGAGGTACTCATGTGGGCAAACTCCTCCCACAGTCTAAAGACATTCATTTAGGTAAAGTGGTGCTGAATTGCCCATGACTGTGTGTGCATGTGTCCTGTGATTGGTCGTTCCCTGCACTAATGGCCAATGCTGCCTGGAACAGGCACCAGGCCCCATGTGACCCCGGCCAGGAAATGTGGTTGGAAGATGAATGGATGGATATTCCAGGTAAAAATACGATACGCTTCTGCAAGATCTGATCCTGTAACCCTTTAAGAGTATCTAAAGAGATGTAAAACCCTCAACCCTCGTCCTGTGTCAGGTTGCTAAGAATGGTGGCACCAGTAGCATATCAGAATCTTTACTGGCACAAGACCAAGGCTGGAGGAAAATTCTGCTGACACTGCTTGCTGCTGTTGGAGTCACGTTGTCAATATCACTGGTCAAATTTGGAGTACCACAGGGATTATAGTGCTTGGTCCTGTATTGATCTCTACATACTACCTTTAGGTAATATAATCAGATAACAATGTTTAGCACTCCTATACTCACAACACTCAAATATACATTTCAGCTACACCTCATCTCTTGTGACTTTAACCAAAGTTAACACTCGAATAAGTGAAAATGCTTTGTCGCTCAAAGCAGAGAAAAACCGAGGTTCTGCTGTTCAGAGGTAAAAGCAAGCGTGGACAGGCATGCTATAATCACTGCGCTCCTCTCTGACGGTCTGAGCTTCTGCGGCTTAGCTCATAGCCTGGGCGCCATCTTATAGCACTGTTCTTTCTGGTCGCCATATATTTTGACCAATCAGATTGTGGTTACAGATCCAGCTCAGCTGTGTCATCACAGATACAGGTTTGCTAATGCTCACGTAATTTACATTGGGAAAACCAGCTCCTTGTGGATATGGTTATTGAACTGTGACATCATAGGTGTGGTCACAATCTGCTGTCTCACACAGACCTGCATAGAGAACTGGTCTTCTCTTTTCCCTGTTTCAAGTACCATTCTGTATAAATCATGTAGTAATGGATTGACACACACCCTTGTCAAGCACTTTAGGGTGATTTTGTTGTGAAAGGCGCCATATGAAAATAAAATAAATTGAAGAGTGAATTGACACCCTGACAAAAAAAACACATAAAAATCAGGGTATACCACAGACAGGTAATACAAGACGCAAGATTCACAAAGGAGAGGAGTAAATGCAGGGTATTTGAATACATAGTAATTAATGCTAATTCAAACAGTGCAATGTTGAACGTTTACATAGATAAGATACAGACAGTAAATATCTACACATATAGCACATAACATACATCAGGCATAATGTGCAATTATAAGGTGCAAACCGATTGTCAGTGGTTTGTTCTGATGTGAAAGTAAACATTTAATCATTGCATTTCTTGCATAGTTGTTTGTGTAACAAGATACCCCTGGGACTGGGAGCCGAAATGCAGAGCAAACAAGAAGCCAAAACATGAACCAAGAGTTATAATCAGGAAATGAAACAGAGGTTAAGAAGCTGGAAGGTCTCTCCTGGGGGTGAAGGGTGAGGCAGGTGTACAGGAAAACTGGTACAGCCACTTGCACTGAGATGGACATCTGGGCACACAGTCACGGGGCAGGGGGACCGGAAAAACACACTCATGAAACCAAGAGGAGAATAAACCACACAGAGAAAAGCAGGGATCTGAGATGTTCAGTGGTCAGACATAGAGTAAGTAAAACAAATCCTCTTACTGGGGAAACCTACTAGACCAGTTAAGTAGCCAATGGGATAATCAGGCACAGCTGTCGATACTTCAGGGAAGGTGTGCAACAACGGGCCTTGGCTATGGAGCAGACGGAGGAAGAGACCCGAGCTTTACAGTTTGCTGACAAGCAGGAGGAACTGTTGAGAAGTCTGATAGTACTGGGGAAGAATACAGACTTGCCTGCTAAGCCGTTCATCGCGAAGAGTCCTCCGTGGCAGGCTATACACACAAGGTGACCATGGTTGCGTGCTGTCATGGCTGGCAAAAAGGCTTTGTATGTCTTGGTGGCCAGAAGGAAACGGAGAAGTGGCGATTACTGTCGACATCAATTTTCACTACCAAAAAGAATTCAATTGAGTTTAATTATTGCCAAGGGGGGCAGTTGGTTTTGCCGTGCGGATGATGAAATAAGTAAGCAAACGATTGATAGTTACAACTGAGCAGTGATGGCTTTTTAGATTGAAGATGAACACTTACCCAAAAGTGGGCAGCTGCATTGACCCTCAGTGTCCGGTCCACAAGGTTGTCAGGAGCTTCCGTAAATGTATACTTGCCCGTGACCACTCCAGCGTTGTTTACCAGAATGGAAACGTCCCCAACCTCTCGCTTAACCTAATAAACCACGACAGAGAGTGCAGATGTAAACACCGAGAGATACTGAGAGGAACTGCAAATTCACTAGAAAGGTCATGTTTTGATATCTCTGGTTTGGTCAACAGCTTTTGGGCTAATGTACTATAGTATCTATAACTGGCAAAGTGTTCAGTGCTAAAAAACAAGCTACGTACTGTTGTAATCAAGTATGTAATAAAATTAAGTGTATAGTAAGGAATTTTACCAAATCCGCAACTTTGTACACCTCCGTCCGTCGGCTGCAGTCGCAGGCATAGGCATAGACACGCACATCTAACATACGTCTCAACTCCTTGCTGGTTTTTTCAAGGGCTTCCCAGTTCACGTCCCAAAGGACCAAGGTGACTCCGAGCCGTCCCAGTTCTTCCGCGATCAGTTTGCCGATACCGTGTGCTGCTCCAGTTATCAGGACAATCTCACCCTCCACGTCTTTCCTGGCTGGCTGGACCAGCAGCCGAACAAAAGCTTCAAAGAAGTAGAAAGTTGCCCCGATGATCAACTCGATGAAATCCTTCACAGAACGCAGCTTTATAAACAGCCGCTCAAAGCACTGAATCACTTGATTGTGCATCTCAGCAAGCTCCTTCTTCAAAGAGCTGGGCAGATACTTGGGCAGCAATCAAACCAGAAACTAAATGAATGCTAAAAAAGGAAGCCTATCCTTCATTATATTGATTTTCTTCTCGCTGTATTCACCGGCTGTCTCGTCCTATTTCCCTGCAAAAGGCGACCACTTTCACTGCTGGCTTTTCAGAGCATTAAAGTCAAGGCTATAACCAGTGTGTACCTTATTTTTGGCCTTCAGAGCGTGTCACATTGTTTTCCTAGTCACATTGGGAGTTAATTTTAGATAGTGTCGCTATGTACTTTCCTCATGACAACCAGAACAAAAGAAATTTAGTAGAATTTATTTTGAAAGGAATGTGTCCTTAAATCAGTCTGTCCCATACATGTATTATTTGTTGCAAGTATAAAACACTGAAGTCACTTATTGATATGCTTAAAATGGACAAAACATAAGTGAACTCAACTAAAGTACAAACAGAAGTAAATGTAATTCTAATACATTATCTGTGGTGAAGCCAAGAAATGTGATAGATTATGTAATCAAGGATTCCCCTGAGGAACAGTTCAGACCGTCATACCTACCACAGGATAAAACAAAGCGTTTATCAAAACATGAACTTAAAGAATACTTCAGTACCTAAAACCACTACAGCAATAAGCTCGGGGATGTAGCTCAGTGGTAGAGCGCATGCTTTGCATGTATGAGGCCCCGGGTTCAATCCCCGGCATCTCCAGCTGTGATTTTTATTCTAACATAAAACCAAAATTTACAATTTTGGATGCATTTCTACGTCCATTGTATTATTTTACATTGTAGCAGAACAATGCGCTTCGAAAAATACTTAGAAACATGCGATCCGTGAAAAGATTGGTGGAGTACGGCAGGACGTATTAAAATGACGTGCTTTCGTCATACGCTACCTCAAATCGCGCTCGGTAACCAGGGAGAGAGTGGATGTTTACAGAAATGTCTACCTCTTAAGTGCAGACGTTTACCAATAGCACCAAAATTGCTGTTACTATCACCAAATTAAATCAGAATTATAAAACCATTTTAGATATATTTTGTTTTCAGGAAAATGTTCCAATTTCGTGCGTTTTAAATTGCTCTACGTTAGAGGTCCAGCTATGCAACTAAAACATCTGAAGACGCTCCTAACCCCTCAAGTAAGTTTACTGTTTAGCTTAGTTAGCTAATAGAAAGAAAATATTACCGAAATGGGAGTATTAAAACGAATCTTTAGAAAAGAAATTCTTGGACAACATTAAACAATAATATTATGGTAACATAGTATAGGTGTTATCCATAACTTGTAAATTTTATGATTATTGAGTTTCTGTTTTCAGCACAGAAATAGCGGATCGCTTATTCCAGGGTGCTGGGTTTTCTAAATTTGATCATATAGCTAGCTGTCTAACGCCTGCCAAAGACAGCTCCTCATCGCGAGCTGATATGGGAATCAGTGGTTTCTGTTTGCTACCTGATGCTTTGGGTTTCTAATCCGATCGCCGTTTTTCTGCAGGACGGAGCAGCTAAAATCACTTGCATGGCATGGGCGCCCAACAACGCGAAATTTGCCGTGTGTTCCGTCGACAGAGTTGTGCTTCTTTACGATGAGCAGGGGGAGAGGAGGGACAAGTTCTCCACCAAACCCGCAGACCCCAAGGTAGCTCCTTTTACGCCGATCTCCTCTTTCAACCTCGCTTATATTGTCATAGACAGCTGTCTTACACACGAAGCGCGGGATCGCCTTTTCATTCATCTATAATGAAATATACTGTATATATGTGTATGTATGTATTTTTTTTTTCTTTTTGCAGTATGGGAAGAAAAGTTATGTGGTCAAGTCCATGGCGTTTTCCCCAGACTCAACAAAAATCGCTATAGCACAAACTGACAATATTATTTATGTTTACAAAATTGGAGAAGAATGGTAAGGTGTTTCACTTGGTTATTACTACCGCGGTTATTGCTGTTAAATATGCTGGTGGAACTTTTGGTTTTCTTGTGGAAGCAATTTCGTGTTTTATGGAAATTGGATATTATGGGGGGGTGTAATAAATATTAAAAAAAATTAAAAATGCTCGCTGCATCCCTGTATATGTTATGAGTTAATGGAATTATCTTATCAGGGGTGAGAAGAAGGTCATCTGTAATAAGTTTGTGCAGACAGTAAGTATTTAATGTATCCTTATTTTAATGTATCCTAATGGAAACAATGGCTTCTTTATATTTTGTGTCTACTTTGGGAGATTTGTAGTGCTCTCCATCTTTGAGAGGGATCTCTTTAAAATGAAACCCACAGTCATAATTTCTAAAAGCTGTGGTTTGAAATCCCAGTGGCACCTTAAAATAGAAATTAACCACGGCTTAATGAATAAAGCATATTATGTATTATCTGCTGTCGATAATGCTCTCTGCTAGGTGGTAATATTGTTTCAGTGTTGGTGTTGGTTACACGATTTCTGTTTTTTGTGCATTCAGAGTGCTGTAACATGTTTGGTCTGGCCTGCAGAAAATGCTATTATCTTTGGATTGTCTGAGGGAAAGGTAGGTTTTTACCTTAAACGTTATTAAGAATTCTAAAATGAAATCTTAGATATGCATTAACATTTGTATTTTGATCATTAATCCTGCTTTAGCATACCAGAAAGTTGGAAATGTATAGTACTTTTCAAATCAACTCTGATTCTGTCTGTTTGCCTCTTTACCTACCGTTAGATTCGTCTTGCCAACACAAAAACGAACAAGTCTTCTACGTTATATGGCACCGAGTCCTACGTTGTTTCTCTGACATCCAAGTGTGTATATTGCGCCATTGCATTGTACCATTTCCCTGTAAAGACGGCACAGTCTGTCTCTTTACGCCTGACCTCCATCTCCCGCAGTGTCTCGGGGAAAGGCGTACTCTCGGGCCATGCCGATGGGACTGTGGTGCGTTATTTCTTTGATGACGAGGGCTCTGGGGAGTCTCAGGTATGGCATGTAGCGGTGACATGCACAGACTGTTTGAGGGGCAGGTGGTTGAGATGTGACAGGGTGTTACCATGCAGTAGATTTGCTGGCGGAGGGGCGAGACTACCATGGTAAATTCGACCGGCCATTGGGGTGGGCGATTCTCACTCGATGCATTTTGTGTTATTGAAAGGGGGGGTACTTAGAGCATAACTCCCCCCTTCCCCATACAATGAGAAACGTCTGACTACTAGTATAGCTATAAAGTTCTCAACTATTAACTGTGTTTGGTTCTGTCTTTGTACTGTGTGTGTTGAAGGGTAAGCTGTTGACGCATGCATGCCCGCCCTACGCCCTTGCCTGGGGTGCCAACAGCATCATCGTGGCCGGCTGTGATAAGAAGATCGTGGCCTATGGGAAGGAGGGCTACGTGCTGCAGACCTTCGACTACAGCCAGGATCGCTCAGAGAAGGAGTTCACCACCGCAGCTGCCAGTCCCAGCGGCCAGTCCGTGGTCGTGGGTAGCTACGATCGGTCAGCCTCCATGTAGCACGCCTACTCCTTCAGACAACCGAAGATCCCTGCAAAGTTCTACGTGTTTCAGTGTTGCGTCCTAAAATATTCTCACCCTCACTGTGCCTCCCCCCTCCCCCCCCCCCAGGCTGCGCGTGTTCAACTGGAGTCCTCGTCGAGGGTCCTGGGATGAAGCATCCCCCAAAGAAATCCCCAACCTGTACACCATCACCGCCCTGGCCTGGAAAAGGGACGGATCTCGGCTCTGCGCTGTCAGTTTTTCGCATCATCCTGATAATCCCGGTGCAGATGCGGGATAGAAGCATTTAATAGAACCTGGAACTTTCTGAATGCCTTTAGCTACCAGTTGAAATTCTTTCACCACTTTCAGTTTCTTATGTTCTATTGCTGTGATCAGCACCATGTTCACGGGGGGGAAAAAAACATTATAGACTGTATTAAATTATTAAACAAATGACAAACTCTACCTTTGTAAGAAAAACAGGCTAAGTCAAAATGTCCACCTTTTAACAGTGATTACAACTGAACAAACTTGAGGGCGAAGGTGTTTTTTTTTTTTCTGAACGTTTGCTCCAACACTGCTGAAGTTTAAGCAAAAAAAATGCTGAAATATAGGGTAGCCACTTGCATTTGGTTAGGACCCCCACCCCATAGTATGCATGGTACAGCCTTTTCAAAAATGAGCTTCGCTTGTGTGCAGCGTTGGACGTGCATGACATTTCCCAACGTCTGTGTGCAGGGCACATTATGCGGGGGAGTAGAGCAGTTTGACTGCTGCCTACGGAGAAGCATCTACAAGAATAAGTTTGAAATGACTTATGTGGGCCTCAGTCAGGTGAGTCGGTTAGCGAATGGTGAATTAATGAATAAATCAGATGTTATGTTAAGGGGTAGGGAATTCTAAATCATTATATAACACTTTGAAACAACGTATTTAAATCAAACTGCAGTTACAAGACGTACGTATATATTCTACATATACGGTTTGAACTGTGATCGGTGGTAGTGGTGCCACTCTCTCACTTACTATGACCTATGACCTCCTTGCTGTGTTTCATCCTGGTGTCTCCCTCTGGGTTCCAGGTGATTGTGAAGAACCTATCCACCGGCACACGTGTGGTGCTTAAGTCCCACTACGGGTACGAGATCGACGAGGTGAAGATCATGGGCAAGGACCGGTATTTGGTGGCCCACACATCCGACACCCTGCTGCTGGGGGATCTCGGCTCGAACAAGCTAAGTGAGGTGCTGGCCGGCCACTTTTGTGCCTCTCTTTGTCGGCTTTTCAGAGCTACAGATCAGTTTCTCAATCCAGTCCTCTGGGACCGACCCACAGACAGTCCATGTTTTTTGCTGCCTCCCCCCAGGACCTGGGAGGGAGCAAAAATGTTGACCATCTGGCAGGGAGCTCAGAGGCAGCAAAAATGTGGACTGTCTGTGGGTCCCCGAGGACCGGGTTGGAAACACTGCAACAGATAATTATCTGATGGATCCTGCCAAAGCCTTTGCCTAGTTGGCCCAGGCGGATAGAATGGCACCTATCTGTTCAGTGTACAGTCATTTGTGAGGGACAGTTCTGCCTACACAATTAACTTAAATAACAAAAGAGAGACTCTGGAAATTCTTTTTTTTCTATTCCCGCCCTGAGTCTGAACATGGATTGAAGGTGACCATTACCTCCATGTTGGCAGGCCGTCCCCGTCAAAAAGCCTGACGGCCACCTTCCCAAAATTAATTAGAAGTTTGAGGCCTGTCATAATTCATAGAACTAATATCTGCATGAGAGAGGGTTTCTCGGCGAGCGTTCCACAATGTCCGGGGGTCCTTCCCAAACGACGGACGCAATCAAGGCCGAGTGTCCACCAGGGTGATGTGGCAGGAAGGGGGCGCTGCACCATATTTTCTTCAGTAGACACCTTCCCGCTGCTGTCTTCTAGGTGGCCTGGCAAGGCTCTGGAGGAAACGAAAAATTCTTCTTCGAAAATGAAACGGTAGGACATCCGATCTCCTCCTTTCATGTGTCTTCATTCCAGTAGTAATATTTTTAAAATTATTCTCATATCTGAAAGCTCCTTATAAAGTTGACTCTGTACTGCTCTGCCAAATATATTTTATAAATTAGTAATCCTAACTTAAAGTTCATTAGTCCTCTCCTCAGAAATGGAGCTAGTTGGTTGTGTCAAACTGGTTCTTTTTGTTTTGCTGGGATAGGTGTGCATGATCTTCAACGTTGGGGAGCTGACCTTGGTGGAGTACGGGAACAATGAGATCCTGGGCTCTGTGAGGACCGAATTCATGAACCCCCATCTCATCAGGTTTGAGCTAAAATAAACACCCAACAAAATGACAGTAATGAAAAGCATTTTACTTAATTCTGTTTGAGTTCTTGGGTGTTAAATTTGCCCTATTGTTGGAGGACCTTCCCAGCAGTGCTGCTTATACTTCCTGCCACCAGGTGGCAGTGTTGCCCTTTCACTCCAGCTGTCCAGATACATGGAGGCTGTGGCTTTTGCATACAGCTGCCATGTCCTTCCCACTGGATGGCCTGTCATTATGGCTCCATGTTAACGTAACCAGACTTGTCAAAACTAACAGTTTTATCTGCATAATGGCAGTTTCTGGTTTTCTCCTCTTCCACCCTTCCTGGCCATTTATTCCTGCGTGTGTTCGCTTCCGTAGCGTGCGGCTGAACGAGCGGAGACAGAGGGGTGTCGAAGATAACAAAAAGTTGGCCTATTTAATCGACATCAAGACCATTGCTATTGGTAAGCGACTCATTTCCATTTATAAAGGAGCTCCGTCAATGGGGAGGTTTCTCCTTATCCACAGCGAGGTTATCCAGGGCATCTTTCATTTCCCAGTCTCACCAGCAAGGCGGCTGGGAGTCACTGGATTGCCCATTCTAGCTTCTCAGAACTGACCTGCCATTCATTCGCCAGAATTCGTTTACGGCATATTTTCTCCTAGGAAAGGGTAATTCCGTAAGTTTTTTTTTTTTTTTTTATTGCATTCAAATTGTTTTCACATGAATCTTACATTTAAAACTTCAAAAGCTTTTCTTGTGAGATATCTGGAGTGTATAGAATATTATATATACAGTATAGTGCAAAAGTCTTAGGCAGTCAAAGAAAGCATTAAAAGCTATTTATTCAGGTAGTAAATGTATATTTGCTCAGGAAAAAGCAATTTAATATTAGAATGTATACAAATGAACAGTAACACAATAAAAAAAAAAAAACAATAATTTCTTCCGTTCTCTAGAAAGTCAAACTGGAGTCGTTTGTGTGCTTGAAAATTGAACGAAACGTAAAACTGAAAAAATGAACCGAACGAACGTGGCGCCCTGTCAGCAGTCGGCGTATTTAAGGCCGTTTTTATTGCTCGGAGGGACACGCAGAGCCTTCTGGTGTCTGCTCCCTCATGATAGGAGACGACCGATAGCCAAATTACTCTCATTCCCCTCAGCGAATCCCCACATTATACGAAGCTGACCTTTTGCGGGAGCCGTGGCCTTTTTGGCCAGTCAGCACGTCCCGCTCAGGCTGGGCGGCAACGGGAGGATCCCGGGCAGCCAGACTTTTAATTAGAAGGCAGTAAGTTCAGGTCCCAGGATGGGCTCTGCTGTCATAGCCTTGAGCAACACGGAGTTCCATCGATAAAGATACTCAGCCATGTAAATGGGTTAAGGTGATGCGTTTGCTTTGGGGGGGGGGGGCAGGGTAAATACTAAATAATGCATAAGTGAGAGTTGTAGCTGTATTGGTGGCGACTGCAGGATTTCGCCGATGGAGGTGCGTTTCAGACCAACCGCACGCCGGTCCCAAAAATGGCTTTCAATTACCTGGTGACCTGACAGTAGCGGAGTACAGCATCCCCCCCCCCCCCCCCCTCCCCACAGCCCAAAGCTCCATCTGCTGCAGCCCTGTCCAGTTCCTGTGTTAATTAAGTCCGAGCATGTCCTTCTGTCTGTCTTTTTCAGGTGGTGAAAATGGAAAAATAACTTCCATCCAATTTATTTGCACTGATTGACAGCCTCCTCCCCCACCCCCCCCACCCCCTCCACACACACCTTTTGCTCTGCATGTGCGTGAGTGTGCACGCCCGCGTACTAGCGCACGCGCGTGTGCATGTGTGTCTGTATGTGTGTGTCTACTTTTAAATCTGGCTAGAAGGTGTAAATTGGCAATGCTTTCTGAACACGCAGCAAACAGCCTGTTCCTCTTCCTCCTCCTGGGGGGTGATTTCATGTGAAAATGACCCTTTTTGGTGTAAGAAAAGGGGGTCGGCCAATGTGCCGGCAGATCAGCGTCCGGCTCCTGCTCTTCCTCCTTCTCAGGACGGGATTCACGGCCGCTTAGCACTCCGCCACGGCAAGATTCGGTCGCAGCCTGTCTCCACTGGAGAGGTCCACGATCGGATGCCCTGTCTCTCTGGACAGTGCGCTGTCTGTACTGTTCATTTTGGTGGCCAGCTCCATTTTCCAGCTTAACCCCCCCCCAATCCTGACTCCCTCCTGCAAGTTCCGGGCCTTTTCAGATGCAACTCAGCCTGTCTGTCTGACTCACTCAGTGGACCTGGTCAGCGGCTACAACCTGGGCACCCTCAGCCATGACGCCAAAATCGACTGGCTGGAGCTGAACGAGACGGGCCGCAAGCTGCTCTTCCGGGACAAGAAGCTGCGGGTGAGGCTCCAGGGTGGCACTCTGCCCCCCGGTGGCACCTGAAGGCGGTGATCCAATCATTATTGTAAACAAGACTTTTTCTACACTGACTTGGCAGGTATTTTTATTAATCCTCTCTGTCGGCGCAAAATGACACAGCTTAGTGTGGGATGGAACCAGGAACCTTTCGAGTGCTGACTGCATCCTAACGCTGTGCCTTTATTTTTGTGAGCGCGCCGCCCTAGCTGTGGGGTGGCATATCCGAGCCATCAGCCACATTCCGTCTCTTCTGCAGCTCCACCTATACGACGTGGAGAGTGGCGTGAAAGGTCCCGTGTTGAGTTTCTGCTCCTACGTCCAGTGGGTGCCGGGCAGTGACGTGGTGGTGGCTCAGAACCGGGGCAGCCTCTGCGTCTGGTACAACATCGACAGCCCCGAGAGGGTCACCATGTTCCCTCTACGGGTGAGCGGCTGACCTTTGCTTGGCACATGATGCCCTTCAGGAGCCAGGATTGGCTCACTCTCACACTACACAGCCGCTGTTCACGGGAGCCTCCAAATGCATCTTATGACAGGGTTGCCTACCTCTGCCTTATAGCCAAAAACACATAAATCAAAAATAAAGTGATGCATACTATAGAACACACTTTGAATAAATTAAGTTAGTGTTTAGAGATAGTGTTTAAATATATTTTCTGTATTTTTAGTGTTAGCTTGTCCATAACTCCAACAGTTTTACATTAATTAAGAGCTGCCTGTGCTCTGATTTACGCATTCCACCCGAATTCTAATACAATATCAAATTGCCATAATTACTTATTATGTATATTTTATGCTAATAAATGCTGATCATCCCAGTATTGTTTTTAGTTTGCTCTCCTTTTTGCAGTTTTCAGTATTCGCTCTTTATTCCAATCCCGGCCTTACTGTGACAATCTGCTTATCACCTGCCCACTTCTGTGGGCAGCCTCTGCTAACTAGCGTGTAATCTCAGGGGGATCTTGTGGACCTGGAGAGAGCAAATGGCAAAACGGAGGTTATCGTGACCGAGGGCGTCAATACGGTTTCCTACACACTGGACGAGGGACTCATTGAGTTTGGAACAGCCATCGACGACGAAGACTACTGCAGGTGACATACATTGCTCTCCTTCCACACCTCCACGATTCCTGCCTGTCCAGGAGAACATCCATTAGAGATTATTATTGGCAAATTCGCTTCGAAAAGATGTATAATATGTATGCATTTCTACTGATAGACACAGATAAGCAACTAGCTTGCTTGTTCCTAAGGGGTTACATGCAATAGCGGGGATTTAAGTGCACTTTAAACTGTTTAAACGTTCAGGGTCTCCTTCATTCATTATAGCCTTAACACGTGATTATGATTCCATTGGGTCATTGAGTTTTCCATGGTCAGGATTAGGGGCTGTTACCAAAGACAGTGTGTTCCTCCTCAGAGCCATGGCCTTCCTGGAGACCTTGGAGATGTCCCCGGAGACAGAGGCCATGTGGAAGACGCTGAGCAGACTGTCCCTGGAAGCCCGGCAGCTCCATATCGCGGAGAGGTGATTCGTCCAGTAGGGGGCGCTGCGGTGTTCACGGTTTCCAGTTTGACCGACAGGCTGAAAACCGGCTGATGTGGCCCTGATATTTACTGGGTTTGAAGGGGGGTGTTAAGCTCTAATGTAGCATGTATCCATGAGGGAGTACACCCAAGGGTTCTCCACCAGGGTCTATGCCCCAGTGATCTTCACCTTCTAATGAAATTCAGCCAGTGAAATGAGTTGACTTTGCCTGCTGGGGGGGTCAGCACCAAAAAGCATGTCGATCGTCTCCCTGATTGATGTGATGGGCCTTACCTCATAACTGCTGAAGTCTTTGTGGATTGTGTTCAACTTTGTTCCTTTATTAAGCATTTTTTAGTGTGAAAATTTGCATGTAGCATAGCATTAATAATGCAGACTGCGTTTGTTATGTACGCCCAAATTAGCATAAATCTTGAGGGGGAACACCGTTTTGTCCACAGAGGAAAATGGTGAATAAGTAAAGAGGAGATGTGGAGATGATTCAGAGGAAGAGTACAGCCCATTAGCTTGATTTACCTTCGTGGTGCAGTGATGCAACCTCTCAGACAGAGGTGGCAACACTGCATGGCTCTGCTGGAGCTTTCATTCACATCATGGCACATTTGCTCGGCTGACAGCGGAGCCCCCCCCCCCCTCTATGGTTGACCAATCAGTGCTTGATTATCCAAAACTTCCCTTTTCAGGTGTTTCGCTGCCTTGGGTGACGTGTCCAAAGCACGATTCCTCAACGAGACCAACCGGATCGCCGACAACATATCCAAGGAATATGTACGTGGGAGGGGTCAGCCCCCTCTATATGAGTGAGCGGGGGGCCGATTGCTCTATGGGATTCATAAGTCCTTCTTATCCATCTGATGCATTGCAAATCCCAGGACTCCTCAACCCTGGAGGTCCATGGCATCTGGAAAAAAAAATTACACAAAAATTCGTAGACTGGACTCCACCAGTTGGTGACCGCTGGTCCAATCCATAATAGTTCAATGATCAGCCCTAAAATTGTATAGTTGAGTGGTGCTGACAATGGGCAGTATGAGGCATAGTGTTTAAAGAGCCATGCACAGTGACTGCACTGAGCTCAGGAAATTGACAGGTCACAATGAGTGACAGGCAGCCCTGTCTGTGGGGCCTTCAGCACTGCAGCCTCGTGGCCAACCTGGAAGCAACGGAGGATGTCGATGTCCTGTTTTCAGCTAGATAGCATGTGATGTCGCCTTAATGTGGCTTACATTACATGTAATGTGAACTGCACGAACTATATAGCATTTCATCAAAGCCATTTAGGTCACGTTTGCTGGTCACGGACCAATCGTAACAGCCCTTGTTTTGGGCTTAAGACTGCAGTCACTTGGTCATAACAGGACTCTAATGTTCTGTGCTGATTTATCTCTCCTTACAGGGTAGCGACGGCACTGAATACTACCAGGTCAAAGCTCGCCTGGCCATGCTGGAGAAGAACTACAAGCTGGCTGAGATGTACTACTTAGAACAGGTATCACATTCTCCTGGGTCACGGGAACCACCAGCCGACACGAGGATGGTGTTTTTTTGATCCCTGGTCTTTGATGTCCTGATTCATATGGTTCTCTGCTGTTTTCTAGGTGTTTCTGCTTGCACTGCACACTTTGTGTTTTTTACTTGGATGATATCTGTTTAGCAGATGCTTTTACCCAAAGTGACATACAGCTGAGACAGAGGGATCAGCAGTTGGGGTTATGGGTCTTGCTCAGGGGCCCAATATTGAAATCACTCTGCCTGCCACGGGATTTCAACCTCCCTCCTTCTGATCTGATTTCTGAACCTTTCGTAGAATGCAGTCAACGAAGCGATGGAGATGTACCAGGAGCTGTACATGTGGGACGAATGCATCGCCTTGGCGGAATCCAGGGTATGCCCCCCCCCCCCTTAAAACAAGCTCCCTTTGGTGCGGGCCCAGTGCCTCCCAATTAATGGTGTTCATTCCTGGTAGGGCCACCCTGAGCTGGACAGCCTACGCCGCAGCTACCACCAGTGGCTGATGGACACCAAGCAGGACGAGAAGGCGGGCGAGGTGAAAGAGGCCGAGGGTGACCTCCTGGGCGCCGTCAACCTGTACCTGCGGGCGGGACTTCCTGCCAAGGCGGCGCGGCTCACCATGAGCCACGACGAGCTCATCTCCAGCGGCGAGCTGGTCAGCCGCATAGCCTCCGCTCTCCTGAAGGGGGAGTTCTACGAGCAGGTGAGCGCTGCACCAGGTCGGACCGGCTGCTTCTGTGTGATAGGGCTCCCCCCACCAGACTGGATTGCTTCCACGGTGACAGATGTCAGGAGCGGCGAATATGAGAGGGCCCTGGGTGTTCCCTCTGTCACTTGTGACACACCTTGGCCAACGACTAGCCTGCTACTCATTTCCCTTATTGGTCTCTTATGGTGCCTGATGGCTCCTAGTATTATTTTGCCTTTTGATTGAATAGTCCCAATACATCTCTGTGATGTTGCCCGGCTTAAATCTGTAGCTACTTACACTCGTCACTGGTCATTCATTGGAAGCTCGGCCCCCGTACGTCGTTGACTCCTTCACAGTTGTACCACTTCTACATCAATTTGGGCAATTTGGTCTGATAAATAAATGAACATGAATGGAAATGTAATCACGGGGTTGTGCCTAAGGGATTTGAGATGGCTGAGCTGAAGGGATCTCGATATTGCAGGCCGGCGACCTCTTTGGGAAGATTCGGAACAACCAGCGTGCGCTGGACTGCTACCGCCAAGGGAACGCCTTCCGGAAGGGTGAGCGGGGTCAGCGGTGGCACCCGAAGGAAGCCTCTGAGTTGCGATCATTAAATGCACCGCCGTGCATTTAACTGACAGATGTGTCTCTCTATCGCCCCCTACAGCTGTGGAGCTGGCCCGCGCCGCTTTCCCCGCTGATGTGGTAAAGCTGGAGGAGGCTTGGGGTGACTACTTGGTCCAACAGAAGCAAATGGATGCCGCAATAAACCACTACATCGAGGCCGGGTGAGGAGGGGGATGTGTGGGGAGAGAGAGGGCTTAAAAGCCCTGGGTGGGGGGGTTGGCTGACCGATAACGTTGTAGTGTGACTCCGGGGCCAGCTGACCCCAACCAGTTATCTTCTACTCAAAGTAGGAAATACATAACCAATGAACTGTATCCACACGTAGCTCATGGAAGATCCAACATTCGTCATGGCTTCCAAGTGTTTAGTTCCGTCCAAACTGACTCCACAGTAGCTATACAGGTTCTTCCATTATGACGATTTTGTTCGGCGGATTTGGTTCCGTCACCACCAGCCTCGTCGGGATGACGATGAGTTTTGCTGCGTTATTTCTGTCCCACAGACAGTGACAGGCACCTATATTTCTCTCTCGCCCCCTCCTTCTGTCTTTTACTTTTCCACAAGCTGTTCCTCGAAAGCCATCGAGGCAGCCATTGGGGCGCGCCAGTGGAAGAAGGCGGTGCACATTCTGGAGCTGCAGGAGGACCGGTCCAGCAAGAAGTACTACCAGAAGATTGCGCGGCACTACGCCTCCGTGCAGGAGTACGAGGTGGGCGTCTCCCTTGCCCCGTCCGTCCACATCGCCGTCATCGCGGCAGAGATGCTCAGATATTTGCAGATAATGGGGCTTTTAGAGTGTCTCTTCAGAAAGCAAGGCGCCCAGGCGAATGCTAACAGACTCGCTTTGTATGCTCAGAGAAAAACGCACCTTGTCCGTGTCTCTGCCTCAGGTTGCCGAGCGCTTGTTTGTCAGAGGTGACAGCATCAGAGATGCCATCGACATGTACACCCAGGCTGGCCACTGGGAACAGGCTCACGGGGTAACACCGCCTTTCCTCTGACGGATGCGGAGTTTTGGAGTAGGCCCGTTATAAGAATTAGAGTCACCATCAGTACTCCTATCTTTACTTCCGTGTGACCAAGGCTGGTGGAAATTCTTGTTGGCACATTCCACTGCTGTTAGGGTCATGATAGTAGACTACTAACAATTACAGACCGAGAATAAATACAAGACACAAAATATGCAATGGAGAGGAGTAAACACAAGATATTTAGAAGAAATAGGGGTCCAGCACCACTGGTATTTTGGCCGCTGATAAATATGGTGGTAGTTTTTGCAATGCTGGAATTTGGCAAAGGCATAATACAGAGAACATACACATCATGTGTAACATACTTCCTTTGCAGGCAGATCGTCAGGGCTCTGTGCTGGTGCAAATGTAAACGTTTAGATGGTGCGAATGCTGCACTGTTGTTGATTACAGGCAGGGGGGACTGTTGAGGAGTCTGATCTTCTCTGGGGAAGAAGCTGTTCTTGAAGCATGTTCTTTTAGAACCTCTGATTGGCTCAATTCTGCTTGTCTTTAACAAGCACGCATCCTTAGTACAAGTGCACGCTTGGGAATGAGGGAGGGGGCTGGAAAGTGACTGTGCCCCACCCTTCCTTACACGCCTGTAGCTAGCGCTCAAGTGCATGACCCAGGAGGAGGTGACGGCACTGTACATCAGCCGCGCCCAGGAGCTCGAGAAGGAGGCGAAGTTCAAGGAGGCTGAGAGGTGACGTCACTTCCTGCTTCGTTCTCCACCCGTTCTTTTGCAGGAACGGAAGGCACTTCTGTGTATTCGTATCCACACCGTTTGTGTTGGTTGAGAGCCTGATCGAAGGAGGGCCTTTCCGAAGGTCGCTTGGCTGTTCAGACACGACCTCAAAAACGTGTGGCAACCTCAAAGCTGGAAGACGAGTATTTATAGGATTTAGTACGTGGGAGGAGTCCCCTGGAATCACACAATCCGTCAGCATGACTGCTATAATGGTCCTTTTCACTGTCAGAATCAGAATACCTTTATTTGCCACGTAAAACTACAAGGAATTGGTTTTGGTAAAGGCAAGAGTTAAAAAATACACAGACACACAACACAATAAATAAAATAAAAAAATAAGAGAAATAAAAATGTAGGTGTATAAATATCCATCCATCCATCCATCCATCCATCCATTTTCCAAACCGCTTATCCTATTGGGTCGCGGGGGGTCCGGAGCCTATCCCAGAAGCAATGGGCACGAGGCTGGGAACAACCCAGGATGGGGGGCCAGCCCATCGCAGGGCACACTCACACACCATTCACTCTCACATGCATTCCTATGGGCAATTTAGCAAGTCCAATTAGCCTCAGCATGTTTTTGGACTGTGGGGGGAAACCGGAGTACCCGGAGGAAACCCCACGACGACATGGGGAGAACATGCAAACTCCACACACATGTGACCCGGGTGGAGATTCGAACCTGGGTCCCAGAGGTGTGAGGCAACAGTGCTAACCACTGCACCACCATGCCGCCCGTGTATAAATATCATATTGTTAATTGGCTTTTACACTGGAGCATGTTATTCGCCCGTGCGTTTAAGCGCTTGGCGTTATGGTGCACAGGACGCGGCGTGACGCCCGTCTCTCTCTCGCAGGCTCTTCACCGCCGTGCAAGAGCCCGATCTGGCGATCACCATGTACAAGAAGAACAAGATGTATGAAGACATGATTCGGTTGGTGGAGAAGCACCACCGGGAGCTGCTGACAGAGACCCACCTGCACTTGGCGAAGGTGGAGATCTGGGGACGCAGGCGGCGAGCTGCGGGTTTGACTGCGGTGGATCTGGTCCCACCCTCTGTGCTGCCCTCTTTCAGGAGCTGGAAGCAGAATCCAGGTTGCAGGAGGCGGAGTACCACTATATGGAGGGCCAGGACTGGAAGGCGGCCATCAATATGTACAGGGCCAGCGACATGTGGGAGGAGGCCTACAGGGTGCGCCACCGAGCCGGTCTCACCCTCACCCTTACACACACGCACACGCTCATACCGCGAGCCAGTGCCCCAGCCCACGGAAACTCTCAGCGGCCGTCCTGTTTATCGCGACATGTTCTGCTGCACCCACCAGGTGGCAAAGGCCCACGGTGGGCCGGGCGCCCCGAAGCAGGTCGCCTACCTGTGGGCCAAGAAGCTGGGAGGGGAAGCCGCCGTGAAGCTGCTCAGCAAGTTCGGCCTGCTGGAGACGGCCATCGACTTTGCGTCGGACAATGGGTGAGAGTGGATGGAGGGGGCGGGTAGCAGCGTGTGCCGTCGGAAGTGGTCCCTATCCACGGCCCCCCTCTGAACACAAAGCCCCCAAAGAAATCATGAAATCAATGATAGCAAAATAATCCATCCATCGCTCCATCCATCCGTTTTCTAACATGCAAACCCCACATGCATGGAGGGAAATGACTGAAGCTGTATAGTTGGGCACTGGCAGTCTGACAGGCTAAGGTGCTAAAGAAGGCTGCAGTGTTGAGTGAATTCCTACGCTATCCTGGGTGATTAAAACCTTTGTACAACTGTCTGTCTTTAAAGCGCTGTTTTCATGGCACAGCACATGGTTCCCTTTCTCAGGTGCTTGTCAGGTATATGTGCCCAGGTGAGCCATTCAAATGCAGACAGAGCACCGCCGTCAAGCCCCCAGGCTGAGAGCCGCTTCTGCGCTCTGCTTCTCCCTGCCTATGACCTCCGGGCACCAGAAGCGGCGGAGGCGCACAAGCGCGTGCTGATCTCCTACCTCCTTTCCGACTTCAGCTCCTTTGAGTTCGCCTTGGAACTGGCGCGGCTCTCCATGAAGCACAAGATCCCGGATGTTCACCTGAAGAACGCCATGTTCCTGGAGGATGAGGTGCGCTGCCGTTAGGGTCATTCTGCAAGTACGACTCCAGTCCCCATTAACTGGCTTAAGAACAGCCAACTAACTGCAAGCGAAGTCTCAGTTACCTGATAAATGGCCTGACCTCGTGGTTGGACCCCAGTCTTCACTCTCACTTGTGTGTGTCTCAAAGGAGAGCCAGACGGGATGTGCAGAAAGACGCATGCCGATGTACCTGAACTCAGACTTGTGCAAATGGCAAAAAAAAGCATAATTCTTTCCATTTTTTCATTGATTATTGGATTCTTCTAAATGTCACTGGTCGGTCAGTGAACTTATGATGTGACCCTGTGGCATGATTTCTCCTTTAAGGGAAGATTCTCTGAAGCAGAGACTGAGTTTGTCAAAGCAGGGAAGCCCAAAGAAGCCGTGCTGATGTAAGTATCCCAGGCAGAAATGGAAGGCCTGCCATGACTCCCCTCTCACCTTAAGGCATGCAGTGCATGCTGGGAAAACCCCAGCTCAAAGACAAAAAAATTGATTGACGTTTTAGCAAAAGGGGAGGAGAATGTGGTTCATTATTGACTCAAAAAACCTGCATGTTGTTGAGTTTCTTGCTGCTGGTCAGGGGCAGCTGAGCATTGGTGTGTGTAGCTAACACTGAGTACCCAGTGTCCCAATTCCTCTCACCTGCACAGGTACATCCACAATCAGGAGTGGGCCAATGCCCAGAGGGTGGCGGAGGCCCACGACCCTGAGAGCGTGGCAGAGGTGCTGGTGAACCAGGCCAAGTCCTGCTTTGAGCAGAAGGACTACCAAAAGGCGGAGGCTTTCCTGCTGCGAGCCCAGCAGCCAGAGCTCGCCATCAAGTACTACAAGGTGAGAGGGACACTGCGGCCTTTGACAGCAGTCTGGAGCTCCTTTCCCATTGGCAAATTTTATTTGCAGCTTATTATACGAATAATGAACTTCTCTCTGCTTAATTAAGAGAGAAACTGAGAAGCCTGTGGCCTTCATGTGATGGTAGAGCACCACATCACATTGATTAAAACCTGGACAAATTAGGGGGACTTAAGAAGTATGGGAGTTGACCATGAGTCTGCAAGCCCACAATGCATACAGGTCTTTGTCCCAAATGAGCACTTAAGCACATGATTCAACTAAGCCCTTATCCAATTAGGCCAATCTGGTCCTCAGTCTGAGTGCTGAGGGCGTTGGCTGTTTCAGGACAGCTGCGAGACCTGCCCAGACCGTGGCTCTCCAGGACCAGAAGCAGACAGCACTGGGACAGCCTGTTGAAAGATTTCCTGTATCATGTGCCCAGCAGACCTCCAAACGCCCATCTGGCCTGTCCTTCTGTGGCCGTGCCGCTCAGATGGCTTAGCTGGCAGGTTCAGAGCTAGCAGAGCTCGCAGAGAGCTGGAGGATGTGACGGGCCTGAGTACAGGCCGGTTCTAGGACTGTCATTCGCTGAGGATGAAGTCAGGTGGCTCCAAAGGACACATGAATCTTCCACTTGGCCCATCTCCGCCGTAGGAGTTCAGTTGGCCAAAGCATAGTCCGCGATGACAGTACTGTTACATCTAAAAGTGAGGAGACACTAGCTGCCTAGTGCTACTTACTGACAGACCATAGCGAATATGCAGAGTGTCTATAGATGCGGAGCGACACGTCATGTCTGGGTCGGAGGCACACGGGTATGTTTGGCCCACAAATGAGATCCAGGGTAAACCAGAGCTTCTGTTTCAGGAGGCGGAGATGTGGAGCGACGCGATGCGGATCTGCAAGGAGTACGTCCCGAAGAAACTCGGCCTCCTGCAGGAGGAGTACGAGAAAGAGGCCGTTAAGAAGGGGCCCCGGTGAGAGGAATATCTCCCGACATTCGTCGTCGGCTCGAATGTAACCGAGAGGGTCATCGGCCGAAGGGCGCTTTCACGTCGGAAAAATCTCCGCACGCAACATTACGCCCGCATTGTGGGGAGAGCGTCCACCCGAGCCTTCCTGTTGTGGCAGTATCTATTCACGTTTACTCAGGCCTTTGTTAAAACATGGCAGGTTTTTCATCCTAAATTAAATCCATAACGAGGAGCTCATTACAGAGCCGACACAGTCGGGTCGTTTCTCTGCAGATAATTTCCCCGTTTTAATGACTTGTGGGAAAACATCAAAGGGCCTTTTCGGAAAGCAGAGATGGCTTTTTGTGTGGTCTTCGCTGCTGGCTCTCTGGAGTTCGCCGAAGCCTTCATGTGTCATTGGCTGATTACACGGGAGAGCCCGGCGTCTGCGATCTTTGAGATTAACGTCGTGTAACTTTGTCGACCTGCACTGGCATGAGAGAGGCGTGGCAGACCTCTCACAGGCTCCACCCTAATCGGGCTTGAATAGATATAAACCATCGTTGGTGTGCGTGTGTGTGTGTGTGAGTGTGTGTGTGTGTGAGCGCAAGCGCGCGCACATGTGTGTGCATTTATTGTCCAATGCATTGCATTGTGAGGACGTTTGATCCCCACAATGTGATAAAAACCTGTTATTTTCACATTGTGGGGACCATTTTTTTCAGCCCCCACAAGGTGAAATCCAGTTTTATAAAAATCTGTGACTGCAGTCAAAAAACTAAAAATGCCATTTGATTGGTCCCTTATGCTTAAGGTTAAGGCTGGGTAGGAGTTAAGGTTGTCATTGTCGGGTTTAGGGATTTGCCCCTAGAAATGAATGGAGAGTCCCCACAAAGATTACAAACCTGCGTGTGTGTGTGTGTGTGTGTGTGTGTGTGTGTGTGTGTGTGTGTGTGTGTGTGTGTGTGTGTGTGTGTGTGTGTGTGTGTGTGTGTGTGTGCGTGCGTGTGCGCCCAGGGTAATTCCTTCCATAGCTAGGCTCTGAACCTGCGCAACACTGAATAGGACAAACGCATACGGAGCATGAATAAATGAAGAGGAGGAACATCAGAATATGTTTTCATACAGTTATTTTTTTATATCACTAGTAGGCAGTAATCTTCTCTTACTGTTCATTCCAGGACTCAAGCTGGCTCTTTTGATACTACTCATTTGTCACCTAATGACAGTGAAAACTCTCAAGACAAACATGCTCCGAATGGTTTGTCTCTTTGGAGTAAAGCATGTACGGCGTCAGTGCTGTGGGCATGCGGGCGTCAGCCAAACGAAGCTGATATGTAATCACTTTTCGCTGCCTGTTGTGCGGTGTGACAGGGGCATGGAAGCTCTGCTGGAGCAGGCCAGAGAGTGGGAACAATCCGCAGAGTATGGCCGGGCTGTGGAGTGCTACCTGAAGGTCGAGGATGCCTCTAACGCCGCCCTGCTGGAGAAATGCTGGACGAAGGTACCTCACGGAGCAGTGACATTTCTGTGACATGGTTTTGCTTGCCAACCAGTATGTAAATAACAGCGGCAGATGATGAAAAGAGTTCTACATTAGTGCATATTGCACAGCGGTATGCGCTAATGGACGTCACATTATGGGGGTGGTGTTTCCCAGTAGCGCACGCTAATGATAGTTAGTGTCCATGAACATGAAGGAGGTAGCGGGCAGCACTGCTTTGACTCGGCGCCTCCCGCCTGCCTGTCCTCCGATAGGCGGCCGAGCTGGCCATTAAGTTCCTGAGCCAGGAGAGGGCGCTGGACACCATTCGGGCTGTGGGCCCACGGCTGGTGGAGCTGCGAAAGTACAGTACGGTGCGTGAGGTCACGACTCCCTTTAAATACTGTGGGGGTGGGGGTGGGGGGCATGACGACTAGTTAAGGAACATAGGGATTTTTAACAGGATAGGCTTGTTATGTATGATAACATGCTGGTTACTCGCAGCTTATTGCCTCATTTGTCTGCTGACAATAATAATGGAAGTTTTATAAATCTTTGTGGCCTCAGGCTGCTGAGCTGTACCTGAACGTAGACCTCATTAAGGAGGCTATAGATGCCTTCATTGAGGGGGAGGAGTGGAACAAGGCCAAGAGGGTGGCCAAGGAATTGGACCCGAGGTGAGGTGCCAACATCCCCCCCCATCCCCTCCCTCAGGAGCCCCCCAGGGAGAAGCTGCAAACCCAACACAAGTAGCCTGGCCTTCTCTCGGGGATAGGGGGGCCTCCTGGTTTTACAACCCAACACATTTGCTTAAGAGGACATGGTGCTTTTCCTGCCGTCTCCCTCGGGGCTTGTGCATGGGAGGACTCTCGTGAAGCACTTACTGAAAATCCTCCATGCATCTGCCACACACACACGCGCACACACACACACACACACACACACACACACATACACGCACATACATGTCGGGTAAACATCTTTATGGGGACCGCTCATTCATTTCTATGGGAAACATGGTAACGCTAACAATGACAACCTTGACCCCCAACTTGCCCTAACCGTAACCATAAGTAACCAAGCAAACTACAAGAGTTTTTTGCATTTTTAGTTTTTTCATTGCAGTCACAGATTTTTATTACATTGAGTTTTCAAACGGGTATTCATCACGGTGTGGGTTTATTGTATCCGCACACACCGACACACGCACACACACATAGACACGCACGCACACACACACACACGTGCACGGGGAGGTGAGCGCTCATCACATGCCATCCGTTCTTCGTCACTGACACCATTCTGTTCTCCTTCCATAGGTTTGAGGATTACGTGGACCAGAGATACAAGGAACACCTGAAAAATCAGGGCAAAGTGGACTCTGTAAGTATGTCAGCAAAGACCATATTGTTAATCCCTTGTACCCAAAGCAAGGCACTTTAACCAAAGTTGTGTAAGTGGGTGAAGTGTGGCCAGTTTTCAGGGGCAAAAATGTAACGTTTGAAGTTAAGATCAGTAATTAAGGAAACTCTGCACTGTGCATCATTAGTGTGAAATGATTAGCTAGTCTTTGAACACATACGCTGTGTCCTGTGGTTATGTGTAGGAACATTCTGTGAAATCAGTGTCCAGGGAAAAGCAGGACAATGAAGCACAGCATCAATCCCTGGCCCTGCTTCTCATATAGCCTTAAAGGGCGTGGCCCTGCTTCTCATATAGCCTTAATGGGCGTGGCCCTGCTTCTCATACAGCCTTAAAGGGCGTGGCCCTGCTTCTCATACAGCCTTAATGGGTGTGGCCCTGCTGCTCATACAGCCTTAATGGGCGTGGCCCTGCTTCTCATACAGCCTTAATGGGCGTGGCCCTGCTTCTCATACAGCCTTAATGGGCGTGGCCCTGCTTCTCATACAGCCTTAATGGGCGTGGCCCTGCTGCTCATATAGCCTTAAAGGGCGTGGCCCTGCTGCTCATATAGCCTTAATGGGCGTGGCCCTGCTGCTCATGCAGCCTTAATGGGCGTGGTCCTGTTTCTCATATAGCTTTAATGGGCGTGGTCCTGCTTCTCAAACAGCCTAAATGGGCGTGGCCCCGCTTCTCATAAATCCTTGGGAATTTCGCAGAATGTAGTATGATGATTTAGACATACCGCTCACTTCACATACTATATTTTGCCTACTACATAGCATAGTTTTAGATGCACCCTTATCTCTGAGTTTAAATTGATTGCCTCCATATACGTAGTTCAGAAAACTTAGAGACTGTCCTGCACACAAAAAACCTCTGACAGCTAATAATTATTCCACTACAGCCATATCTCCTAACTGCTGTCTTTTTTGTCCGCAGCTGGTCGGAGTGGACGTGATGGCCGCCCTTGACATGTACGCTGAGAGAGGCCAGTGGGAGAAGTGCATCGAGACGGCCTCTAAGCAGGTGTTGACTTGGCGAATCTTGCTTCCAATACTACAGTCATCACGGATTATCGTTATGATTACCGTAGCTGTGCCATTGTAACGGACAAGCTGCGTTTCAATACCCCAGAATTTCAAGGTGCTTCACAAGTACGTGGCCCTGTACGCCACCCACTTGATCAAGGAGGGGGAGCCCGTGTTGGTTCTGAAGCTATACTTGCAGCATGGCGTTCCCGCCAACTCCCAGGTGCGTTCACATCCGTCTGCGGCTCAGAGGTGGCAGTTTACTCTCCACGCAGCCCTGCTGCCCATTGGCGTCTCAGACACTCACTCCAGGAAGACGAAAGACAGCAGTGGTAGGAGTGACCTTGCAGGAGGAGCTATACAGCTATATGAGGAGTGATCTCACTTCCTCGGGCGGCTCCATTGGGCTCAGAGGAAGCAATCAACATGGTAGAGGCAGCAGGTCGGTATTGATGAATCCATCCTGTCTGCCCATCTTTTTCAGAACTTCAACATCTACAAGAGGATGGTTCTGGGCCTGCTAAACTTACCGGGTCGAGACAGCGCAGATGCGTATCATATGTGGGCCAACCTCCGGGATGTTCTCCAGCTGCTGGTGAGTAGAGAACGGTGGGGGGCGGAGTTTCTCACCCATCCACCGGCCCCTGCCACCGCTTCTGGTAACCCACGCCATCTCTCTGCAGTGCGAGAACTTGGTAAAGTCAGCTGAGGCCAACTCTCCTGCCCACGAGGAGTTCGAGCAGATGCTGCTTGTCGCCCACTATTACGCCACCCGCTCGGCCGCGAGAGGCGTGGACCAGCTGGTGGGTGCGATCGCTCTCCTACCCCCCACGTGGCACGCGACACGTGAGTCTCACGGGCTTCGAACCGACCCACCGACCGACTCCTGTCCCCTCCCTTCTAGAACACGCTGGCCGCCAAACTGTCCATCTCTCTGCTGCGCCACACGGAGCTCGTTCCTGCGGACAAGGCGTTCTACGAAGCGGGAATGGCGGCCAAGGTGAGCGGGGGCCACCGGATCCCATCCGCTGGGTCCTCCTGTCTGCTTTAGCGATCCGTGTCGATCACACTCTGACGGACTCTGGAGAAGAAGCTGCCCCCTTTGACCAAAGCAGCACCAGCCTCATAAATTCTCTGAACAATTCTGGCGTTGCGCTTTTCAGCAAGCCTCTAAATTAGTTTTTTTTTTTTTTTTTTTTGGAATTAATTAAAAAGGAGCATGCGAGCAGCATGGGGTTAGCTCATCCGTTGCGCGAGGATGCAGGCGCGACTCAGAGCGTTTGTCCGTTTCGCACGCAGGAAGTCGGCTGGGAGAACATGGCCTTCATCTTCCTGAACCGATTTCTGGACCTGAGCGATGTAAGTCACCGTCACAGCGCCTGCTAGGGCCTCTGACTGACGCACAGTGGGCAGCACCTCTGTCGGTTCCGAGCGGGCCGACTTACAAAACCTAAAAATTATACATGGGCAGAGTGAGGGCCCTCATGCGATGCGTGGTAAGGAGTGAGCTCCGTCCAAGAGTTAAGCATATATTCAGACGTGTTGTTTTTCAAGGATGAGCATAAGTGTTATGCGTGAACACATTTGCAGCTCATATGTAAAAAGGTATACTTAGCCGGTTACAAAACAGCTATATTTTCCTCTCCTATGATGACTTATTTATAAAATCCTTTGCATTTGCATAGCTTTATTTTATTAATCACAAATGCATGAATGCTTCTTCTACTCATCCACAATGCTTTAGAATGTGTACTCTTTCCCGGTTTCGCTGTACCTGCAGGGCATCGATGAGGGTAGCCTGGATGCTCTGGATCACACGGATTTCCTTGAAACCGATATCCCTTATGAGGTCCCCCTGCCTGCCAGACAGCACGTCGCTGTAAGTTCGGGTCCCATAATGGACTTCGTGAGAGCCAATTTCGTGCAAATGTTTTCCAAAAATGGCACTTCTGTGGTGGGGTGACTGTGGGAGGGGTACCGGTGTGCCTGCTGATCTTGCCTGAGGAGGCAAGGGGGGGGGGGTTCGGAAAGAATCAGATGTCCACGGAGTGCTCAGCGGCCCTGTCTGAGTTAATAAGCCACAGGGGAATTAAAGCTGTGCGTCACCTCCCTGCTCTGCCCAGGACGACAAGCGAGAGGAGATCCGGGACTGGGTCCTGACGGTGTCCATGGACCAGCGTGTGGATCAGGTGCTGCCCCGGGACGAGCGGGACGTGTACGAGGCGTCCTTGGCGGCCGGCAGCACGGGAATCCGCTCCCTGCCCTGCGTCATCACAGGTGGGCGCAGTCGCTTGTCCGTTTTACCTTCGACGCGGAACGGCCCAGTACCCACAGCAAGTGATGTACCTTTCCAAGGGCTAAACACACCGCCAGATGTGTTCTGCTATACCTCGATTTTAGACATCTCAGACTGCCCCCCCCTCACCCGCTCCAGATGACCCTGCTTGCCGTCTTTGATCACTGCTTGCTAGGGGACATGAGAGCGTCACGGGTCAAAAAAAAAAAAACGGTTTCCACCAGGGGCTGGTAGATGTAGAAGATTAAGGCCTGATGTTCCTCTGCTGATGAGCCCGAGATGGATGGAGGTGCAGTCAGATGGGTGTTTAAGCCAGACAGCATGTGATTTGAAACCTAGTAATTGGTCCTCAGGTTTCGGTGTGAGTCAAATAATCATGAACGCTCTTCTTTTGTGGATTACAGGCTACCCGGTGCTGCGGAGTAAAATTGAGTTCAAAAGACCAGGAATGGCGGCAAACAAGGATGATTGGAATAAATTCCTAATGGCCACAAAGGTTTGTTATCCTGTCACAGAAAAACCACTCATGTATATAGAACAGCGCACACTGATATTTGGTCCATATTTGTTCTGGTGTTAAGGGCTGTAAGGCCATTACAGCTAACATTTTTTACAAAGTCGCTTTGATTTGTGACTATTACAGACGAGATGCGCTATATAAATATACAAACACCTTGGGGCTTCATCATTTATGAATTTTACATTTGTTTTTGAGATATCTTTCATGATGCAGTGCAGCAGATTCCTCAAAGAAAAAAAATTATTTGCAGAAAAGAAATCCCACATTACACAATTGATACAGCCCCCCAGTTATAAATGCACAACAGTTATCTCAAAATTACTTCCTTTTAAAAATTGATAAATAGGCTCAAAACTCCGCCCCCCCCCCCCCCCCCCCCAAAAAAAAAAAAAAAAAAAAACGTTTCATATTCACAATCATGTTGAGGATGGCTGTGGCCTTTTGTCAGAATGTGATTGGTCAATGTGAGGATGGCTCTAGCCTTTTGTCAGAGTGTGATTGGTCAATGTGTTTCCGTCTGTCTGTCCCCCAGACCACTCACAGTACAGAGTGCCAGGATGTGCTGAAGTTTGTGAGCCAATGGTGTGGCGGACTTCCCGCTGCTGGCTTCTCCTTCCACTGAGCTCTTCCACACTCCTGCTGCTTATTCAGTACCCATCGTGATGCTGTATGAATAATTTACCTTCCATCTCTGCCATTCTTGTTCTATGTGGCACCCCCCACCAACCTGAAGCTCAACATGACTTTGTTTATATATATATATATATATATAAAATTCTGGATGCTTTATAAGGTTTATAATATAGAATGATGCCAACCAAAGGACCGCATCCCTGTCCTACTGTCAGTCATCTTGGTGACCTTAAGGCCCCTCCCACACAGTGCGTGGACAGGACTTGAGAGAAAAACATCACACTTTACTTGGAAGTCGTCAATCTGTCATACAGAGCCTGTGAAAAATGTCTTGTGAGAACACTGCAGTTATTTATATATGTATACAAGCTATGTGGTGAGCTTTCGTTATAGACACAGCGTATATACACTTTGAAAACCAGCTCCATCGATTGACAGATTACGCAACGTATTATTGTTATTCATGAGATATGCTGAAAACATTTACTTCTCCATATATTGCATATTAAATATAAAATGCTGAATAAATGCATCGGTGTCGTGTATCTCTTTTACTAAGCTGATTAGAATAAGGATTTCAAAACGGAATCTATATGCCTACTCGTCTATTTTTTTTCCAAAGGGATTTTTTATATATATTTAGCCTGTACTTGTCATTGTTGACATTGACATGATTACTCGTGACGTGGGAGAGTAAACTGGACAGTCATCTGAATGAGTCTACTTAAAAAGAGAGAATTAAATAGCCTATACATAATTTTTTTATTATGAATGAGTTGGAACAAAGCGGAAGTAATCTGGTAATGCGTAATTTGAAAAGATATATGCAGGCATAGCCCGTACAATGCTTGTAATATTATTCTTGCTTAAAGGCATAACTGCAGTTTAAGAGGGTGAAAATGTGTAACAGGTAAAGGTTAAAGAGTGGAAAGACAGGTAATATGACAGTAGATTGTTTTGAGACAGATCGACAGCGTCCTCCCGCCGGCTGCCGTGCGGCCAGAAGCTCCTGTGCGACGCTGAGCCGGGTACCGGACAGCGTCTCCGGGAAAGGCGAATTGCTGCACTTCAACCATTGGAACTTAAATGATCCGTGCGGTTTTTATGCGTGTGTGTGTGTGTGTGAGTCAGCGCGTGTGCCGGCAGTTCGCTGGCAGGTACACAATCGAGGTCAGCGTTAAGGAAATCTGTCGGCATCCTCGGCGTCTTGCATAAATGGATAACGTCGCCCGCTGAAAGCGTTTTGAAGTCCTTAGGTTTTGATCGCTGGGCGATTATACAAGGGGAATGTACCAGCCGTCTGCAATTCGGGTTATGTAATTGACAGACAGCATCTTGTGTGAATATTAATACGAAGGTAAACTGTAATCCAAGTCGAAATGAAACGAAAAAAATACCCGAAAATATCTCTCAAGCTATTAACTGACCTTAGTATCCACATTAAATAATCTTGTCTGATAAAAATGGAAGTCGCTTATATGCACAGGCCTCCGTTTAGAGCCAGAATCTATTAATTTGTAAATGGTCCCCCGTGTAGCAAACGTGGCTGGACAAATGCGCGTATCTTACTGTATACTCTGCAATACATTCTGCTTACCGTTTCGGTCCCGAAAACTTCACATTACGTGGGTTGTGCATCATAAGTGACAGTAATGGCTGTAGCTAATGCAGGACGTTCTAGTAAAAGAGAAAGGCCTATTCAGTAATAACTAATACTGATAAATCTATAACATAGAAAGTGCAGTTCAGGAAAAAAAAACACTACTGTGTACGAAAAAGTTATCGGATTGCAAAACCAAATAATTTATATCTATTTTCCTTGTCGTAGCCTAGAAAATGAATCTGAAATAAAAAAAAATGTTAATAAATTGACTTGTTCGCTGTACAGCATAATAATGTAATGCACTCAAAAATGTGTTTGACTCGTTTTGGGGAGAGAGAGCAGGTGAAATGATGCTTTGCTTGCAGGTAATTGTCCCAGTCAATGGATTGAATGAAACACTGGAAATGTTAATAACAGGTATGTGTGGAGCTGACTGATTATTTTTTGTTTCTTCTTTTTTTTGGGGGGGAGGGGGAGGGGTTATTTAAACCTGAACAGGCCACCAAAGTGACACCCGGTCCAGAAGCATCACGTCCCCTTTCTGGTTGCTCTACCTTCCAGGCCAGATTTCTTATTTTCCGTGGTCCCAGTGAACCATTTCTCTTCATTGTAACATTTTTTTTTTGTCTTGTGAAGATGGGGGGAGGGGGGACAAGAGTGGCCTTGAGCAACCGATGAAGCCCAGACCTGCCCCCCGGTGTCATGTGCTCTTACAAATCAGACACGAAATAATATTTCATGTTCTTCCTTCACTGGGCTCAGCCCTGCTATGCAGAGCAGTTTTCATTTTTAGCATTTGTAATTGTTTTTATTGTTACAATTTCCACAAATTCCATCCATCGTCCATTGGCGTAGCCAGTATAGCATCACTGCAGGGGAGGCTATCCCAGGAAAGACAGGGGGCAAGGCAAGGACAGGCAGGAGGGAATGCCAGTCCACATTATTATTGTTTTTATTATTATTATTATTATTATTTGCCAATTTCATAAAATGTCTTGCAGTATCACGCACTTCCGGCTGGGTATTTTTAGTGAAGAACTTGAGGTGTCTATTTGCTGACGGGTCGTCATACTTGACCCATGTGCTCTCTACTGCCCCACGTCTGTGAGAGGGCTGCAGTAGCAAGCAATGTCCTGTCTCTGCTATAGCACTCGTGTGGGACAGCCCCCAGGCTGGATGTCTGGATATCCTCTCTGTCCCGAGCTCCAGGGGACTGCGATGAGTGTGACAGATCAGGATTGTAGGGGAACAGGCTGTCTGATGTACGCCTGTTCGTGTGTGTGAGCGTGTGTGTGTGAGCGTGTGTGTGTGTGTGTGTGTGTGAGCGTGCACACACGTGTTCTTGTGTCATGTGTGCATCCCTTCTGTGTCTTCATCACCAGCTGAAACAGGGCTAATGAATGACAGGCATTGGGGTCGGTGGGTGGGGGGGGGTTGGCCCCACCGTGGGGGCAAGGAGGGAAGGGGTTTATTTGTCTAAGGGGGGGTGGGCATGGGGCATTGACCTTGACATCTATGCAAGACTTCCCAAACCCATCTGTCAACAGCAGACTTTTTTTGGTTCTTTATTTTAAGCATTCAGCATAGAAAACTGGAATAACATCGTTATCTGGCCTGGTTTAAATGCAATAAATACAATACATGTTCAGTCCAAGAGGAGCCTTAATGGTGACACTTTGCTGTGTGGAAAATGTTACTTGTTTCCCTTCCATTACATTTTTTTTCCCAGAAAAATCACATTCTGTGCACAGTGCCTGTCTGTTTTAGGACATACTACCTGTGTATTGTAACATTATTTTAGGTAGCGCGGGGGTTGTGTTCATTTGCGTCAGTAATCACTTAATCCTCCAAAATCGTTTGCTCATGTAATTATATTTTTTGTATCCACTAGCGAAAGGTGCACGCACTCTCTGCTAGGAGTTCTTCATGACGTTTGAATGTAAACCGCAGCATTTAACAGGACACGTTTTGTCGGATAGGCAGTTTCAAGAAATTTCAGGTTAAAGTTTTTAGATATACATTATTTACATTTGATACAATTCGCGCAAGCATTCAAACATCAATAATAGGTCTATAGTTACTCTGTAAATTAATTCTTCAATAAACAATTGGAGTATAGCCTACACAAAGTTTTCTAAGTATCTTCGAATCCCTTATTTAGTCCCCCGTTCGAACTCCGTAACCAACACCACAAATATTGATAGAATTGATGGCAAAAATTACTTTTTTTCGTGGTATTTCAGGTTCCGTGGACTTTCAATTTTGTGGTTGTCGCTATTATTAAAATACGTAAATTTAAGGACAGATGATGAAGCGGTTGGATTGGATCAAGGCCTATATTCATCTTGAGACCTAACAACGGCATACGTAGCCCATTTTCTTTATATTTTCGACCAAGACATTGACGATTTAACAATGTCTAAGAAAATAAAATTGTACTTAGCACCTTGCCAACGCTGCCTTAATACATTTTACAAATCTGAAATTCTAATTAGGCTATAAGAAATATGATTTCCTGTTTCACAAATTGAAATATTCCTGAAGTCGCCCCGTAACTTACTTTAACTAAATAAACGTTTTAAAACATTATGGGAAAAAAGTAATGTGCTTTTCGCTGTGCTAAAACGATAGGCTACAATTAGCTCATATGATCAACACATTTGTGAATAACGAATTTGTACATGAAAAAACACAATAACAAGAATTATATATTGTAGCACAGTATCAAATGCGGCTGATGTGATTATATGTAAATCTATGCCATATATAATGAGCAATTTTTAAAAAGGCATTTAAAACGTAAAATGTTTTATTTTTCAAGCTTGGAAAATATTTCATATTTAATGTTGGAAAACAATTAAGATTTTAAAATGGTTCTACAAATGACTCCTATTTAAAGCAGTCGTTCGTTCTATTGGAAAATAAACGGCAGACGTACAAACTATAGATGCCCAAATCACCTGCTTAATATCTGAGGTTAAAGTTCGCCTAAATTTTTTGCAATGAATTAAATTTTGAGGTCTCTTTCGTATAAAGAAAGAAAACGAGATTATCTTCTTCCTTTTGGTTCATGCGTATGTTTCACGATATCATTTCTCTTTTTAAAAACCTAAATTATCCATAATATTACAGTGGCTAGTGCAACTAAAACCATGTTTATCTGCAATATAATGTTCAAACACACTGAAGTTTCAGCCGTTATAGGACTAGCGAAGCTACACCGAAATTTTGGCGAAACCTTATTTAGGTTTGAAATAGATAAACGCGATTAAAACGCGTTTCTGAAAATAGTGCACAACGTATTTCCCAAAGTATATAACTGCAGGCAGTATTCCTTGTAAATATGATAAATGTGCCCAACACCCATTTATAGAGATGCCATTGTAGCGTTGCAGCACAGAAACTTAACATCTTTTTATGTGCTACACGTAGCTTTAAAATACGGTTTTAAAATCGTCATGGATTTGAATTTAAAATAATTGCATTAAAGGCGTGAATTTGCATTAACTAGCTCTAAACTATTCTCTGTTTAAACATCTTGTAGTGACCTTGAAAACAAATCTGTTTATTTAGGTGATATAGGCCCCCAGCAATTAGGCTATGTTCGGTTAGTGCCAAAGTCACATCTATTTGCAGAATTTGAAATTTGAATTTGAAATGCTAATATTATTGCACAAAGATTAAGTGGAATATTTCGGTGGCATATAACAAATCATTTTGGTTCTGAATCATTCTTAGTACCCGTCACATACTGCAAGTGCGTATGTTTTATATTTTACTGCTGATTATCACTATTATTCTGAGATTTAGTTTTTAATATTAAACAGGTTTGTGGGCAAGTTGAGAATCCGCTGAATGCTGTCATCACTAGACATATCTTAATTGCTTACATACTATATATTTATCTTTATACTTTAATATTTGGGTGTTTTAAGGACCCTACAATGCGTATTAATTACAGTGGTGTGCATAGAGGGAGACACAGGCCTAATGTACCGGATAGTTCAATGTCCGGCCCGCTGCTAGTTTCATTTTATGGTTTCTAGCATGATGGCGCTCAGTAATAGTCGGTGCGTAGCATAGCTTATTAATAATAAGTGAAAAATTTGAAAAGTAATTTTCCCAAACTGATGCATGTAGTTATAAAGTGTACTTATATTCTCGTTATAATGGAAAATATTTCTCATATATGGGGTCAAATTAATCTGTAAGTTATTCATGTTAATTTACATGTACTGCTTGTTTTAGTAAGTAAAAATTCTTCAGTTCCACAGACAGAAGCAAAATGAACCATGCATTTATTCAATAAAAGATTAATTTGTATTTTTTGTGAACGAAAAGGCGGCGCGTTTGTTTCACTGCATCTCCGGATATCCGGCACTTCTGTATTGCGAATTACAGCAAGTAGGTGCCGAAATGTGTGTCGTTATGCCATCTTTAATAAAAAAAATACTTTTCTTCATACTATTAGGGATAATATAATGCATTTTATTGCCAATGAACACTAGTTACATCAACCGTCTGGGGAAAAAAAATAAATTGCATGCTCTTTGCATTCAAATAGAACAAACAGTCTTGCATTAACAGCTCTTATAGGCGTCAACGACGTTGGTGAGGAGCTCATGTGCCATTTAAACGTCGCAAGTGCAGAAACCGTCGTAATAAAGTGTTTCTCCTCACCAGGGGAGCTAAAAAAAGTACATATGAAGACGTGTCTTCATGATGATCTTGCATTCCAGTGCTAGGCCGCAGCTACTTGGAAACCCCACTGGATATCCAGATTTTTGTTTGCGGGCGACAGCACGAATCTTGTTACAACGTATCCAGTTTTTTTATATTTGCTTTATATATAGTATTCGAGAATCAAGAATAAAACAATTTCATCTAAACAATTAGAACTACAGGTTTCATTGTCGGGTTTTCCTTTACGGGGCAAGAGCTTTAATTGCGATTTTAAAAATATAACGTGCTGCCTGCGTGCGCCCATATATTCCATCGAGTATTGTCATGCGCTTTTATACACTTTTCCACATACTGTAGGGATACTGTCCCTACACATATATATCACGAATTGAACCAATACTGTAATAAAGGCGTTCCGCTACTCTGTTACTGATTAAAAAAAGAACGCATTCATCTCTTCAACTTGATGACATATCCTAGTTTAAATATTAACAGGAATGTCAAAATATAGTTTTTAATTCCTTATTTTATATTTAAAAACTGGGTTCCGTACTAATGTCACAAGATTCACGCAAAAACGGCTAAATGGTGTACATTCGGCTTGCGACAAATGACAGATGCGCCACTGTAACGAGTAAATGGATGTTACAACAAACAACACAGTTTCCAAGATCATCTTTTGAAATGAACAGCATCTTCATGGACATGTTACAAATCCATATCGAGGATCTATGCCCCCTCTCTTGGCATTCACCGCGTGCCTTAATTGTATGGACATTTAAATCAAGGTCCGCTGTGAACACGAAGAGAGGCAGGCCCGTTAATCTGCATCTCTCCGCTTCTCCGTTTGTCACAACAGTCATTTCGCGCATGGAAAGGGCAAATGCAGCCTCCTCGCAGCAGAGAGCATGCACCAAAATGTCTACGTCCTCATACGTTTGGATGAGCTTCAATATTCCACATATCGTAAATATGCAATATAAATTCCACATTTATGTCACAGTCTTTGCGAAATAAGAATTATTAGTCAATGTTTTTTTTTCTCAAAAATTAAAACGCACAAACAATGGCGGCGATGTTATAAATGTAAAATTTTAAATTAATAAAAAATAAAAACAAGACAAAATACAAACGTATTATTTTACGTTACCCATTCCCGTGAATACCCGAACGGTTTATTTGTTATATTTCCTTCGGATGTAGAGGAAGCCTCCGATCCTGTAGTTATGCACCGAGAGGCCTTCGCGATCGTAATAAAAAGAGCGGACTCGTCGCCTTGCTGCAGTCAGTCCTTTTGCTCAACTCCCGAGTGATGGAAAAAAATAGAAGGGTCCATCTGGCATCTCAACAGCTTTGTCAAGTCTTGCATACGCTAAAATGCTAATGACCTAGATTGCTCATGCAAAATGCAGCAGAGGTAAGAGAAGAGAAAAACTGTTAGGCTAAACCCAAGTCACCCCCCCACCCCCGCCCTCTCCTTTTTTTATGGGGGTCGGGTGGGGTGTGTAAGGAGGTGGAGGCTGCTGAAAACACCTGCATCATGAGCGGGACAGGCTAAATAGCGCAGGGAAAAAAAGTCGAAAATGTAATTTTAAAAGGCAGTCTCTCATCAAGAAGGTAATGTCTGATTGTAATCACGACTAAATACACACTCCCACAGATATACAGAGCATCAATCGACTGACGTTTTCCTGTATACGGACAGCAGACAAAGGTTGCATTACTACGTCTAAAGTAAATAGCCTGTGAACTGAGAACATAATGGATTCTTCAGCAATTATTGCAGAAATAATCATTAAGCTTCCAGCAATTTAAAAATCTAGCCTTACCTTGAATTTGTATTGTTCTGACATATAGAAAAACAGTAAGACACTTCAGACAATGTGAAAACATATTAAACTTGTTTGTAAAACAACAGGATTTCATGAATCAAAAAAAATCGAACATAACCAAAAACCTCCTTTTAGCGTGTGATTGTAAGGACAACTTACACATTTGCCTTCCCCGATGTCTTTGCAATCAACTAACATTTTCCGACAAACAAAATCGGTCCGCACATCCGGTTAGAGAAAATCTGTTCCAGTGCTGAAGATGCTGAACAAAACATCCCTCCATAGAAACGGACTCTTATTGTCTGCATAATTAAAATGAATGAAAAAGCGCCGTGTCGCCGAAGGCAGTGAGAATAGAAAGCTAAGTATCTCCATCGTAAAGACTACAAAACACAACAGCTTTTCAGAGTAAATAACAACAGTTATTATTATAAAAATATGTTATATGAAAGAGACAGTAAACGAAACAGATAGATGCGACGTACAGCAGAAGCAGAGCTACGACTCATTCAGATGGGTTCCCATGCCAGCCGGCGTTCTGCGAGAGAGCGAGAGTCGCTCAGTTTATCATGAACCAGCCGCATAGTGATCGTGGTCACCGTACTTCCTGCGCGCCCTCCGTCCAGTTTTCTTCTGAGGATTATTCAAAGGCAAAATATAGCCTATGCGGGCTTCCTAAACAAGTGGGACGACCTCAAATGGGACAATCCAGTTTTCAGTCACCCCTATATTTCCAGAATTGTCGTTCCCAAACAGTACGCCACACAGTGTTATATCTCTGCGTTTCGTACAGTATATCTGCCTTGATTTGCCTGAAAAATATTAGTGTAGCCTAAATAAAAAACGACCTCTTTAAACGTTACACAATAAATAGGCTACATAAAATAAACATACAAATTAGAATCTGGATTTAAACTTGTATACATTTTTTGTGCACCAGTAAAAGAATGCATGGAAATGTGATTATCTTTATAAATATCATAAACACGTTGCTTCAGTATTTCCGAGTGCTTTAACCCCACTCTAGGCTATATGCACATATTTCCTTGGTCTTTTTTTTATCAAATGTTTGAAAAATATATAAATAGGCTTGGATAGTCACACAGAACCAGCACCATCGTATCCACGATCTCACGAAGCTGAATTTTTAAAATGATATTTTGCTATGCGGAAAATGCGCAATATGTTGCAACGAACTTTGCAATGTCGTACCCAGGAAGAGGCCGCACTGCCATAGCCGAGTAATATCGCATACAATAAATATTTTGCTAACACAGTGAGAAACCTTCGGAAAGTACTGGGTGTCCAAAATGTGTCCACTCCAAATGAGCGTCCATATGGCCTGTCATCTGTGCTCCCAAACCTCCACCCTCGTCCCAACACTGAGATGCTTTGATTTATCGTCAGATTCCGTTTTCATACTAATGTAACCCCAACCTTAACGACTAAAAGAGCGCAAGCTGAAATAATAAAACGTGAAAATGCCCCGTTTTGCACCATTACACATGCAGGTTCCGCAGAAACAATACCATTTTAAGTTCTGTAGTAATTCAAAATGAAAGTGTAAGTACTATATCTGTATATACTTTAATGATTTCGTTTTATGACAGCATGTCAGTATTAGGTTTTAATTGTTACACGGATAATACAGTTAAACCATTTCATATAGGTTATCGAGTGTTAATGTTCATTGTGCGTCAGTATACCCAGGCCTACACTTATATTTACGTCAATGGCGTTTAGAGCTGCATGCTTTGTATGTCACCATTCATACTTCAGCCTTTGAATAGTTCGTCTCCATGCATTTAGTCTGAGGTCAGTAGAGGTCTCCTTATCCTCTCTTGTGCCGCAGTTCCCCAAGTATGTCGCCTGCTGAACGCGTGTCTTCTATAAACAGATTCGACACGCGGTGATCTCCAGATGGTTTATCTATGGGTAAAACAAGCTCTGCAGTCCACGCCTTTGCGCTGACCTACATTACAGAGTTCCGGATACTATCGAACCGCCCCAAAGGCCTATACTGTATTGCCGCAAATATCCCAGTTTTTATAGAGTCTCCATTATATCATACAGTCAGTGCATGGATATAGAGGGCAATCATACAACGCAATTATGAACAATTGAACAATAGCCTACCTGAAGAACCATTGACAGCCCTGATAAATTTGAGAGACATCGACTGAAATTAATATGCGAGAGTGGGGTTTTAGTTTTTTTACATAATATTTTTTTTCACGTCATTATAATTACCACTAATATTAGATCCACGCCACGGAGAAGAATCCTGTAAGATGTCAATTAAATGTGCATCACGGGAATTAGAAGTACTATATGCATTTTATGCATTTAAAATACACTTTCGGGATCCCGTGTTTTCGGTCACGAAAAAGAAAATCGAGCAGTGCGTCAAAGGCGACGTGTTTTATCATCCTGTGACTGGAAACGCCAAACAAAGATGCTTCAGGGGCTGGGCGCTCGTCAAGGTTCGCGTTCGTATATACCAATCTGAAATAGCTGTTCCATTGTATTTAAATGAGAAACGGCCCGATGTCACCTTATTTTCCTTAAAATATATATTATTCTTTATAAACGCGCATATGCACACACACAATAGTTTTGTCCTGCCAATCGAGAGTTCGTGATTTAATTTAAGATTACCACCGAAGCCTTAAGAAATATAAGCATCTGGCGTGTATGTTGACCAAAGGCAATTTACATAAACAGTTGAAAGGCATTGTTTCCACAGAGGTCATAATTTGACCTTAATTGGAATAAATTTGCGATCACCATAAAATAATTTCAGAACAATTTGTTACACGCGCATTACACATAAACCGAAATGCAAAGCATAAAGCTCAAAACGTGAAAGCCTGATTGCACGTTTCTAACAGCCAAACGGGAAGAGAAACAATGGTTGCAGTGACAGGCGAATAACTGCATTCTGAACATACGTGATGTTTATGTCCTAAATTACTGAACTGTATTCGGTTTGAGTGGCTGCCTGTCAATTCACTTCCAAGCACGACTCCCGTAAGTCGTAACAGGTAAAAACTATTCATCATCGGGATAAATAAATAATAAAGAAAACATACGGATGCTTCATCAACACAAGATATATGTATTAACGTTTAATTCATGAAAGCAGAAAACGTCTATGAGGGTCATATTACTCTTATGTATTGGAGAATTTCCCAGTATAAAAACAAATTGCCTTTTGTTTTCATATAATTTTCAGGAATCATTTTTCGTTTGACCTGTCACCTATAGGGAAAGTTCTGTATAGGTCTAGGAGACAAAACACTCAATTATAATTCACATTTATCTACTGATACTCTAGGGCCTGCTTGAAACGTAATAAACACAGAAAAAAAAAGATATTTTATGGCTTTTGACTTCAGTTAAAAGATACCACAGTCTAAACTCATGGTTTCATGGTCGGCCAAAGGAATCCTTTGGGAGACCATGAATAAGGTATGATTTCCCCCCCCCCCCCCCAAAAGCCAAGCTTCTAGATGATTTTATATTATGAGCACACTCCATGGACTGCTGTTGTAGGTAAGATGCACATTACGAGCTAGTATCATTTGTGTTTAATATAAGTAAAGGATGGAAACAAGCAAAACTGGGAAGGCAAATTACTTATACATGCAATCAACAAAATTCTGTGATACCAATTGTGAAGAGATATGTAGCCTGTCTATGAGCAAAAACACAAAGGCTGTTTTCAGAGTAATCTATTCATTTGGGAATAACATCCTACTTTTTTTGTGCAAATGTCAATATCCCATTATTGCTGGTTATGCATTAATTATTCAAAATGATTAGAAATACTCAAAATTTTCATTTTTTTTTTTTTGTTCGAAGGAGATATTACTTAAGTTTTTAATGGTAACAAACGGTTGCTTGGAATTTAATTCAGCTTTGTCAAGCTAGGACAGAAGGTGCCCCAAACAAAGAGTTAAATTCAAATCCCCCCGAGAGCTAGAGGTCAGTGTTCATTAACCCTTACATTCAAAAATGCCAGACACTGACTAATACAGTTTTTTTTTGGCCACATGCTGTCAAGTTACAAGTCGTGACAAAGAGAACTGACACAAAGGAGTCAAAAATGTCCACAAATGAGCAGTAAAAGGAAGACTTGCAATGTTGGATGCTTATTAAAGGGCGAGACTCTATGGCCAAACGAATGCATATAAATTACAACTATCAAACATTTAATCCTGGTTGCTATTTATCAGTAATTAAAACTGCTTCGAATTAATGGAAAATACCGTCCAAAATGTTACAAAGAGAAACATAATGCACGTCATTATTTTACTGCAGGCGTAAAGCATGATCATTAACAGTAGACTTGAACTATTCTTACACATCTGGCTTTGTAATTCTCGCTTGTGTCTGGTTATTGTGCACAATATGATTTGCTAAATACGCCAATGGAAATGTTCAAAGATAGTTTCTATAAAAGTGGTATAGAAAACAGTTCCATTCTGATCATTATGAAGCGAATGAATGTGGCTAATTATTCGTGTAAAAATGATTTGTGAATGCACTGCATGTCTGGTGAAAGTCACAGTTTTATACGTTTCTTTATCATTTCTTTTTGCTTTAATCAATGGAAAATCATATTTGATTCCTTTAAAATTATCCACTTTAAATTTTGAAACAGAAAAGGCCTGAGGACTAAAGACCCGCAAATATAACAGTGAAAATAATATCTACCTTTGAAGAGGCAAAAGTATTCATTCTCCCATTCACATTTCCTGTTTATTTGTTTAGTTGGGTCGAGGAACTTTGTATGGCCTGGTTTATTGGATTTATGGGGAAGAGTGACCACTCCGTCACATGGCAGGGGGAGAAGTGTCTCACAAAGACTGAACAGTCTATTACATGCATACGCTCTAAAAGATAACTGCAATTCTATTAGTTCATGACCAAGGTTTTACTCAAAGCAATGTAAGACTACCTAACTGTGGCTTAAAATTTTCTTGGTGACAAATGGCTGTTTAAAATAAGGGATGAGAGCCGTTTCTTTTCAGAGATATTGGCTATTGATCATCAGATGAAACCTGAAAACGGTAGTTTGCGTACATAATGTGTACATGCCAAAGTGTTGCTTAGGCTTAAACTATTATTATAAATGGAGACTTCTGTATCATATTTCCAGCATATTACATTTACCCAATTCTTTTATCTACAACTTACAGTAGATGGAAGGGTTTAAATTTGTGTACTCTCTTCAGCACATGACCTTGGCATTGTTAGCACAAAGCTGTACTTGTTGGGCAATTCCATTGCACAGAAGATAGATTAATTGTCAGTTAGGTGTTCATTATGCAAGCATTTAGAAAGTGCAGTTCCACTTACTGATACAATTACTGATTTATCTAAACTAAATATATTTGTAAGATACTACAACGCAATATTAGCGTGAGATTAAATCTTATACTAGTTAAGTCCAATTTAATTTGCACAATATATATTGCCCAATTTTTACCCTGTCGATAGTTTAAGAATGCACAGACAAACGGATATTTGCCTTTAAACAAATAATATTTGTTTAAAAAAAATCGCCAACTTTGCTTTTGTGCAGTCACAAAGGGCGGAACAATGCACGGTAGTGAGTAACAAAGTTACTCAAACTGGTTAGATAACCGCTTGCCCAAGGCTCGTGCAATTCGCCGTTACGATAGTAACCGTTGAAGTGTGAGTGCGAGATGAGGACTTTGTAAGTCCATGGTGGCGTCTGCTCAGAAGCTTTTCGTTTGGCGGCATTTTATCAATAGAAAAATAGGAAATATGTCTCAGAAAACCAAATTACCGACTCAGGAAAGTGCGCTCCCTGGCAGACTACAACCTCTAAAAGTATCAGGTAAGATTTTCTTTCCTTTCTGTCGGATTCTAACCACCCCTTTACAGGATTAACTATTAGAAGACGTAAAACAAAACAAAAAACCCATCGAATTTAATCGCAAAAGAATTATATCCAAACAATGCAATAGATATTTAAAAGCCATTTTATAGATTATGATATCTGGTCGCCAAGAAAGTACTTGCTAGTTTTTTAAATTCATTCCTATCGAAAGCAGCTACGATCCACTTCCCGAGCGACTTGTTTTCTCGAAGCCATTTTCTTGGCGCATGCGCCGTGGTAACGTCCCGTCCCAGCCTACAGTAGCCATCACAGTGACGAGCCTTGAAACTGCTTACATATGTAGAAACGGCAGAAACCAAAACCTCTTACTTAATGAACAGTGCCAGCATTGCAACACAACCGTAGATCCGTTTTCGAAGGCAAACAATAAAGGAATGCTGTCGAAACGCCGAGAATGCTTACTTCCTTACATGTTATCGGTCGCTTTGTTATTTATGCTGATTTGTTTGTGTATGATGTTGCAGGTCATTACCAATGATAGCAGTCTTAGTATAATTTTACCTTGTAACATTCAAAATAGGAAATTCTGTCTCATTCGCTCGCTCACACACACACACTGATGACTTTAAAGCCAAATGTAATTATATAAACGCTCGAATAAAAAGTATTGCCATTGATCTGAATAATAAATAAAATACAATAAATAAGAGGCATGATGTCAGCAGGAGGTTTCATGGGATGGATTTCTGCTTCACAGATGATCACATGAATACCACTTCAGGCTGAGTGGAGTTTTTTTCCGAAGGAATTAATTAAATAAGCGATCTGAAATGTGGTCTTTCACGAGAAATGTTTTCACAAGCTCTCAGGTGGACTGCCCTTTATAGTTTTCATTTACCTTCCTTAAGTATACTGTAAAAGTAGAGACAATTATCTCTAGAAAAACAGATAATATAAATAAAGAAGATATATGTTTAGGCTAAAAATAAGTCTTATGAGGGCTATGTCAAGTATGGACTTTTTTGCAACTTTAAAATTAAATCTAGGAAATGGAATAAAGTATTTTTAGGATGAAATAAATACTTAAGTATGCTGAAAAGTGCAGTGCATTTGCTGCAGATGTGAAATGCCTAAACTGTTTTGTACTGCATCTTCTCCACCCCTGAAATAGCCTGGTATTAAATAAATCCTGCACAGCATGTTTTGCTGAGGCAAATTCCGGCCACTTCGAAACGAGTGTGCAAAATATCAAACATTTTCATGCCTCCATTTAAAAAACCGTTATCCCAAACACTCCATTTGCATTAAAGATTTACCATTTTTCCTCTCCACAAGCATCACAGGCAGCAGTGAGTACTAACAGGCCAACTTTCAGCAGGGAGAAGGAACAGCTGACACAAGTGTGTTACGTAAAATGGAAATTCGCGATGGAGCAGAGTGTGGACTGCAGTAATGGAAGTGATCTCAGCCAGCAGATGCAGACGGATTTGGTGGTGGTGGTGGTGGGGGGGGGGGGGGGGGGATTGGGAGCTGTCTGGTTGAGCACCAGTTGGATTGCATTAAATATTGATCGGGAGGCTGGGAGGGGATGCTGGGGGGATATCCTAGCGTGATACCTTGTGTGGTCTGGGACTAGTTAACCAGAGAAGGAGAACTGAAGTGGAAAAAGGGATGTGTATCGAATCCTTGGGATCCGTCAACGTTACTGCCAAGCTACCAAGGTGTTTCCTACACAAGCTGGCTAGGCCATCCGTTGTTAAAACACCCCCCTTGATTAATAGAGTCAGTAGAGCGAGGGGGAGTGAACACACCCAGCTTTGCATGTCTTCACTTCCATGTTAGGTGGACGTATGACATCTGACTGTGAATCTCTCTGGGAACTCGGCATTAGGGTTTAGTTATATTTCTGTGCGATAATAAAATATTTCATTTGTTATTTCATGAATCCTAACAGTAAGCCACATACAGTTTTGTTTTGTGATCGTGTGTTTTCCTTCTGCGACTTTCCAGTGGCATACGCTGTTAATCTGTTGTTTATTTTAAAAAAAATGCAGGGAAGTAATAATATTAGATGCCAGTAAGAAAATAACAGTGATCTAATATTCATAATAATAGCAATTACAGCAACATTTACAGCAGCAGCAGTAACAGCAACAACAACAATAATAATATAGTAGTGCTATTATGTGGCTTATTGTTAGAATTTTGTGGCTTCTTGAAAAGATATCAGCCTATATTTGTTTACTTCTGACATCCGTTTGTGTATCAACGTGAGTGCATGCATATGCCTGTATCTGTGCATGCGCTTGTGTACTGCAGGCTTTTTGAAATGCGCCTCATGTGGCAGCCCTGCGCAGCAGTGCGGCCCTGAAGGACTGCAGCGGACTGATTATGGAGCCGTCCGGCTTCCTGAGGCTTCTACTTGACAAGAGCACCAAGCCGTATGGCTGGCTCGTTGCCAGGAAACACTCAGAAGCACGTGGTGGGTGTGGCCTGGAGGTTGGGGTGGGCCTTTTCTAGACATACTGATGCAGCGTATAGGATGTCACCTGTGATGGGGATTTCTCTTTTTTTTTTTTTTTTTTGCTTTTAAGTCACATACATCTCTGAAGTGCAAATCCACGTATCAGAATGAATAAACAATTAAAACAATTCCCAGCGTAGACCGTGCACACTGATGCGAATGTTGATTTTTGAAATAGGCAAAGAGAAATGAATTGATCTCCTAGCCATGCCGTGTGAGTCAACAGTGCATTTTAAAAAAAAATTACTTCCTGTGATTTCCTATGAAAAACTTTTTTAAGATGAAAAAAATGTAACAGTAAAATACATTCAGTCCCTAGGTTAAGAACATCTGAGTTTTGGAGAACTTGTACTTATGAATGGACTGCTGTAAAGCCTGTTATTTTAATGGTTTGGGTTAAATACTGTGGTTCATAATTAACGAACACGAACACACTACTTTGTGATGCTCGTGAAATCATTGCAAGGCTTTGGTGGTTCATCGGCTCGAGGCACGGTACAGTACCGTACGTAGTTACTTTTATTTTTGCTGCATAATAATTATTATTATGTATTTCTTACTGTTTTTCCGACTTTCCGACAAATTTGACTTAAAGACAACCAATCTCATTTTTAACCTGGGTACTGCCTGTAATACAGAATCCGCGGATTGAATGGTTGTAGAATCCATGTCTGAAATAAGGGAGCAGTGAGGGAAGATGTCACTGGCAATGAAAACGAGAAATGCATACCCAAAAGAAAAAAAGCATCAAATGCCCCCTTTTGCAGAACGTGTGGTGAAAGAAACGCAGACGAGATGCCTGGGAATCGATGAAACATGTGAGGCTGTAAAAACTGATCCTGGGCGAAGCTCACAGAAAAGCACAGAGCAGGCAGGATTCCTTACACGTCTCTATGAAATGTGGAGCTCCCAGGAAAGGTGTACCGTCTCAGAATTCCATACATGCTGCTCTTTTGAATGCTGGTAGACTGCAGTTGAATTCTATCTATGCTGATTGAAGTTCGTTAGTTAGAACTGCGGCAGTGATATTTTTATCCTCTTGACGCTGCCTTTTAGCAGGGCGTTCTATAAACCCGAAGGTCTAGTATATGAGAATTATACTTCAAGACTCATTTAAAATGATTATATCTTGTACAAAAACAAAACAAAAAAACCCTGGACATGGTTTAAAATGGCGAGCTGGGCTGTCACTTTGGGACTGACTGTGTTTAGTATGTCACATGAGAAGATCCAGACTCCGATTCCAAGGGGGGAGGTGATTTTTCCATGTTCTTCCGGAGGCACGTCGTGGTGGGATCTAGGGTAGCTTTTGTCATGAGGAATGACTCTTGGTATACAATGCACTATTAAATAATGGTAGGTTGGTGTGTGAAGAAAAATACCTGCCATATTGAACAAGGGGAGTTATATTTTTTTCACACATAGTTTGGTACAGGTAGCTGCGAGGCCTGCATTTTATCAAGCCAAAGGTTTAGCAGGATGTGAAATGCAGGAGAGCATCCATTAATAGCAGCTTGTTTATGGAATTATGCAAATATAGAACATATTTACATTTAAAGAATTTTAACAAGGCGGGGTGCCAAAAAACAAATTACAGGACACAGAATCTGATCCGATAAAGGCTAGCAGAGAAAACGTGATTTCCTCCTAAAAAACTCATCGGACGTCGGGCTAATTTTCTCTGTCCTGGATATCACAATTTGCTGGGCCATAAAGAATATCATATGGGTTAAATTTTTCCTGAAAATTGTTGTAATTTTGTAGTGGGTTGCAATCACTTGAGCTGTCAGCCATAATCCACTTGAGAGGTGTTTATTTGAAATTGCATTTAAAACATTCATTACGAATAATTTTTCCTCAGGCAGAAAGTGCAACAGCAGTCAGCGCAACAAGTGAGATGTTTTGGATGCTCGTTCTCTCAACCAAAGCGAGCAACATTCAGATCATTAACAAACGAGAGGAGAAGCCAAGCAACATCCCTTTTAAACCACTCAATTTTGTACAATAGGCTGTGCTACTTATATGTTTTAAACATCCCCTTTAACGCATTGCTTTCTGGGGGTGAAGAATAGACAAAGTGACAAATGCCTTTAAGAGAAATTGACAGCCAATTAACTGAGCAACGCTGTCTGTTTTTGCCTGTGCCCCCCAGGAACAGACAAACACGTGCCCCAGGGAGTGGACATGGTGCGGGTGGCATATTTCTGTTCGGATTTGAGTTCATTGGGGGGGCATCAGATAGTTGGCACAGTCAACGTAAGGACCAATGCGCCCCCCACGCTCCCCCCCCCCCCCCCCGATAAAAATGAGAGGGAGGTACTGGGTCTTGGCAAGCGATGAATAGATTTCCTGGTGATGAAATGAAAGCAAGGCAACTGCTGGACGTCTTCCCTGTGCAGACGTCCAGCGGACTAGTGGGGGGAAAAAGAGAGGGGCTTGGAGGAAGTGCTTGGGCACGGATGGGAAGGAATAGAGAGATGACGGGGGGTGGATTGGCTGGCGAGGATACAGATAGTCGCACATGTGTGCGCATCTGTGTGGGTGTGTGTGTATTTTGGGGGATTGGGGCAGGAGATGAAGGGGTTGTGTTGTGCCAGTCAGTGGCGCCGGGCAGACATTTATTTACGATTCGTTTTGATCAAATTGCTTCGATTCGACAATTTTTTTTTTTGGGGTTGGCGTGGGGGGGGGGGGGGCACAGATAGACAGGCTGGCACAGGCTGGAGCGGCGCCAAGCCAGCGCGGGAAGGTTGCCACGGCGGGAGAGCGAGCGGAGAGGGAGAGGAGAGGACGAGAAAAAACCCAGGCAAGACTTGGCAGGGTTCTGCTACAGCTCTCTTTGTCTGTGTGCTCGGCTTTGCGCTAAGGAAATCCAAAATACCAAGGGTGTAAGAGCTCTGCTTCAATGCTAAATAACAAAACCCAAACAAGACGGGAAAAAAACTACTGTGAAATATTTTAGGGAGCAAGAGGGCGTTGGGCGCGATCAATGTAGCTAATGTGCTCTTCATCAATGGCTCCAGGAAAACCAGTGTCTTGGTTTTTTTTTTGGCTTTGATTTCTTTAAAGAAGCAAGTCACTCCATCCAAGGGGACCACGTTGTTCAAAACTGTTGCTCTTTGTTGCTTCGTAAGCGAAACGGCCAGTCTTTGTGCTTTTTCAAAACAGAAGGAGTCACCAAAGATTGTTTTGGGTCTTCAAGAATAAGGAATCATTGTGTCCAAACAAATGGAAAAAAAAAAAGTTTGGATTGTGCCGGCTCATATTTTCAGTAGCTGGATTCTTGGAAGTTGTTTTCACCCTTTTCAAAGTTTGGCGATCGTCAAAATTAAGTTCCATAGTCAGGCGACAGGTTCCAAAAGGAACGACTATCAGTTTGGACCACAAAAGCAAAGTAGGGTGACCTTGCTTGAGTCCGTGAGATATCTTCTGCAAGTCCATAACGTTTCCAGTGGAGAAAATATGTCACTTGAAACTCCAGCTTAGATGTTGCTGGACGTAAGCTTCCTATGGAATCCGACTATGAAACTATTAGAGGAGTCTTACCATTATAAAGGGCTGAAGTACTTTGCTGCCCCTTCGGAGAAACATGGCTTTATGCAGGATGGGAAATGGATTTTGTTGGTGCATTGTTGTGGTAGAGTTGGTTTTTGTCGCCTGTAGCTGGAGACATGGCTGCCGTTGAGAAGGCCCAGTTGTATTTTCCGTTTTCTTTTAATTATTGAAAGATATATTTTTTTTTTGTAAGGGAGACAAACTAATGAAATCTTCTAAATAGATACATGATGTCTGGCTTTTGAAGACTCAGGTAAGATCCACAGTGCATCTGCTCCCTATGATTAGAGATCTATTCTCCCATGGGGGAGTAAAATGCTGTGGTGCCACCATAGTGGTTTGTCATTCACCTCTTCATCTGTTGTTGTCCTCTAATTGTCCATGTGATCTTGTACTCCGGTGCCAATAGAGAGGCACTTTTGATTGGGTAGGTGGGGCAGGGTGGGGAGGAGCTAGTGAGAAAGAGTGGATGTTTGTGGACTTTCCACAAGGACTTGTTCCATCCCACCACTTTCCTGCGAGTTGCGCACTCTTCTCCTTTTCACAGAATTTCGTTTCGTGGGACCTGTGTTCACATTTGTTCATGGGATTGTCTGCTTCACATACATATATAAAATGGCAATGTTGTGGAGGGGTATGTTGTTTCGTTTTTCCCTTTTGGTAGTTGAATAATTGCTGTGTCAGTTCCAAAGTTAATCTTGAACCATTCCCGAGATAGATCGCTATTCACCACATGTATGATGTTGGGTACCAGGCCCTGTCAATAGACTTAATACAGCACAATACATATATAGTACAATATACAGTGTGACTATATTCTCTTAAAGCCAGTTAGTAACTGAATGTAGTCATTTTAAGTCAGTGTTGGCAGTTACTTTAGGAGCAGATGAAGGACACCTATCTAGCAGGTTTATATTAAGGTCTTGAAGTGTAGCAGCCGTTTGGTGATGGTGAAGCCTCCCCAGATGTTCAGCTCATAATTCTTCTCATGGATCTTACTTGGCTTAGCACCTCGCCCAGTGAAATAATCACACCCACTGGCTGCTCTGTCATTCAGGAATGACTCAGCTTTTTGTTCACTAGCACAATTTTTAACCTTTGTCTTTGACCTTAACTAGCAATGTTTAAGTTAAACACTCGCCAGTTAGTTCCCTGCAGTGCAGACACTGCATCGCGCCGCATTTGTAGACGTGTAGTATTTCCCTCTGTTTACCTCTCGTTTGCCTAAAAACTCAAGGTCAATTTGTAATGATCTGTGATGTTCATCTTACCTAATCCCAAGCCTAGACATTTTGTCAAGCACATGTTAGACAATGAATGTTGTTTAAATTGCATAGCTAATTATAGCTCTTATGGGGAAAGATGACTAGTAGTAAATTCAAAGTCGGTTTCAGAGACAATAAACTATGTGATGGTTCTTGATATTATAAATGAATTAGTAGCTTCTTACTCAGGTTACAGTTTCACACATTCTTTCATAACACTCACAGCTGTGTGTATTTTTTGTGTCTGAATGTCCTCTTTGTGAAAGTGGTTAAAGTGGGTAATTTGTACACCTGCAGTTTTTTTTTTATACCTGCATGGCACCCGTTGTGGGAACAGTAACGTGACCCAAGGACACACACTAATTGCCCTAAAACTTGTAATGAAATATCAGCCATTAACAATCATACCCAGTGAAACATTCTGCAAAAAAATGTCTTTTTGTGGCATGTCTGACGTCCAGCGTATCCTGAAAGGCTGCAGCCATCTTAAAGGGAGATACGCGTGTCCTCGTGCAGGCAAAAGAGCAAGGCTCTTGTTACGTTCTAATGATCTCCAATCAGCAATCTTCTGCCTTCGAGCTCTGGAACCGTGGGCCATGTCTCAAATATATACATGCATGTTAAACGAAATTAAGGCCCATCGCCTCCCATTGCGCAGATATCGGTCTCAATTTGTCGCGCCTCAGTAATGATCTGGGCCACTGCCAGTGGAATGTACGTAGAATTTTCCCCCAAGTCTGAAACCGCAGTCACCTTTTCCATATCTGAGGAAGATTATGCATTATTTAAATGGATCGGGGAGAAGACATTCACACCTGGGTGCATTTTAAAACAGTGAATGAGGTACCTTTATGTGTTTATGTGGATGTTATGCCATCTGCTAATACAAGTTGTTGTGCCTGACTGTGTAGTACACAGTTTCTCCCAAGACAGAGATCGAGGAGGCAGGGAACATTATTACAGTGCTTAGCAGATGCCAGCAATCTTCCATGGAAGCCCGCACGGCTCTGAGCTTATACTGTCCTCTCTAATGAACTTGGTGCTGCCAACTGAGGTTCAATGTCCAGTTCAAGAGCACAGTAACAGTTCCCAGCATGCCCCTTCCCCCCCCCCCCCCCCTCAGGGATTTCTGCCTTCTGCTGATAAGTGTAGTATCTCATCAATCCAGTCTTATTTCCCACATCTACGTCGGGATCCTAGTGTGCCGCTTGAAATATTATCTAGTGAAAAAGATTGTCTCACACTGTCCCTCCATGAAGTTGGCCACAGCTTTGACACTCACACCTCATGTGAAATGGATGTCATCAAACAAGAAAACCCTGATAGGCACAGATAAATCAATCAATTAATCAAAATCATTGACAGCGGATGCCCAAATTCTAATATTGGGAATAACGATACTTCTATGGTTTATTTCAGAAGGCGGATCCTGGCATATAACCAGAGAGAAAAATCTGGTTGTGTATTGATGTTAATTTGTATATATATTGAATACACATAATGTATTAATAACCAGTGCATCTGTACGATAGTTAATGAGTTGATGATGGAGGACAGCAATGGGAAGGGAAGATGATTTGGTGAAGCAGCTGTTAGAGGTAGGGGGCTGATCGTGGGCCAGTGCAGATGTACAATAAAGGCAGTTTCTCTTCACAGAATGTTGCAAAACACTTTCCATCCTTCCCTGATTTTTGAAAGGTGCTCAGATAAAAAAAAAAAACTGCTGTTCTTCTGGCTCAGTTTTAATGACTTAAACAACGTCTGTGTTTATTTACAGCATATGAGCCGGAGGATCTGCCCATTTCGTGATAGCTATTTTTTCATATTGTTTGATGCTAAATAGATTCCTTGTATTGTCGACACTAAACAGGAATAAACCTATTCTGCAGTAACACGTTAATACTAATTTAAAATGATAAATTGATTTCTACTCTTTATTCTGAGAGAATGCCATACTTTAAATTGAACTCTTTATTTGACCATTTTTCATCATCACAATCATGAAATAAATTAATAATACCAGGCTGAATTTCTGATTACTACAAAGTCTATATCAGGATGTTAATTATTACCGTGGACTGTGAAATGGTTTAGTACTTTGCTGACAAATGTTATCACAAAGGAGTGTATAACAGTATGACAGATTAATCTGTTTGTCAGGTTCAATAGCCTGGATTTCTGTATTTCTGGTTAGGAGAGTAACAAAGTATTTTCAGCTCAAGCTGGTTCCTAGTATTAACGAAAACGTATTTTTTTGCTATAACCGAAGTATTGTCATGCAGGTAAACAACATATCCTGCAATGAGGTGTGTCACTGTCACTGTCTTATCTGTCCCTCCTTCCATGACCTTTCATTCGGGATATGGGGAGCCTGGAGCCTTTCCCTGGAAGCACAGGGCACAAGGCAGGGGACACCCTGGATGGGATGCCTGTCCATCCTAGGTCACCCTATTTCCCATCGGTTTGCGAGACGTCACGAGATCTGGTACGGAATGATGGAATAAAACCTGCATTTTATTGTGAACCGTGGGTGTCATAGACCTGTTTCGTGCCACAGTGTGAATTTTCCGGAGCTTGCGGCTTATTCTCTATTCAGGTGTGATGTGAATAATAGCCCCGCCCCCTGGCTTTGGGAATAACCTCATGTACCTTGGCATACCAGTCCCAGGCATTCCCTTCCCAGTCACGGGGGGTGACATGGGGAGTAACCTTCCTTCCCAGTAACGGGGTGGGGGAGTAACATGGGGAGTAACCTTCCTTCCCATTCACGGGGGATAACATGGGGAGTAACCTTCCTTCCCAGTCATGGGGGGTCACATGGGGAGTAACCTTCCTTCCCAGTAACGGGGTGGGGGAGTAACATGGGGAGTAACCTTCCTTCCCATTCACGGGGTGGGGGAGTTACATGGGGAGTAACCTTCCTTCCCATTCACGGGGTGGGGGAGTTACATGGGGAGTAACCTTCCTTCCCAGTCATGGGGTGGGGGAGTAACATGGGGAGTAACCTTCCTTCCCAGTCACGGGGGGTCACATGGGGAGTAACCTTCCTTCCCAGTCATGGGGTGGGGGAGTAACATGGGGAGTAACCTTCCTTCCCATTCACGGGGGATAACATGGGGAGTAACCTTCCTTCCCAGTCATGGGGGGTCACATGGGGAGTAACCTTCCTTCCCATTCACGGGGTGGGGGAGTTACATGTGGAGTAACCTTCCTTCCCATTCACGGGGTGGGGGAGTTACATGTGGAGTAACCTTCCTTCCCAGTCACGGGGTGGGGGAGTTACATGGGGAGTAACCTTCCTTCCCAGTCACGGGGGATAACATGGGGAGTAACCTTCCTTCCCATTCACGGGGTGGGGGAGTTACATGGGGAGTAACCTTCCTTCCCATTCACGGGGGATAACATGGGGAGTAACCTTCCTTCCCAGTCATGGGGGGTCACATGGGGAGTAACCTTCCTTCCCATTCACGGGGTGGGGGAGTTACATGGGGAGTAACCTTCCTTCCCATTCACGGGGGATAACATGGGGAGTAACCTTCCTTCCCAGTCATGGGGGGTCACATGGGGAGTAACCTTCCTTCCCATTCACGGGGTGGGGGAGTTACATGGGGAGTAACCTTCCTTCCCATTCACGGGGTGGGGGAGTAACATGGGGAGTAACCTTCCTTCCCAGTCGCGGTGTGGGGGAGTAACATGGGGAGTAACCTTCCTTCCCATTCACGGGGGGTCACATGGGGAGTAACCTTCCTTCCCAGTCACAGGGGGGGTAACGTGGGGAGTAACCTCCCTCAGAAGCTGATTGCTGACCCGGTGAATTAGCCCCAAAAACTGGGCCAATGAAGTGCCTTTGACTAAATAAATGCATTGGCAAATAGCTAGATGCAAACGGACAGATGATGGTAGTACTTACCGCTTCCCATTCAGTAATATCTTGTGCATCTACTAGCGGAATGCAGCAGTTGTTCTTTTCATGAATTATTGTGGGTGTTTAGGGTTACGGTTGGAAATTAATCAGTCTTTATTGAATAAGTACTGCATGTTTGAGGAAATGGATATATCCATGTGAAGATGTGCAGCGGCTGTGGAGAGCTCACTGCAGAGGGTCTCGGCCGCCGGCTTGGAGCTCAGCCTTATTCTGCCCTAGGAATAAACACACAGCATGTGCTCCACTGAGCAGAGAGCAAAAAGAATCCAAGGTGCCATGCGTCCTGGGTCCTGGGCTGCCTCCGTGCCCCCTTTGCACTTGTCGTCACTCTGATCTGAGCGCCGGAACAGACCTGGGGGAGGTCACGTTCTGAGCCAGGCTATCCTTCATGAATCGGGGACAGAGAGCTAAAGCTCCACCCACCAGTGGCTGCGACAGACTGTCAGCTGTAGGATGAACCTGGGTGCTGGCATGACTAGTCACTCGCCGCCATTACTCGGTCATATTCCTGACTTTGGTGCTCTTTCTGTTATTATGTACGAGTTGAAAAGGGTTCCCGTACACGCAAAATTTCTCTCTTTCTTCCTGCCTCGCTCTTTTGGTCTCCCCTCCATCCCTTCCCCCACTCTTCGCTCTGATTGGTGGAATTAACTCTGCAGCCTCCTGCTGTGAATAATTACTTTTGATCCAATGCGGATCCCCTCTTCTTTCTCTCTCTAACAGTCTCTCTCACTCCCTCGCCCGCTCCTTCACTTTTAACACGCACGTGTGCACACACGCGCCCCCAATCCCCCCCACCCGCCCTCCGATTCCGTTCACCGGGCCAAAAGGCTTTATTGAAATGCGGACATTGTCCCCAGCAGCTGGTCGATTAGTGTGGGGGGGTGCAGCTGAGGGGACCGAGGGACTGCTCTGTGCCGCACGGCTTTGTTATGGGGTACAGGGTGAAGGTTGGGGGGGGGGTCTGTGTCGTAGCTGATCATTTCTCTCTGTTCCGTCCCCAGCAGGGCAAAGTCCCTGGGATGCTTGACAGCCCTTCTGCTTTCATGTCCTCCATGTGGCTGCGGGGGGTAGGGCTGCTGTGCCCCTGGTGGATGTTAGCCAGGCCGCATTATGACATTATGATTTGTGTGTGTGTGGGGGGGGTGGCGGTGCTGTGAGGTTATGAGATCATGACAGGGGTGAAGATTCTTCGGCGTGTGGAGTGCAATCAGGTGCGCAACGCCACCCCCATCCCCCCCATGCCCAGCACTGCTTGATCACACTTAGGAGTGTATTTTTGGGATGGAGGGGGCTGTGAGTGCCGTTCTCTGGAACGTCAGGCAGCGGCTGGACGCGGCACACTTTGGCACACGCTCAGTGCGCATCGGGTCCCCGCAGGATGGCCAGCCTGAGCTTCCTTCTTGTTCGGCTTGACTGGCTTGTCTGGAAGCATTGAGTCCGGGCTAAGCGGAGCGCCACACTACTTTGATATGCAAATAATAGGAGAGCTGGGAAATCTCACTTTTCATCCCTGCCTGCAAATTGAGCTGTCTGCCGTTTGAAAGGTGAAGGTGAGATGGCCTGCACCCCATTGAAACATTTTTGAGCATAGATGCAAAAAACACAGACTCCAGGGTAAAGCCAGTGCCTGGGAGCCCTCGAACCTGCCCCTCGCACAAGGTCACCACGCCCACTGCCGATTTTGCGGCTTCAGTCGAACCCAGGAAGTGACTGATTTTATGTTATGAATATTCATGCTGCGCTCTCCCTGCTCCGCGGTTAATTTGTGAATAGCTCATGCATCACATTATGTATGCACTTAACAAAGGGCTCACAAGGGTCCTGAATATAGCATGCTTTTTATACACGGCCTTCGCATTGCGCTTGATGTTGACTGAAATTCCAGGTCAATAATTGATATTTATAAATAAAGTTAACTTCCTAGATCAATGTCCCGACAGCAGTGGCCCACACAGGAGTGGAATCTGCAGCCTCACTCTCTGTTTGTGTAACATTTATAGAATCTGCTAATATATAAACAGTTATGTTAAGATCTGAAACACGGGAGACTGAATGACACACTTTTCCTAGAGGCTCCGGCGTGGAAAGCAAAGTGATTCTCTTTTGTTGCAAGTTTTCCAAAAGCAGCAAAGTGTGCACCAGCCTCGCACGCCGCGGCCGGGCCGACGGCGAATGAAATTATGCCGCGGCGTAATGCAATCGCAGATCCCTGCCTGATGAAATTAGGTGATGGAGTCACAGCTGGACCATTTTGCGCGATATTACAGCGGGAGGAAGCCTCTCGCGCACTTAGGAGGGCGTTCACCCAGGGAAATAACGCCAGCACCTCATTTGCATCGCCGCGACTTTTACCACTAGCAAGAAACGAATGGGGGGGGCATGCCGTTATTGCGGGTTTTACTTAAATGCCGAAAGGCTGACGTATGGCAGGGACTTGAGGTGTGTGGTCTTCCACGTGGCCTGTCATGAATAATCCCCAGGAATTGTCCGACTTTGTTGATGCGCCAGCGTCTCTCCAACTGGTCTGAACAGTTCAGACAATTTGTCCATGCTGATAGAGATGAATGTTGACTTAGAGAACAGGACGGTACTCTGGTGTTCTGATTAAAACTGCGCTCAGAAATTGTTGAAAGCCTCACCAAACACTGTTGAGACACTGTCTTGTGCCCAAAAAGGAGCCTTTTTAACTCATACTTGCCCAAATTCAGCATTCCGGTGCAGTAGTACCGACCTTTGAATAGGGGAAGGGCATTTGTTCCTCATGGATATTCAAGTGCGCCCCACCAGTGTCAGCGAGATCACAATTTGCATATTTACCCTTTGGTATCAAGCAATCTGTTTGCTCAATACATTGTGACAAACTGCTAAGGTGTTGATCTGAGATAATTGAACGCGTCAGACTCCGCATGGCAGAACAAAGGATGAATACCCGGGGACGAGGCTGCCAGGTGCTTTTAACGCAATTATCTTTTTAGGCTACTTAATTACAGGTAGAAGAACCATCTGCACTCAGCTACCACCATTCTGCGGAAGAAAGTCGAGGATTTCCGCGTGCCGAGATCCCGTCGCTCGTCCGCTGCCGTGGCCACGCTTGACAATGGCATCCCGCATGGATATTTGCCCACAAGATTGTTTACATTCCCCAGGAGCAGATGCACTCCAGGGAGCCCCGAAGTTTTGCCGGTTTCTCAAGAGGCCCAGTTTTTCCGGTGGGAGATGGCAGTAAAGGTAGAAATCAGCTGGGCTCCATTTCGCTGAGGATTAAAGGAAATCCACTCTGGTGGCGAACTCCTTTTTGTTCATCCCGCTTCCATATGGAATACTAAATATTTGAATTAACATTTGGCTTCCTTTAAAAATGATACCAATTATAGCATCTAGCTGTGAAATAAGCACCGTGCATGCAGATGACCCGTTAACACCCGTAGCCTTAATGAACTATTTTGAAAGTCATTAATGACATTGTTTTCTTACTGTTTGTCTTTTGTTCTGTAAACACTGTCAGGCAGCTGTCACTCATTATTGCAGTTCTTCGCCATTCTCCAAAGTCCATTTGTCTCCCAGCCAGTATGGTCTAAAATCGACAGCCCCCCCCCCCCCCATGCAGTAGTACTGCTGTTTAGTTATTTAGGTGATGCTATCTGCAAAGCGACCTAAATCTTCCAGTCTTAAACCCAGTCATACAGCTGGGGTTTACCGGACCAGTTTGGATTAAGTGTACTTCCCAATGACTACGCATCCGGTCTCTCCCATAGCCCGAATTACTCGATCACTACTCCCCCTGCTGGCCTTGCGGCTTCAGACGGGCTGGGGACCCGCGAACGGCCAGCACGTGACAGCGGGCGTGCCACGGGAGTTTCATCCCTGGCCCTCACGCTTCAGCTGTCCGCTGGCACTCGTACTGACCCCCGCCTTTGTTGTGGAATCTTTTTTTTTTTTGCCAGAGGAAAATGGATGCCAGCTAATGGATTTTCCCATTCTTCACTGGATCCACTGAGCGATGTCTCCTCGGGCTGTTCCTAAACTTGATTTACAATTAAGCGCAGTCAGGCTGTTTTCTAATGATTTTGAGCCGAGTGGGTTTTATTGCACTGCTAAGCTCTGTTACTAACCTACCTCCTGCCCCCATCTTCCCTATGGGACATCTAAAATGCTTTGTCCTTTTTTTCTCAGAGTGAATAAGGCCTTTTCGTCTGTTAACTCATTTTGGCATTTTTACGATAATGCCTAATCACATATACTCAAAGATCTTCACCATCACACGCGAATGGATATATTTATACTGTTGGATACTCATTTCATTTCGATACTATTTTTGGGTTTTAAGAAATATCCTTTTAGGCCTTGGTTTTGGCCGATGGCTGGATAGTTCCTGCTTAAACTTTGACCCTGGCAGGGGTTTTGTCACGTGGGGGTGGGGGTGGGGGGTGGGGGTGGCCCTGGGGCTGTCCTCACACACAGCACGTGTAATCTTCTTCCAAATAGATTTAGGTCACTGCAAGTAGGGCAGGACTCGCAATGCTGCTGCTGGTGAACATTTAAGGTTCTTTCTTTTCTGTTTTTTTTGTAAATGTTGTCTTGCTGATGGGAGACACCATGCAGCTGGGGAAGGCAGATAGAAAGAGAGCGAGTGAGAGAAAGAGAGAGCGAGTGTGCTGGAGACGGGGAGAGATTGTAATTGGAGAAAAGCAGGATATGACGTAATGGTGGCGAGCACGGTGAATGTGTTTTGATTGATTTTGCAGGCTGGTAATGTTCCTCGGGGCTCGTGGGTGCCGGGTGTCGAAGAGACCGTGGCGCGGATTCAGTGTGCCGTCTCTTAGTCTATAAAATGCATATTACAATAGATCCAGACTCTTTTCAGGTGAAGTCCTTTATGGGAAAAAGAGTCTCGGGTGCAGTCTCTCCAGTATTAATGCTGTCTCACTCCACTGTCTAACAGCACCACATTCAGCCATGGAAGTGCTGTCATTACTAGATCATTTATACTAGTGTTTGCACATATACATTTTGCCTTGCATGTGCTATTGGGGAGAGGAGACAGTTTAGCGGTGTCGGGCAGCCTGTTGTCGATGCTTTTTATGTTTTGCCATCCTAGTAGCGTTCCGCGCCAGGTCCTCCATACCCTGCCTGTCCAAAACCTCGCCTGTGGGATTCACCCCCAGGAAACTGCTCCACCCTCTGATCTCAGTGCAGGGCATGTCTCCTTCCTCCTTCACACTGCCAACATCTCCCCTCTCCTGCATATGCAAAAAAAAAAAACGTTTTTATCGATATAACGCGCTTTGCTTTTGTCCATTGAATCTTAACATTTTGTTTATTCATAAAACCAGATTCCGTTTTTGACTGCAGCAGTCATTTTCTTTGCTCTACAGTAAGACGGCACAGTCCCTGAACATGTCAGTGATTATCCTGGGCTTCAGACGATAAGTATCTATAGTAATGAGAAATGTTTGAGTTTTTCACAAGTCTGCCAACTTTTTCAAATGCGTTCTCTCCAGTGTTGTGTGTGTTAACTTGTGGCACCGCTAAGAAATCACAGTCGGATTTAATGAGAATTTGCAGCCTTTATCAATGTCAGAACATCAAAGAGCAGCATTGTGTTTTTAGTCAGCCAAGGCGAAGGGGCGGGAACGAAACCCTAACAACTTCCTGTCACATCCCACGCGAATGTGCTCGCCGATTGTTGTGTTGTTGTCTCATTATTCTGCATTTTCCATGGAAGTTTTTTTTTTTATTGTTAGTGCATTTTTCTTTTGCCTATCTCCAGCTTCACTAATTGTGCAAAAAATATGGTAGGTAGATGAAGATCAGTGGACCACCTCTCGTTGGGATATTTTGCGTTAAGGTCTTCTTTTGGAGGCGGGAGTCCTTGTCGAGTGTTTCTTCATCACCCACGGTTCCTTCCTCTCTTCTCATTCCACCTCTTACGTTCTTTTGCACCTGTTGACCCTGTTCACTCTCTAGTGGTGCTTTGGATCCTGTAGTCCATGAACTCCCTGGACCAGCAAAATGATGCACTTTTACTCTACTCTTTACCTGTTTAGCACATGCAAATTGCAGATAAAGTTTGACGAGCAGATAGTTACTAAGAACAGATGCAAACCCAGCAGTGGAAAAAAAAATCACAACAAAGATGTACTAAAACCATAAAGTGTCTAAAGATGTATTAATGTCATGTTCTTTATCTTTGAAGTGTACACTGAATCGCCGGTAATAGCAGGCTCCATTTTAACTCACTGCATTTAGGAGTGCGGTTAGTTTGTAATGACACCATTTTGTGCAATGTTTGGCGTATTGAAAATGCATAAGTGAAATTACGTTTGCTAATGGCTGGGAACCGTGACCGTTACTGCAGACTATTGCCACGAGACTAGACCGTTCGAGCCCTTCCCTCCTTCCCACCGATGTGTAGCTAGATTACGGAGAAGCATTGAGGGAAACCTACTGGACTACCTGGCAGGATGATCTGCTGTGGAGTTCGCACATTAGACCTTCATGGGGGCTACGAGGGACTGGCTTCCCTTTAGGGCTGCACAACATCATACTGTGATTTAATCACGATTATATAGTGCATGTGCATTAATCACCAGGGCTTTAGATGATGGGCAAAACATTTGTGTGGATGCCGGCTTTTCAGTACTATACTGACGTTTACTTACGCCCACAATTTGGTAAGCAGATTAGTAGCGTGCCTAAAATATTAATAGGAGGCGTATTGGGCCAGCCATAAGTTAGTAATTTGTATAAATACGGCGTATTCTTATGTTTATTAAATTCGGTGAGCGGGGCACCCCCACATGTGACTGTTTCGGTAAATCATGGAGGCGATGAGCACTGAAGTGGCGATGAAGAAGGGGACAGCTCAGCAGCCGCGACATCTTCTAAAAGAGGAGATATCTTGGATAAACAAGGTAAAAAAAGATGTTGGTGTGGCAGCTGTAGTATTTTGCACTTTCAAGTCCCACACGTTTATTAAACATACACATCATCTAAAGCCCGGGTGATTATTCTGCACACGCCATAGAGTCATAAGCACATTGCGACGTGATATTACGCAACTTCACTTCCCATACTGACCGACTGAACTAGACACTACCTCTGTCACCGCTCACATCACTAGGTATCCTTGACGTGAATAAAATGCATGCCTCACGCCATCACACAACGCCGTATAAGGCAGGAGGAAGTGCTCCCGATCTGTGCAATGGGGAGGGGGGGGCCTTCTCTTTCCTCCTTGTCTGTTTCTTCCTCCATTTCTCTCCCCGCAATCTGTCAGTGATTGCAGGGCTGGCGTCTCCAGAGTCGCCATCAGTGCCGGGGTAATGGTGTGGAACTGGCCAAGGTGAATGGTTATTACTTACTGAGCTGCTGATTGCTGGGTGGAGATTGGTGATCACCTATTACTGCAGGGGAGAATAAAGACCCAACAACGGGTTTTTTTGTAAGATGTGGGTTTTTAAAATGTAGTTATGAGCGCAGTGGGATGGCGTTAATGGTCACCATTGCCTTGCTCTCGACTTTCATTGCTTTACTGTTCCACGGTCAAAAATAACTAAGTGTGCGAAGATCAGCAGGTTAATATTCTTTTTTGGGTAGTTCTTATTATAATCGCTGTGTAAACACCTTCAACCCCCTCCCTCCAGTTGAGCTGCTGGTTTCGGCCTGTAGCTCCAGTTTGTCTCCAGTATTAAGGCATGTGGTGGAAATGACCGATTTATTCAAGCTAAGTTTGCATGAAAATATTCGGAGCATTGAGTGGGCCAGCGAGGATCGTGAGGCATTTTTCACCTGGGAAGACGCCTGTCTGGGCCAGCACAGAACTCGGGGCTGCGCTCCGAATGTGGGGATAGAGCGAGAGCAGCTGGACACTCCGCTTGTGTTTCGTGATGGAGATTTCCGGAGTGGAAGCGCTCGGCTCCTGCTCCGACAGACGTGGACGGGGAGGTGGATCCGCTAGAGCGACGTGAGTAATAGCGAGGCAGGACGTCCTCAGAGCTTTAAAGCCCGCCCCTGCCTCCTGCTCTTTTTTCAGGCGTGAGGAGGCAGCATGATCGTCCCCCCCCCCCCCCAAACCTCTCTGACAGCGAGCCCGCCCTCTCCAACACGCCTCCCGCTACCTCTGTCATGTTTGTGTACATTCTGTGTGCCCCATTGCTTTGTGACTGTCTGCTCGTCCAGCGCAGGAAAATGGTCGTTTTATCATATGACAAAGCTCTCTTCAGGTGCGATGTTAAGTTCATCCGTATGGGCTTGGGTCTGACGTCCTACAGATGTCTTCCCGTGATGCTCCTGTTTACATGACGCCCACCCAGTCTGCATGAAGGACCCCCCGCCAGCGTGTAGTGCGAATTGAATAGGATGCTGTTTGCGTATTGGGAAACCCCAGAGCAGATATATGAGGTACACTCAGGGCCCCTAATTGCCCCGGTGCTTTGAGTCCTTTCAAAACCTACCCGCCTCCCTTCCAACCCATCACCAATGAAACGTGGCTTTCTGGGGGTGCGTGGGGGGGGGGGGGGGGGCTATCCCTGATGTGGTAGCACCAAGCTTTGAACCCTTTGTTAACGGGGAGCCCCAAAAAAAGGCTGAGCACACTCCCATTAGTGTCCGGGGGGGGGTCGAAGGGGCACAGCCTGGCTGGGGGTGGCTGTCCATGGCCCCCAGGCGGTTGTACTGGTTTGCTTTGTGGCAGCCCGGCCTCAGAGCTCGTCCATCACGAGCGCCCACCCCCCCACATCGCCGCGACGAGCTGTCGGTCATGACACAGTCTCCACTCAGACAATAGCCGCTGATTGCTTCGCGAGAAAACTCATCTGACAGACGTGTTGTCGTCCTTGGCGTGCAAACGAATGGCCAACATGGCTCCCATCTGGGATCAGCGTGTACCGATTTAACGCTACATGACCGACTGTGGCTGGCTTGACTCTGCGGCCCTGCTCCCTGGATTCGGCTTAAAATATTCCGAATTTAATATCTGATATTCTCTTTGGATGGTTGCGTCGACTTTGGTGCTGTGGAAAAGGATTTATTTGTGGTATCATGTGATATCAGACTTAGGCCCGGGTTATGGATTTGTGAGAAATTAAACAAACTAGAGAAATAATTACATCTCCGACAGCCGCGCGTGTGAATTTCTTCCCGTCATTTCTGCCAGGGCAGCTTTTATGTTTGCATTGTTCATTTTGACGCTTCATTATTATTAAAAACGACTCGGCTGTTGGTTTTAGAATGAAGACCCAGAGACGCAATTGAAGGGCCTGAATGCACGTCCTGAGACTCAGAGTGGCAGCGTACGGCTGCGTCAGGCCCGCGGTGGCGGCTATGGCTGGGAGGAAGAGCCCCGGCGGCACGTCAAAGGAAGTGTGGGTTTGTTAATCTCCCGCTGGCTTTTTAATTGGATTTATGGGGGAAGAGACGGTTTCGGTCACTGTGTGCCGGGCCTCTCTAGGGGAAGCAAAAGGGCACGGGATCCAGACTGGGTGGCCAGGAGAGCTGTATAAATTCCACTGTTGGGTTCAGTGTCACTCTATGTTCTTGTTAAACATAGTCACGGCGCTCCCTCAGCCGACGGCATGCTCTCGCGAAGGCGCCCTCCCGGGATGGCTGGTGCGGAGGATCTCGCACGCGTGTACTGCCCGCACACACCGGCTGGTCAGCATGTCCGATCGTAGATCCCTTAATAATCAGAGCATCCGTATCACCGAAAAGACGTAGCAGCTGGACGTCGCGGCTTCTGGGACGCTGCTCATGGTGTTAGCGGGTATTAGACCGAAGTCTTATCTCCCATCAAGCCACTGCAGAGCAATCAATAGCACTTGGCAGTACAAAGGTTGGCTGCTTGTTGTGTATTTCGCTGTGGCTCTGAGGCACTTAGTCCAATGTGCAGTATTTTACTGGACATACACTCACACACAGAGGAGGCGTGGCAGAAGACTGTATGTACTAATTCCCATCAAGCAGTCAGTCATAATGGGCCATTTTAATGGGACGCTCAGCTGCCGCGTGCAGAAAAGCCGGAACTACGGTAGCTCTGGTGTTCCGCTCAGCCCAGTCCTCGTCCTTTTACCCATTCATTCATTTTTAATATCTGGTGTTTCATTAAAGGTCAGGGTTACTCGGGAACATATCCCAAGGAACACAAGGCACAAGGTAGGGTGCCGGTCCACCACGAGCAGCACAGGGTCACCAGTCTAACTGTGGGAAGAAATCGGGGTATATGGAACCGACTCACAGAGAACACTGGGAGAAGATGCACGCTCAGCTGGAGCTGCTGGAAAATATGGACTAATCGTTGGAATTGTAGCTCTTTTGATGCTTTGCTGCTTCGGAGAATAAGTACCTGGATGCTGCTGGTGTTTTATATGTGATGCGTATTTCACTGTCCTGTATCCGCAAGCGTGATGATCACTGGGCCGATGCACTGTCCAGGCTATGGAAAAACTAAAAACGGTACTCCTCAGATAGCAACAGCTATGTGTGCAGACGAGCCAAAACATTATGAGCCCCCTCCTCACATAAAGCCAAGAATGTTCAGTAAATGTTGATCTTGTAAAAATGAACACTGTGTGTCAAGGCCTGGAACGTATTAGCTGGCTTGTAGTCCACTTGTTGAATGCAGAATGGGCCGGGATAAAGATCTGAGTGACTCTGACAAGGCCCAAATCATTACGGCCCAGATAACTGGGTCAGAGCATCTCCAGTCAGTCATGGTGGTCAGTGGTCTGAGGAGGGAAGAACCATGAAGTACCAACAGGGTGCCTGGGTAGCAAGGACTGGCTGGGCTGCTGTGGCACACATAGATAATTTTGATTGATGATCTTGGGAGTAAGGTGGCACGACCCACAGGGCATTGTCCCCTGTTGCATATGAGGCTTCATGGCTGCATGCCAGTTAAAGTATCCATGCTGACCCCGGTCCACCATCGAAAGCACCTACAATGGGCATGTAAGTGCTTTGGCCCTGAATACGCTGTCGGGGAGGTTTGCTCGTTCTGTCACGTGCGTCTTCCCTAACTTGGTCGTGTTACCCTGACGTGTTGCAAGTGGTGCGGGAACGGTGGGCGGTCCTCATGTGGTTGGGGGTTCATAGTCGGTAACGAGGGGCAGCGGGCCACACGGCTCAGGACAGCTCCCACCGTGAGGTGCCGGGAGGCGCCGCCATGTCGAACCGGCTGGCCAGCGGCGTGCACCGGCACGCTCCTCGTCCCTCACAGTGAATTTATAGCATTGAGTCAAGTTCCGGCGTGGCTCCAGGCTATCTGGGAGCCTGTCTCTTTGCGGTCTTGCTCGCGGGCCCCTGCGGTGGCTCCTGTGGGCGTCCACTCGCAAAAATACAAGAGGCTTCTGGCATGGTTCTGTCAGGCACACGTGGCCCGCTCCTGTCAAAACTCACCCTCTGTATCCTGCTCCTTCCTCTTCCTGTCAGAGCTGGTGACGGCCAGCGCACCCGAGTGTGGAAAACACAAGGATATAGTTGCAGAAAAAAAAAAAAAACAGACAGGGTCATCTGAGCTGTGGAGGTGCTTGGGGGGCCCAGGTTCGCAATCTTCATGAGGAGGGGGGTCATGTTTGTATTTTCTCTGCTGTTATTGCTGCTTTCTGTGCATCAGGCAACTGAAGGTAGGATTCGACTGCACTCATCTCCCGCCTAGATCAGATAATTGCTGTTATGGATAGATAATATTTGTAATAAAAAAGATGAGGATGATGATGGTAATTGTAATCAATGGAGAGCAGTGCAGCTGTGTATATATCATTGCAGTTTTCACTGTGCTCTTTGAGAGAATTGATATAGTTTCCCTAATTGCTGCAGAGATGAGGCAATGTGTTTTTTTTTCTCCTGCCAGAGCCTTTATTACTGAGAAGCTGGGGGGGATGGTGAGGTGGTGGGGGTGCGCTCCAATCAGCATGAGCCAGGCATTAATGATACCGTCCCATTTATCACTGTCAGTGTGGCCCGGCCAGGGAGAAAGCAAGGGAGAAGGGGAGTGGGAGGGAGAGGTGGCCCAGTCGGCTGAACTTGTCTGCTGGCTGTCTGCGCACCGCGACTCCCAGGCTCCCGCGGGGCCTGCTAATCTGCACCCAAGAGATTGTGATGGGTGGCGGGGGGGGTGGGAAGGCACAGAGGGTACGAGTGTGCGGGCCAGAGATAGGGTAGTACGCAAGCTCCTGCTTTCTTCTGTGTGCCGCCCTGCTTTGGGTGCTTGTGGGACTCCACGAAGAGCTCCTCTCTTTATAACCCTCATCCTTCATTTCCCAGCTTTTTCTGCTCCTTAACACTGAAATTTGTTGTGTTCTTGTGCCCGAAAAACTGTACCAAGTGCCTCCTACTTTCTTTCTCCCCCCGACAACTGATTTCTGTCCAGTTCTTCCTCCGTGATCCACCTCCAGCTGTCCCCAAATAAAGCTTCACAGGAAAGAAAATGTCCGTCAAGGCGAATTTCACCCACTGAGTCCACTGGCCGGACCTCAAGCGAGCGGAAGAGAGGCACAGCTTCTGGGATCTGGGCCGCGCCTTACGCTGGGTGCCCATCCACCCCCCCCCCAGCTGGCCGCTGCCATGACGCTTGGCACCGCTCCCCCAAGGCAGGCTTCGCATCCGCTGCCCGGCGCGGGTTCTCCCTGGCTGGCCGTGCGGAGCGCACATGGACGCCTCCCCCGCAGTGAACGGACACACGGTTCAGGCGTTGCCAGCGTAACCAGCCCGGTTAAGCGTTTGGTCCTTGGTTTCCCCGTGGTGCCGCTCTGTCCACTCGCAAATAGCCTCTTTCCTGCCCAGACGGCAGAGGGGAACAGAGAATGATTACCGTAGCGATTCTGGTGCCAGGCCGCGTCCGGTTGTCCACCGGCGTGCCGTGTGGCATGGTTGCTCTCCCAGCGAGCCGCGCTTACTGACGTAAACAGCCAGGCGTGTGCTAATTAGTCACAGCGCAGTCGTCCTCACCAGAAGGTGGAGTCCTTGGGCCCAGGTCATCATGCTGAGGCCCTTTGCTGACAAGCAGGGATGATGAGGTTCTCTTGTGTTCCTCATTACACCACCAGAAGAAGCAAGAAAGCTCAACTCCTTTTGCTTTGAGATGCGGGAAGGAGCAGGAAACAGTGATGGCTAGAAGCTCCAAGTGGGAGCCACTCAGGATGCTGATGAATTAGAGAAACAGACCCACCAAGCATCTGAAGCTGACGGTTATTCCCAGTCTGGAATCCTGTCTGTCTCCCTCCGTTCCTCTACAGCTCAGACGTGCACGGATGACGGGAGATGAGAAGCAATCTCTGCTGGACTCCGTCTCGGCCGCCATCCTGAGAACCGGGGGATTCGAGGAACCGGGGAACCAGCATCTTCAAAAGAGAATACTCACCGGGCCCGCTGGGGGGAGGACCAGGGCTAGAGGGGAGTGAATTCGATTTGGCGCTGATCTCGCACGGCCTGACCTATTGCCAGTAATTGTCTCCCATGAGATTTCAAACTCAGTCCCTGGACTGTGGTCAGTGGCCCTGGTGGATGGGGGCGCCCATAAGCCAGAGTCAAATTGGCAAGTGATGAAGGCCGGTGTGGCTAGTCTGAAGATTTTCCATAGCTTGAAGCAGGTCGGGCATGACTGGCCTGCCGAAAGGGGGATTACAGGAGTCTCCTTATCGCTTGAGCAGGCTAAGGGCACGGTCCCTTACATGCTTGTTCTGTTTTCATAGAGTCAGAAGTCTTACCGGGAGAAATACCCACACAGTGTACGACATTTCTCTCGGAATAAGTCCTCATTTCAGTTTCTACGTGGATTCTTTCCCATCCATCCATTTTCCAAACCGCTTATCCTACTGGGTCGCGGGGGGTCCGGAGCCTATCCCGGAAGCAATGGGCACGAGGCAGGGAATAACCCAGGATGGGGGGGGCAGCCCATCGCAGGGCACACTCACACACCATTCACTCACACACGCACACCTACGGGCAATTTAGAAACTCCAATTAGCCTCTGAATGTTTTTGACTGTGGGGGGAAACCGGAGTACGCGGAGGAAACCCCACGACGACATGGGGAGAACATGCAAACTCCACACACATGTGACCCAAGCGGAGACTCGAACCCGGGTCCCAGAGGTGTGAGGCAACAGTGCTAACCACTGCACCACCATGCCGCCCCCAGATTCTTGTCCCCCCAACCTAAAAATGGCGACAGCGTGTGTGGTCACATGACACGGTGATACCGGCGGAAATAGAGCAGCACTGACTAGCAGGGGACTGGCGCACACACCCCGCCGGCGTGCTGCCACGCCGCATAAAGGCTCACCGTGGAGCGGCCCTATTGCTGCGACAGCTCTCGTTTTGGGGAAGGGTGGGGGGAGGGGTCACTATGGGGGCGGGGTCTCCGCACAGGGCTTGCGGACAGTTGCAGCCAGTCATTTGTTTCCCTGTCAGGGAGAAACGGCATGGAGAATGAACCACCCTGGTGGTGCGTGTTGGGGGCGGGGCCTCTCACCATCAGACTGCTTTATGTTCCCTTTCCAGCTGTAGATATCTTACCAGTGATTGTCTGCCTGTGGCCAGACTCATTTACTGCCATGAAAAAAAATGTTTTAATTAATTGAGCAAAAAAAAACTGTATAGGCTATGTTTTTCTAAATACCATGTTCATGGTAAAAATTGCATCCATCCATCCATCCATCCATCCATCCATCCATCCATCTATCCATCCATCTGTTATCTGTACATGCTTGTCCTATATGGGTGTATGGCAGGGAACAACCCCGGACAGGGCACCAATCCAAGGCCGGATACACACACCAGTTACACACATGCACGCAGAAGTACTTTGGCAGCTGTTAAAAAAACATATTTTGATCAAAATGTCCAGCGGAAATTGGCCTGGTGTTGGCTCCCAGTAGGTATATTTAAGTACCCAAATCTGATGGTCTCTCAAGAAAGGGTTTTAAGCTCTTCAGTTGTTCAGAACAGCATGTCCGCACAATCATTATTTATCTGAGCCCCAGACAGGTGGGAGACTGAATACGAAACTGAATACCATTTGAGCAAATGATGCTGGCAGTTTTTCTCCACAACAGACACAATTTTGAGCAGCAACTGCAGAATGCCTCTGTTAGATCTCAAATGAAGCTGAAAGAGGGACAGGCTCATTGGCGCCGGATTACTGTAGCATCAAGTTGACCAATCACTGGCTCTCCTTCCTTTCTTTCAGAATTATTATTGCGTGGTGCAGACATATGCCTGAGCCAGCAGGTAAAGACCAAGCTCTGTTTTATGAAGAATGAGCAATTTCACTGCATTTTGCACAGCTTACAGGCAACGTCTTCCCTTTAAATGTTACTGCAGGATTAAGTGTTTGCCAGATATCACTGGTGCCTTATCCAACCGCCTGACTAAAATTCAGCCTGCTGGTCAGAGTGTATATACGATTAATCAAGATAGCATGATTAAAAATCTCTAGAGCTGTCACAGAAGAGATATGGGCCCTCAAAACACGTGGCGAAATTATTAGCGCTGGTTGGAATTCCTCCTCTGGCACGTGTGGCATCAAGAGAAGCAGAGATGTGGAATATCAATGATGTTTTTCAGAGATGTTTGCCTGTATGGATTTCTGTGCAGTTAGAGATGAGCTTAACCTGTTAACCTGTCCTCTGTCAGGGCATTTGTGTTGGGGTCCGACTGAAGGAAAGACATAGCCATCAATGTGCAGTTTTGTGGGGGGGCATCACAGGCAACGTCAAGGAAAACAGCTTGTTTTCTCCGGCTTTGACTCACTGAGTTTTCTTTGCTGACATTTACATTTAAATTGTTCATCTGATGTGGGGAGGGTATGTGGGGGGGGGGGGGTCATGCATTAATGAATCATGAACATGCCTCAGTTTCCCTGAAAGGCAGTAATTACCAGAGAGTCATTGAGGCAATCAGAATGGAGAGATGTGATTGGTGGGCCTCGGAGATGGTGGAAGGAGCGAGATCCTATCAGAGTACGTGGCGAGCGTGTCAGGGTTCATGCGGTGCTCCGAAACCTGAAATTGGTCATTTGCAGAAACAGTAATGAACAAAGTCCTCGTTGCCCCTGGATAGGCTGCCCGAGGTCGGCGTTCAGTGTGATTTCTGTGATGACATCTCCAGGGCTTCCTCGACCTGGTGGGTCAGGCATCTGCTCTGCCCTTGACATTTTGATGTGGGAATGAAGAGTTTATAGCTCTCAGTGGAAAATGGCCTGGAGTGTTGAAATGTAATTTTGGCAGCATTGGGCATATGAGCCATCCAGCAGCACCCTGTCAGTGGTTCGACCCTAACACTGTTGCAAATGTAATTCTCAGAAGGGGACAGCTGTTGGACCGTTGTGAAGGAAACATTGCTTCAATGACAAGGCAATCTGTAAAGCTGTAAGCTGCATAAGTCACAATACAAGTAAAAGAACTTGAGGGCAGGGTGTGGTCCAGTGAGTTAAGGCACCGTGCCTAAGATCAGAAGGTCGTTGGTTCAGCTCCCATGGTTGTTACGGTGAATTTATCATTGACCATGTGAGCAAAGCCAATCACTCCACTTGTTTCAGAGACTGGCTGACCCTGTTTTCTTTATATTGGGGAAGAAAAATTCCACTGAATGATGATGATGGTGACGATGATGAAGGACTCCCCCAGACCTTCTCAGTCCCATCCTGTCTAGAGCAAGTAAGTGTGGGAGTCACAGTATACCTGATACCGAGCGCTCATTCAGGAAATAAGAAGGTACAGTGACCTGATTTAGAATTCCCCGGTGCTTCCCTCAGTGCACTTACACAGGGCCTGTGTAGGACAGCATGGCGTTACTTCAGTACCAGTATGATGCAGGAAGGGTTAGCTGCTTGTGTTGAGCTGAGGACAGTGCAGGGTTAACAGACAGCAAGCTTGATTCTGGAGTGATTTTCACATTGAGGCGATGGGATACAGGGGTCGAAAAAGCCAGTCCCACCCCAGGGGACCTCAAGCCCTGATCTTTGTGTGTGATGATGTATATGTGCGAGCATATCAACACACCAGCATGCTCTGTATCAAATGGACCCCCTCTCGCCAATCCCCCCCCCCTTCCTTGGCTGCTTCGGATGGCCGCCATGATTCCCTCATGCAGTGCGACCAGGGTGGGGTTGGGGGCTGCACCCAGATGTCGATCCCACTAACCCCCTCCCTGTCTTCACCCATTTGTGATCTATCTTCTGTCCCCCCCAGTACAATGTATCCCCAGCAGCTGTAGTCCCGCTCAGAGTGCCTTTCCATATCAGTGTTGTCACAGAATGTTCCGGGCACTTCACAGTTTCATGTGCTCTTCAGCGATCCCGCGTGACTCGACGCGGAATCTCGCGGTGGGGGAAAAAAATCCCGCAGGGGCTGCCGGGAGACGCATCTGGGTCAGACGGACCAGCTCGACGAGCGCGCCGTGCGCACTTCCCTCTGAAAATAAACACCCAGAATTGGAACGGGCCGGTCAGGCGTGAACCGTGCGTGCTGAGGCCTGAGTGCGGCACCGAGAAAACAAACCAGACTTTGCCCCGAGAGAGAGATCTCCCTTTCCACGTGTGAATCCCCTGCCAGACGCAAATGACCATTCCCAGCTGAGTGGCCCGGCCGGCGTGTGCTGGATGGTCCAGGTCACAGTAATAAAACAGCACCTCCTGTTGTCTGTTTCTTGCAGAGAAACACCATGTTAATGGGAACAGAACCACGCCACCGTTCCTCGAAGGGATGCACACAGCAGTGTTTGGTAAGTGATCTGTAAAGCAACAGTACCCCCCCTGCCCCTATTTCATTCACCCCCCCTTCCGCCATCCCCATACGCAATGCTGAAAAAACGGCTGAGGAGCAGAATGGGCAAGCAAGGCAGTCAGAGGCAGAAATTAATTGCATTGGCTGATTAGGATCTCTTTAATAAATCCCCTCATCCCATTTGCTCCTCTTCCTTTTATTTGACTCAAAACTATGCAGTTCTTCATAGCTGACAGGAATTCATTTTGAAGTCGCTGTTTGTCTAATGCTCGTCTGGATGTGTTGAACGTCGATATAAAATAGTTTGGCGTGTGCATTTGATTCCCCAGGACGCTCTCCCTCCCAACAGAAGTGGGTAAAGGTGACCGTACGTCAAGCCTTCCTCGATTAACCTGGCAGCGGATGATTTCAGTCAGTCCGTCTCAGTCCGGCACAGGTTGCCTCAGTCCGTGGTTTCCGCAGGGTACGAGCACGGGATTGACGTCTGTCACTTATACATACAAATAAAGTAAATAAACGCCCATAATGTAGAGGACAAAAAAAAAAAAAAAACTGAGGAGGATATGAAGATATGACAGTATTTTAGTGTTATTGTGGGAAAAGCTTTACTTGGCTGTAAAACTTAACTGTGAGAATTACCGTGACTGTCGTTTATCAGCATTTACTGGTCGAAGATGGAATGCTGACTTGTAACTACTGTGAGGTTTATTAGACTATAAATACGGAGCTGAAACGTTTATCGGTGGAATAGTATTCAGATCCCAGGAGAAAGGCTAAGGACAAACTGCAGAGAGGCCGGGAATAACATAATGTCAGCGAGCGTGAGGCCGCTGAATTCACAGCCCGGGGACACATTTCAGGGAGAGCGAGTGAGGTTCCTTAAAAGGCCGGACAAACAAGGCTCTGCGAGGAAGGAGACATGGCAAAATTAATAGAACATGTGCAACTCAGCGGCACCTTTTGCCTCCAGGGGTAAGAAAATAAAAGCGCAGAGTGGAAATTTGTTTTTGGCGGAGGAGCCAGAATTACGGAGCTTGGTGGCAGCTTGTGTTCTGGCCGTTCTGCTCCTCCGTGGGTTTGAAGGGCGCGTCACCCGTCACTGACGCCTCCCCCAACAGGTATGGGCTGCTTCTGGGGGACGGAGAGGAAGTTCTGGCAGCAGCAGGGTGTTTACTCCACCCAGGTGGGCTTCGCTGGAGGCTTCACCCCCAACCCCACCTATGAGGAAACCTGCACTGGTGAGCCCGACCTGCACCCCCTATCCCCCCCCTCCCCCCGCCGTCCTCCCTCTCCTTCGGTTTGCCGCTCGTCTCCTCGACGTGTTTTTAATTCACACCGCTGTGCTTCCTGAGCTCCTTGTCTCAGGGGTCCGGAAGACGGGCCGATTCACATCATGTTTTCCCGGACTTTCCAAGGCTCGTTGGCTCCCTTCAGGTGCACGCGACCTTGAACATAACCTTCGATCAGGTGACTCAGCTCCCCTGTTCCAGTTCTCTGTCCAGTGAGCATCTACTTCCAATCTGATAATGTTTCGTGTCCATATGGTCCCTGATTAACAGCTTGTTAACCTTTGACTGCTCTTTTAAAGAATTGTAGAATATTACGGTCTTAAAGAATGCATTACCCTGTGCTGCTAGGCAAGTGCGTGGGGGAGAGTTTAATATTGGAGGGGAGGCGACTTAAAAGTTAAAGGTCTGTTTATAGGGGGGACAAATTAAGCCAAATTAAATACTGGGGGTTACATGTTACCCACACCCCCGGTTCCTGTTCCCCTGCTGCTAAGCCAGGACTCTCATCAGCAAGAAGCATTCTCTAATATTCTTTCTGATGGGGTCCATTTTGGAATGGGCAAGTTACGTTAAGTACTATGATTAGTTGCCCTTTATTTAACAACCGATGCTGGGGACACGTTCTGATACTGTTTCATGTCCTGCCTCACACAGTATAATGTGACTGGATGCATGTAAACCAAGTGTATTTTGTGTGTGTCTCTTCAACAATGAGGTTAGAAGATCAAGCCACTTCAATATAAGAACACTTTGAATTGTATTGTATTTATGAGAGCGAAGCCGCAGCCGTCTTTAGTCAAGGTGGAGTTTCACGCAGTGTTGTTGATGCGGTTCCCTTTGTTAGTGGCTTTGATATTCAGAAATGCAGTCCCTGCGATCTCCCTCTCCCCTGGACCCCCTGATTGTGCAGCTTAATCTATAGGCAGTCCCAGGCCCAACCCAGCATGCTGATTCGATTCGATTTTTAATTCGGATCAAGACAAAAGTTAGTGCGATGCCTCCTTCCAGAGGGAAAGAGTTTAGGGTTGTAGATCATTTAACAAAGTGCTGAAGTCCTCGTATGTGGGGGTAGGATAAGTTAAAACAGAAAGCGAGGAAACTCGGCCTGCAGCCCTGATGGAACTGTCCATTTCACGGTGCTGAAATGCCCATATCAGGCTTACAGTAGCAACACGGTTATCTTGACCGTGTGAGATGAGGTGTTTTGCAGGCTAAAACGCAGCGAATGAGAAATTCAGCAGATTATGTGTTCAAATAATAATAATTATTTTTACTAGTGTTAGCACCCGAGCCATGAACGACATGAACGACATGACATTTCGAATCTCCCGAGTCTCAGTGTGACTCACAATCCCCAAAAAGATCCCCAGGATCATGTGGAGACAGTAGCTGGGTTTCCAGAGGAGCTACAGCCTTTAGGTAAACAGGGACCACGTTCATCCAGGCAGCGGAGATGTTCTGTACTTTACTGCGAACCTCCTTTTTCTACCATGGGCTCAGAACCATATCTCTCACCATGGCAACTCACATTGTCAGCTGAGAGTGTCTTTTTTAATTAGTGTTATTAAATCTTAACTTGCGAAGCCCCGTGATTACAGAGATCCCAGTTCCGGGATGCATTTGAAGGCACACACGGAGGAGAAGAGTCCGTCTGTGTCAGCCGAATCGTGCTCCCCTCACCCGCTGAGGCCTGAGACGTCTTCCTGCCGGGCCGAGCGAGCGGGGGGCATCAGCTTCCCCCGTCTGTGTGGGGGCTGGGGGTGGGCACGACCTGCGCAGCTCCTGACTGACTGCGCTAATCCCGCCAGGGTGTTTGGAACAGAGGCTCCGCGGTAAAGAGAGCGGGTGGGGGAAGGATGCTCAGCCAATCAGGGGCTAGGTGAAAGTCAGAGGAATGACGACACGGTGTGGTAGGGATAACTCTCTTTCTCTACACTTAAGTGACAGAACGTCCCCCTTGGGGCAGGTCTCACTTAGATGATGGTTGTCCAAATGCCCTCGTTTTACGTAGCCAGTACTACTTCTTTCCATTAGTGCGTGCTCTAAAAATAACCAGAGGAATGCATACCGGCGGCGCGGATGAAAGGAAGACACGTCCGCTCCTGATTGGCTCTCCTAGGTCATGTGACAGCCCACAGAGACAGATCGGAGAGGAAAGCAGATCGCTGCCCCTCCCCCATCACAGCAATGGTGGCGTCGTGTCGCAGCTGCATCGCCCTGCGCCTGTTCGTCCTTCAGCTAACCCCGAGCGGCAAACCTCCCTGGCAGTCGAATGAACTGGTTGAATAAGTGAGAACAGGATAGGACTTACGACATTAAAAAAAAAAAAAAAACACAACTGGACTCGGCCCCACCGTGCATGTCGCAAGCATGCCGTGTAAAGCGTGGGAGGCGCAGCATCCGAGCAATGCAGCACCTCGACGCCGGAATCAGGTGGTGTGCTTCCATTGTAGGACACGGTGCATTTCCATATGCATTAAAAAACATGACCACATGCATCCACGTAAAAGGTGGGGAGACACAACACTGCACAACTGCGATTTTTAATTTCAGTTTAATTTCCATCCATGGTGTCTCTTGGATATAATTTCACTGTGCTTTGTGCGCACGGGCATTGTGATGTGTGCCCACTGCATTTTCTACTGGCAATGAAGGTCACCCCACAGGTCAGTCTTTATTACTTTTTTAATATTAGCTCTATATATTTGCGGAAGACGTCTGGCAACCCATCGTTCTCAGCATCTCAGACGTGAGGAATATTAAGCGTAGGGCAGACCTCTTTGGGAATATGTTAATCTGTGTGGAAACCTTAGTATTAGAAGTAAAACATCAATCTTGGGCTTCTTTCTCAAGTTCGGCGAGTCGGCCCCTTCCCCCGCTCAGCCCTCAGAAGCTGCGTTCATTCGATGCAACCTTGGCCTGGTTCCAGTCCAGGACCAGGCGGTTCTCGCCGTGTCCGTGCCGGAGATACATGGAGACGCATGAGATGGGAGGCCGCCACACGGTTCCCGAGTGCAGCACGTGCTAAAATAAGAAACCCCGGGGCGAGAGGACGATCGTCGGCTGGAAGAAAGGCTTGGGATAATTATAATTGTTCGTGTTGTGCGGGTGCTGTCGGGAGGCTCGTTTCGGCGTGCGATCGTTTTTCCCACCTTACGGGGGATGAGAGCCACCATGCGAAAAAAACTTGACCAGCAGACATCTTTTTTTTTTCTTTACTGCATTTATGAGATCAGCAGAATTTGTGATCAAAAGCAGCTGATTAGCTCGCTGGATAGAGACGAGGCCTCTTGAGCGTCAAGCTGTGACAGAATTGAGGTAGCGCTCAGTTCCCTGGGTCATCAGGGGACTGCTGTAGGTGCGGATGTGCTGACCCTACAAATAAGGCCTGTAGCTCCTCTCCTTTCCACAGAGAGGTTTATTAGATGGTGAAACACGCCCGCTGTTCCCAAGCTCATTATTTGCTGTTAGTTCCTGGACCTTATGGCCACCTCAAAGAGGTCTTGTTAACGGTGTAATTTTAGTTTGTTTCACAAAAGGCTTTTTGACACAGTTATCCCTTCTGATCTCTGCGCTTGAGAAACAACCAGATTAACAGTCAATATTTTGTCACACTCTGAAGAGTCAATTGCTTCATGAGGCTGATCAATGACAGTATGTGTGTCAATGATGTCACACCCTTGAATCGGCTCCTCAAGCAGAGGAGAACGCAGCCGTGAGTTAATAGGTAACGTGTGACCGTGAGCCGCAGAAGTGTCTCCGGTTGAGCGTGTTACTATCAAGCTGGCCAGAAGGCTTGATCTCACATTTATTTCCTCTCCATGCCAGGTTTGACTGGTCATGTAGAGGTGGTTCGTGTCGTCTTTGAACCAGCCAAGCTGAGCTATGAGAAGTTGCTGAAGGTGTTCTGGGAGAACCACGACCCGACACAAGGTATCTCAGCCTCACCCCTTTTGGCACGTATATGTGTACACACCTCACATGCTAACTCAGCTCCGGTTGCTCCTTATCTCCTTAATTGCTTCGGCGCTATTAAAGTGAGTGTAACTCACTGAGTCAATAACGGCGAATGGTTCAAAACCCGACAGACATGTTTGTTGATTTCAGCAGTTACCCATAATCCATTGCATACAGTCGATCAGAGATGTGAAACAGTGCCGTTCTTCACTAGTGAGGAATGAAGCATCCCTCTCTGAATGCTCTTAAGGGGCCGTCACACAGAGAAGCAGGTCCCTTCCATTCCATCAGCAGAGCAGCGTTTTGATTATAGCTGATTTGAATGCTTTGGATTCCCAGTAACATCAGAGCGCTTCGTGGAGGCAGAGCGTTGGCCATGGTAGAACTTCTCTGAGGAGCATCTATTCACTGGTTTTATTTGCTCGCTCTGCTCTGGCGCCGGTGAGCCAAGGGGCCTTGTGTGGAACGCGCTCCAACAGTGACACCCATCTGTTCCTGCCTCACCCCCCCATCTCGGCCCCGGCAGGGATGCGGCAGGGCAACGACGTGGGAACCGAGTACCGGTCGGCCATCTACACGCACTCTCCGGAACAGATGAGACAGGCGTTGGAATCGAGGGACGCGTACCAGAAGGTAACGTCTTCCGGTGTGTTCCAGTGTGATTCACCTCTGCGTTTGGTGGCGGAGGAGGGGGCTAAGGACAGACAAATTTAGCAACAAAAGCAGATGATTTGTCCACTTGGCATGCTCATCCCTCCCCCCCCCCCCCCCCCCCACCGCACTGGACTTGAGGACCTGCAGCTGTCTGATTGAAGAGGTTAGAATGAGCCGGAAACAACAAAAACAAACTGAACCCCCCCCCCCAGTTGAATGGGGCTGTTAGCCTGTGAGTCTGTGTGCAGTGCTATAGGAGGGAGCAGTAGTGGTTCTTGGTGGGGGATGGGAACACTGGGATGGGGGGGCGGGGTAGGAGAATAAGGTCCTGAGAGCCGGAGCCTTGCCCCCAAAAGCGTGGCCACTGCCGTCAGCGTAATGCAAATGTGTGGGGGTGGGGGTCGCACCCAAGGAAACCTCGTTATAAGGATCCGTGCTGCAGTGTCCCCCGTCCTGATTGGACAGAAAGTGCTAGAAGCAAGATGGGGGATGTGGTACAGGAGTCGAGGCTGTCGCCGTGGGCTGGGATACTCTGTCTCCTGGCTGGTAAAAAAAAAAAAAAATCACGCCTCTCTTGTGAAATCTTCATCTCTGCGGTCTTCGTTCCCACAAGAACCCAGACTGCCAACTCCGACAGGCCATGCGACTCAAAGTGGCAGGCATGTTGTCCGCAATTAAACTGCAGCCTAGTTCGCGATGCGCCTGTTTTGTTTTAAAGATTTTGGTATGGAGACGTAAATCTTTCATTCTTTTTATACATTACCTTTCCCTACACACACACACACACACACACACATATGCACCTGGGAGAATAAACTAATCAATGGATGCTCTTTTTCTCAGATTAATTTAATAAACTGTAATAATACACCTGTACCATACCGTTGACAGAAGGGAAAGAGTCCTTATTCAGAACAGACTGAGTGCAGAGGGACGTGAACGCCAACCCAGCGTCCCATCCGGCCTCGGGGGAGAGCATGCAGAACTGCACTCCTAGGAATAGATAGGCGGAGCATCTCGGCCAGATTTGTCCTGTCACGGAGCACTGACTCCAGCTGACGGCTCCCCCATCCGAGGGCGCGCTGCCGGGGGCTCCGTGCTGCGTACAGCCCCGCTCCTTGTTGCGGCGTGTTGCTGATTCGCGGCATCTTTTATTCAAAGCGCAACATTTTCACTCATTTATGCAGCCCGTTACTGAGCAAAGCGACCGGGCTTTCGGGACGCGGCGGCTGCATTGTCTTGGTGGGAGACCCTGCGTCATGCACCGGCTCGCGCCGCAAATTGCTGTCAGGCCAATCGCGTAATGAAAGCAAGATAACATGGCGCACGGGGGCTGCCTTCGATTTCACCCTCTCTCCTATTTTTTTTCCTTCTGTTTGGTACCCCACACACAATGCTAAAATTCGAGAGTCTAACTGAATGTGGCACGCAGTAAATATGCTCACATGCTCCCTCTGCTGGCCTTGGCAGACCCTTTGTCCTCTCCTTTTCCTCCATTGTCTGCTCTCCCCTCCTCCCAGCACCCCCCCCCCCCCCACAATGAGACATCTGTTCCACACCAGAACAGAGCAGCAGGCCCTGTCACCATGGCAACAAGGTAGGCCCCCACGGCCTTCTGATTGGGCAAAATTAAAAGGCAACCGGGGTTGGAGGTCCTTTGTAGCGTGCCGCCTCGCTGCCGTTTTAATCAGCTGTTGACCTCAGCCTTAATAAAATGGATGTCAGAAGGCAAGGGTTAATACAGACTGCAGTGACTGGCAGCTGGGGCTATTATGGAGGCGTGGGGGGGGGACTGGGGGAGATGGTATAAAATGAGTGGGGGGTGATGAGGGGCTTGGAGGCACGTGGTTGGATGAGCAGGAGGCCAATAGAAAGCAAAGGTCATTGGTTGCTTTTGTCTTTGGCCACAGGCCTGTTTTTTTCCAGGGATGTTGGCTTTGTATTTCCTGTTTATTTATCACTAAGTACCAGCAATGAGGCACGAGCTTGGCAATGGTCATAGGAGTGCACAGCTGGAGGCTCAGTGTCTGCGCAGGCAGAGGTCGTGGGTCTGCGGAGTGGGAGGCTCAGTGTCTGTGCAAGTGCAAGTTGTAGGTTTGCAGAGTGGGAGGCTCAGTGTCTGCGCAGGCAGAGGTTGTAGGATGGCATAGCAGGAAGTTCGGTGTCTGCACAGGCAAAGGTTGTAAGTTTGCAGAGTGGGAGGCTCAGTGTCTGCGCAGGCAAAAGTTGTAGGTTTGCAGAGTTGGAGGCTCAGTGTCTGTCCATGCAGAAGCTGTAGGTTTGCGGAGCAGAAGGCTCAGTGTCAACGAAGGCAGAGGTTATAGATTTGCAGAGTGGTAGGCTCGGTGTCTGCGCAGGCAGAGGTTGAAGGTTTGCATAGCAGGAAGCTCAGTGTCTGCACAGGCAAAGTTTGTGGGTTTGCAGAGTGGGATAGCTCAGTGTCTGCGCAGGAAGAGGTTGTAGGTTTGCAGGCCTGGAGGCTTGGTGTCTGCGCAGGTAGATTGCTTGTCCCTCGGGTTGGTGAGTTATAAAGGAAATGGGAAGATTAAACTCTAAGAGAAGGTCGAAATTAAAACAGGTTGTTGGTCAGAAATAAAAACACAGCAATTGTACCTATTTAGTCTTCTTCAATATCTCAAACATCCCACCTGGACTGACAGACCTCACATATTCTAGGACTGACAGGGCAGAGCAAACTGCGTTTGCCTGTAGGGGGCGTGGCTGCCTGCCCTAGTGCAGAGCATGGCCTCATTTTGTCAGACATGTAGAGCTTCTCCCTAACGTATGCTGTCCAGTTTAGTTTTGCACTATAGCGCTGATTCCGTCTGTTTCAAAATAAGATCACTAGTACCGCTATAGCCTGTCATTGTGAATGATGCCCTTATATTTGCATATTTGATCCCGTTTATCAAGGTTCGTAAAATCTTTAGAATATCTAATATTAATATTAAATTGACATGTTTATACATTTAAATGCATTTTTAATGGAATGCTTGCTTTTTGACTCCTAATGAGGAAGCATTAGTAGTATCCGTAGCAAAGCATAATGGGAAACTAGATCAGTTGCATTGTGCCAGTAAAACGTCAGGAGCTGCACCTGAAGGCTGAGAGCCGAAATGCGCATGTCCCCTCAGTGGCCACAAGGGGGAGTTCTTCTCCATTCTTAGCTGAGCCAATGAGGACACGCATGTCAGTTCACTGGTCTGTATAAAAATATAAGTGGTATTACCTCTTCTCTGGGGGCAGCATATTTGGGCACGTCCTGTTCCCATCTATTAGTGTCTCAATTAAGGGTCCCACAGCAGACAGGTTTTTACCTCAGAGACCTCCAGCAGGACCATGCACCTTGCTCAGAAGCCTGGAGACAGGTTCCTGAGACAGCAAAGACCAACTGCACCCTACCAATTAGGCTGCTTCTCGGAGTCCTGAGGAATCAGGACGTCTTTAATTAGGCGCCCCTAATCCACCACGTCTCTCGTTAGCGGAGTGGTTTCTGAGCTCCAATCAGATGATTACTTCCATGATAGAGACCGTGTGTGTCTGTGTGTATGTGTGTGTCTAACTCTGAACAGGACTGCATGCCTTCTTCAGCAGAAGCCACATTCTTCTATAGCTTATGTATTTATAGCCATGCTATGCACTGTATGGATTTGTGACCGGTAATCCAGTGATAGCACAGGATGGATATCACAGAAATAGAAAACTTTTTCAGTATCTAATGAGAGCCGAGGCTGAAGCTCTAAGAAATTCAGCTGCTCAGGGCAAGAGGTCACACAGTGGCTGAGAAGCTAAAATTGTGCCTAAAATAGATGCGATATGCTGCTAAACATATACTGTAAAATACCAGGCTATAAAAATCGTTACGTCTACATTTGCTCTTGATCATTTTGCCCATTCTTTAGTATGTTAGTGAGATCATATAGACCATGAACACACAAACAGGCACGGCGAGCACAATCGTTGCACTCACAGTGTCGCCTTTCTCTCAGCAAGGGCAACTCTTACGTAATAGCAGCCTAGCAGAGTGACGGGAATAGCAATCTGTGGGAGAAAAATGGAGTAAGACATTACTTAAGAACTGTACCGCGGCTAAATACAGCCGCACTGGGTTCAATCAGTTGGACTTCAGTAAATCAGGCATGAAATGTTCTTTGAAGAGCTTCATGTCCTCACTGATGGGGGAGATCATTCCTCTACTGAGGAAGCTGACTGCATTTTTCAAACTTCCAGATGTAGGATAGTCACACAACCTGAAGATGCAATGTAACCGGATATATAAGTAAGCGAGGGTGTCTTCTGAGCATTGATGAAACAGGTTCTGCCATCTCTGTCACCCCCCCCCCCCCCCCCCGCCATCAGTTGGCCCATGGTGTGCGGGGCGCCGATAGCCTACATGGAGGGGACATGCGTGTTTCTGCTTTTTCACGTGCTAGTTGTGACTGATTTGCTTTTTCACATGCTAGCTGTTTCCGATTTGGCTTTGCAGTGGAGTACGGCACACACCCTGGGATTTGAACCAGCAACCTTATGCCCGATTTCTTGACCTGTAGTTGAGCTCCTGCCCAACCAGTTTCCACAGGGTGAGGCAGGCAGCTGTTGGCGCTGCTGGATCACGAGCACACGTGGGACTAGGGGCGGTGGGGTTGTACCGGTGGGGTTACCTTGAAGATGGTGATTTGGTCCAAAAAGGAGCAAAAACGATGACGCAGGAAGGCAAAGCCGACTTGAGCGTCTGGGGGCCACAGCGGGGTCGAAAGGCACCCCCCCCTTTATGCGCAGTGATAACTCTCCCTATTTCCTGACCATCTTGCTGAAGCCCAGCCTTAGTCCCCCCCCCCATCTGTGTCCGTTCTAAATGGAGCATTGCTCCATGCTGCCCCCCGACATCCCAATGTACCCAACCAGTTGGTTTAACAAACACAGAGCTGCCAACCATCTGCCGGACAAATCTGTCTTCAAATTGCTTTAGTAACTTTCTTTCCTCTTTGCTTCCACCCCTCCTTCGCTCTCCATTGCCCTCCCGTTTCCGCTGTAATAGAATTATGAAATCCAGGATAGACCGAGGCCCAATTAACAGTCCCCTGTGCGTGTGAGAAGCACACGCCCACCCCCCTTTGCATGGAGGCTTTTTTTTTGTCAAATCAGCTGGGATTCTTGAAATAATTGAAAATAGAGTAGCCAGGGATGAGCTATGGTCTGTCTCCACGTCAGCAGCACGGAGGCTGCTCTGCGCACCGCCGTGAACGACAGAGGCGGACCGAACATTGCTCTATGATTAGCCCAAATCCCAGCAGCCATGGAAGGGTCTCAACACGAAACATGGTACTAATTTCGTAGCCCACAAACCCCCATGCAAATGTGGCAGCAGAATATGCGATGTTGCCCTTTTAACGTTGAGATTGCCCCATAATGTCAGCATTGTCTTTTTTTTTTCTCTTTTGCCCTTTTTTTTAACTTCATCTGTTATTTGTTCCACTGCAACCAACTCGTTGGCAAAATCATCTCGAATTGGACTTTTATCAGAATAACTCTCGTCCAAGGGTACAACAGCAGGGCTCCCCGCTGAGATCTGGTTACAAGGCCGGCACATTGCCCGCTATGCCTGCTGCACAAGCACCCTGGGTGGATAATATGTTCCCGTTATCCTGTGGCCCTCACCTGTGCCTCCGTTCCCAGATTATTTCCCATGAGAATCACTACAAGGCTTAATTAGTCGTTCAGCTGACACTCTCGCTGGCAGTAAGTTGCACATACTTTACTGTAATTTTATGCGTTTATCTGTTCATACTGGTGAATTTAGTTTTTTGGTTTTACATCATTCGCATTCATATTAATGCAGTATTGCTGTAATGTCTTCAGCGCTGCTGGGCAGCATCTCTGTAGCGCACTTTGTCCTTTTATCATGTCCAGACTTCCCCACTTCCCTTTCTGACGGTGTCCACAGGAGAGCTGAGCAAATGGTGACTAACAGACGCTTGGCTCTTGTGCCAGCACCTAGCCCCCGTCCCTGAACATCATTACGGACAGCGTCTGAGCCGGTAACGTTCAGCACACTCGCATGCTGGGCAGTATACATAAACAAGCTCCCTATCTCTGTCTCTCTCACACACACACACACACACACACACACACGCACAGACACAGACCTGACACACTCCCTCCCATGCTCGTGTACAGACCTTCACACACACTACAGAGGAGTGACCTGAAAAAGATCTCTTGTGGAATAACCTCACGTGACTGATACGCTTTGGTTTGGTGATGAATGCGGCACAGTTAATGAGCTTGTTAATAGACAGGTCAATAAGCAATTTCGCATTAACAAGCAGGTCATGTGACACAGCGGCATCACATATCCCAGGTCTGTTAATCATTTTAACTGAAACATAATAGCATAAGAACATAATATTACAAGGGGATCATTTGGACATTTAAAATTCATATAAAGGGTACTGGGAATTTTTTAGTGCAACTATTTATACTTGTACCTGTAACTTGTTACTATTGCTGATTTTACTGAATTGGGGCATTTGGTGCACACTACCCTACTAGTTTATCCCAACTTCACCTTAGTTTGTGTAAAAGATGTTGTGATGTAGACTGGTCCCTAACTAGTTTCTATTTGTGGCTATGTGTTCCTGGATAAGTACTAAAAATATGGCCTTTGGGTTGACCTTGTTTGTTTCCCTCAAGACTTTACATGCCTCGATCATTCATCACCTTTATGTGAGACTAAAGAGATCTAGAACTCTCGACTCGTCCATACGTGGCAGCCCTCTAAGACCGGGAGATATTTCCCTGGTAAGTTGTTAAATTCTCTCAAAGGAGCACTACCCTTTTTATGAGGCGAGCAAATTTTGCTTTTTCTCCTGCATTGCGCGGCCTCAAGCGTGCCTTATGTGGACCTGCATCCCGCCCGCTTACAGATCAGTCCGAAGCTATTTCTCGCTGCCTTATCATGTTCTCGCGATGGTCAGTCAGACGTGCCCCGCTGTTAGCTCCAACCCTGTACCTGTAATGTGCGTTCAAGATAAATTACTTCACATGTAGTCTTGCTAAATTTCATTTGCTGAGTGTCTGCACCCCCCCCCCATTATTATGTTTGTTACTGTCCTGCTGCTTGCTCTATTTCTACGGCAGCAAATCTGCAAATTAAAAACTGTAACATGCCACAATGCATGTAATTTATGTAGATTAGAAAGAGTAATGGATTCAGCAGAAGACCCTGAGGTACTCCGTGGGTACACAGCCCCAGCTGGAGCTCATGCCGTTTTATATGACACGGTTTGCCTCCTTGTCCTTTTCATCCACGCAGGTTCACGACTCGGACTCTCATTACCGGATCTCAGAATTGAACTCCAGTGTAAGAGTAAAGGCCTAATCTTGCTTCAGCCCCGGTAGCGTGATGGTGGTCTTCAGGGCATGGCCAGGGTCTGGTAATGCATGCTGAAAATGGAGTATGCAGCACCCTCATGGTTTTGAACTGCGCCATCCCTGCTTGGTTTTGCTTCCTTATGCCAGCCGGATGGAGGCTTGCCTCTATATTACAGAATATACGGTAGTTTCGTGCAATGAAGATGAACGGAGGACAGGGGAGGAGAGTAATGCAGGGCTGCCCCCATTCAGTGCCACCCGATGCGTGGAGTTTAACCAGCAATCCCCGAATCATACACACAGTGCCGTCAACATTTCCGCACCCCTGCGTGTTACTGCATCCACAGCAGGAAAAATCAAGTCTCGCTGTCTCTGCCGGTCCTGCTCCGTTTACTCCCGGCCTGAATACCTCTACAGCTGAAAAGCCATTTTACGTCTGCTTATCGCTGCTTCTCATGCACCCCCCCCACCAGTCATTCCCCACCCCGCCCTCTTACACTCAGTTAAAGGGAGCACGTAGGAATTTGCATTCCAAATAAGCGCTCCGTCCGACATGCAAATTAATTAGCCTGAATTATGCATTTAAGCACCGCGGCCGGGCGAGCAAACAGCCGAGCGCCGCTGATAACTTGGGCGCAGCTGGAGATGCCGCTCTGCGTTGCTCCAGAGCGCTGCATGATCTGGGGGTGGGGTAGGGGTAAGGGGGTGTGTCTCGTGTCTCCCAGCCCCCAGTAGATGGCACATTGATCAAAGGTGTCTGTCTGCCTAATGATCTGTGTGTGTTATTGTGTTGAGTTAACCCTTTCTCCACATGCAGCCGGGCACCAAGCGCATCCTTCTAAGAAGCGGGTAATCAGGTTAGGAAATAGCTGAATGAGTGACGAGGGAGGTCGATGAGGACATGGGGCTCAGCAGCCCCTGAAAAGCAGGCCTGCTGCTCCTGCGACTAGACGCACCCTGGCCGCTTCGGCATCCGTTTGTCAAGCTGTGGATGCAAAAATGTGGACTGTCTGAGAGGGAGCAAAAACAAGGACTCTCTGAGGGTCCCCGAGGACCGGAGTGGGAAACACTGCTGAAGGGGATAGGGCTGAACAAACAGCTGGAGGGCTAAGCGTAGGGTTAATGGGAAGGGGCCAGGGGCCCGGGGTCAGGGGTCTCGCTTCACAGATTTGCACCACTGTGTGAGGGCCAGACGGCCCAAACATTTGCATGAATTATATCACTGCAGATAGACACTTTGTAACATTTAAAATTATACTGACAAATAGTGTTTTTCTGCCAGCTGATCCCGTTCACAGCCTGGGTGTCTGGGCACCGTGGTGCGTGTCATCACCTCATCGACCTGTATGTGTGCTGGTGCCTGAAAATACAGTTTCCAAAAGGGGTTTCCATGGCAATGTCACCCACAGACAGACCCTGCGTATACACCCGCCCCCCCACCGTTCCCAAAGTAGATGATCGGATGGTGAATCCTGGAATTCACTGTCCCGTTGCGTACTGCAGCACAGTGTTCACTAGTGGCCAAAAAGGCTAGTCGCCCCGATAAATGTATCTCCCAAAGTGACAGTAACCCCCCCAAAAATAATCCCCAGAATCGTTAAGAGCTGTTTTCGGGAACGACCGGAGACAATCTGGTGATACAGACATTAATCCAAATGAGGGTAATCATCAGTCATCATTTTTCTGCACCCCAAGGGGAAATATCTCTCTCTCTCTCTCTCTCTCTCTCTCTCTCGCACACACATACACGCGCACGCACACACAGGCAGACTCTCTCCCTCTGACACACACACGTGCGTGCACATACACACGCACACACACACGCACACACAAGCAGACTCTCCCTCTCACACACACAAGCGCACACATGCGCACACACACCCACGCACACACAGATGCGCACACACTATCAGACTCTCTCCCTCTCACATACACACACACACACAAGCAGACTCTCTCCCTCTCCACTCACTGGAAGGAGAGCACTTGCCACAGGACCATGTGTTTCACAGTCCACTGCTCTCCAGGGTTCAGCCACCCTGGTCTCCTTGACGACCACGTTCTCACTTTGGCGGTTCCTAGCCGCCTCTGCGGGTCGGCACCGAGTGACGCATCTAGAGGAAAGGTGCCCTGTAAAGCGACACATTTCAATCATATCTGTGTGGAGCAGCTCAGCTCGGCTCTCTGACGGCAGGGGGTGCCCAGTGTTGTGGGGGGATGCGGGGGCAGAATGTTTGCCGTTTTCTCTGCAGAGATGCTCTCGGCTACCTACCTGCTGCCTATTACTACTGTGGTTTCCGGCCATGCTGAAGGCCTGTTTGAGCCTCCTGCTGCATAGTTAACAGATCTACAGGAGGAAGAGGTGGGGGGAGGGAGGTCTGAAATGGGCATGGTGCTTGGAATTCACTGGAAATCCTGGAAATGGGTGGATACCCAAGATGGAAACTCTTTGTCTGAAGTTACATAACGAAGCCTTCTTCAGTGCTGTACATCGTGTACATCGTGTCTATTGCTCTGGAAAAATATTCCGTGACATCTACAAGTCTCTGATTGAAGAGGAAGAACATTCCCTCGTGTATTTTTTTTTATACCTCGTAGTGTGGAAGTTAACCCTCTCGCTTGAGGGTCTGCAGAAGTCTTCTCAAGAGAGTCAGACCAATTAGTCAGATGTGCACTGCCAGCTCTAGCCCCTGTTGTATTCCCACACACTGACACACTGGCCATCACGGAATCCATCCTCTCTTTCATTTTTGCCCCCAAGTGGCTCCCCGAGTGCTATGGTGTCGTTAGAGGTAGTTTTTTGGCTCCAGCGGGGGGGGTGGGGGGGTGGACCGATCTGTCACCACCTAGCTGCCGTCTCCAGCAGACGCTCCCGACAGGTGTGCGCTCGCCTCGTGGCAGATGGTCAGCGAGATGAGGTGGTTGGCAGGTTCCCTCACAGAGCTGCTCGCTCTTCACACGTCCCCAGGCGTGAGCGGGCCGAGCTTTGGAATGAGACACAGAGCGATGCGGGGAGAGAGAGAGGGAGCAGGCCAGGCGGGAAGAGGGACAGAGAGAGAAACCGAACGAACGTCCTGCTTTCGGATGGGGAAAATTCACCTTTCTTCACCGTGGCCCTGCTCCTTGCAGTCCTGTTTAGCCATGAAGCTGAGACTGCAGCCAGCATCTGAATGCGGACAGGTGCTGTCAGGTGGGAGCCTGTAGGGGATTCATGGGGTGTGGTCTGTCCCGGCTTGGCTCCTTGCCTCACTAGACTGTGACTGTCCCCGATTCCCATTCAAACAGAAGCCTGCTCTCTACCTAAAAGCATAAAAGCTTTATTTTTGAAACGTATTATGATGAAAGAGGCAGTGGGAGTATTGGCGTTTAAGTAGGCCAGTACGCAATCATGTGACCTGGCGTAGATCTGATGCCGTTCTTCCCGGCTCGTGCATAATCTTCATCGTCTCCTTCGGGTCCCGGAAAGCAACCTGACGGACTTCAGGTGATGCTGCACCCGACGACCATAAAACCTCCGCGGGGGAGTATGAGGTCCCCGCACATCTGGGTGGGGAGGAATAAGGCATCTGTTGCCCGTCACCCCCCCCCCCCCCCCCCCCATCTCCCACTAGCTGGAGTGATAATGACGTCATTCTCACTCTTCCGATGTCCCGGACAACGTTCGATTCGCAAACACCTCCGGCCTGCTGGCCGCTGTCCTGCTGTAAACCTCGTTTTATCCCGGCTAAAGGTGGATAAACGCGGACAGCAGGTTGCCCAGCGGCTAAGCAGGGCAAAGCCACCGGTTCAGACCTTGGTACATGATCCTGCTGGTGTACCCTTGAACAAAGTGTCTAACCCAAACTGTGACAGAAAGAAGTAAACTGAGCTAAGTAAGTGGTTTTGGATCCAAGCTAAGGACAGAATCATAAAATTTTACATGATCCAAATAATAATAAAGTAACTAAACAGGACAGCTCTACCTCTAAACGTAAAAAATGAGCTGCACTAAGTGCTGAAGTTAAACGTGTTCCTCAAAAGTGTGATAAAGCTTTTGTTTTGATTTGTAAAGGGAAAAGATGGAAATACCTGAATAGACTCTCCTTTCTCCTTTCCTTCAACCCCCTTTGATGTAACTTAGTGTTCTATTTATGTTTAAATAGATCATCATGCAGAAAAGGAGTCGGTCAATTAAGAAATCCGGACAAAGATTCACATCGCTCTGTTTCTTTTGCCAGGTCTTGGCTGAGAATGGATTTGGGAAAATCACCACGGAGATCCGTGAAGGCCAAGAGTTCTACTACGCCGAGGACTACCATCAACAGTACCTGAGCAAGAATCCGCAAGGCTATTGTGGACTGGGCGGCACTGGGGTCTCCTGTCCTATAGGACTGATGAAATAGGATGTCGTCCAGCCTGTGACTGGCAAGGTATACAGGAAATGGCCTTAGAACGAATCACGAAACTTCATCAATGATTTCTCGTTACTGATGAAACGTACATATCGGGTATTGATGTAGATACATCCATACCAGCCTAACCCTCTGCTTCCAGTGTCATCCCTAAAAAATACTATGCAATTACAGGAATTAAAGTAATTTTAATTTACACTTATATGGGTAAATGTGTTACTTTAGTTGTGTCCTGTGGTTTGATTCCGTGTATGAGTTGGCATTGCTCAGGAAAAGGCTGGTCTTGTGAATATCAACACATCTCTGTATCCTGTGGACCCCATAACAGGGAGAGGGGAACTTATTAGCAACAAACTGTAAGTCTTTGTCTGGCACCAAATTGTCATACATAGATGCAACACAATGAATAATAAATTGAGCTAGAATTAAGCACACTGAATTTCTGTATCTGTCCATTACAACGCAGGCAAAAATGCATGACAGACAGGATACATGACTTGTATTTGAATCGAAACATTAAAAAAGGCTAGTTGTGTAGAAATAAAAACAACTGCTATTTCTGATAACTCCAGAAATGTGTATTTTTTGCGACAACACTTAAGTCTCACTTTATTGGAGATAACCTATGGGAGAACAAATGGCGATGGACAGGTATTTGGTAATAGGTCATGTCACATGCGAAAGCAGCAGTCATGTCAGAAAAGAAGACCTCGCTTGGCAGTTTGAGTAGCATTTGTGTTATGTGGTACATGTCAACCATCGGACTGGCATCTCAATGGCCTTACAACACATGGCACTGACAAAAATATGACGAAAAAAGCATGGCACCATGGAGAACTACTGCTGGTCTGTTAAACAAGCTGATGGCACAAGAAACCCACTCATCCACGTGCACACAGGACTCCCTCGAAGGAGACTGTCAGTCACCAGCCAGCATGGTCTGTCCCCACAGTTAGTGCACACATCCATCCCCATCTGTCTCCTACCTTTCCAGACGGCCAACACAAACAAGTGTTTTCTCCGCTCTCGCAAAGTGTCAGCACATATTTAATCTCCCCAATTAAAAATCCGACTGAGACCCGACACAAACGCCGGCAGTTTTTCTACGTACGCATTCATGAGAATAAAAATGGCTGCACGGCACCATTGTACTAATAAAGCACCATGTGTTGAGTTGAATAAACTCATTTAACTTGCTCATTGCTATTCTATATGGTACAGCAGGTTTTGCTAAATAGGTTAAATTAACATGTGTTCCTCAATATCAACTGTAGTTACATTAACTTGGATTTATATAGCAGATGCTCTAATCCACTGAGACTGTCATGTCATAAAGACAAAGGACCTAAAAAATTAAATAGCTTTTGCTGCAGTGCAATGTTTGCACCTATTTTTCTGCTCAAAGTAGCAGAACTTAATGTATATTTTAAATGGAAATACAGATTACAAATAGGATTTTAAATTAAATACATTTTTAAAGATTTTTCTGTTATATCCTCTTCAGAGAAAAACCTGTATAAAAATTATTTCAAAGAGTGAAAGGTGCAAACAGCAGCTAGATACAGAAAGATTACTCCAGGATCCACAGATCCTCTCAGTGCGCCCTCTATGGGCGGCATGTGGCATCCCCAGGAGCGCATATAAAATTGTTACCTTTCCCTGGGATAAAAGCATCAAATAAAATGAAAAATAATTATAATAAAGTCAATGATAGTCATCAGATGAGACAGGGACTGTGATCTTTGCCCACAGGTCACATAGCTATGGTGTAGAAGACACTAGGCTGAGGGGTGGTCTTGTTTTTCCATATTAAAAATAATAAAATAATTAATGAATGATGTTTACATTTAATTGGAGTTATTCTGAATGAAGCAGAGTCTCCCGCCCCTTTAAAACGATCTCTGTTTCCCAACATGGCAGCAAGGACACAGTTACATTTATGGAAGGATGAAGGAGGTCGTTGACGTCAGCAGAGCTGCTTCCATGCGGGCACATTGGAGCGGGAGGCGGGGGTCAGCCTGGCCCGGGGAGTCGAGATGAGGCTGGTTCCTCACATCCCCGCGCCAGGTAGCTTCTGCGGCTTGGCAGCACCGCGCACCTGGCTGCAGTGCACGATGACACACTGCAGTCACACCCAAGCGGACAAACGACAAGCTGGACCCGAGGCGCGCTACTAGATACCAGAACAGTATCAGTCCAACCGCAATGGATCTAAGAATTTAAAAACCACAAACAGAACGATCATAAGCATGTCAGCTTAAATTACATTAGGCTTTCAGACATCAAAACATGAATAACACTGACACAGAAAAACGAACCAAATAAAGAAACCGATATTGGACAGCAAGCTTCTGCAACATAAAACCAGAAAGGGAAATATTACAGACTACACAATTTTATTACAAAAAGCATACGCAACCGGTCATCTTCCATGTGGTCTATTTAAATAATTGTAATTAAGCAAAATCCAAGGTCTTCATAAACCTAGATTTCAAATATATTACCAGTCTTCCTATGGTGTTTACTGCCATCTTCTGGTACCTTTAAAAATTGTTGGGTACATCAGCCTAATTCTTTTATAAAAAATACAGTTTACTTTCATTAATTTTTTTTGTAAAAAAAATCTCGTTTATACAAACTCCTCACAAAAAATCAACGCACTCAAAAAACTTAGGCAATACTACTAACCAGTGATAATAATACTGGTTTTAATACCGTCTGCATATATAGTTATATACGGTGTACCTGGAACACAAAAATTCACTTTGAAATAAGATATTGGTTCCAAATTACAACATCCCAGTACACACCACAACATCCCACTATGTACCACAGCATTCCAGTACACACTCCTGTATTCATGTTTCACATACACTATGTGTGATTTCGACTGTTAGACGTAGACTGGAGTCCACTTCTGCCTGCTCAGTATGAAATGTTTGGGGCGCAGAAACTGCAAAGAGAGCCAACTTTCTCAAATGAGCAAATTAATCACCAGGGTTGGATACGTTACGAGTTACCTGTAGATAAATGCAACCAGTAACATCATTTAAGTAAGCTAAAATAAAAGTAATATAACTAATTACTTTTAGTTACTTTTGGATTACATCAAAGCCAATTAAAGACATGAGTAAAGAAATGTCAGAAAGATAATTTTTATTAGGCAACAGGACTATGTTGTTAAAATAATGATATACATACGTTATTATAGAACGTCGTCAAGGTAAAAATCGGGAGACATAATATGTCTCCATATGACATTTCCCCCCTCTAGGTACAGTATAGAACAAGTAACATTACTCATACTGCGGAATGCAGTTTGGCCTTATAATAATAATAATAGAAATGAGGAAATTATCCTATCCTATATTAGGGTTAAAGAACATGTTATCCTATGTGTTGTGATTTGGGGGTCTACAAATAAAACTGAATTTATATGATTTGGGGCTATACAAAGAAAACGGCACTGAAGTACGGTACAGTATTGTGTTTATTTGTATAAGTAGTATTTAAATGTTGGTAGCCTATGTATCTGTAAAGCTTTGTGCAAAGAGCATAATACTTTGAATATCGATACCTGCTTACTTTGGGTATCGATAACTGGATCTCTGTAGCTAATGTTAGTGGTTGGTCTTATAGTCTTACTTCTAAACGTTTCTAAATTTGACGTCGAGCTCTTTGACATTGCCAGTAATTTCACAGTTGGGCGACGTACGAGTAATATGCATCGCACTGTGAAATTTTCTGTCTCCTCCTTAAAAACAAAATAACTGAGAAATTTCCACGAGTTAAACGGATTATTTTGACGGGCATCCGTTTGGCAGCAGCGACGTTCTCATCAAATGGAGTGTGGTAAGAAAAATAATCTGAAAAAAGAGCAGAGTGACCAAAAATGGTACAACTGCAGACTGGAGCCAGCCGCAAGTTAATGGACTTACGCCACAGGTAGGAGGGACTTATGCTGCAAGTAGGAGGGACTTATGCTGCAAGTAGGAGGGACATATGCTGTAAGTAGGAGGGACATATTCTGTAAGTAGGAGGGATTTATGCTGTAGATATGAGGGATTTATGACGCAAATAGGAAGAACTTATACAGCAAGTAGAAGGGACTTATGCTGCAAGTAGGAAGAACTTATGCTGTAAGTAGGAGAGATTTACTCCTCAGGTAGGAGGGAATATTTACAAGAGGTACGTGAACGTGCTGCTTACGCCGGAAACGACGTGACGCCAGCTTCCTTTTCTTTAAACCGCTCTGTGGACAGTTATTGTAATATAACCTAGAAGTAATCATGATTTATTACAAAAGTAACTGTAATATGATTACATTTCTTTTTCTCAGTAACTGTAACTGAATACATTTACTTATTTTTAATATCCAGATTACGAAAGGTAGTATTCCGTTACTCACCAAGCCTGTTAATCAGTCAGTTAGTGTAATGGAGCGCAATATCTATTCAGCTAGTCAACAACAGGTATCTAATCTGTGTAATTAAAAAGTGAAGCAAGGCGCAAAAGTGACGAGAAAGACGGCGAAGTGCTCCGCTCTACGCGTGTCTCAGGGGTTCACCATGGTAACGGGTTCTAAGCTTAGCGCGCGCTGTCATGTATAAAGTGAATTTCAAATAAAAGACTTTATTTTGGGTAACTATGAGGTACGTGTGTTTTGAGAGCGTGAATCTGGGTCAAACTGGTGACATTTGACAGACATCAATACAGTTTCTTCCCCGAGTGGTTTTATGCAAGTGTGCAACATTGCGACATTACCGAAAAAAAAGTCAAAAACGTGCATTTGGCGAATGATGTCGGCATTTCACTGTCTTTGCAATACTGGGGGAGAACGCCTGAGCCCCGGCAAGCAGGCCGATAAGGACGCGGTGACAGCAATGACAAAGCAGTCCGCTGACTACAAAGGACTGTCGCCCGAACAAGACATTTCTGCGGGGCCGGCCGCCGCTGAATCATTCCGCTCATTTTTGCCGAAAAACTTTTCACAGCAATGAATGAATTAGTTTAATTTTCAGCATTTTGATGCGTCCGTGATACGGTATCCCTGCCGAAACGGAGGCTGAGAAGCGTTTAATGTGCTCTAATGATTTATTTTTTTCGGTTAGGTTGATGATGAACACCAGGAATTTGTGTCTTCCCTTACAAAAAAAGTATATTTAAGTGTACTATAAGTATACAGTAAACGATTGTACTTAGAGATATACTAAACAAAGTCTGACTTAAGTATACCTGGCTTAAATTGACATGTATTGAGAAAAGTCTAGCTTATATCTAAAATGTGTTTTATCTTTCATTTAGGCATTAGAAACAATATTTGTTCATTTTGAGTGACTAAGAAAAATATATATAAATATGTTTTGCAAATTTTTATTAGTGTGATCTACATGTAGTCATATCGCTACTGTGTTGTTTGTAGCAATTTCAGGTATAAAATACAAATAACTAATATTACAAAATAAATACACTTAAAATATATACTTTAATAAACTAAACGTGGGCCAATTTAGTCCCAAAAAGTATGCTTAACAAAATGAACTTTAAGTATACTTTTTTTTCGGTAAGGGTTAGTCGACTTACAACCGTGAAACTACTACCGCAGCTAATCCGTTTTAATAAATTGGTGCACTGTATGGCGCCCATATTCAAAGTTTTGCACCTGTAAATCAGGTAGATGAGTTATTTTCTGCTAAACTAATACACCTCTACGTATAAGTCCCCTTTAGCGTTAGTCACAGTTCTTGTTCTGCATGTAGAGCAGATAAAAAAGCTGCTTGTAATTTTACCACTGTCTATTTCCTGTGCAAACACTGTAGCATATACTCACTTTTAAACAACAGAAACTTAGGTGATGTATTAGTATCCAGTAAATGTCTTGAATACATCCTTACTTTTTTTTCATTCTTATACCAATTGTCATTCACACATCATTCAGTGAGAGACCAGGATAGCACGTTTAAAACCAAACTCTTTTATTACTACAGTAGAATCAGTTTAACTACTTATACATGGCTACCATGAATATTTGTACAAAAATGCAGTAAAAATAGTATTGATTAATATATACAGATATGTCTCCGCGTGGTGTAGGCAGGCAATTCACACAAGTTGACATAACAGGTACATCGATGATCCGGCAGTACGCACAGACACACAATACAGGTATAACGTAACGTCATTTGATCTACTTTCAGTTTCAATAGACTTTCAGGACACAGAATCACATCATATTTTCTGGAAGGAGAACAAAACAGTAAAAAGAGAAATAGAAAAGGTTGCGGAAAAAGTAAATGTACATAAATGTCGTAAAAGTACAGGGTTTTAAGACAGCTGGAGGACGAAGTTGAGACCAATTTACCTTTGTCGTGACCATGAACATAGAACTATTATCATTCAACATCTACAAACGCCTCTGGTGTATTTGCAAATAGACTTGCGTCAAATGCTGATAAGTCAGAGCAAAATATGGCGGGCATGACGCTGTTCTTACGCTGCACAACAGCATGCTTTGTCTGAACATTCTGAGATGTAGCCAATAAAGGAGATAGGGGTTACGGGGAAACAACCCATTGGAGTAAGATGCAAAAAACTCAATGATTTATTTCCCTAGAACGACCCATATCTTTAGCATGGCGAATGACCTGGCTTATAAGAACGCACGGAGCTGTGGTGTCTGAGCAGTTATTTCCTTGAGCTGAGGAGAAATACCCTGTTGCGCTTGAGTGAAACACTTAATTTCTGGTGAATTACATGCCCTAGTCAGGAGGTATTGGATGGAAGGTTGATGCAACATATGAAAAAAAAGTTATTTCTACTAAAGCTTGCGAGCTTCACAAGAGGAGAAAAAAAATGCTAAGCAAAGGAGTTGTTGCCATTACGATTACACCCGAAGTTTCACGAAAGGGGTAACGTAAGAGGAATGGTAATACAACTGTATTTTTTACATGTATTTTTTAGTATACCAGCAACCCTTTGAATCTTTATTGAAGGCAATTAAGCCTCTGACCCTGAAGAACAAAGAAAAAACATGAAAATGGAGATAAAAGCCATTTTAAAATGTAGTGAAATTATCATGTCACAGTTGTGGCAAGTCACAGTGTTGATATATAAATTCTGTGTGGAAGAAGTCAGATCATATGATTTGGCAAAAAAAAACATCTCTAGACAATATAGCAAATGATTTATCGTCTTAGCATGAGCTCAAAGGGGTTAAGTGAAAGCGAAGCATTGCCTACAATCAGTTTCACAGAAAAATACTAGACGCACAAGACAGGTAAAAAGATGTATGAGTTACTCTCTCAATCGTTCTGCAAGCAGCTGTATAATAGCACTTTTAGAATTTTCTTTGCAACTATTTCTTGCTGTTTGAGGATCATGCATTTGTGTTCATGAAATGCAAAAGGAGTTTAAATGTTTCTTGCGCTCAGCGGAGGTACGTAAAATTGCACAGAAACCTAGTGTGTGTGCATGTTTGCGTGTGAGAGACGGGTCTTGTGAACACAATTATACATATAAACATATAAACATGCATTTTACAAAACACTAGCTTTGCTTTGTGATCTCTTGTTGGCTGTTGTTTGCTTGTCTTTAAGAGGTGCACAGTCTGTACAGATTTTTCCTTTTTTTTAAGAAGTGACATGATGGTACACAGAACATTCACACTGAAGAATTAAAAAATAAAAATCGATCACAGAATCATAACATCTTACACGTCTCGCCACTCATAATTGTTACTATATTCTGTGAGTAACACTGGAAGCTGAAGTCACAGAAACTCTTTTGGATTTTTTTTATTATAATTTTTTTTTTTTGGAATGGACTGCTGCACACTAAAAACAGAACAGGGTAAATATGCAAACTAGAATAACAGTGCATGCGTTATTAAGATCCAAAAGGTTCCTGTGGGTTTTCAGCAGTGTGAAGCAGGTTTTAGGAGAATCATTCTTGGACTGTGAGATTACCCATGCCGAGCTCATCCCCACCCCCACCTAATAGTGCAGAGTCGCTGTGCAGCCTCCTGAGTGACTGGTATACCCTTATGAACACACACACTCTACACATCCTGTACTGGAATGGAATGCAGTGTGTCAAGACGCACAAGGCTCAGGACTGATTGAAGGGTGGGCTTCAAGCAGGCTTGAACACCCCCCTCCCACCCCCAAACGTATCTGTAAGAGGAGGGGGGAGGGGAAGTCACTCTACACAAAGCAAAGCCAAAATGATCTGTTTTTGTTTTCTTTTGGGAAACGGAAGCGTGAACAGACTTGAACGGCTGTACGGTGGAAAACGGAGAAAGAGCTCCGGAGGAGCTGGGACTGGCCAGGAGAGCGATGAGCCGATGGGGGGGCGCTGTTCCTCTGAAGAAGCGCTGCCTGTGGTGGAGCGTGGTGGAGCGTGGTGGAGCGTGGGGGCCCGTGTTAGTTCAGTGAGACACAGGTAGGTCAGGGCGCCGGGTCTGGACTATTTTTGGTTTGGGGCAATTTTTCGGCTCCTCCTCATCCTCGGCGTCACTGTCACAGACGTGGACCACTACGCTGGGTGTGGACTCAGTTCCTGCATGGAGCTCATACTTCTCTCCTGGGTGAGGAGGGGAAGGAGAAAAGGAGGGTCTTATAATTAGCTTTGAAAATGGAAACCTGCTAGAAACAGCTGATGACCACCAAAGTGCCTAAAGTATAACCCATCCATCCATCCATCCATCCAACTGCCAACCCCTCATTTTGGTCATGGGAGTGGGGGCCTGGAGCCTATCCCAGGCAGGACAGGGCACAATGCTAGGGTGCACCCTGGACAGGATGGCAGTCGATCATAGGGCACATAAATGACAACACACAATGGATGCCTGTTTGCCAAACTGCATGTGTTTGGACTGTGGAAGGAAAGTTGAGCATCCAGAAAACACAATATACCCGCAGAGCCAAGGCTGGATTCAAACGCCGAACTCCATAGGTACGAGGCCATGTTGGCCACCAATTACGCACCTGAACAAAATGGTGCTGCATTCTGAGGGAGTACATCCAGCACGAGAGACCGTTATAAATGCCTGTAAGCTAAAGCCTTGTCGTTCACAGCTTACTGATCAGTAATTAGTCATTGCACTGATCAGTAAAAGTACAAATCGAGCACAAGGTGTTCAACCCTATGCGGTGCATGGAAAGTGCAGGATCACAGAATGAACTCTAGAGGGTGCTGTTTGCCTAGGGAAGAGGGAAGTGGCTAGGAAATTCGGACGAAGCGAGATGCGCAAACAACTCGCCAGATGAAGCAATGTTTGACCTTGGGAATGCACATTCAGGCAGGTAAAGTCGACAGAAAGCGACCCCCTTTGCATTGACAATGGAGACTGGGAGAGGAACCTCGCGGCTGGAAGGAACACATCCGAATTAGGGATCAGAGTTCGCACAGGCGTGGATTAGCGGCGGAGGCGGCCCGATACTGAGGGTTTGCACTGCGAAGAGCGCGGAGCCGTTTCCACGGAGACGCCCGGCGGCGTGGATACGGCCTCCTCTTGCTATCACGGGCAGAACCCAAGCTGTCAGATTTTGACACAAGCTCTGCGCCTTGGGGGTTAAAAGCGGCGTGCTGACGGCTGATCCCGTCTGGAGCCCCGCGCCAGTGAACGCCGCTCTCCAGGCAGGAGCTGACCCTCTGTGTGACAGCTTGACTCTCAGACGTTCTTGCGTCGGTGCAGCTGGACTGCTGGACGTTCTCCCTCGCTGCTTCTCCCATTCTTGGTTACGAGTTTTACATATTCCCTTGTTTTCTTTTCTATTTTTACACCCTCCCCCACTCTGTTCCTCTCTCCTTTCTCTGCATCCTTTGTTCACTCCGTCGCTCAAGGCCCCCCCCCCCCCCCCCCCCCATCACCCCCCCGAGGCCCCACCTCTAACAGAGCTCAATGACGTCAATGCTGCACACTGACGTCAGAGGTCATACCATCCATGTCAAAGAGGGAGCAGGCTCATCTCCGCAGCCCCCACCCCCACCAAATGATATAGCCCCCCCCCCCCCCACCACCACCAGCCTAAAGATAAACCTCTCCCACCTTCCACAGCGATGCGGAGGGTGCTTATGTGCAGGAATAAAAGATCATCTCAGGACGTACTCAGAAATTCTGGCAATCTGAGTTTGCATTGAAAGGGCAGCAAAATGTAGCCTTTACATAAAGTAAACATGTATTTCCACACCGGGGGGGGGGGGCTGCAGTCACTGTGTCCCTTGCCAGCCGATATAACGAACGATGGCTTCCAAAGCCGGCACAGACAGCAGCATCGCTGGAGTTCATTGTCATGCACAGTGCACAGCATTTCCCTGCTCTGGATCCCCTTCCGGAGAAACGGAGAACGGGGAAGCGGACAACATGCGTCTGTGCGTCATCCCCACACATCCCAGTGATACGGCTCCATCGCAAACCGTGCAGTCGCATCCACGCCATTCCGGCAAATTTATAATTTACGGCTGGTATAGATGTGTCCTGTTTTTCATTCTGGCTCTGCAGTGATACTACCCCGGCTATTTTTTTTACTGCATTGTTTCAAGCAGGGCCAAACACTTAAAAATACCAAACCCCCCCTCTCTCCGATTTGACTATTTCTTAAATATACAACATTCCTAAGCAGCAGTGCAAAAATAAACATTTGCAGAATGTCGGTACTCTGCAGCATTCCAATAAGTTTTACAGCGGGGCCGGATTCATGCCAGCCCACCGGTGCAGGACTGCAACGCTGCCCTGTGTTTGTTTCGATGTCCTTTGCAGGGCGCCCTGTCTGTCAGAAGATGCTGTGGCGAGCATTGCCGGGCCCAGAGAGGGAAAACCGCAGTCCCTTTCCTGCGACCTTTGAGAGCTCAGCTGTATCTCACGAACTCCTGCATCATTCCTCATTCATTAGAACTGGGCTGGGGGGAGAGAGATGCACACTGCGAAGGCTCGGAGAAAGCGGAGGATCGCCGTTGACCCGCACACATAGCACTGCGAACACTTCCCCCAATAAGGGCAACAACGTGGAGAAATCTCATTGAGGGCCTGCAAGAACCTGTGGCCAGCTTCGGAGATTTTCCCAAAACATCTCCACTGCCAAGATGAACTGAAGCACGGACATCAAACACACGTCTGGCCAGTGTATTTATGTTTCCTGAAATCCAGGTTTCGGAGTTATGTGCTCACTTAATCCTAAACGCTTAGTTAATCCTTTAACTGCATAAATGAAAGGGAACGCCCCCCCCCCCCCCCTTCTTGTTCTGGTCTAACGGATGTCTGAAAAGTTAATTTTGTTTATATATGTTTCGTTATGACTAGGGCAGTGAATGAATGATTTGAGAACAAAGAATGTAAGGCTTCTGGCCTGAAGGCTGTGTGGCATTCGTTTGGGGGCAACTTGCTAAAGTATACATATCCATACTCTTAAATGGCTAAGTGCGTCTTATGAATAATGCAACCATCTCTAAATCCATACGGGAATGTCTCTCAGGGCATCGGTTTCCTGAATCGCTGTGTAATTGCTTAACACGGATTGATTAACGCCGCCTGTCTGGCCAGAATGAATGGCCTGCATTAGTGTCTAACATGTTTAAGAACACCTACCTGGCTGAAAAACACCATCACTCTCAATATCCTGTCACCAGAGAAATGTTATCTACACCAATTTATATTTAAATTGTGTTGCCTGTAGGTCTTTATTAAGTGCCCTGTGTAAAATCTAATATGGGTGCCAAGGTCTACATCACTCTCTGGGACTAATTCAGTATTAATGGAAATGTTTCTGAGTGGGTCATTATTTTAACCTGTGTATGCCTGGCATTCATTTCCGCGCCGAGTACTTTGTACTTTATTACTGTTATAATGTCACAACGCGTCATGTTTTTATCTTATAAAGTGTTTCCCTTATAAAATATATCCTTCTCCTCCTCAGCTACATCTAAAGTTCCTTGAAGGACTGGGCTGGGTCCTTTGATTGGGAACTGATATCTTAACGCATCATAAAACCAAGCATGCAACCCACCGCGGTGATTTTGGGCAAACACAGCCCTTGAGGCGTTAATGATCCCTTCTGAGATGTTTTTCGGGGGTCCTGTTGGTACATTTGATGATGGTACAGTTTGCGTGAGATCACCTGACTGAGTGGCCTCATTGAGCTGCTTCATCACTGACACCAAATCAACCAATGACCAATGTCGGTAATTGAAGGAAGACATCAGTCTTTAAATATATTCCACTTACAGAATGTCTAAAACCATCAGAAAAGGCACTTGAGGAAATTCTGCCTATATGCACAGTCAGGGATGGCTTGCGGATCCAGAACCATACTACGTAAACGGGAGTTTGAAATCTTCCACAGCAGAAATTCTCACAGTTCCTCACAGGAAGTCAACCATGAGGGTGGAGAGGATTATAAAAGACCCTTAGCAGATCACTCCGAGACTACCGCCGGCAGCAAGCAGCATGGCGACAATTTGTTAGGTGGTAGATATGAATGCTTGGGCCAGCTTGAAGGAAAACATTGACAGATATTCCAAAACGTCTTCCGAGTAGAACATTTACTCTTGCTGGGGCTGGGAAAAGGGATCTTGGGCAGTGACTCGGCTTAGCTCAGACATGTTCAGCCCACAGCAGTAAGGACCACCATAAATCTCCCAGTTTGGGGCGAAGAATTCATCACCCCCTGAAATTCTCCACAGTGAGGCACATGGTCAGCACCCAGGGCGATCTGCTGCTAATAGCTAACAGCAGCACTAACCCTTTTTGTGTAACCGAGTGCTCTGATCGGGCGAAATGTCGGAATCAGTGCTCCTACGCTTTGGTGGAGTACAGTCTTACAATACAATCACAGCAACAAAGCGAGTTTGATCCCCGTATAGACCTAAACTGCATGATTAATTATTTTCAAACAATAAAGCTGATTCTCATATATATACACACACACACACACACACACACACACACATACGCAAAGCCGCGGCACTGAAAACCAATATGATTTTTAAGATGTTAAGATTATTTCAAGAAAATGAAAGATGAGGTTGTGGACAGAAAACCTGATTCACAATAAAGCAGTGGCACTCACTTCCATTAACTACCTAACCGATGCCTGACTGCCAAGTGCAAACACCCACTGACCATTAGTGGCAGCACCAAGCAAAGTCACGGTGGGTGAAGTAGCAGGATGGAAATGCCCCCTGGTGGTGAGTGTGAGAAACAGCACTGACTCAGTGCCTCTTAGCATTTTTAAACCATAATTAGAACCATAACAGTGCTGACCTGAGATGAATATCATCCCGTTTCCATGGCAGCCACATAAGGCAAGATAAATTAGCATCTCTCTCTTGAATTAGAAGCACAATAGTTAAACAATAAAGTATTAATAATATCAAACATGTGTGAGGCATCTAATGGATGAATCGTCCCGCTTATATCCCAAAGGCGGAGTATAGACACGTAGGCATATGCAAGATGAATATAGAGAAGGCAGTGAAGATGGAGGAGTCGAAATGAAACACGGACCCTCCGAGTGTCCTCTTTGGAGCCCTCCCACCAGACCAGTTTCTCATCCAGCAGGATGTTTACGTGGGAGCCGCACAAAATCCTCTCCGGCAAGGGTCTGTAATGTCCAACCTCCCAGGCATAATGTAAACATTCTCACCTCTAACCCACAGACCTGAGAAGGACCTAAAAATAGTCGACCACTAAAGAAATTCGCTATTCCTGCTCTGACGGTATGGCATGAGGGAGAGGGGCCCCATCTGGGTTTATTATTTAGCATTGACCCAGGCTGTGATGCGCTCAGGAGAGCGAGCCTTCGCTGTTAGCCCCTTCGGCTGCTTCGAGCCAGTGTTCAAGATGGCCGACATCTCCTGAACAGCTGCTTCGGCCAGAAAACCTCACACTCGCCAGGAAACCCAGATGGAGCGGGATCCGGGGACCTCATCCCGGCAAATTTACACCTCGCTTCCAGAAACAGGGGAGCACGGTGCCCTCTGCTTCCTCTGAAAGCGACGATGGCCTGCGGTCTGACAGCTAATAGGCAGCGGGCACGTAGGCAGCTGTGAGCACTTAATCTGTCCCCCATTCTGGTGCATTACTGATGGTTAGGCTTTACCAGTTAATATGCAGGTTAAACACTTTGCACCCACTCTGCACTGCACATATAACCATACCGGACCATGTGTGCAGAGTTTGCGTAGATTCTCAGTAATCTGCTTTCTTCCGTCTGGAAAAAGCCATGTAGCACCTAAAATACCCTTAGCGTGTGCTTCTACATGTGAATGCATGTTTGCCTGAGTGCCCCATGACAGGTCCTGCCCAGATCTCCCCCTATCTCCTGCCCTGTATGTCCCAGGGTAGCATCCAAGCAATTAGAGGAAATTTATGGATGGATATAGCATTTGACCATTATTGCATTAAGCTCTGCCCCTAATTACATTCCTCCAACTAATTACCATTGCATAATGATATTTATAGCCATTGCTATATTTTCCACAGTGGCCGCGATATATCGCTCTGCAAAGAAGAATGAATAAAATGTAACATTTCTTTTTTTCTTGTTACGCACCGGGCCCCAGCTTAGCCACCGCGTACAGCAGGTCGTAGTTAATGACGGGCGTGGCGTCGTCGATTTGCTGCCACCCGACTGGCGGTGAGCCCGGCGGGGAGATGAGGAACTGCTTGGATGGGTTGGGGGGGGCCAAGAGCAGGTTGTCCCCATCAGAAACGGGGTTCTGTACCTGGAAAAGAGGTATGGGGGGAGGGAATATGGTTAGGAAGGTGGGGGGATAGCAAGCAGCGGTGAAGCGGTGATTCATGAGACACAAACTTCAATTAGATCACAGCTAATATGAATTAGCCGGACACGTGTTTCCGCTGGGAAATGTTGTGTCTCTCATGTTCACACCTCTTCACACCTGCTCAGCTGTCAGATGCTGATGTATGCCAGAAACCTTCTGGTCAAAGGCGCAATTTATGAACCACAGTATAAGTTTCGGTTCTTTATCAACTGCCTGTAACTAACGTACATAAAATGGGAGGAGCAAGATAATCAGGCAGCCATTCAGCAAAGAGCACCTGCAGCCATCTGGGCTCTGATAGGCCGGCTTGAGTCTGGGGGTGTGGTCTCACCTGGGCGAAGTAAAGCTTCAGCTTCTTGCCTCTGAAAGGGGTCTCGTGGAGCTCTATCCTGGCAGTGGCGGCCGCCTTAGGGTTGCTGAAGCTGATCCGCACGCGACGGAAGCTCTTGAAGAGCTGGAACGTCACACGGTCGTCGTACGCAAGGAAGAGCGACTCAAACATCTCCTAGAAGAAGCACAACCAACACAATGTTAATTCTGCCATGTCAGCAAAAGCCGTTAAGGAAAGAGGAAGGGGATTAGTTGGAAGTGTGGGAGTGCATTTTTCACTCCAACACTACACGAGCGGCTCTTTCAGAATCTATGTGTATGATTTTATTTTGCATTCATTTATTAGTACTTTATTACCTGGGAAAAATAATATTTTAGATGCTGAGATTCCAAAAATACCATTAACCCATATTAATGCCATCAATCTGGTTATTTTTAAAAAAAGCAGGAAAATAAACTATAATTTAACATTGCGTTTCATTTAAATTCATATTTTAAATGACATTAATTCCTCATTAATATGTGTAATCATAAACCATGAATATTAGAATAAGGCAACTGTGGATTTTAAATTTCTTCATATTAACATGCTTCATGTGAGGTTGAATAACAGTCAGGACAAAGTTACAGTGTGACCTGCAATATTTTCTCATTCACTCTGTCACCGTTTGCATGGCAAGTTTTCCATGACGTATTTTTGTTGAAACGTTTCCAGATGCACTTGGCCGTGCACATGACAGGTGAGGCGGACTCGTGCCATGAGTCACGCTCGTGCCTCATGGCCCGGACCCCCCGCCTCGCCATCGCTGCTCATCGTTCCTGCCGCCTTGAGATGCCACACTGAGTGCATTTGACGCTCCACCCTAATGCTCTTCAAAAATGTCACTTAACGGAAAGAATCCTTGAAACCAATCACTGGAAACACACACACTGACACACACACTAGAGTGCTGGAGACTAAATGGAGACTAGGCCAAAACCGAATTATTGTGGAAGCATCAAACATTAACCACCATCTTGCGGTCTAGAACATTCTGCAATGATCAATGTTCTGCCAGGTTAAATATGGTGACTGTTTTACCACTTCAGTGAAATTTAGCCAAAAGCACCCCCACTCCATCCCGCAATGCCTCCTCTGGCCTTCTGAGGTATCTGTATTAGCTGGGACAAAACGCAGCTTTACACTGGAAATAAATCGTGTCCCTTTACAGATACGACCCCGCAGACAGGCCACAGAGGGGCAGCTTTCTAGAAATATCCGTCAAACTTATCGATGTGGAGCAGGAGAGACCCATTGGTAATGTCCTGACGGTGGGAACCGGAACCCGAGACCACCAAACATCAAACGTGGAGGGGGGTAAGGCAACCTTGCAAGGGTAGAGGAGAAACAGTAACCAAAACATGGGACTAGGAGATGATCAGGAAGCATCTCAGATGTGCGGCTTACAATTCTTTGTGAATGTATTTCTCCAGCTGCATATTTACCGAATACTTTGGTTACATGTTTACCTCGGCACATTCGCTCGATGCCGGTGCTTTTACCTGAAACAGATGTCTGGAGGCCAGGGACCAAAAACCCACTAACAAAACGTTTGCCAGTATCCAATGGGACCAGGCAGTGCCTTTATCCCCATGAAATGTTTGTTTATTTTTTTTAAGGAGGTCCGGATAACAGACGTGCCTGAAGGCATACAGACCTACAGCATCTCCCAGCCTGGTTCTTTTCTGCAACACATCATGTGCTGGTTTGCAGTCTGGCATGGTTCTGAAAGAATGAGGCCTGATTAAACCACTGATTCAATGCATCAAGACTAATTAAAACCAAGGCTGCAATTATTGTTAGCGAGAAGTGTGGAAAAAAAAAAGTGTGTAGATGTTTTTAAATATCCTTAAAAACTGTAAACAGCACTGGTGGAAGCTAGATGACAAGGGCTCGGGTTATGTCACACGGGTCAGTGTGTTAAGCTCTCCTTCCGCTCGTCACTCTACAGTGACACCTACTGTCCGCTCACCGCCAGCAGACCTGCAGGTGGAGCTGAGTGAATGGTGTGTCATGTCTCTTGATGTAGTCACTGAACCGCACGGTAAAAAGTAGTAGATGGACATCAGAAGGCACGATGAATGAGAGTCTTTACTCCCAGATTTACCGGAGTGTGTTAAAGGGATGTGACTGACTGGTGGTGAAGAAAAAAAAATCATTTGAATGCTCATGATTAATCATATGTCAGTTAATCCGTTCTATATACCTAGCAAACAATTCATGACTGGAGTAATTAATGTGGGAGAAAAAGGTAAATATCTTTATTACCAAATATAGGGTATATATCATTATGTGAGAGACTATAATAATTCTGTCCAGCCACATTAACAACAGTCTCAGTTGGTCCAAACCCCAGCAGGTACAAGGTGCCGTGAGGAGCAGAGGTCAAACAACACCTGAGTTTCAACTGCTCAACCCAGCCACAGTCCACATCTCTGAGGCCTACAACCCCAGCTCGCTGGACATCGCTGCAGACTTGAGATCACTCAAGATGAGGATTTTCCACGGCTGGTTAAGCGGTAGGACACGTACCTTCGGCGATAACAATCCCGGCAAGAGCGCGTCGAGAGGCAGGATGGTGACCAGTGCTCACAGCCCCAGAAGAACTGCTTTGAATTACGTCAGGATGCCAAGAGGAAACAGGCGCCATGAGAGTCTGTAATTCTGAAGATTCCAAACACATCGCTTACACCCCTCCACTGCATTGTGGGAGATACGCTGCCAGGTTGTCAACATAAAGGCAAGATGAAGAAAGCTTTGATTCTTTTTTATTCTTATACCATTTCTTAAGTGTTTTCTTTTGGGTTTGTGGTTTTTTAATTGCCTGCCTCTCTCATGTCAGTAACAGGTAGGACGTGTTTCTGCATCTTAAGCAGGGCTTGATGCTGTCCTTCTAAGAAGCAGTAAATGTTAGTACAGAGGACCCTGATAAATAAGAATCCAGGCCTATGCTTGACTATGGGTCCTGTCCATATGGTAAATTATACGTTCCTTCACAGAATCCCCCCCCCCCCCCCCCCGCCCTCCTTGCACCGCCAAAGGTGAGAATTCGCACACCCATGCAGAGATATGGGTCTCTTCCAAAAAAAGTTGACGTCAGTCGCAATAGCCGAAGGCTGGTGACCTGTAACATTACGGCTCCATGGTGAGACAGGAACGAGCAATTGCATCCATGTGTGGCCTGTGATCTGCAACCGGATTGGCTCATGACTGATGCCCACTGAGGAGGAATGGGCTCAGTGGACACTTGCAGCCCACTCGCTCCGCCCATGGTTGTGGCCCTGGCATGAATGGGCTGCTGCCCAAGCTGAACTGAAACCTTCAGACCTCACAGGGTCTCTCAAGTCATGTGTATACAAGAATCCCTATAGTGTGTACAGGAGAATGGAGGTGTATGTATTATGCAAACCCTTCTCTGTGAAAATAAAGTCTGCTTGATAATACTGAGAAGCATTCATGCCACTATCACAACAGCCGGAACAGGAGTGTCCTCCGAAAGCAGTTACAGATACTGTGACTTTGTTGGTTTACCACAGGCCAACATGGTGCCCTGTTTGTTCGGCCTAAAACCTGACGGTTTATGACTTTGTGGGATTCGCCTGAGGGTGGGAAAGTTGGGCATGGAAGCTTGATAGGAGCTCAATGACATCGGTCAGAATTCCTCATCAAGAAAGGTGAAGGGCTCATGAGGGTGGGCTGCCAGTCCACCGCAAAGCACACACTGACACAAAAGCACACACTACGGCCAATTCCGAGACCACAACAGCAAAGTACAAATATATTAACAAATATATTAAGATTTTGACTAGATATAAACCTGTTGCCTCAAAGAAAGACCCCAGTGGACCCTTCAGGACCAATCCAACCTTAACACTCACTTGGTTGGAGAGCTTGAGAATGAAGAACTTGAAACCTTCATCTAACCCTGCACAAGCACAACCAGAAAGCAGTGTTTACTGAAGCACAACCTCTGCTCGACGTGTCCCTGATCTCGACGGAGACGTAACGCAGTAACGTCTCATCTCTAACTTCCTGGACTTAACTAGTTTCGTAGATGTTTCTCAATAAAATCTTTAAGAGCTGACACATGAAACGGGTCTCTTCCTCCTGCAGGATATCAGGATACCGAAAAGAGTGAAACTCAAGGAGCCGGTCGGTGGCTGGTCTCCCTCGAGTCGCGTCTCAACCCCGCTTGACCGGCAGTATAGGATGATCTGAAAACACGGCATGGTAACATTCGTCTACATTTTTAATGTCCTGCCATAAGACAGTTGTGAGTTGAATTCTCCGTTGTCACTGAGCAGGGATCCCAAGCAGATAGTCCTATACACTTGGAAATAATTGCTCACTGTACTTGACAGCAGCTGAAGCTTGGCGTGAGAAGGTCAGACAAAGCACTTTCTTCTATGGAGCGTACACCATCCACCCAGCCTTGTTTACACATCCTTACTGAATATCCTGTGATTGTTAGGGTTCGTGATCCGATAACTGACTCTCAAGTGGTGAACATTCTGTAACATCAAACTCAACAGCCGTCAGCCTGGGCCACGGACTGGACATTTAACTCAGTATGGCCCTAACTTGTGGCCGGTTTAGAAAACCATCACTGGTCCCGTTGGCCATCCCTACACATAGGTCTGCTTCTGCAACACTGGGGCAACTTAAAACCAAATGTCGAGAGACAAAAACAAGCTTTTTGAACCGCTCTTCTGAAAGAGATTACATCTGATGGAAATACACACTCGTCCAACGGTAGTAAAGACGCCGAAAGACTTCGTAATACTGCACGAAAAGAACGTCGAGGGAATCCCGATCTCTGCTCATCCATGTATTACAGTTAACCACATTGGTACTTCACTGAAGCATACAGCATTCAAAACAATGTTATGATAGACTATTTTCTATAGAAAGCGGGAAGGAGAAAAGTCAAGCACTTATGCTGATTTCTAAACACTTACAGTAACATCTCTTAGAAACAGGAGAAAAGGACGTCATGTCCTCTAACCGCAAACATCATTATAAGAATGGACCAGCTGTGTATATAGATACATATAAAATTTGCTTGAAAACAAAAGGTTCCTGATGAGTTCCTCTCTAGCTGGACAAATGGGAAACGTTAAGGTGAAGAAGGTCTACTTCTCTTGGGCCGAGTCGGCGGCCTGTTCTGGGGAATTAAGTGCGGAAAGCGAACACTCCATATGTAAACGTTTGTGCTCATTTGTAGAACATAAACGGGCTGCGTTTGTTCTCTGTCCCAGACTCTTCGTACACGGGGCTGCATTAAGTAACTCCATCTGTTTCAGAGTCAAACATTCGTGTTTACTACTCCATTCCTGGCATTTAAAAAATGCCCTTTTTTGGGAGAGGGTGGGAGAGCATAAGCCGAAACTCACCTTAAAATAGCAAAGATAATGTCAGGGTTTAACAGTCCTCTCTTCTTAATCAAATCCAGATCCTTTTTGGAAGTGGAGATATATTAGACAAAGTCTCAGAGGAACGGGAAACTCAAGAACGTGTTTCTTTTTTTTTTTTTCATCTCCTTCTGCAAAAGAGACACTAATTCATCTTAAATATGTCCAGACTGAAGATTTAACCATTAGGTGGCTCTTCTGCAAGCTGACCTTTAACCAGCTAAATATAGGTTTTCTCCCATAGTCTCCCCTGTGACCGCATCAATGAGCTTTTGAGGATCTTTGTTGACAGGACGTTTGCTTGGGGGGGGTGGAGGAGGGGGCTGCAAGAGGGTGGATTATTAATTACGCCCCGCATCATGTTCCTCATGTTAAGGTTTTCCAAATTCTGCACTGTACAGAGCTCGGCAGACATTATGAGCTGACTGCAGCACAGATGAAAAGGCACCAAAACTGAGGAAGCAGGAAAGATCGGAAGTTCATTTCACAACTTCTGCATTTTTGTTGCGTGGGTCGTTGGCATCCTGATAACCAAGAAACTTTTGCAAAGGTGGTTTTGGGACAATCTAAAACAAGAATAGCTACCTTCTCCCTCCGGATGACTTAAAAATAAGGGTATTTTATCCTTAAACTAGTCACAAAAATGAATCCTGAGATAAATACTCGCTACCATTCAGTATTACTATGGCGAAAACTTAAATTACTGCAGTTGCAAGAATTAAGGACCAGCACTGCACTTTCAAAGGCCTAGAAAGTGGTAAAAAAAAAAAGTATAGGTAGAGTAGATATCTTACAGCTGTCGCTAGGAAAGAGAGAAAGGACAGAGAAGGCGGAGCCAAAAGCAAAAGAAAGAAGAGGTGAACTGAAAAGGAGCACAGCAGGATGGGGGCATGGGGGGGGGAAGCAGATAAGGACGAGGAGCAAGTGAACCAAAGCGGAAGGAGACGGAGAAGTCAAAAAGCGAGATGGAAAGAAGGAGGAAGTGAGTGAGAAAGGGGGGAGAGGAGAAAGGATAAGTGGATTCATTCTGTTGTAAGATGCTGACAAGTGCTTATCCAAAGCAGACCAGTAATCCAGCTGCTGTTTGCAGTTCTGTGCCTGACGAACAGCAGCGCATCAGTGTGATACCAGGGCTAATGACCACCAACGCCTGAGGAAAGCATCACAAGTCTCCTTTATCACATCTTGCTGTTTACCAGGAACATGATTGTTCAGCTCCTGCCGGCTTTCTTAAAAAAATACCCATTTAATTGATGTCATGGTCCTCAAGTTACCACCGGGTTCTGGACGCCAAGGCTTTCAGGGTACGGATGGCGTGTACACACCGAGCTGGCTGGAAGGGCGACTCTACCACGTGCATGCCAGCTTCGCCCGCTGAGCTGTATGTTGTGAGTCTGTCTCCATTTCAGTCTATTCCCCAGCCTTGATTATCCCAATTAGCTGTTAATTGTCTCCAACAGACAAAATGCTGTGCCCTCCGTTCCCCAAAGAGTCTTCTTTCTTTTTTTACTGTACTAATGTCTTCATTCACAACAACCATCTCCCCCAGGAGCAGAAGCTTGTCTTCTCGTGGTTTAGATGTCAGGAACTTACAATATCTCAACCCACCTACGAAATTGGATATTTTAAATGTGGAAATTCAGGTGAAGCATTCTGCTCCGGGTACAACTCGACACCAGACACCTTCAGGTTTGAAGTCTGCGTCCTTAAAACATAAAGTTCTGCACCATCCTACTATATATCTCAAATTACCGACCACTGGCAGGACTAGGCAGTCACCCTATTTATAGATGCCATTTTCCGTTTTCTGTGTATGTTACGATACACAAAGAAGCCTAGTTCTGTGACCTTAAGAGCACCACGTTTGATGGGATGGGAATGTGATGGCAGTGGGTCTTCAGTAGACGTGTAAACCGTAACCCAAGCCAAAACCCACCTTGTACGCCCCCTCCGAGTCTCATTAACCTGGAAGTTCTGATTAGATGCACTCCTTACTCTACACCTTAAGCCAAGCGTGTACATTTTCTCAAAGCCCCCCCCCCCCCGGGGGGTTAAAGTCTACATAAAGTAACTTAATAGCTTAGATGACTAGCAATTGCTATGGAGGCAAAGCTTTCATGCATCACTTAATGGAAATATATGATGCAGTATAATCTGCCCTTCAAAGGAGTCCTGGGAAACAGGCTGTTTAATATTAAAACCCTGCAGTCTTCAAAATTCCAGAAAAATCTGGTTTCTGTAAGACGTGATGCTGCCGAGCCAGACACGGGGGGGTTTTATGAATAAAGGAGAGGAGAGGTTAGGAGACCAGAAACACACACACACACTAAAAACTCTTACAATGAACTAGCAAGGACGACTCCACACTCTAGCAAAAGTACTTCCATAGATTCCAAAAAAGCTCACAAACAGCCTCCACGGTACCAAAGGTTGTGTCGCTAACAACGTTACTCTAACGTTGCTCTGGTTGCAGGTTATTAAGGAGACAACAAGCGGTAGAAATAACGCTACTTGCAGTTCGGGTATTCCTCCTACTGCACCTGTCTTATACTAATAAAGCATAAGAACACTGATGTATCAGTGTAGTTTCCCCGCAAACACACCTGATGAGGAACCCAGGGAAGGAGGAGCAAACACACATCACCCAGCATGCAGGACATCCTTATATTAAAAACGGGGAAAAAAAGCCACAATAACTACCTTGACGTCCCGGTTTGTAAACACCTCCACGTCCACCGCGCAGGCCAGCAGAGTGGATGCATCGCCGGCCATGATTCGAGAGGGCATTCCAGCCTGGCCGGAGCAGCCTGACGCGCTTACTGGTGTCTGCCGAGGGGAGGGGGGCGCTCCGGCTTTGGAGGAGACGGGGAGGGAGGCGGCGGCGGCGATCTGCAGAGGCACTGGGGCTGTTGCCGGGCGGCTGGCCGCGCGCTCAGGACACACACGCACGAGCAGAGGCGCTGTCTTTCTGCCGTCACACTGCGCCGCTCTCAGAGAGAGCCGCGTGTAGCAACAGCGATTGCCCCCCCACCCCCCCCACACAATGACATCATCAGCATACACCCCACCCCCTAGAGACAGAGCGGCAGAGCAAATTGAAAATGATTATGTGTCAAAGCTGATTTCAGACCAAACAAAGGACAAGCGTGGCGGCCTTTTGTCAGGAGTGAGTCACACATACGGCTTCCTGCAGGAATCCGCGAGCCGCTCCACAGAGCGTGGGCCCTACACAGGCTTCTCGGCTACCACCTCCAGCGGCGGCATCTCTCTGTTCTGCTTCGGGACTATTTTCTGCTCCTCAGAACAAGGACACGAAAGGCTCACTGTTCATGATCTGACTGCCAGCTGTCAACAATGTAGCGAGTTTCCATTGAGAACGATCAGCGGGATGTCACGCGGGTCCGTCCTCAGTTTGGGGGTCCAGGACCTTCGACCCGTTGCCGTCAGTGTTTCTGGAAGGGGGTCATGGTCAAGGGAAGGACGGCTGCAAGATGCGCATGAAATCGGGGAAGGACTTCACGCCCTCACCTTCATTACAGCTCGAGATAAATTAGGTGTCAGAGACGTCAACGGGGCTTGCCGGCCTCCAGCCTGCGTCAGCGTGGCAATCTCACGTCGATTATAAATGGCTCCACTAAGCCATGACTTTGACTAAGGTCATCTCGCCATAGTGGCCCATAAGAAGAGATACAGCCACCATCTTCTTCAAGTACGAAGTTGACAAGACACACCAGACAAGCGCCCCCTGGAGGACACATAAGAACACGGCAGGGAAAGTACCCCTGCATCAGATGCCAGGATAGTCGTGGGATTTTAATCCATTAGACCATATGATTGATAACATCTTGAGATGTCATTAACTAGAATAATTACCGCCAACTCGGAATGTTTCGCAGTGGTGCTGAATGTTACCCTCAGCATGAACCTGCCACGGGTTACAGGATGGATTAGCAAAAACATTAGGCATGTTCTCGTTTTGAAAACAGAATGACGTTACAAATAAAAAAATAAATAGAATAATAAAAATAAGTTGGAAGAGAATGTAAATTAACTATTGGAACAAAGATCAGGAAAAAATAAGCACTTATTAATAGCTACAGTACAGGGAATGTGGTGAGTCTGGAACCCTTTCCAAGGAACTGAGGGCCCAAGGCCGTCAATACACCGGATGAGGTATTAAGGGCAGCGGTGAGATACAAACTCAATACATACATTTAGCCAGAGGTGGAGGTTTCAGGTCCAGAGAGTTCAAATCCAGACCAAGATTTTGTTTCAACCAACCAGTTGAGTCCTCCGTGACTGTGACTCCTTATATGTGACTGTGACTCCTTATATTCAACTAGTTGGTTGAAACAAAATCTTGGTCTGGATTTGAACTCTCTGAACTTGAAATCTCCAGCTCTGCATTCAGCAGACAAATTTGCCTAAATCTGGAGAAGAAGGGAGAAGATACAAACTCCACTCATTGTGGGAATAAAACCCTGAATTTTTTCCATTTACCTGAAGATTCCAGAAACCTTAGATTACATGAAACAGGCAGAAGTAAGAACAGCTTAAGAATTTCTTCACTCGCAGACCCTGGCCAGCCACGTCCTCCATTACATCAGTAATGTTACACTTGATCTATTCGCTGGATATATTGATATACTTGATGTAATACCTGGCTATTCACGTGTGGGTCACACATCAGAGTCCACCGCACACGTTGTTTCTGAGCCAGTACGGCACAAAGGAATGAACTGGTTTCAAGGTCAATTGCAGTAATTGCCCAGTGTGAGCCTTCAGAGGGACCCACGATCTCATATCGGATGATATTGTGTCCGTGTGACTTGTGGCGTCATGGAGAGAGGCTATGACCTCACGGCAAAATCGCTTTCATTCGTGGTGAAAGCAGCCTCCTCGGTCCATTCACCCACAATGCATCACAACCCCCCATCACACAAAAAATACAAATAAATGATTGGAGAGCGGGGGCGGGGCTGCAGCACGTTCACGTCTCAAGTGAGCCCGGCAACAAAGCGCCCTGCACTGACGTCAAACAGACAATGGGAGGCAGAGCCGAGCGGAAAGCGTGCGCGCTCTCATTAGCCCGGGAGACGGAGGTGCACCGTCCCTACAAGCCGCCACTCACCATGCACTTCGGTTCCCCGGATACCGCTCAAACACGGCTTATTTTTAGACCACTGGCCGGTGGCTCGTTAGTGGAGTGGGACTGGGCCGTGCGCCGAAAATGATAGAAGAGGTGGGGGGGGGCGGGAGAAGAGGGGGGGGACGTGTTGTGTAACAGAAACACAGAAACGAAAGCTCAGCTGAGTGTCACGTCACGCGCGAAGCGCCGAATAGCGCAGTGACGCTACCGGCCAGTGTGTGCAGACACCTCAGAGTCCAGGTCGCTCCTTGCTGATCCTCATCTACCCCTGAGGGATTTAGGAATTTTGGGGGGGGGGGGGGGGGGGGGGGCTCTTCCATCGAGCTTAGCGTCAGAGAAAAGCCTCCCCTCCCAGGAGAACCAATAAACGAACAGCATCAGCTAGCATACATTCAGCACATAAATAAAGAGAGAGAGGTGCATAAATAAACAAGCAAATGAATAAATAGGGTGATATACCTTGTTTTCACCCAAGAAGCATGTTGGGGGGAGAAAAGGGAGAATTCCGCGCCACCTTCGGCGTTCGGTTCATTTAATATCAAAAGATCTACAAAATTGCTGTGTGTAACGGACTGTTGATTAAATGGACGTAAGCGGAAAAAGAAGGTCGCGCCTACATGCATGCCTTATGACCTAGATGTGCAGGATCAGAGCCAGGCACAGTGCGCTGGACGCTTCACATTGGGGTCTGTGGTGATATATTCCTGCATAATTCATGCAGAATAATTCAAGAACAGAGAAAAGGGAAGACAACGTAATGAAAGAAAGAAAGGCGGATGACAATGGAGGAGAGGAACCAAAAAACTCCCAGTTAGGGGAAAAAAATTTTCTGGGGGTCCAAGGTTAACTGGCTGGCCAGCTCCGCCCCCGGGCATGCTAATCGACAGAGCTGGCGCCCATCCGACCTCTCCTCCGTGTTCCGTTTTGAGCCGCAGGTGGCCGGCCATCCTGTTCCCGCTTAGCAATAGTGGGTCTTCCCTGTTCCCTAGACCGCCCCATAGGTCAGTGGGCTGAGTGTGTGACTCAGATGCTGTTAATCCTCTGAACATGGGTTTGCGGCTGGCCAGGGGCCACCTGTTTATTCGTATTTATTGTTTTTGTTTCACTAGTGTTCGTTACTCTGTTTCGGAGCTATAGGTTTGCACTGTTTTTGTCCTGTTCTCTATTGCCTGTTTTCCCTGCGCCATTGTTACTGGTCAGTTGTCTTATGTTGTCACATCTGCCTCTCCGTTAGCTCGGTTGTCTGTTGTATCTCAGTGCTCGCCCTCCTTCCGATCCTTGCAAATTCATTGTGAATGTTACAGTGTGTTTGTCATCCTGCTCTGTTGCCCGGTCCTGTTCCCTGTGTTCTGCTTGGTTCTGTACTAGTGTTTATTCTACGGCTTTTAGTTTAATTCCTTATTTGTTCTCCCTGTTGGTTTTCTGACCCCTTGTGGTCCTTTTGTTTTGTAGTTTCCCCAATAAATCCCTTTGTCTTGGAGCTTTTAAGTGGATTGCTACCTTTCCCCCCCGCCTGTGCCATACCACGCCCCAACAGCTAACACTGTAAAAAGAGAGAGCCTCCTGGCATGAGATGGACGGACAGACGGACAAACAAAAATAAACAGCAACGACGGATGAATGACTGGACAGATAACCTAGCAAGCAGGCTTTCGGATGGACAAACAGACAAACAGGCAGGCCATTCAGAAAGACAGACATGGCGGCATGTAAGGTCGCCCCTACAAGGTCCTCAAATCAGGGGCCCATTGTTGGCCCCTGTGTGTGTACATATGAGTTATTCAAATTCGTCGCCGTATAAACTAACAATTCAGATAAAGACAATGTACAATAGCTGGCTTATTTTTACCACCAGTACATGTCGGAGCCACCAAAACTGTGTAAAAGGGCCTGTTTTTTACCTAAATTAATTAGAATATAGTTCATCCGCTAGTGAAACATCTCCAGCTAAAGTAAACAGCGTGACCTACGATCAGTTGAGGAGCCCAGCGCCTGGCTGGCTTATCATCCCTCTTTTCGACGCAAAAAGATAATTAGCGTCATGAGACGCTGACCGGCAGTGACTAAACATTGGGCTCTACGAACAGATTTGAGTCATAAGCGCAAAGGGTGCTTTTTTTCACGACTGAGACGAAAAATAGACGCCTCGCTCAGTTTATAAATAGGCTTTTATGCGAGAATATAAGCAGATGAGGAAGCTGGGCTATATTTGGCTTAAACCATTTCCTTAAATAATTGCAGTTCAGGCAGGCAAGTCGATTGAGTGCAGGGATTACTTTTCCATGAGGGATTAATGGAGTCTGCATTAGCTGCTGAAGTTATGAGTCAATATCTGACAGCTGTCTAGTCTTCCTTGTTAGAGCCCACAGACGTAATAAAGACCCAATCTAAAGGAGACCGGAGACTTTCGGAGCCATTCTGCTAAGCGGGATTCTGTATTTGGGCATCATAAACTGGGCCTGTGACACAACTGTGGTGGAAAAGCATCGAGGTCTAAAAGGCTTTCATGAGGATGGCGGGGTCATCTGCCCTGCCGGTAGCCTCTTCTTTTTGAGTGACAATTTCCATGTTTAAAACACAACCTCCAGGTCTGGACGTCCAAATCCCGCCTTTGCGGACCTTGGAAATGCTCCTCTGCATTGTGTACGTCTCCACGTCGACGTCTAAGTGCTGAGGGTAGCCTCCCTGAGCACGACCCAAAATAAGTGAGCACATGACCAAAAGACTTCGGTGCTGCACACACCCGCCATCAAACCCTCAAAGGTGGCATGTAGGGTCAATGCCAGCCCCTTTTCAAAGCCTTTAATATCCAAAGTAAGGTCAGTAAGGCACATGGTTCAGGGCTTTGCTGTTCACCCATGTAAGCAACAGGATATCTTTTAATTGGGCCTAGCCAATCAAATCACTGCTGGAAAAATCGACATCAGTACACACCTGGGCGAGAATGTAATTAAAAATTGGTATAAATTCATACGAACCGCAAACTTAATTCTGGTTGACTAAGTTTCATTAATGGCGCTCCGTGGCATTTAAAGTTAAATAAACAGAAAATGCTGCATTTTTAATGCTAAGAGTATATGGAAAACATTACTTCGCCGGGCTTCTCAGATGTATCATATACGTTACAGTGAAGCCATGAAATCACAGGCGAGAGGCTCTAGTGTTTAAACCTCAGACTGGCATGTAACATGATCACCAAGACCGGTCCAGCACTGCCATCAGCGGACTGTGTCGCTCGATGGGGATGGGTGACCGAAAAGTACCCATCAAAAGCCCATCCATGGAAAGAGGGCAGCCCTTAGCAGAAACATTGACATTTTCTATTTATTTAGCAAATCCTTTTATCCAAAGTGATGGACAGTTGGGTCAGCCAGTCCCTGAGGTAGTTGTTGGGGGTTAAGGGCTTCGCTCAGGGGTCTAATGAAGGCATCGCTCTGCCAACCCTGGGACTTGAACCAGTGACCTTCTGATCACAGGCCCAGTGCCCTAGCCTGCCAAGCCACACACTTTACCCCCCCCCCCCCAAAAAAAAGTAAAGCCACAAGCTCAGCTCCTGAACACTTTACATCCTGCCCTTGCCTTCCCTCTAAGGTCCACGTGACGACTGTCAGCAAACACAGTCAGGTGAGCAGCGTGGCTATAGTAGGAGAATGAGAGAGGAACAGTGGAGAATTTGAGACATGGAGGCACTTTGCTATCAAGGTTACCTGGCTAATTATCCTACCAGAGCAGATAATGGCGCCGTGTCCTTTATTAGCAGACTTACAATACGCGACAAGCAAGACGAATTAGCAGAGCAAAGAAGCGCCCATCAAAAATACATGAATGGAACGTAACAATATACAGAATTTGAGAATTACGACACCCAACAATAACGGAAAAGAAAATCACACAAAGTACCAAGAATTCCTCTGTCCACAAGTAGCGACATCGCTGTTGTATTAGAAAATCATGCTATGCTAATGTTTTGGTGACTAAAAAAAATTAAACGTTTTTAAAATGCGCTGTTTTGGGGTAATATTCAATTTCTGCTCGCTATTGCCGCGAAAAAACACTTGCAGATTCAATGTTTTCATCGGCCATCGACCAGCTGCTCCTGGACATTCCAGCCAATCAGAATCGACCGCCCTGCTGAAACCACACCCCTCACAACACACCAGTTGTGCCTTCTTGCCCCCCCCCCCACCGAATGGCAAATCCTTGTAGGTGACGAGCTCGGGGTATCAGCTTACTGCACAAACATCCACTGCTGCTAACGTTACAGGCTAACGTTACAGGCTAACGTTACAGGCTAACGTTACAGGCTAACGTTACAGGCTAACGTTACAGGCTAACGTTACAGGCTTACGTTACGTTAGCTTAACGTCTAGCACGTGAGGGGCGAGGGAGGGGGCGTCATGCACACAGGCATACAGGGACATACCCCTGTGACAGTTACCCACCGAGCAGCTAGTCTGATGTTGAAGATATGACATATGTGTTTAAGGGAGCTCCAGGCATTTGGAAATCACCCCCCCAGGACAATGAGCAGCGGCCGCAGAAGCCGCTGGAGGGAAATGGGCCCCTGCACTCTGCAGTAATCTCCGAGGTCGGCTCTGGAAAGGTGCCATCCAGCCCAGGGTTTATTTGTCTGGATGCCTGGCAGTGATGTTCATCTTGTCCAAGCTGCATCATTCACAGCCTAGCATCCAGGAGTGTAATCGGGGCGGGCCCTCAGGGGCACTCTTCCCAGCTGATTGGCCTTCGGAGTGCCCCTTCCCCTGTCACTCACCAATGCAAAACATACCACTGGGTAATAAGATCGGGCCCCTCCGTATGAATTAAGGTCCCTCTTATACCCCCTACCTTAAAAATCCTACAATCACCCCTGGTTGCATCTTCTCTATTAGTGCTGAATGAAGGCTGCATGCAGCAAGAAATCTGCCGGCCGCGTAGAATTTCTGAGACAAGTGCCCCACAAACATGCTTGTGCCTCCATCTCAATCCGCTCCGGCGTGTCCGCGGCCGTGGTGGACACAATAGCCACACTGCGGGGACAAGGACGTACCACAATAAAATAAAACAATCAGTGTGATCAGTGTTACAGGAGAACCTAACGCTCAGGGGTATGTAGCAGCCCATCACTGGTAACTTACAGTGCAGAGGGGAGGCGGGACTTGAACACAGAACTAAGAACCTTAATCTAATTATTTCCTCCCCCAAGAGTAATATGTGTAGCAGTAGTAGTTTGACAGGATACCATAAGTATAAAGGTACTGTATAGTTACAGCATCAGGGAGGTAAAGACAGGGTAAAACTGCAGTATATAAACACATACATACAGTCACTATGCATACAGACTATTGCTAATGTGGTGAGAGCCCAGCTTCCCTTAAGGTAAAGATACTGGACTCTCACACAAAAGAAATGCTGCCAATGCATGAACTAACAGGATGCTACCCTCAATATCAAGCCACTGTCCTCTCTGAAAATGGACCTGTCATTGCCACGATGAGTCAAAACAGAGAAGCGAACGTTACCGCAAAGAATGGAGAGCAATTTGTATAGATACAGCGCAGCTTCATTCGAGGACTTACGTAAGGGAAAAAACATATGTCCTTGGAAAAGAGGGCGGTGTGTGGTTCTGCAGGTTAGGGCAATGTGCCTCATCAGAAGGTCGTTGGCTCAAATCCCATGGCTGGCAGAGTGATGTCACCATCAGGCCCTTGAGCAAGACCCTTAACCCCAAGTGCGCCAGGGCTAACCCAGCTCTCTGATCCTGGCTATAAACAAAAAAAGCATCTGCTAAACAACCTATTTTAAACACCAAACACACACACACAAAACATGTAAAAAGCTACCATATTGATATTCCTTTACACAAATAGGTAACCCGCTACTTAAAACAGCCATCATGATGCATTACAGATACCTCCATACGGCATTATAATTCATAAAGTTTTATAAACACAGCTGTAATTATTTATAAAAAGGCACAACACGTTATAGCCATGTTTATAACGCATTATGAATGCTCTGTGAAGCTCTCATGTATAATGCCCTATAGATATCTTCATAACGCATTATAATAGTCAGCATAAGTCATTATAATGCATTAAAGACACCTGTCATGACAGGAAAGACCTCAGCTACATTTCATAGCCATATAGTTTTCTTCAGCTCTTTGAAGCTGAGCCCAAGGTTTTTTTCGGAAAGAACCTTCTAGCGCAACAGAGTTGGAAAAACGACGCCACGTGGTCCAACCATAAACATGCTCATTAAAAAAATGCATGTCTCGGAGTTTCACGCTTATGCCACAGAAAGCCGAGGTACATTCAGCGCCGTCCAACACAGCTCTGAGGAAAAACTGCACCATCGAGGCTGGAGAGACTTTTCAGATTCGTATTTCGCATCCCAACAAAACGGATGTGGGCAGGCCTGCTCCTTTCCTCCGTATCCAAATCCTGTCAAAAAGCAAAACAACCAATCCTCTAGGTAAAAGCATGCTCAGTATGTACGATCCTACACACAAAATTACTCTACAAAGACCCAGGAAGGAGACACGCTGCATTAGTCGAGATTTCCATTTTTTTAGGACTCCACCAGCAGGTGGCACAGTGATTAGGGAACTGGACTAGCTGGGTTGATTAAAGTTACAAATCTCACTTGATGTTGTCTTTTGAGAGAGATGTTCAGCCAGAATTAATGTATTAGAATGTGCAAATGTATTAATCATAACTAAAAAGCCAACAAAATAATCTAAAACAAACATTTTGAATCACACCTGTCTATAGCTACTAAGGAAAATATTTTCGGATTTTTTTTTAACGATTAGCCCCTTTGAAGAGCAGTGAATCCGTCAAGGTGTCTCTCAACAGCCACCTAAGATCACCTCTTAAAGTTAAAATACGGCACATGGAACACCGTAACAAAGCACACTATGTAAAGGCGTTCAGGACTCATTGTGACCAGCAGGTGTGCTGCTACCCGAAACTCGATTCGGGATTCGGAGAGGGCTGACGTCTCGAACAAATAGTCAGATGGTCCTTTTTGCATATCTCCACCCTACATCACATTGCCACAGGAACGTGTCCGATTCTTGAGCATATGATGTCTGGTTCATTGCATGCAGGACGTCTGTCACTAGATGGCATGTAAAATATCCCCCCCCCGCCCACTTCGTCTGGCTGGAGACATCCTTGAGACCATTTTTCTGCGAAGGCGCCAATGCTTGTTTTAGAATCAACACGCAAATAATCATTAAAATCGATCAGGGGATTTATGCGGATTACGGTTAAACGTGACCACATTAGAGCGTCGAGACCGTTTCCGCCGGCAAAAAGGATTGGCAGTTGCTCTTTCTTCCTCCCCCAAAAGAGATCACAGCTGTATCTAGGAACTGCTAACCTGAGCTGAAACGTACTCATTCCTATTATTTAAAGAAATCGTTGTGGATTCTGACCCTATCAACCATTTCACGAGTCTGAGATCCTCTGGAAATGAGAAGCAGGGCCTGCGAGTGTATGAGGATTTCGGGAAAAGTGCGTCCAGCTTAAAAGGCATTTAGAGACACTGGTGTCCTGTCCCACATGCGGAATGGAGGGGCCCTGCGCTTTGTGTGCTAAATGGACAGAGCGCCGTGAAAGGCATGCAGAGACAGGCATGGCAAGGTGAGAAGACCTTGATCTTGGACGGATTCATTTGGAAGAATAAAAAGGCGCATTTCCTAGGAAACCCACAGGAATATGCAGAAGCGTGACATTAAACAACCCCATAACCCTGGAGGTGTGAGCCCACAGCGCTACCCACTGCCCCAGTAATGTCAAACGTAAATTCCAGTTAATTCTGGAGTTTTGTCCTTTAACACAAGGGCTTGCCTAGGGCAGGTATTCAGCGTGTACCATTCAGCACGCACGGTGAAAGAAACGAATACATTTCTTGACACGCGCAGAACCTAAATTCACGGGTAGACGTTCAGCACGGAAAACATTAGGCCAACTGCGGCTGTGAGTTGGGTACGGCTAATGCTGGCGAAGTCGTCTCATAATCAGTGCTTTGCGGGTATTTTGGTTTTCTGATAAATTCCACCAGTACTGGTCAGAGATTAACTGTTAAAACCTGTCGGATCTGCGATACCGAATTCGGATACGTTGCTGGAAACACGTCCAACATGCTTAGTCATTTGAGACGACATCATCCGAGTGTGTGCATGACCGGATGGAGGCAGACGCTGCCTTTGCAAGTTAGTCTCCCCGTAACATTTAAGGTGCTTTTGTCCAGGCTAAGAAAAGTTATAGTGAGCGTTATAAGGTACAGTGTTTGGCATTACAGATATGGCCATTCTCGTTAGTGGAGGACGCAAGTTTAGACAAGATTTACATTATGATGATTGCTACAATTATTACAGTTAGCCTATAATTGTGATTTTTTAAAATTTATTTTGCATATTTATTTTTACAGTGTGCAAGTAAGTGCCTGATATTTATTAGGCTTTGTTATTCAAACACGTTGAAAGACGAATCGCCTTTGGTTTACAACTGTTCCTAATTGTTTGTGTTTTAACAATAGATAATTGAGTTTTAATAATAGATCATTTCAAAACAAATTCAGCTTTCCCTGTTGTACGGAAATCGCACCGGACTGTGAATCTTGTGCACCTTTACGCTCCCAGGTGTCATTAATTCCACAGTTTACGCTTAATCGTATTAGAAGTCATGATGTTTTCCCCCATTTTAACTGCTAAGTTACCTTACAAGGACGGGAAAAACTTCACCCACTGTCACTAAAAAAGATTTAACTTACTTCCTATTGGTTACTTACAGTCCCAAACAGATTCAACACTCAGGGTGAACAATGGAGTCGGACGAAGTATCTAACATGCTTGAGCTATCTTCACTACATTGAGAAAACCCGTCTCCTGGGGAACATCCACAATTCCTCCCCTGTTCAGCTATCGATACTTAATCATTTCAAGTAGGACAAAAGTGTCAGCTTGGCACTTACTGGCTTCATCCCCCCTCCAGGTTTGACTGCACGGGTTGCTTGATTTACTGCATCGCTTTGACAATGTCATTTATCCACAATGTGCACCATCCAAGTCATTCAGTACAAATTACTTGTATGTTCAAAGCCAACAGCGTCGATGTAGGTCTTAGATTTAGTATCAATACTAAAAAAATAATGATTCCTCTTCTGTCTCACGAATCCTCAGTTGGTCATGGACCTTATTCCCTGATAAATAATGTCCCGGATACATCCTAGGAGAACAGACCTTAAGATAACAGGCTCCTATGATTTGAAAGAACAAATTAAAAGACGCAGGCAAGAAAATGCTCCTACACAAGAATAGCACTAAATAATGATTTTATATGTAAAATTATGAGTTATATGCTACTTTTTATAATATCATCTGGCAATATGTCATTTTGATCTTGACTAAGCAAGCCTATCTAGTTGCCTACTGGGCAACAAGTCTGCCATCTGGTGGTACAAGAGAAATTGTGTAATAAATGCAACTTCCAAACACCTCCTTAGAAGAACCAATTAAAACTCCAGTAAACAGAACGACAGTAACAAAACATGATAATGGATAAGAAATGTCATAGAATGGAGAAATGTCATAGATTATATATTTTAAGTTGGTCATAAAAATCATACGACTTATGGAAGACCACAAAAATGTCTACATTATTTTACATTTTCTATTTAAAAAAAACAGAGCTGGAGAAAAATAACAATGATTCCGTTGAGTAGCTAAATAAAGCTGATCAGCAGTATTGCCTATTTCTAATGCCTGTCTACCAGCAACCTTATCACCGCATATCTTTTACAAGATTCTATCCATTCAGCTGATTAACCAATGGAAAGATTTGTGACATGCATGACACAAAAATCCTCCTTTTTATATCCCACCCATATCTTCGATGTGGAATGAAATATTTTTTCCCCAGACTGACATTCCTACCCGAGGCTCGGTTCAGCACCATGGAGAGCTCCCCTGTCCAGGTGTGTGTCACGCCCAGGCCCAGTGACGATGCCTCTGTGAGCATTCTCATTGGCTGGCCTATTTGAAGGCTTCCAAGCTCCTCCCACCGCCTGATACAGACAAAAAGCCAGCATGCAATCTGCACGGCGTTTAAAAAGGCGCATTAAACTGGTATAGTAACACTGGTTCGTGTGCTGCTATTCGCCATCATGGTTAAAAAAAGAATGATAATATAAAAAATTACGTGTTTTTAGTCTTCATTACCAGAATCCACATTCCATAATATGCTTTAAAATTCAAATGTCTAAAAGGTATTTTAAAATCATTAAGCTTATCTAAAAGTATATTTCAGACTCAACAAGGACGCATCTGGAATTCTTAATTTTCACCACTGAAATGAAACAATATTAGTCCGATATATCTGCTGCATGCCATCTCGCTGCAAGTGAAGGCATCTCGTGCATCCAGCCCTGGGGTTAAATATATTCCCCTTATTTCAAATTTACAGCACTAAGTCAAGCCGGATCCCTTGAAATACTGGCCTGAAATCTGTTCAGTCTTCACCCTGATTCTTCCCCTGACGATTGCTTGGCGGGATTAGAGGTTAGAGATCAGAGCCAACCTCCAGATGAGGCCCGTTGTAAAAAAACAAACCAAAAAAAAAAGCTCCCCGTGAGGAAGCGTCATGCGTACGGCGAGGCGGAAACAGGACCCACATCAGATACACACATATAGTTCAAAATCTGCCTCTTTATGGAGAGCGAATGGGGTAGGATGACTGATGTTAAATTTGCTACGGAGATTTGGATTCAGTTCTGACTAGCTGGCTGTGCCGCAGCAGAAGGTGGCAAGATTACAGGAAGCAGGGATGCAAAATGATGCATTAAAATGGGTGTTTGGTTCTACACATGCGTGTCACACTTGCTGGCAAAAATCACCATTCGCAATATTTATCTAACAAAATAACCTGGCTGCAGCCAGTTTCACCAGTATTTGCAATACATTCACACTGGTTTGTTATGCAAAGTTCCTTATTCATTTTTCGTTAGGTTCAGACAAATGAATAGTAAATGTTTCCAGTAACAAAACAGAAACACAGTTTGTACATGAAATTCAAATAATGGTTTTCACAAAGCCATCACGGGCCGGCATGGTGGTGCAGTGGTTAGCATGGTGGTGCAGTGGTTAGCATGGTGGTGCAGTGGTTAGCATTGTAAGGGGCGGCATGGTGGTGCAGTGGTTAGCATTGTAAGGGGCGGCATGGTGGTGCAGTGGTTAGCATTGTAAGGGGCGGCATGGTGGTGCAGTGGTTAGCATTGTAAGGGGCGGCATGGTGGTGCAGTGGTTAGCATTGTTGCATCCCACCTCTGTGACCAGGGTTCCAGTCTCTGCCATGGCTCCAGGTCGGAGTTTTAATGTTCTCCCCATGTCATCATGGGGTTTCCTCCGGGTACTCCGGATTCCCCCCACAGTCAAAAACATGCTGAGGCTAATTGGAGTTAGAAAATTGCCCGTAGGTGTGCATGTGTGAGTGGATGGTGTGTGAGTGTGCCCTGCGATGGGCTGGCCCCCCGTCCTGGGTTCTTCCCTGCCTTGCGCCCATAGTTTCTAAGATAGGCTCCGGACCCTCCCAGTGACCCTACATAGGACAAGCAGCTTCAAAAAATGGATGGATGGATGGACAGATGGATGGATGGATGGATGGACGGATGGATGGATGGATGGACGGACGGACAAAGCTATTGCTGCTTTCACAAACTGAGGATGTGGTCAAAACAAAATCCGCAAAATCGGCAGAAAATTACCTGCGACATTTCGAGTTAGATCATAAGGAAGAATTTGTGCTACAAATGCGATACATCTTTACTTAGGCTCCAAGAAAAACGTTACATTTTGACGCTCCCGTCAAAGTACACTGCGAGAAGACAAAGCGCCTAAACCACCTGACGTCATCATAACTCACCAGAAGGGCTCACCCTTCCTATTTGTACATGCAAAATCAAGAACGGATTAAGGAATGTATTAAAGGAGCACTGGCAACCTCCCTCATACCACTGTCCTTTAACTACAAGTGAATTTTACTGCAAAAGCAAACAAGCTGAAGGGATTGCAGTGAATTACTCATATTACCAGTGACCCTACTCTAGCCAGCTTTCTCCATTTCTGAAACATACCATGATCTAATGCTACTAATCGACACAACACTACAAACAGAAGTCGTCCCCTTATGTCCCGCCCCTCTCGCGGTTTTTGATATTAGCGCCAATTGTAATGGAAATTGCACCTCTAGTCTTGTAGCACTGCCTACGACGTTCAAACTAAGACTTGCAAATTTGCACGCCATCATGTTCCTTTCTACTCCTCCAAAAGTTTCTTAGTAATCTTAAAACAGAACAGTGGTGGCTTGTCTCACATACCTTTTTTCAACCCTCGAGCAACACGAGCGCCATATACCTCTATCAAACATGCAACTGCTGGCTTCCAAAGTATTAATTCCTGAGAGAGAGAGAGAGAGAGAGAGAGAGGGAGAGAGAGGGATAAAGAGAGACAGACAGACAGACAGACAGACAGAGAGACAGAGAGAGATGGAGAGAGACATGCAGACAGACAGACAGACAGAGAGAGATAGAGAGAGAGGCAGATGGACAGACAGAGACAGAGATTGAGGCAGAGAGAGAGAAGCAGTAATTAGGCAATACAGACAAATGAAAAGATCAGGATGCTTGTCCTGGGGGCTCCCAGTCCCAGTCTACGGCAATCTGCCAAGCCCATGTCAAAACCTCCTGAAAATTCTTCTCCACTTTATAACAGATTAGAGAGGAGCTGGGAGACATCCTATAATACCACATTTTATCGTGCAGTGCACGTTTCCATGACCACACCCAAGCAGTTATTTACACATTGTCTGGATTGCCACTGTGCCTCCCAAGTGTCGAATTCCCACTGCTGGCCAGTCGACCTGCAAATCCACTGTCTCTAAGCGCAAACAACTGCAGGGGAACATGACCAGCATCAATCTGCCCTTAGTGAGATAATAGACACGACAACAATAACAGATCCCCTAACCCTATATCTCAGTTGGCTGCGAAATTAGCACCTCCTACAGGTATGTAAAGCCCATGTGAGTTTCCAGTCACTAGAAATTACAGCAATATGATATCTGACGTACGCCCTAAGCTCCGTGTGTAAAGGTAATAAATGGCTCATTTGGGGGGGGTGGGGGGTGCTGAATATATACCTGCCCTCCTACCATCCAGGCTGAGCTGATGGGAGCCGTGCACAAGCAAGTGATGCCCGGTGATTGATACGTTAACCTTTTTCCAGCAATTTCCACCGCTGTTTCACAACCAAGTGCATTCGCACGGATAGCAATCCTCAAGCAAAAAACACATGGTAGAACGTTCAGGAAAAAACGCTGAGAGGCTGGATGGCCTCTTCCTTCTCTGGCAAACTAATGCGAAATGGCTGCGGCGTGTCAGCTGTAAGGGCCGGGCGGCAGCCTGCGCTCGCTGCTCCGAGACGCCGCTTGTGAAGCTGCACGCCGCAGGCGGCCTGCTGACGGATGGCGGGATGCGGCCTGTATGTCACCGTCCGCGACTGAAGCCCTTAATGACTGCAGATGGGAAGGTCGCTTGGTTTAAGCAGTGGAGCTACAAGAGAAGCTTTCGGGGGGGGCTGATTACATAATAAACGGGACAAGAATCCCAAGAAAACAAATGGCACCAGTAAAAACGAAACGCCGTATTTTTTATTTTACGACATTTTAAGAATCATTTAAGTTTAGTCTGTTCTGGAAAGAGCAAAGTGGACCTTCGACTCAAGTCCTGAAGAGAACAATGATTTACCATGGTCAATCAGAACCGGTCTATTCTAGTTCTCATCAAGGTGGATGGATAATCCTGCTTGTTTGCAATCATCTGAAGCACTGAGGCATTTGATTAAATGAATCGTTTCTTTACTGGAGCTAATATGGCCGTCTGTCTCTACTGGGATGATTACTGCTTTAAAGAGCACTGGAAAAACTGTAGATGTGTTTTTCCCACAGAACGAGGTCCGAAAACCCCTCGCTGACCACTATGACCTTTACTCCTCAACTGAAAAATAATGTCGAGCTAAACCAATTCAGCAGAAATTAGTTCGATAAATATGTGATCGTAGACCAGTATGGCGCGCGATTGCCAAGCAGATTTCAACATCGTTCACATAAATTGCTGGAAATTAACATTTAGATTTTAGTTTTAAATATCACTACCATAAGAAAGCTGTAAAGGTCAACTGAAGGGCAAGTCAATACATGTGTCTTAGGTGCTTTTTTTCAGGGGGAGGTCAAAAGAAACGGAAAGAAGGCATCTTGGAGCCACCAGTGCAAACCACTTTAAGTATGCAGGTCATTTCCAACTTCTCTGCAGCACAAACGGATCTCATTGTGTCTGGCTCTCAGTTCACAGTCTACGTTGATGCAGAACATCATTCGCTCAAATAAAATAAAAGCACAAACTCAGAAGAATGCTGACTTCATCTCTGGCATATTTAGCCTATCAAATTAGTTCTATTCCAGAACACAGCAGCTTCTTCCATTCACTCTGTATAACAACGGAAAGGACAGGCTCACGATACACTAACAGAAATTCCGTCATGTTTATAAGTGAGCTTGACTGTTCGATCGACTCGAACTACAAACTGCTCCTTAAATCTGCTCACAGTTATCAGGCGCATTCGGGGGCCGCAGTAAAATCAGCTCTGATTCGATTGCCTCGCGAAATCTGTGCCTGGCTGAGAGAGGCACTTTGACATAAAGGTCATGATTTAGGTCAAGAGATGTTAGCGTGTTGAGTACCCGGAATTTGCAGTCAATAAACCACAATCCCAGCTTTGATTTAAAGGGAGATGGGATTTTACTCAGGTCTTACTACACGTGTTGGACACCCATGAATGCCAACAAGGTACACTTTAAAGTGTTACTATGGAGACACTCATTCACTATGACAAATATCTAATTTTATGTTTTACCTGCTGATACGACTATATCACAAATATATTTACAGGATGAACTTCACCATGGGAAGCAATGAGATTCACATTTAGTTACGGGCAAGTGATGTAGACAATATATCAATAAACACGAGGGGCCAACTAGGGTAATGGAGTTGCTGGGCTACACCAGTAAGTGATGGCAATGAGTACAAGTTAGCAGTGGGCACACCAGCCACACAAACACCATGCCTTCACTAGAACTTGTGGTGATGCAGTGCCTCACACCGATAGGACCAGTGATCTACCAGAGTTCCATGTATTTGCATGTTCTCCCTGTGTCGTCATGGGGTTTCTCCAGGTACTTCGGTTTCCTGCCACAATCCCAACCCATGCAGAGGTGAACCTGGAGTTATTAACTTGTGTAAATGGTGTGTGTGCACTGCAATGGGTGGAAGCCCTGTCTGTGGCTGTTCCCTGCCTTGCGTCTGTAGCTTCCAGGATAGGCTCTGGACCCCCATTACCCTGAATAGGACAAGTGGGTACAGAGAATGGATGGATGGAGCTCAGGGGAGTATTACTTACTCAAAAATGATTGATTCAGAGAGATAACCAATCAGACTGTAAAGGAGGTGGGTCCAAGCAACTAGAAGAGGCGGGACCAACCCGTGGGTTGTTCCCACCTTCTCTAATTGCTTAACCTTAGACCCTTTATCTCTAAAGGTTAAACTGCAGGTCCCTTTCTAGGATTTGAACTCTCTAACCACGAGATGGGTGGTATACCTCATGAACTGTTACATTAGCTTCTGTCGCTGAGCTAAAAATGCCCCCCCCCAAGATGGGCTCCTTTCATCTGAGCGAGATCCTAAACGTCCAGCATAGGAACTCTAGCTTGCAGCTTGTTAAGTGTTTAAACTCCACTGCGATAAACATGATCACAACCCACAAAAACATCGCACACACCATTGCTCACGCAGGCACTAATTAAGTTTCTAATTAATGATTAATACATAGTTTGCAAAACAACGACACACCTTCGCATATCCCTGCTGGCCTCTTGTGACAAAACAAAACATTTTTTAAGCATAAACCCTGCACTTTGAATTCCCGCAGCTCATTAATGTCGCCTGGATACGCCACTTAACAGAGTGTCACATTACCGAGATCGCATTTCAGCTAATCGCCTTAGACCCCAGCCGGGCCGGTGACCGGTTCAGGGAGGGGAAGAGGCACGGCCCAAGCACGCCTCCCCCCCCGGCAGGACCCGTCCACGTCACACAAAGACCCATCTTGTGGCTCGCCCAAGGAAAACGATACGCCCATATAAAGCCAAACATACAACGGGGCAGTGTTGTATAACCACAATGAAACCAAACCCCTTCACATTTAGATTTGCCGTGACCTTGTCAAGCAACTCGCAGCCTCGGGTCCTATAAGATCCAGAACCCTAACGTGATACTTTGACCAAAGTGTCATTACAAAGTTTAATTTCCTAATGTATATTTTTCCATTTCAAAGAGCGTGCCACTGATGTCGTAATTCTCTATTTTCAGCACAGAAGAACAAAAGAAGTGATATTTTTGAGACGAACCAGCTTGCTTTGCCTTCATTATTGTACGTTGTAGCATGACTAATCTTCAAGGAGACCAACAACAATGAGTTTCAGAAGGCCTTCAAATAAAAAAATATATATAAAACACAGACATCCTGAATCCTCATCCCTGACCTTCCTTAATCCTTTATACTCTCAAGCACATGCACACACAGACCATGTACCAATGCCTGAGGTACAGTGAACAGTTTAATGGACTGACTCAAAGCCATCGACCCAGTCAGTTTCAAAAGCAGGCCATCCAGAAAGGTCCATGATGACCGAGCCACTCTGGGAAAGCACCAGTCAGGAATGCAGGCCCACTGAGGACAGCATACTAGTCCATCTCATTGCGATTTATCGCAAAGAACCATCTATTTCAGCTGAAATGCACATCCTTTACCTGTGAGAGCAAACATGGAGGTGAGTGTTCAGTCCATGAAGTAATAGGTTAAATTCGCCCGGACCTTTATCAGAAATATGTGGCCTATCCAGATTCCCACAACCTTCGGGGTGTCAAAACAGGCACAGAGCAACAGTACCCCCCCCCCACCGCCCCCAGCTCAAAGCCATTGACTCAAGTCACCAGAGAAACATAAACCAGGTCTCAGTAATTCTGGTGCTTTGTGTTATGAAGCATGGACTTGCATGAAGCTCCAAGCAAGACTATAACAGGCACAAACACTGTGATTTAACTTCAAAGAAATACAAGGTTAGGGCACCAAAGATGAAGATTATCTCAAAGTCGAGGGCTGTTTTGCCACCGGAACCCCAACAACTAAATTTAAATTCTGTTTTTCTCCATTGAGCCATTTTTTTCCCTCGCCACAGGAGACAGGCTAGCTATTATTAGGAGAGCAACAGTGATACTCATTGGAATTCATCTCTTGGGAGTTTTTCGGTAAGGTCATGTTATCACAGACCTACCACAGACCATCTAGACGCTAATTCCTGCTTGGTGGTCAAAGCAGAACTCCGTGTCGTGTCACTCTGACGGCCGATTCGGCAGCTCGGCAAAAGTAGCTTTCCAGCAAATCCCACGACATCCATGGGCAAGCAGGCTAAAATTCTAGCACCAGCAACAAGCGTAAACCACCGGTAGCCGACAGCATTTCCCATTTATACATCATCAAGCAAGACTACATTCGTAATTCCAGTAAGCAGTAAGAGAACTTCAGGTACACAGTAAGCACTCGGCCTACCGCTAACACATCTCATTTGAAACACTCTTAAAACTGGCAGTTAATTTCCTTACAAACACTATTTCCCTTATTCTATGACTTTTTATATCCACGTGTAACTCCCATACATTGTTGGATGTAGGCGTCCTGCAGTATGCCTGTCTTCGCTGTTATTGTTATGATCGGTCTCAGATGTCATAAGTCCCGCAGCCACACAACCTCCCTCATATCTAAGAATGAAGATTCCGCAGTGTGTCTCAGTGATAGATAATGGAATGCAGAACGATAATGGATTCTGGAATTTATAATAACAGGCATTCCGGAATGCGTCTCCACCTTAATTGGAAGGAGTACAGCTGTTCTGGTCTTCAGTGTGTGTGGAGGTTACAGGAAGGACCCTTGTTATTTTCTACCGTTTCTCTGTCTGGACTTTTATGTATTAAATTACTTTGACATTTCTTATTTTAAAGTCAGTGATGACTGGTGAGGCAAAATAAGCCTGAGGTAACATACTTACACATAAAACATTTGAGACCTTTCATATGCTATCTGTATTTTCACTGGTGGCACCTAATCTAATCGCTAGCAGGGTAAATTGATTTAAAAGTGCTGAAATCTTATTATGGGCAAGATGGCATTCAAGACAAGAGGTTTATGGCCTTCCCAAGAGCAGAAATCTGGGCAGTAGTTAACCACTGATTTGAAAGTGAAGCTTTCAACCCCGCATTCTAACTCAGGCTAGCGAGGGACGCCTACCTCTGACTCAGTGGAGTAACTGACGGCCTGCCTTTAGTCTCGCACCCCTGCCCTCTCGAACCCACATTGTGGATCAATATGCTCGGTGGGTGGCTGTCCTGGGCTTGAGGCAACGGTCTCCAAGCGGCTGTAAGGAAATCAGCCTCACATGATTTGGCCAGCTGCGAGGTCTTCCGGGTACTTGAGCGTTCAGCACCGAAGGGCAGACAAGCACCGGTGGGGGGGGGGGGGGGGGGGGCCGCACTTTGCGGTCCCACATGACTTGGACAAGGCACTAAAGTAGCGTACTTCATCTTGCGACTGGCCACTCTCCCCCTTCCCACTTCTGTACCCGAATGCTCCATGACGCACAGAAGAGGCCACTTCATGGCAGCCTGGCAGATGAATGCACTCTTGAAGCTTTTCCAGTGCGAAATGACCACTGACCGCGGTCACTTCCTCGAAATCGTCTCGTCAAATCGATTCGTAACATGGATTTCGAATTCCGCTGGAAAAATAGCCATTACACACATGCCGGTGCTGAGAGAACTGTCCAATCAGCATAATGGACTCAGTCAAACAGACTACTGGTTCTTGCAGTGTGTGGAGAAAATTAACCTTGAACATTACAGCAGTATTCACATAGGTCACAAACGCCATTTGTAGACAACTTCATCTTCTTAACAGGTAAAATTAAAAAGCCAGAATAAATGAGATACCCTTCCCCACTTCCCTCCATATCCCGCCCTCCACTTTCCCCACAATAGCTCCCCTCCATTGCTGGAATGCATGTCTACCCTTTTATAGTAAGGAGAGAAGGGTCAGCCCACCCACTCTTACAGCGATTCGGGGCAGAAAGGCTCTGGTGAACCACACCTACGCGGAAGCTTGGGAAGATGTTTTTCAGACAATACCACAACGACGACTTCAGCCCCGCTGGCTAACCTTTCATAGCATCCACGTTCACAGGCAATGTGATACAGATCTTCTCAGCACTGTTCACGAAAGCCGGGAGATTCTGTAATTGTGATTTTAATGGATAATCGGCATTCAGTTCTGAATAAGTCCTTGGGGGGGGCGAATGAAGACAAATCCAGAGCAATAAGACAAAAATATGGGCAGCAAAAAGCGTGTTTCTGTGTGTGTGTGGGGGGGGGGTGATGTAATACCCACACCACATCTGTGCTAATTTCCAGGGTGGCTACCAGAACCCCCATCCCTACTCATTTCTCTAATAATAAAGCAGAAGGCAAAGCTGTGTTAAGCTCACCTCTGCACGCACCCTGTGTCACACGGCTGCATTTATTCTCACTTTACATGCATGCAAAGGCAGCTTTTCTGGTCTATGTAGCCTACAAGTTTCTGACAATTGAGTAACATATCGAAAGAGGGGGGAAAAAATGCAACAAAAGCCACCTATCTCTTCAGCGAATGGTTCAGTCTTACCTTCCCCTCCTGCTCCTCAAACACAGACTGGTCCACATTGCAAGCAAATAGGGAGGTGGGCAGATCGTTGAAGTCGGTGATGTGGTGGAGTCCGTCGTCCAGCAACGGGTCTCCAACAGAGTTCTGCAGGACAAGCAGCTCCTCTCCGCCCAGGAGATAAAAGTGTTGGTAGAACGCGGTGTTTCTCATCTTGGGGAACAAATGCTCTCCTTTCATGACTGAAAAGCATAAGTAGAAAAAAAGTATCTAAGGCATCTTGAGGGACTTAGAGAGATTCTCACGACAAGCTATCAATCCTCGATTCTTTTGGAGTCAATACCGAGGCATAAATTTGAGTTTTGGACCGTGGGAGGTTAAATCACACAAATTCAGCTTTGTGTCCCATCCCTTCTCTGCTTTCTTTATCTTATTTCTGATCTTCAAGTTGCTTGCCTCCTTAAGTGGCCCCATCGTGGCTGAAATTTTCATGATTTTGTGAGATGGGGGGGGGGGAGCGTGCTGAGTAGAGAGAGTCAGGTGACGAGTGTTTGTTGCACTAATTTTGCTTGTTCCTCAGTCCCTCTGATGTGTACAAACTCATGTGTTCTGCAGTCACGCTCTGCACAGCCCTGAAAGCAGGTCCCACATTCCCATCGGGGCTCTCTCACGTCCTGCCGACCCCCCATCTGTTTTCCGTTTTGTGCCCCTAACCCCACCTCTGCCAAAAAGTCCTTTGTTTCTATCAGTAAAGTTCCCAGTTCCAGCCCCAGCCTCACGTTATGTCATTGTGTCTGCCATCCTGACTGGAGACCATTTCACTGGTTGCCCATAATGCAGCAGTGGCTGTCCAGTACAGTGCCCACTTTTAAAAATGCCCCCAAGCAAATGAAAGCAATAAATGATTGCCATTAAAAGAATTAGATCCTTTAAGAATGGGAGGGGGGGTGGCTTGGGAGGCGCACTTAGTAGGGTGTCACTTTTACTAGCATTTCATCTACTGCTTGAGACACTATTTTGTGATCAATGACCCATACCACCCCCCCCCCAACACACACACAAGCATGTCCACACCATGCAGCCATAAATGGAGGACCTGAGGTGGTCTAAATCATTCCCACACTGAATAAACCGTGCTAAAAATAGACCAAAGGCTAATGAAATGAAGAGATCACTGGACACATGATTAAATTGCAACGTTCCAGTTGACCCCATTTAATTTCTATATACGCCTATTTGGAAGCTAGCCTTAAACAATGGTATGCATAACTTCGCTATCGAGGGCTGCTGAAACTGCTCATACTAGTGTCTTTCAAAACAGAACTCAATACAGGAATAAAGACACCGAAAACGGGAGTTATTTATAGGTCTCCTTAATGCAACACAGTAAGTACTACGATCAAATTCTTGCGTAAGTTTGTTATGGTCCGTTGTGGTTTCTTAAAGCAATTCATCCGAATAACTTGATATGCAGTGTAGCACCGGGATCTTAAATTAGGTAACGCACCAGAGACATTTTAAAAGAAAAACCACAAGAAAGCGAAACGGGGCCGTAACTTTTTTTTCGGTCTTATTTCAGCTGCAAGGCGCTAAGATCCGGGCCGCAACTTTTTCTGCAGTTCGCGCACTACAGGGATATAGTATATTATTAATTAATAAGCGGCAAGGTATAGAAAGTGCCCTTTATTGTAGATCTACCATGAAAGTACATATGTCTATCAGGAATCATTAATTAAACTGTACACGATGTGACTCATTACGTCATCCCCCCCCCCCACCCAAATGACCCGCCGCTATTGGACTCCAGATTGTTATGCATGGGATCTGTGCGAATCTGACCCCAGCATCAGTTACCTGGGCGAAACCGGACAGATCTGCCCACTCACTCCCTTCGGCAGGAATAAACAATTACCTCTAAAAGCATCAGGGATGTCCGTGCAGCCGCATGCTGATTAAAAATTCATTTCCGTGATAATACCAAGGACAACACAAACAAATGCGATGGGAGGAAAGCCGTACTTATACTTTTTATTGTTATTTTTTTACTGGACAGGGTGTTTCATATATAAAACTCTTTATGTTAAAAGTGCTCCTATGCATTCAAAGGATTAGATCGATCGAACGGAAACGCGGACAGTGGGAACACTGTGAACAGTGCAACTTGTAGGCTCGATTGACTTGTCTCTGACGCCAGCCCCAGTTTCATCCATCCTACAGTACGCCCCATAATCAGGACAAAGCCCCTGTGTAATACCTTAAATGACCTTGCTGGCAAAACATCATGCAATATTTTTCTTCTTTATTATTTTGTTACCGGTTCTCCATTTCGTGCTTTGACAGTCAGACATAATACACCTGTTCCCGCGGCAAAACTCCGTGCAATAAAAACAATGAACGCTATGCCCTTATCCAGCAATAAATCTTCATTAACCCGAAATATCACAGAAAAACCCAAGTGGTCTTACTGACCGCATCATCAAAAAGTCAACTGACGTATTTACTTAAACCCGTTTGCATTTAACTGCTTCGCGTCCTCCTCGCTGTACTGTATCAAGCCAAACAGGCTGGAAAATTAAGTTCAGCGGTTTTAATTACGGGAACACCCCAATTAACATCTAAAATTCTGCTTTTGCCTGCTTGAAATAGAGCAGCATAATTTCTTGAATGGCTTCAGTAAGTTGTCTAGTGCAGGGGGCACTTTTCCCCATGCAACGTTAGCAAAAAAGGCAATAGTGGGTACAATTTGCGTCACCAGCGGAGATCCGTGGCCGCAAGAGAAAGCGGCGAGCCGCTTCCCCCGCTCACCTGCGCTGCTGTAGCTGTCCGGTGCTGTCGCCTGTGCCTCTGCCGCCTCACTTTCGCTTTGTGAATCAACCTGCTGTTCCAGCTGCGAGCCACTGATCTCCTGACGTTAATGCGCTCGCTGCGACTCACCAATGACTGGCCTCCGGCGCTCAACTGATGTTCGCGTTACCCAGTAATGAATCACGCCTCGGTCCGCAGGGGGCGCGTTCCGGCCAATAGGATGCCGCCGTGCGGTGGCTAAAAAAAGCTGGGGGATCGACGGAGGTGCGTCAGCGCTGTCGCACCGGCGGTGGGATGTCGCCTGGGTTGTGCAGCAGGTGAACCGAGCCTGAAGACTGGCGGTGGCATCTTCTTCATCAGTACACGGCTGTTGCTGAGCATCTCTCCCGTTTGCCAAAAACGGATGGCAGTGATTTTATAAATATGGTTGCCACCGAAATGACAGATTTCCTCGTTGGAATTAGGAATATGCATATCGCATATCCGCAAAGCGTCATAAAGCAAATCAATTAACTGTAAATAAATGATGTTCCAAATCTATAATTAAGTGACTAACGCTAATTTTATATATATATATATAGATACACATACAGAGCGCGCGCACGCACACGTATTAGCAAATGCACAAATCACACATAACTTCAAAAGCATCCATTACATTAAAATATTATTTTAACAGGAGCGCCTACACATCTTTTTTTCTTTAAAAGTTTGCTTGCATAACAGACCTTGTGGCTAAGGGAAGCCGTTTTAACATTAAATAAGTAGGCAGCATAGTAATTTTAGATATGAGCATTTCAGACATAAGTAATTCAGTTCTTACTAACAGGAATGACGTCACTTGACTTAGTTAAAGATCTGAAGATATAAAGTGAAATCTGACTAAGAGAATTTATAGAAGAATTTATCTGACTATAGAAGTTATAGATATCTTCAAATACAATTTTTACTAGTAAGAATAGACTTTTGGATATCTCCGATTTTCATTATGATTAGTAAAAATGCAATTCTTCCTAGGAAAAGCAGAATTGTGGATATCTAAAATACAATTAGAGACTGGAAAGGGGTGTGTTTAAGTGTTATACAGTTGCTATATGTAGCAGTTTTAGCATCCCATTACAAACGTCTCTGTTTCTCAAAGAAGCTGCGAGAAACACGACACTTTCATTGTTTAAATGGACGAAAGACGACCAGGACAAAGTCTTTATGTGGGATGTAGAAAGGGAAAAGAAGCTCGCCTCCATTTCTGACGTGACATCAACCCGAGGAGTGGAAAGACTCTCGTTTTGGAAGGAAATGTCTCAAATTAAACCACCTGATTTACTTCCCATGCCACGCTTTCATGGGTCTTGGTGTCCTGGTGTAACTCGGGAAAAACTTGACCACGGGTACCATCAGCGCATCTGCTAATTAGGGTAGGTGCAGGGATCAGAATTTCTGCCAGAAAGTACCATTGAATTTCTAGAATCAACGTCCCGGGCTCTCCAAACACTACTGTGCATGGCTATTATTACGGATGTTTCTGCTGCTCTGAAACAGAAGATCGGCCTCTTACACAACAAGTTATTTAAAACCGCCAGGATCTCGTAACACAGAGGGCCGTACAGGTGCAAACGCCTTTACGTTTCCATCCGTCTGTCTCCCGACTGTTTTTTTCTGGTCAAGGTCACACACACCCACTCATACACTATGGGCAATTTAGAGACATCAATCAAGCTAACCATGTCCTTGGGCTGCCGTGGGAAACATGGTACCATGAGGAAGCCTGCTTGATACAGGGAGAAACACACAAACTCCGCACACACTGTAGAAACGAGATTTGGACCCCAAACCCCGGAGGTGAGGTAAGCGTGCCATCATGCCAGTCCTGTTTTTGTGACATAAATACATGTTTTTTTCTTGGATAGACAAATAAAGGTCACTCTTGGCCAATTAGAAATATGCTTATAAGCGTTCCGTGTAATGAGGTAATAAAAAAAACTCAGCTGCTGTTAATCATAGGATGGCACAGCACAACGGAGATGTCCACGAAAGATGGCGAATTTTAGTCCCGCTAATGGATAGACAAATATATAGACTACATGCAATGCTGTGCGTCACCATGTTTGTTGCAGCATGAGTTAACTGGACTGGACATCAGATAGAGTTTAAGAGATGATAGCCACACTTCCTGAATATGAGGAGAAAAGACCTTTAATCCTTCAATCACCTATTTTAAAAGCTCTTATCTGGGTGTGTATTTAAAGATAAACTTTATGAATCAGTGAGGGGATATTAAGTAAACTGTATATACTTAAGCACACATTTTATATAAGAAAAGGATCAGACAAGATAAGATCAACTATATTAATGTATGCTTTTAATGCTTAGTTTTCATATAATGGCAAATATTAATTATACATTTTCACAGACTCAGCATATGAAAATTGTCCTCTGTATAAAGATTTATGGCTTAATTCTGTCCTACACACTAAATATGACAGGCGCTGCAATGGTTATAAAACAATGCAACAATTTCTTAAAATCTGCATCACTTGCTCTAGTTTATTGCTCAAATTACATTCAGCTGACATGTTATTTAGATTAAATGTTCCCAGTGATTTTTTTTATTTGCTTACTGGTAACCAGTTAGGCTCCACAGATGTCTCTAAAACTCAGTGTTTACAGAATGAATTAAAATTCCCAGAGTTTTCCTGCCAAGGTTAGCTACTGAAGAGTAAGGCTGTTCCTGATGCAACATGGCGTGGTCCAAGGTCTGGTGGAGGACAGACTATTTCACACACAGGTTCCTGAATGCCGCAGCGCCCCCTGTTGGTGCGGCACACTACCTGTGAGCATACTGCACTGAGCAGGGGCCATCTGGCTGCTGGGTCCCAACCAGGTGGAGTGAGCTCTGCAAATACAGCCAACATTGCATGATTATATGTCATTTACCATTTTTGCAGAGATATATGCAGTTTTTTCCCATCTTTTACACATTATTAGAGTTGTATATAGTTTGTACAAAAAATATTACTATGTACTCAAGAAAATATATTCCTACAAATTTAATACGTATGCAATATGTATTCATAGAAACTTGTGAAACTTGTTAAAAACCAAAAAACCAAATTAAGTGTGTTTAATTTTACTTTATATTTTCTATTGCAGTCAACTGCACTTAACAGACTGAGATCTGCTACAGAGATCTGAAGCCTTGTGCTTACAGGATGAGGCACGGGGTCCAGGAGAGTGAACTTATACTTAAAGAGGATCAGGCAGATGAACATGTGGATCTCCATCAGGGCGTAAGACCTGCAGGAACAGGAGAGGTTCCTTTCAATGTCTGACCGCCATGGGGGCCACTGTAGAGAGCAATCAGTAAAATAACTGCCCTTAATTCTTTGCTACATCCCACATAACGTCAGGGGTATTCCTCAGCAGGGAACTGGACTGGATCCCCACTGCTCTGGGTACCTGTTTGTGAAGAAGAGACCCAAAGAACTCAAACTGGCTCACAATCTAACCGATGTGTTAGACGGCAGAGACCCTCTCCCTCTCACCGCTCAGTGGTGATCTCATCTCACCCTGCCGCCCACAGGGCTGTGACTCTGCCCTACGCGCGTCAGTGCTGTCCAATGAAAACCTGCAGCCCATAGTATTAAGTAATGCAGGTGGGCTGACACTGCATGTGTCAAAGGAGCTCAGTGCTAGTCTTCAACCCTCCCAAATCGGCATAGAAATTGAGTGTTGGGGGGGGGGGGGGGGCGGGGTTAACTGGTATTATTTTCTTCAGACAAATTCGTGCATATTTGTACAGTATTTAAAAACAGGTTCAATATCAGAGCATGGAAGATGGAGTGATGCAGAACTGTATGTTGCGCAATCTGACATCGTATTTTCAGTATCGCGTTAGCATCCCGACTGAGCGTGACTGACGATTGACTCATCGCCCCTGGTTCCCAGAGGTAGTTTAAATAAAAAAAAATTAAAAAAAACAAGACAGGCTGAGGTGGGAGGAGCTTCAGCCTGACAGAAGGGTGACGATTCACTCATCTGAGCTGTGCTTCCCGCAAAGCTATGGCAGCTGGAGACTGAAACTGTATGGGAATGTGAGTGTGTGTGTGTGTGGTGGCAGGTCGGGGGAGGGGAGCGGGTGCTGATGCTGAATGCAGCTGTATCACGGAGCTTTATCTGTCATAATAACCTTGAGGGCAGCGAGCAAACAATGAGTCATGGTGGGCTACCGTGTCAATGACGCACACAAGCAATCTCCCGTAACAACACTGCTCTGGAGAAAACGGGAGGCTCTGGCACCCGTGCCTCACACTGGGGTTGGAGGAGGCCTTTTTCTGTCCCTCTGACATGAGGGGCACGCTGCCAGGATACAGGAGGAGGAGGAGATTTCATTTGCTGTTTTTTTTTTCGTGCTAAGATCTCGAAATAGCGAAAAACAATTACGTCGTACTAACGTATAGAGAAAAGGGGTAAAATGAGGATTCTTATCTATGCATCCGTTCAGGAACCTGAGATATCCGAAAGATGTCTGCGCTCATGCTCTGCTATTTGAGGAAGTACACAGTACCAAGTGCATTTCTGTCCTTCAAAACATGAAAGAGCCTTTTTTTTTTGTCTTGGATGTTCCTCAACTGTTGTCTGGACTTTATTCACATGTTCCTCAAAGCGGGGATGAATTCTGGGAGTCTCTCCAGGAGAGTGATGTCTGTTGCTGGTGCCTCAGACCCTGGTGAACATCTGCAGCTGGGAATAGTCTTCTTGTCCCAGCCCTGCGCTGAGCATCGCAGGCTGCCCCCGGCCATGCGGTCGCCCTGGAGACCTCTGATGATAGCATTGCCTGGGTCCCAGGAGATGCCGGGGTGGGGGCTGGTGAAAGGGAATGTTTTGAGTACTGCATACAGCCTATGAGATTGATAATGTGAACAGTGTGGCAAGCAAGGGAACTGGCTCAGGGAAGAGGTCATGGGCAGAACATCAACCTCCAGACACATGCAATCCATTTAACCCCAATTCTTATTTACCAATACCTCCACCCTGCAGTCCCAGAGTGCCAGGTGCCCACCTCCACCCTGCAGTCCCAGAGTGCCAGGCCACCACGTCCACCCTGCAGAGTGCCAGGATTCCACCTCCACCCTGCAGTCCCAGAGTGCCAGGCGCCCATCTCCACCCTGCAGTCCCAGAGTGCCAGGCGCCCATCTCCACCCTGCAGTCCCAGAGTACCAGGCCACCACGTCCACCCTGCAGAGTGCCAGGCTCCCATCTCCACCCTGCAGTCCCAGAGTACCAGGCCACCACGTCCACCCTGCAGAGTGCCAGGCTCCCATCTCCACCCTGCAGTCCCAGAGTGCCAGGCCACCACGTCCACCCTGCAGAGTGCCAGGCTCCCATCTCCACCCTGCAGTCCCAGAGTGCCAGGCCACCACGTCCACCCTGTAGAGTGCCAGGCGCCCATCTCCACCCTGTAGTCCCAGAGTGCCAGGCGCCCATCTCCACCTTGTAGTCCCAGAGTGCCAGGCGCCCATCTCCACCCTGCAGTCCCAGAGTGCCAGGCCACCACGTCCACCCTGCAGAGTGCCAGGCCACCACGTCCACCCTGCAGAGTGCCAGGCCACCACGTCCACCCTGCAGAGTGCCAGGCCACCACGTCCACCCTGCAGAGTGCCAGGCGCCCATCTCCACCCTGCAGTCCCAGAGTGCCAGGCCACCACGTCCACCCTGTAGAGTGCCAGGCGCCCATCTCCACCTTGTAGTCCCAGAGTGCCAGGCGCCCATCTCCACCTTGTAGTCCCAGAGTGCCAGGCGCCCATCTCCACCCTGCAGTCCCAGAGTGCCAGGCCACCACGTCCACCCTGTAGAGTGCCAGGCGCCCATCTCCACCCTGCAGTCCCAGAGTGCCAGGCGCCCATCTCCACCTTGTAGTCCCAGAGTGCGAGGCGCCCATCTCCACCCTGCAGTCCCAGAGTGCCAGGTGCCCATCTCCACCTTGTAGTCCCAGAGTGCGAGGCGCCCATCTCCACCCTGCAGTCCCAGAGTGCCAGGCGCCCATCTCCACCCTGCAGTCCCAGAGTTCCAGGCGCCCATCTCCACCCTCCATTGATTACTAGGCCTCCTTCTCCCATTCAGAACCCAACACTGAAAAGCTTCATACAAATTGCACTTTTGTAGAACTGATGGTTTTTCTTTCTTTTAATATAGGCAGCTAAATAATGGAAATTCTCTGTATTATCCATCATTCAAATTCATTGTTTGATACTTCCACAATAAAAAAAAAAAAAATTTATTCATTTATCCAACTATCTGTCCATCCTGTAGACGCTTATCCTGGTCAGGGTGCTAGAGACTATTTGATCCTGCACTGTTAAACAACCGTGACTTCCTTTAAAAAGACCAACCACCTTTCCTTGTCTATAACTGTCCTGAATTCATCCTCACGTTTGGCCTTGCGGTCATGAATTAGTACTGATATTAAAGCGTTCCCCAGGGATGATCTTAATTAGCCCCTGAGGACTGTGTATATTTGGATCGCCATCTTCTCCGCGGCCTTCGCATGAGACCAATGTCTTTTACAGTCTTAAAGTTACTTTCCGTAACAGAACTTTTCTCGCTTCGTGAGAGTACAGCCCAAAAAAAAGAGAAATGAATAACAAAAGGCTAACAGACGCTAAAGCGGCAATGGCAGCTTGCTTTGCTACGATAGTAAGAGGTTATTAAACATAAAAGTCACTGAGCTACATAGCAGGCAGGAAACGGGATGAAAGGCAACAGGAAATGAAGGAGCTCAGCATGTCACACATGTGCTACCAGATGATGCTGCGGTTAAAATGGAGCCTGGGGGGGGGGGGACACTTGGCACTGATGGCTGATTCCATCCTGCATTGCTGTGCATGACAGCAGCGCTCTAAGCAGTACAGGCTTCCTTAGAGTTCTTTCTCCCTAATCACACAACTTTGACATAACAGCCAAGTCGTTATTAGAGATGTAAGTTAATTTAGTGCCCAAAATAGTTTTTATGAAATGTATTTTACAATTACGGCTCTGCATATACTAGAGACAATACAGTCTGATGGCTAAAATCTAATGCTTGCTGGCTAACAATTTAAATGTCTGAAAAATTATTATTTGCATATATAAATATAAACATTTTGACAAACATTAAATGAACTAAGAATTGTTTGCGTGTTACAATGTCAATTTAACCGTCAATTTAAAATTGGCTCCAAATTTCATTATTCTATTAACTTTAAGGAACAGACTTACTGAAAGCTGTTCATTTTGTTATTATCAAAAGTCATTAGATTTGGGTGATAATTGTTGGTTGCACTGTAAAAAACAAGTCAGCGTGTGAGCCCCCAAGCTCAGTTTTATTGTTCATTAACATCTGCGTGGTTCTGGAATCATCCATCCATCTATTTCATTATATTTACTTGTTTAAAAATAAACTATAGATGCTAAAAAGAAAACTTCCTACTATACATAAGGACGTTTACTTATTTGAGAGTGTGGTAGCCAGAAGCCTCATATCTACGATGAGATGTGTTATACGAAGGAACAGATTTAAAATCACTGAGAAGCAAACATACTGAATGGATTACCGCATGCACAAATGTTTAGAGGCAAACCTGACATATTCTTTGCAGTTAGACCATACCCCTCAACGCAGGCATACGGAACATTACAAACTCATTCAGAGACTCCCAAACTTACCAGACCTCAAAACACAAGATGGCCGATTGTCTTTTGAAGATGAAGCTAAAATGTATGTTTGTCTAACCTTCCTGGGCACTGGTTACGTCCTCCTCCAAATGCCACGAACCCTTCCAAGAAGACATTCTTTTCTAAATCTGCCTTCTCCCACCGTTCCTGTGGGAAGGAAAGTTTTATTGGACAAACAAGACTTCCTTATTAAAATCAAAGCCTCAAGCGTAGCCTCTGCTCTAAGGGCTGACTCTGAGTGGGTCTGCATGATTCTGAATGGGGTCTGCCTGACTCTGAGCGGGGTCTGCCTGACTCTGAGTGGGTCTGCATGTCTCTGAGTGGGTCTGCATGATTCTGAGTGGGTCTGCCTGACTCTGAGTGGGGTCTGCCTGACTCTGAGTGGGTCTGCATGTCTCTGAGTGGGTCTGCCTGACTCCGAGTGGGTTTGTCTGACTCTGAGTGGGTCTGTCAGACTCTGAGGGGGTCTGCCTAACTCTAAGAGGGGTCTGGCTGACTCTGAGTGGGTCTGCCTAACTCTAAGAGGGGTCTGGCTGACTCTGAGTGGGTCTGCCTAACTCTAAGAGGGGTCTGGCTGACTCTGAGTGGGTCTGCCTAACTCTAAGAGGGGTCTGGCTGACTCTGAGTGGGTCTGCCTGACGCTGAATGGGTCTGCCTGACTCTAAGTGGGGTCTGGCTGACTCTGAGTGGGCCTGCATGACTGTGACCATTTTTTTGCTGAATGAGTTATTATGTTAATACAGTGGTCCTGAGTCGTCACACACTGGCGCAAAAGCACAGGGGCAGATAAATGAAAACACAAATAACCAGCCTGGTGCCAGTCTGAGGACACAAAAGTTCACAAAATATAGAGGTGGGCAGACGGAAAGGGACTGGGGAATGTGCCATCGCTTTGGAAGTACTGCCAAACTGGAATATATATTGGAAATCTCCAACAAGGAGGGTCTAAGGCACAGGACAGCAATACTTAACCAAAATACTTCATTAATGCATTTTTAAATGTATAGGGGAGTCAAGCTCTCTATAAAACATCTTAAAAAATATGCAAAATACTTTCTGCATCTATCCATTGAGGAAATAAAAAAACAGGGAGAAGAATGGGGACAAGAGTAAGCACTTATGATGACAGTTTTGCTGTCACCTGCCTAACCTTTAGCAGGAATTATTTTTCCCCACTAAAATACGGACAAAGAAAATGCAAAACCCAGAATTTCTGCTCTGTCCAGTTTTCTGCATCCTGTTCCCGGATTCCCATCCCATCCATCTCGGTTTTAATTTCTGACCCTAACACACACCCCTACAAGGCTGTACACTTATTAACGGCAATCCTTTCTCCTCAGATAACCCTAAACGACTGAGACCAAACCCGCTTTCTCCACGAGGCCGTCCCTCCGCGCAGATCCCTCCGGAACAGTGACAGGAACAGACACCAGCTCCCGCATGTCTCTTCAAGTCCATTCAAAACTCCAACACTAACTCGGCTTAGAAATATAAAACCTGCATTCTTGTTGTTGCACCCTGTTGAGCACAGCTACAGGTAGGATAACTCTACAAAACAGGGGAATTATGAATTATAATAGGGAGAGTGGGGATCGCTGTTGATCAGCAGGACATACAATGAGAGTCTGGCCGATTTGGTCCACAAGGGCTGTTTTTATGTGGGACAAAATAACCTTTTCTGAAAGCTGCATTGTGGCATCTCTGCGGACTCCAGCTGGAAGATTAATAGCGAAGGTAATTGTTCTGCTTCCCGCCCCCTGCGGCGAGCGGCATTGTTCAGTCTCACGTCACAGCACAGCGTGGGGGCCCAGCCCTCAGCCCGCCTATCGCGTGGGGGGGGGGGGGGGGGGGGAGTGGCGGAATAAAGCTTGCGGACAAAGCGGGGGGACAGTTATTTGATTGGCGGGCTCGTCATCCACACCCCCTGGTGGCTCTGTTTCAATCACAGCTCTCAGGCTAATTTACACAAACAACAGACACCCAGCTGCCTGCAGACAAGACACTCTTTTATCGTGCGGCGAATTCAAACAGAGATACGCAGACGTCAGCCTCGGAGGGCCCAGCGGATGGTCAGAACCAATAATCCGATGCCATGGATGCTCCCTCCAATGAGTGGTGCTGATTAACACCATTTGGGAATCAGCAGCCCACTGGGAAGACTCATGCTGTAGCCGTAGGTATAAAATGATAACTCACTGGCCAGAACTCTTCCGGGTCAGGGAAGAATTGTGGGTTCCGGTGAGCCCAGTATGGGGACAGCATCAAAAGGTCCCCAGGTGGAATGATGTAGTTCTGAAAAAGAGTACACCCTGCGTTCTTGAGAGATCCTAGGTGTCTATGCTCCCCCTCGTAGTAATGGAATGTTCCTGTGGTAGCTTTGTACCTGTATTTGAAGGGGACGGACCACCCGTCGGGTGATAGCCCCCGGGGCACGGAGTCGGATGGCCTCCAGGATGCAGCACTTCACATAAGGTGTGCGCTGTAGCTCGGCGGCTGATACGGACGTCCTATCCGTGCCTGCGGAAAAATACCACACAGGACCCCTGGCACATGGCTACTAAACCACCTTCTACAGTTGCTTACCTATTTCTCAACAAAGAAAAAACAACTTATCACTTGATTTAATCCTTTTCGTCACACTCGTATTCATAAAATGGACTGCCCTCCAGGCCCAGTCTATAAGAATCGTCTTCATATGTGAGCTGTGATTATTCTGACCTCTGCTGTACATCAAGGGAAGTTCAGCTACTGTTATCACACCGTATGTATTATTCAAAACTCTATCAATTTGTAGTATTCACCTTATAACATAAGAATTTAAAGAAAAAATCTTCTGAAATACAGGTAAAAATCTGTATCTCCAGTAATATTCTCCTTAAAAAAATGGAGAGGGGGACTTTATACATCGGCGGATTGTTTACTTTGGTCTTTGAGGGCTGTACTTATCTGCTCCATAGCTTTCTGGTAGGCCGAAGGATGGGACAGAATGAATGCAACGGCCCAGAAAGTGATCTGAAAACAGAGGACTGTTAACGGCTGAACGGGCCACATGATCCCACGGCACGATGACTCATTAGTGGAAGACGTGTGCGTCAGCCCGGCGCTATACTCACTTACAGGTATGGCATTGGCCAGCGATGCCCACAGCATGAGGAGTGCATAATTGGGCAGGAATCTGTCTGTTACTGTGGCCATGAGGCGCTGAAGCAGGGTCTGTCAGCAGACGCATCAACACAACAGATAAGCAAAGGATTAGAGCATGATCATTAGAGTACGATGCACGGTATCATGTAAAATTCCATATTCTTTGGATTAAAATCCCTGGCATGTATTTCATATACAGTCAGATCACGGGGGAAAAGGGAAAAGACTTCTGCTGTTTAAGGACCACAATGCTTAGTTGTGATGGGTGAAAGGAAAATGTTTGTCCCGGCATGGACCTCGGTGCTCGCCTCGGACGGCTCACTGCCTCGCGCCCTCATGACCATTCTGTTCAGCAGGGATAGGAGCCACTGTTTGGATTTAGCCCAGTCCCTGCATAGGTACACACAGCGAGTGGATATGAATGAGCTCCGCTCCGCATGCGTACATAAAGAAGCACAGATCTCACAAAGGCATCCGCAATCATCTGGTAAATGCGCCTTAAGGCGGCATCCAACTTCCGAGACGTGAAAAAGGAAGGAAATTAGATTGTTTCACTAACATATTATGACATAAGGGTATTTGTTTTCTGCTTCAAGGTTCTCAACTGGTTAGGCTGACCTGTGTTGGAAGGGTTACCAAACAATTTCAAAGGAAAACCAAGCTAATCATTCCAAAGTATACAACTAATTATCGACAAACAAAAAAAAAAACTCAGATCACTGGCAATCTACTGTGAGCAGACGGCCCCACCAAAGTCTGCCTGAAACACACAGTCTGCCTGAATGACAACCAAAGACGTCTCCAGGAGTTCTGGCTTAGCAATAAAGCATCTACATGCATCTCTTGCCACAATAAATGTCAAGGCGCGTGAGTCAACCGTCTGAAAGAGACTGAAGAGATGTAAAGTTAAGAAGGAGAAAGACTATCCAATTAAAGAGAACAAAATTTATAGCTGAAGTTTTCTAGACATGACTTGGATATAGAATAAAATAGGAATGTCAACAGTGGAGTTAGTAGGGCACAAATGCTAGACAACATGTCTGGCAAAGAATAGCGGTGGGGAGGGGGGGTTGTGGTCTGGGGCTCCTCCAGCCAATGGCAGAAGACAATGTGAGGCCACCTGTGTAAAACCTGAAGGTGAGCTGCAAATGAGTCAACAGGACAGAGATCCGATGTACTTGAGGAGACCCAGAACAGAACAGACTGAGAAATTGAAATTGAGGGTTTTGGAAAGGTAAAGCCCAATGCTAATGCTAATGCTAACCAAAAAGCCATTTTTCCATTATGGGCTTATCGGCAGGTGCCAGCCAGCGTACTCAGGGTTAGCTCTACATTTACACCTACGGTAGGACGTCTTTCCATCCCTCTTTCGGGAACTGCTGCTTACCTCAGGAAAATGTCAGGCAGCTGGCTCCCGTGTTCGAAGCCCTCGTCGTAGGTCCGGAACATCTCGATGAACTCACGCACAGCGGCGGGGCTGTTGGGGGAGTTGCGTTTCCCCAGCAGGTTGCTAATCACTGCTGGGTACATGGCGGCCCTGTGAAGCAGAGCATGACAAGGGGTGAATCTCAATATGTGCACTTCACTGTACTTGTGCTGTCATGTGCCCGTTTTACATCATCTTCCATTGCTGAGTGCCCCAGAGTCATTCTTGGAAGGCAAGTTGGCAAGACCACGTTTTTGCTTCCCCTCAGCTCCCAGCGCACCTGTATCAGGTATTTGGTGTTTGTCATTGGCTAGGAGCTGGGAGGGAGCAAAAACGTGGACTGTCCGGGGTTCCCCGAGGACTGGGTTGGGAAACACTGGGCTAGCAGACAATAATAAATTGTACATGGATGACTCGCATAGCTTACAGTTAACAATGTAGCAAGAGTAAAACAGTGTGGGATTAAATAGGTTTATAAAGAACACCAAATTAGCTGCTTAGTTAATGCTTAGTTAATGTTCCTGTATCCTGTCTTAAGCTTAAGGGAGAATCAGGTCCACACGCTGGAATTTACCTGACCAGGTCGCACAGTTCTCCAGAACCGCTACGCCCCAAGAGCGCCAGGTGGGTGTTGAACTCCTCGCACAGGTGACCAGACAGTTGAGCTTGAGCCTGAGTCAGCTTGCCCTTGATCAGAGGGTTGCATGCTGGGTGAAATCTATAGAAGCTCTCCTTGCTGATGGAGGCTGTGTGTGTAAAAACAAGTGTTTCATATACAGTGCTTATGGGTATTTGATTGGCATATGGGCATTTAATTAAAAAAGCCTGGAAATACAAAATAGCGTGTGGACTTTAGGTAATGTCCCTGGTTTAAGTGGTAGTTTAATAGTGTTTCATCATTTATAATATACAGGCACTAGCATGAAGGAACAACACTGTTACCACCAAAAGGACAGCACATTTGAAATATCAGATAATTAAACAAATCTCATCTCTCTGGATGACACAATGAAGACCGTAATGACATTGTGTAATGAAACTAAAATCCAATATTCACCACGTAGCCACTGTCATACAGTACTGGGCAGTGACCAAAAAAATTCACAAAGATACGCAAAGATTAAGTATGAAGTCTATTGGACAACATTATATCTTAATGCTTTCACTAGTCCTTTTTGGTCTAAATTTTTATTAAATTCCAAACTGTTTAAATTTCATTGCATTGATTTTCCCATTTTCATCTAAAAAGCCACCTCTGGATTGTCTGTTGATGCTGATGCCCAGTCTTACCCGTGTGGTACACAGGTTCCTGCACTGCCTGCTCAAAATCCACATCCTTAGATGTAAAGAATGTCCGAAAATCTTTATGGCAGGTCACGAAAGTCAGGCGCTTTCCAGCAGCAAACACAGTGAAGACAGGGCCGTACTGACAAGTAATAAAACACATTTGAATCACAAACCCCATTTCCTGAAAAGTTGGAATATTTTCTAAAATGCAATAAAAACAAAAATCTGTGATGACTTAATTCAGGAGAATCTTTCTTTAACTAATAAAAATACAAAGAAAAGCAGGTGAATTTAGAGATGAGTTGTCATTGTTGACACACACAGTGCACAACAACAGAATGCATTCTCTGCATTTAACCCATATGTGACATCATGACATAGCAGGGTGCAGCTAATTCAGTGCCTGGGGAGCAGGGCTTGCCGGTGGTACCTTGCTCAGGGTACCTCAGTGGTGCCTGGCTGGTCAGGGACTCAAACCTGCAATTTTTCAATTACAAGTGCACTTCCCTAACCATTAAGCCACCACTGCCCACCACCATGATTGTGTAAAAGTAGCATCCATCAAAGGCTCAGTCTCTGCAAGCACGGATAAGTCATAGTTCACCCTTTGTGCCAAAATTTTTGAAAACCATTGTCACTTAACTATCCGTTGCATCCAGAAATGCAACTGAAACTGTATTATGCAAGGAGGAAGCCATACGTCAACTCTCTGCAGAAACGCTGGTGAGTTCTCTGGACCTGAGTCCATTTCAGATGGACCGAAAAACTGTGGAACTCTGTGCTGTGCTCAGATGAGTCAACATTTCAGCTTGTTTTCAGAATAAAATGGGTGTGGGGTTCTCTGTGCCGAAGATAAAACCATCCGTCCAGACTGCTATCAGCAAAAGGAGCAAAAAGCCAGCATCTGTGATTGTATGGGGGTGCATCAGTGCCCACGGCATGGGGGAGTTGCATGTATGTGAAGGTGTCACTGACTCCAAGGCGTATGTTAGGATTTTAGAGAGACATATGTTGCCATGACAGCAGCATCTCTTCCCAGCATGTCCATGCTTATTTCAGCAGGACAATGCCAGACCACATTCTGCATGGGCTACACCAGTCTGGTTCCATAGACACATAGTGCATGTGCTTCACTGGCCTGCTGCTAGGCTAGATCGATCTCCAATTGAAAATGCATGGCACACCATGAAGAGGAGAATCAGACAACAGTGACCATGGGCAGCTGAAGTCTTACATCATGTAAGAATGGACAAAATTTCCAATTGAAAAATTACTACGATTAGTTCCAAAACAATTAAAAAGTGCTATTACATAAAGGTCTGTGTGAATTAACATATCTCAGATTTTTGTTTTTATTGCAATTTGGAAAATATCCCAAATTTCTGGAAATGGGATTACTAAAAAAATGAATGAATCACCTTCACACACAAGACAGGGAAAGCAGGTGGAGTGTACAATAATAAAGTCAAGTTTTGTCAATAAGAAAGCATGTTTCAACAACGTGCACCTGGCCTGGAATAAATTGTGTGTTTCTTAACAACACAGTTGCTACGGATATACCAAACTGAGTCACTGGTATATAGCGAAGAGGAAATGCTGTCCCAAATTAAATTTTTCTCGCATGCTTTACTCTTTTCCCAACATGTCAGGACACAAAATATCTTATTATCAAAGATAGATTTTTGCTGAGTGTTGCAACATCTTAATGACTGTGGTGCGTATAGTGAGTTAGCTAAGCCAAAGACCGTGACTTTTAGACCGAAGATTTTTAGATTCAGTACCAGTAATTATCTGACTCACTACCTTGTAGTAAATGCAAAACGTATTCTTACTAAAGAAATACTACCCAAATTCCCAGTCAGACATAATGTCAGCTAATGTCAGCTCAGAATTTCCACCTGGAATCAATAAAGTTGATCTGGATATAATCTTAATCTTAATCTAATAGTACAGACAATAGGAGAAAAATACACAATCACTAAAATGTAGAAATACATTACTGATCATCAATGCTATATTATTTACACATATTTTGATAGATATAATTTTTACAGAGTTCTAAATAGGATTAGATCTCGAATGACTAAACAGTCACGAAAAGAATGTATAAAGACTACAAAATTATTACAGTAACTTTTACCTTTGCCCTGGCTTGTGCGATAAAATCAAGCGGCGCTTTTCCAAACTGAAATGCAGCTCCAAACCACGGGATCCATCCTGTAATGCATGGAGGATACTTCACTTTTTTCTGAAGAAACAGCACATATCCTGAACTAAAAAGTATCAGCAAACACAGAAAGAGTATGATTAAATCCATCACAAACGGATGATCACTTCTCTCTGACAACCGAATCTTTAATCCTAAGTGTGACAGCAGTACCTGTCAGATATAGGAGTCGAGCTATAGGCTGACATGGGCATAAAAGCAAATACTGCCATCCAATCAAGCACAGGAAAGCGGAGCTCGCCATTATGCATCTTCGATGGGAAAGGTAGTTCTTTAATGCCAGATAACCGTTTCAGCGAGCGACGAATACATTTATCTAAAACTACATTGACCTAACTTCCGGTTCATGGTGTTTTGATAAAAAGCCGGGCGTCCCGAAGAGCTGAGTGGCACATCTACGGAACTTGATTGGCTGTGATGGACTTTGTGCGTTTATTCAGAGCAGTTAGTTTTACCGCAAAGTGAGGAGTCTGTGGTTAGAAATGGTTCCTTGAATAACTCGACGTTTGTGTTCTTTTGAAAGGGGACAATACCAAACACCGAAAATAATTTTATTTCTGGATAAAATTGTTTGATTTCGAAATGGGATTCTTTCAGGGAGATACGTCGTCTGTCCTGCTAGAGTGGCCGCGGACGGCAAAGTTCATCTTGTCCGCGTGCGCAGCTACAGTTGCAGAAATAGGTAGCCGGTTTACGATCATGCAAACGCTTTACGGGGCCCCTCGCGCAGCTCGCGCTGGGATCTTGAAGTAGCTCTTCACTCGCACCATAGGTAGCATTGCTCTTTAAATATTTAATAATATTGTAAAATTAAATAAAATATACTAAACTTTTATAAATGTGCATAGACAACTTTTGATTGAGCATTGGACGGGTTGAAGTCTCCACCCATTTAAGAGAGTCCAGGGAGTTGTATTGGCTGGTTTTGGTTACTCACCATTCCCCCACAATTTACGCCCATGAGCGTGGGTATATTTTATTGGAATTCCACTTATCGTGAGGAATCCAAAAATATGTATTTTACTAGGGACCCCGAAAAGCGTACCGCAACCTACTAATTAGTATAATTGTAATGGCTTGTAAATGTGGTATACTCTGCAATTTTAGCCAATATAAATTGGCATCTGAAAACAACGTAGTTACGTCTTTTTGATTATCATGTTTTATTCATGACCCGGAACTTTTAAAAAATTACCGATAGCTTTTTGAAATTTTTCCCGACAGCAATTTCAGAACTTGTCCATCACGCAGTTTATTAAAACGCTGTTGGTGTTGACTAAACGAGCTCAATTAATTGATAATGCAATTTATTCTCCATGTTTAAGTTCGTAACTTATGACATCGTATCATTTTTAGTCAGTGTATCTCTGAATGCAGCATGTTGCTCTGAAAATGCATTATCGTTAAAATTGGTATTATTATTTTGCTGTTGATTTGCTTCTGTCCTAGTTACATTTCCTCTTGACCTGACAAAAACCAGACTGCAGATTCAAGGCGAGGCAGCCCAAGGTGGTAGTGGCGGACGTGCTTATCGAGGGATGGTGCGCACGGCTTTTGGGATCGCTCGCGAGGAAGGGCCCCTGAAACTGTGGCAGGGTGCCACCCCAGCCATCTACAGACACATAGGTATTCAGGCGTTATGACACTGGAGCAGATATCAGTTCAGATGATCAAATGTTATGATTATATTAGGTGTAGCTGCTCTCCTTCTAAGTACTTATTTCAGTTTGCTATGAAGTCTTGTCTTAAGCTTCTTGGAAATGAAAAGTTTCCAAGCTACCTGTCAGAGTAATTGGAATACTGCACTGCCATTTTGGGGGTGTGATTTGTGTTGGGAAGGGCAATCTAACACCTCTAAGGGCTTCATCCATGCCCCCCTCACACTTTTACTGTACTGCTGATACGTCATCATAGCGCAGAGGATGTTTGCAGGCTTTAACCTTCATGCCCTCCTCCTCCAGTGTATTCTGGTGTGAGGATGGTGGCTTATGAACAGCTGCGGGAATCCCCACTGGGACGGAATGAGGATTCCAGCTTCCCCTTCTGGTGAGAGGATGCATGTCACTGCACATCAGTATGTCGTCTTCCAGCTACTTATCCAGTGCAGGCTTCCAGGAGGGGCCCAAAGACTGTCCCAGTTAGTACAGGGCACAAGGTAGGAGACACCCTGGACAGGATGCCAGTCAGTCACAGGACACACACACACACACACACACACGAATAGTCTCAAAAGTTGTGTAACCCCGGGGTTCATATCCTGCTTCGGTAATAAGTCCCTCTGGATCCTGACTTACTGCTGACTGCAGCTTTTGGCCGACCCCCCCCTCCCCAAACAGGAAGTCCGTGGTGGGGGGCATGCTGGGAGGGGCTCTCGGCCAGTTCATGGCCAGCCCCACAGACCTGGTGAAGGTACAGATGCAGATGGAGGGGAGGCGTCGGCTGGAGGGAAAGCCCCCACGGTGAGCCCCTCCCACAGCACAACCACCACCAAAGCCAATATTTAGCCAGCGCCAGACAGACTTTGCTCACTTGGTCTGAACGGCACCTGTATTGTGACAGAGTGAGGGGGGTGTACCATGCCTTCGTGAAGATCATCTCGGAGGGAGGGGTTCGAGGACTCTGGGCAGGATGGGTCCCCAATGTGCAGAGGGCCGCCTTGGTAAATTTAGGAGGTACAAGACAGTCCCCATTATGAAATAGTTACCTTGCATCGAAGCATCGCACATTGAAGAGTAATGCTTGCCGTCAAGATAATGGAGATGTGGCACTGAAAAGGACACCGATTACTTGTTCCTCACGCAGATCTTACTACGTATGACAGCGTGAAGCACTTCCTGCTGAGAAATACCACCATCCAGGACAACAGTGTGTGTCACGGATTGGCAAGGTATTCGCCGCGGTCTTTCGCTCTGCCAATGGACTGCCGATGGTTCGTTTTGTCGGCGAGCTGATTTATTTATTTATTTTCCTTCTTTGTTTTTTTTTTTTTCTTTATTTTGCACCTCAGCACCTGTTCAGGTCTGGTGGCAGCTACCATGGGGACGCCTGCGGATGTAATCAAAACCAGGATCATGAACCAGCCCAGGGACACTTGCGGCAGGTTAGCATAGCAAAACGCTCCCATGCAGAAACTGGCAATGGCAAGCGGCCGACGAGTAGCAGAGTTTAACCTTTGGAATCGTTTCTATATGTGTTTAGTCTTCATGCACCAGATCACACAGAATGGGAGACGTTATTTGGGCAGAAAAAAATAAATGCCAAAAATAGACAGGCTGTCTCAGAATACATAGCATTACTTAATTTGGGGAGACTCTTGTCTTCATGAATGAATAGTCTTGCCAAAAGTTTCATGTTTGTACACCTGTAGTCTTTATAGGAAATGTGTTGTAAGTGATAACAGTTCCTGTTGCATTTTGTGTCTCGTCAGAGGTTTACTGTACAAGTCCTCACTTGACTGCCTCCTGCAAACTATCAGAGGAGAGGGATTTATGTCTCTGTACAAAGGCTTCCTCCCCACCTGGATGAGAATGGTAAACTCAGGATTATTCTGCTTGGCTTTGCTGTGTCCTCCAACCATCGGAAGACGCATTGATTACACTGTCACTGTCCCTTTCCTAGGCCCCGTGGTCCTTGACGTTCTGGCTGACCTATGAGCAGGTCCGGAGGGCGACAGGCGTCACCTCGTTTTAGAGCCTGCGGAGTTTTGCCCTGGTGCCTATTCCTACCTGAGACATTGTTCTTGCCTGTGGATGGCCAAGTGAAAATACAAGTGCCATTACACAAACTGCCTTGCGAAGACACGGGTGAATCATTTGAACGTTTTAGAGCCAAGCTTGACTTTTTTTTTGTGGTCTGTGTGATATACCTGGGACCTTCTTCATTTTCCAAGATAATTCATGCCAGTGCCTGACATGCATTGATACTCAGAAATAATATTCACCCAACCATATTCCAGCTACTTATCCTGGTCAGTGCCCAAGATAGGGGTACACACACAGACATGGGCACATATACCCTCACAATCATGGGCATATGTGGGCATTTCAGAGATACAAGTTAGACTAACTGCATGTCTTTGGACCATGGAAGGAAACCAGAATACCTACAGGAAACCCCAATGACAAAGGGAGAATATGCAAGCTCCATGCACATAGAGCAAATCCTGTCCCTACTGCCCATTCAGCCACCACACCACCCAGATACAATGAAAATGTCACATTGGAGTCATTGATAGATTCTGTATATGATCAGATGTTGAACGGATAGGGGGTACAGCGGTGTAGTAGCCAACACAGTTGCCAGGGTTCGAGTCTCCACCCCAGGTTTATATGGAGCTTGCATGTTCTCCCCAGATGGATGGATGGATATTGAGCAGGTGACAAACAGTGTTATAAAAAAGCTCTTTAAGTTTGATTGTTTTTTTATTTTGATGTAAATAATTGTCTGGCCCTCAACAGCTTCAACAATTAGACAACTGCAGCCTTAAGTGATACATAAAACATCGCTGTCACTATTTGACAAATAGTAAGCAAAAATACAGAAACTATGGGGAATCGGCCCTCAATGCTTCCATAGGACTTGAGAACTTATTGGCCATGTGTTGCTAACAAAATGCACTTGATTGGCTGAATGCAGTGTTTAACAGCAGAACTTTGGCAGTCGTGGTCACAACCCCACCAAGCAGGAAAAGATCTCAGCAATGATCTCAAAGAGAATCTCATTCAGAGTTATAAGGGCGTTTTCAGTTTGAAACCCGCAATTCTAGTGAGAAAGATGATTTACAAATGGAGAACATTCGAGACATTTGCCAGCTCCCTGGGAGCGGACGTCTCACCAAATTCAGCCCAAGGTCAGATCGTATAATTCCTGATGAAATTGAAAAGAACCCAAAAGCCACTTTTAGGGATCTACCGGCTTTAGTTAACAAATGTCAAAGCTCATGACTACGCGATTAGAAAAAGACTGAACAAGTATGATGTTCACAAAAAGGTATCGAGGAGAAACCCCTTCTGTCCAAAAAGAATAGCTTAGGGTTTCAAAGCTGCATCTGAACAAACCATGAGGACAATGCACTTTGGACACATGACACAATCATCAAGTACGGTGGCTGGAGGATAGATTGAACTTGTTTCTTAGGCCAGAGACCTGAGTGCCTTGTGATCAAGTCGACAATGACCTCATTTATATAATTATTCTAGGCTTAACGGGTAGGCCACCTGCTTGACAGCTAAAGCTGTGGTCACACAGATATACCAGGGCTGTTCAAATCAAGGTCCAAGCACTGCTGATGTTCCAGCCTTTCTTTACCCCTAAGCCGGGTGTGAAGCCTCCGGCCAATCAGAACCAGAATTTATTAAACTACCTGTCAAAACTGAAAACAAGCCCTGTGTTTGGAACTGAGGTCCGAGTTGAAGAACCCTGAAATAGACTGACCCCAAGATGTCCAGCAAATCTACTTGCTACCTTGAAAGTGATCTTTAATTCACTGCCTCTGTGTATGAATGTATGATACAGTATGTGTGGATTGTGAATTTTACTGTACTTTCAAAATAAATTCTATGTGTTGTAACAAAGTCTATATATATATTCATCCATTAAAACCATTATTTCTTTGCATCATTTTGATATATCCTGGGACAGATGCAAAAAATAAGTACTAAACACTCTACTAAGGTAAACTTAAGATGTTGATCTGTTGTACCTATAGCACACAACCGTATACTAGAGTAATAGCCTGCAATTCATTCCATCTGTCTATCCATGGGTCCCCTATAACTGCTTATTCACTGCAGTTGCTGTTACCCTGCGTCTCAGTTCAAATTAGTCTACAGGCTGATACCATAAAATGTTAATCAGAATAAACTCTCCTATCAGTTACTGTCCCCGAAATGACACTAAAGGCAGAACAAAGTACATACAAATAGCTTGAGGCAAGGCCATTGCATTTTTTGAGCGGAACCAGCGATTGTCAACCTGTCGGAACGAACTAGAAAGTACGAGCATTTTATTTTTGCACAGGTCCCTGCAGAGGCTCCGTAATATTTGTGCATCATATCCGTGACAAAAAAATAGGAATCCCACACACGAATCCCCCATCCAAAGGGGATCAATACAGTCAAATCTAATTGACAAATTAATGTGATGCATGGGAAGTACATATATAACATTCTTTAAATATCTCCTATTAACCTACATAACGTTCATCATCATTCAGTATGCCGTTTCTTTACATTGCGTTTCTTCTGGCTGTACGAACGGCACTACAATGTTAAACGAAAATGCGCACTTCTGTTTTGCGCCCCCTAGCGGCCTCATCCGCAGCACACGGCTCACATGACCCGGAAGCGAAGAGTAATTACGTCAGCTTGTGGGCGTTTTCTCTTCAAGCCGATGAGCATGGCGGTTCCAGCAAGTGGAGCTTCAAGACGTTTGGTGCAGTATGTAGTAGTCCGGTCGGATCTGTTGCGCACTATGGCTTGGCCTTTAGGGGCCGTCATCACACAGTGTTGCCACGCAGCAACAGCGGCGATTCACCTGAACTATGACGATCCAGATACGCAGGAGTACTTGGGAGAGCTGGACGCCATGCACAAAGTCGTGTTGGAGGTACCCCGCTTACGCCCCACAGCCGAATGGTTTACCCAGTGGCTTGATCCTTAGCTCCATTAAAGCATTATAAGAACAGAAGCGGGTTTAAATCCGAGTCCTGTATTTTGCATACCAGTGGCGCTCTCCAAATGTGCACTGGTAATGAATGAAGTTAGTATGATACTGCTTACATGTAATGGTAGTCTTCTGTGTTTCTGCAAAGCAACGCTCCAGAGAAATTGCTGGCTTTTCTCCCTGGTTAACCGTCTGTTTTCCGTCCTGCAGGCTCCGGACGAGGCGTCTCTCACTAATTTGTCGGAGACGCTGCGGGAGAAGGGGGTGGCTCACAAACTGTGGATTGAGCAGCCCGAAAACATACCTACCTGCCTGGCATTAAAGCCCTATCCCAAAGACGCGGTGCACACCTATCTACGCAAATTCAAACTCTTCAGATGAAGTGGAAAGGATGGAAGGGCAGCTGTCATTCACGCATCCAGAAGGCATCCTTGCAAAAGTGCAACGCAGCGTTGCTGGTCCGGAACATTTTTGGATTTTTTAGATAAGTGAAGTCGTGCGTCTTTCTGATTTCCTCCTCCTCATGAAGCAAAAGATATTGCGATGCAGTGACATCTTTGCACATTTGGTTCTGTGATCATTTATCATTTTTGGAGGAAGTATTCTCACACAGGGGGAGATTTTCTAAAATGTAAGATAATAAAGAGCCTCAAAGGTGTTTCTTGCATGTATTTTGCCATGCATGCTAAACTTAGAGGCAAAGTGTTGGTCATAAAAATATTGCATTTTCTCAAAGTTCGCAGGTGGAGGTGCAGTTTACTATTTCAGGTTACAGGAAACAAAAGGATGTAGCATTGAGGGAAGGAGGGGGTTTTGTTGTCATAGGCCTGAGAACATAAAATCCTGCATACTGTTCTGATACTTAATTTGTAATTCAGTTCACATGGTGCAAACAGGTTTAAAATATATTTTAAAAATCCCTTCAAAACTGAATCGTGTTTCTAAACACCTGCCTGTTTTAACACAGTACTCGTTCTCAGTCAGTGTGGATGGGTACCACTGATTACCAAGTCCTGATGCTTTTGAAAAGCAAAGGAACCATAAATCATGTGGGGATACACTTTACACAACGTAGAAACCCTGGCATTAATTAGTGTTTAGTGTGTTTATTTAATTTACCAGGAAAGCCACTGATATGAATGAATCTTCAAGAATAACCACACAAAGCAAAATGCTCTGACATCATGACGAACGTTACACAACACTGAACACAAGTAGTGGAAAACTCATGTAGAATGTCGTGAATTACACTTTAGTTTACAATTTTTAGTTACCATTGTGTACCTGCTGATTCCTCCATACCAAGAACTTCCTGAACTGTCACAAAGGTGTTTCAGAATCCTGGTTCTGGAGTTAACCTACATTTTCAGTAATTAGCCTAATTAAGAAGCTGTTGAACAAATGGCACAATTTAAGTCCCTTATACACACCAGGTGACTCCCCATGTGTATCAAGGAATAAGCAAAGATGTGTGTTTTTGTTTTAATTAACCATGACATAACATAAAATTCATTGTTTCCTGTGCCCCTTTGTCATAGATGATAAATTGGTACATTTTAATTCTTCAATAATTTCAAATGAGAAATTATTAAAAAGGGACCCAGTGCTGGGGAAGTTTCAAAAGTAATAATCCATTAGAGACAGAGGTGGAAAGTTCAGGTCCAGAGAGTACAAATCCAGACCAAGGTTTTGTTTCAACCAACCAGTTGAGTATTCTGTGACTTTATGCTCTAGTTGGTTGAAACAAAACCTTGGTCTGGATTTGTACTCTCTGGACCTGAACTTTCCACCTCTGTCTGCAACAAATTACTTCCGTAACTTCCACAACACTGGCACCTTTAATTTATCACTGCCTGAATCGTGCCATTTCTTTGCGGTCAACAAAAAAAGCAAAGCGCACACACAGTGGGTCACAGTAAGGGGTCTCCTCTTCCAATTTACAATTTTGAACAGGCTACAACAGTCTTTAGGCACGATTCATAATGTCATATATTCTTAGTAAAAAAAAAAAAATTCTTGACAATCCATTCTTCAGCATAAGCAATTTCCATTGTATTCAACAGTTTTGTTTATAAGCCTCTGTCTTAAAGCAATTTCATTCAAAGCACTACTAGAAATTAGGACACATTAAGTAGGTAAGAAGTAAAAGAAGAACCATCAGTGGTAGGGGAGGGGGATACAGAATAAATGTTAAAAATCCTGTTTTTTAATGGTGCTTTTATTGCAATGTGTTGTATTCTCACATTCATGGATATTAATGAGATTTGTTAGTCATAATTTCCTTCGAGGTCAACGTTCTGACCTGATCCCAACCTGTTCGACCCACAGCAGAAGAGCCATAGTGGGCTGGGGGGGGGTGTTATGGAGTAGATGTGTGTGTACTCGTAGCGTGCCTGCTTCTGCAGCCACAAACGTCCGTCACAGGAATGAGGAATAAGACCACTTCAGTCAATGTGAAACACAGTACGTCAGCCTGCAGTGCGTCTCTGCAGGTGCCGGACCAAAGATGTGACTGATTGTCTACTACTTCATAGATAAGGTAGGATTTTTTTCCCCAGATACTGAAAGAAAAGAAATGAAAAAAAAAAAAACATGCATAAACTTCTCAGATACATCTTCATTCATCATGTCCCATACAGCTTCATGGTGACTCTGCCTAACATTACACAATACCCAAGTGTAATATACAAAACTGGACAAAGTGAGTAAAATGTATAATATTTATAGATATATATATATATTTATTTATATTAACTTTACAAGAAAAAAATGGAACCTTATTTCAAGAGATTGCTGCTGTTCCAGTGGGCAGTAGAGGGGAAAATCCCTCAGATTCAGAACCACAACCATTATCAGTATCGGTAAGGCAGCACGTACAAGAGATGAGAAGCATTTGTTTCGTCAGACATTTGCTCCTAAGGTTCCCAACAGTGAAGAAACACTACCTGTACACATAGGGGATCAGTCAATGGGGGGGGGGGGGGGTAGATCTAAGCGAAATGTTATACAGCAGGCAGTACGTTATGTATTAGAAAAGTTAGGGGGAAAAAATACATATGATTGTGTGTCGGCGACTATAAAAAAATATATTACAAATCTGATAAAAATGAAATATGAGCAGCAAACTAGGGTGATGAATTGGTTAAAAAAATAAATCAGGAATGTTTTCAGATACTATAATGAGCATAAGGGAAGAAATGGATGGATGGATGATGGCAGAGTAAATGGAGGTATAGAGCGACATGCAATGCAGAAGACTTGAAAGAAGAGTCCAAGCCTGGGAGAGCCATGGATTCACTGAATGTCCAAAAAAAAAAAAAAAAAAAAGCAAGGGGGGGGGGACCTTCCTTTTCCAGTGTTACGAGTACAACAGGACATTAGCCAGCTTTTACAGAGCCTGAGAAATTTTTTTTGTATTTATTTTTGATTACATTCTGGGGATATTTGAAATGCAATAATGATCTGATTTTAATGCAGATACTTCTTGCAATGGCCTCTTTCCTTTTGTAAATTTCAAAGGATATAAAGTGCAAAAAACTAGATTGTATTTCCTGTAAATGCCTGGAATATTTAAATTTCAGTAAAAAATGTATGTAAAATACAGCATATTCGTTTTACAAAGTTAAATGTAAGAAATTCTCCATTAACAAGAAAAGTTTAATCAAACTGTAAAGGATCAGTCCTTTACTCTAATGCACAAAATATGTACAAGAGGCACCTCAAATTTGGTATAAAGTATTTAGCTAAATAAATTAAAATATTTAACAATCTGCATTAGCCTCCTTGCAGAAACAGTTCAGAAACACAATTTCCAAACATTTATGAAAACAAATTGAATTTGTTTTAAAAAAACTGTCAATTTGTATAGCTCCAAAAAGGTATTTACCGAGAATGCATAGTGTAATAAAATATTTCAGTTTGATTCTTGTTACGTTTTACGTCCTTGGATCAGTGTAATCATGTTTTTAGTCTTAAAGGTGCATAGCTATCTAGAGATTCTGCTACTCCAGTCAACAGTGAGTGCGTTGACTATCTGAAAGCACTTTCGATGCTGCCCCGCAATAGTATTCGGACTGCTTTACCTGGGAAATGCGGAATATATACAAACTGCTAAAGTCACTTGCCAGTATATTAGAACAGCGGGAGCTGAGCACAATGTTGCCATGCTTCAACATTGGGGGGTGTGTTTCACCACATTCCGCTATTATAGAAAAAAATTCCATACATTTTTTTTTGTATTTTTGAATGCTTCATTTTGCATTCAATAAACAGACTTGCATATGAGATATTTGCCATCTTTAAGCTTTGGTCATCACAACTAAACATGCAATCGCCCTTTGCCTGGAGAACTGCACCTCTTAGACAATAAAGGAAATAAGATCAGTACTGGTGTAGCGGTCGGCAAAGTCCCACCAGAAACATTAGCTACCACTCTTGAAAGAAAGGTTCCATTTTCTTATACCAGTTTAAACTTTTGACAACATAGACAAATTAAATAGTATGGCCTTTTTGAAATTAACCCGTACAAATCCAGTCCATGCTGCTTCTCTCAGTAAAATCACATTCAGAGGTCGCAAAACCATTCTCTCGCAAACAGAGTAAATCTTAACCCCACAGGTAATGTGCAGGCATCTAAAGATGAGAAGAAATAATTAGGACAGTTTCTCTTTTCCATGTAAAACAACACATACAGCATTAAATCACAGAGGCACACACACACCTGCATACACATACACCAAAAATGCTGGAAGCAGACCAACTATCCACAAGGACTTCGAAAATCTCAGACTTTGAGCAAATTCATATTTACAATAACAAAATTCCATTCGACTTCACCCCAATGGTAGACCAGCTTACAGGCCAATATGAAAGATATATAGTTTAAAAGGTAACAGGCGGATTTCTGATTGATAAATCAGTTGTGATTCAGAATGGATTCCACTGCATTTTTATTCCCAGTTGAATGGCAAGGAGGGGATGTATCACAGTATAATGACTGCACTCTGAATTGCCTTTAAACTCACTTTACCATATTACGTTAAGCTGATTTCCTACTGAGTAAGCTGCAAGAAAACGCGCTCTTTCTGCTCTTCAATGACTGCTTCCACTTTTTTCCATGTATCTGTATTTACTCTCACACACACACACGTGGCTTTTAATGTCCTCATACTCCTGCAGTACAGCCTACTACTACCATTTCTCTATTTTAAAAATGATAAAAAAATAAATAAATATAGAAAACAACATTCATAAACTGTGTCATTGTACTTCGTTTACTCAGCGTTAGGCTGCCCCAAATGTTACTGTTCGCTTTGCACCAAAAACCAAAAAAGAAAAAAAAAACGTAGAGAGCACACTAGGAAATGGCGATATGAAATACAAGGACAGGAACAGAAAAATCACACCAAGGTTCATGTAGGACCATAAAATGCTACTTTTTCTGAGCATGTTACACCAAAATTAAGTTATATTCCGCAAAAAAAAAATAAAAAATGCAGTGAGGTTCTTCCATGGCTACGAGCTAGGAATTTTAAAAAGGACAGAAACCAAAGGAATATGGGAAATAAAGAAATCCAACAGATATACTGCTTTCTAGAATAACAAAGGTGATTAAAGTGCAGTGGGCCGTAAGTGGAGGGAGTATAAGGACCGCAGCCACCGGATTTATATATACAACCAGAGACGCATGCAGCCACTCCTGCCCGCGCACACCTGCACACCACAACTGTACACAAAGTGAATCACAAATTACAGAACATTGTTTGAGGACGATCAGAAACAAACAAAAAAAAAAGCATGAAAGGAGGGTTGCGTTCCCACAAAAAGGGATGAGGATCCATAATAGACGTGTTGGCCGGTGCTGTGAAAAGCCGGCGCCCTTTACTCAGTTACCTTGTATATACACAGTGAGACCTCTGAGGCTACTTGGACCATAGAATTACTCTTTTTTTTTCCTTTTTTGATTTTAATTTTTTTTTTATTTTTATATAAAGCATTTCATTAGTGAGAGTTACTCTGTTACCCAGAAAGGAGCCGGCAGGGGGGAATAAATTAGACTTTTGATTTCCATTTCAATGTCATAATCCAGCTGATCCTACTTTAATTAACCAGATCTCCAGAGTGCTATTATTGCTTGTTAGTAACCTCCTCGTTCGTCTTCAACGTGATGTCAATCTTCTGCGGACACGTCTAACGCCAAGGTTCGTCAGTTATAGTGTTTTGGCGGTGTCAACAGAGGCTGGTGCTGATTGACAGCATCTGATTCGGCAACAGTAGTCAGGTGAGTAGTCGTAGCTGCAGTGTGAGGCTACAGCCCCAGCGACGACATGCTCACTGCGTGAGCTCCCACATGCAGTGTCTGTACACGCCTTTGGATTTAGATGACTGACGTTCAAAAGTAAGAAAAATCGCCACCTAAACGTTTACATGTTTACCGTATGACCAAAATCAGTGACATGTTCTGTTAATTATGTAAGACTGAGACAGCCTGAGCTGGACGACCAAAAAGTTAGGCTCACCAAAATTTCAACATTCAAATTTGAAACAATCTTCTCCTTGGAGACTGACATTTTCCACACAAGATGAAAGTTTTGCTGGGTAGAAGCTGGAGTCTCTCTGATTTACAACACGCTGCAGCAGATCCCATTTCTTGGCTTGGATCAGCTAAAAATCATCATCATTTTCATTAATTAAAAAAAAAAAAATCCTGCTTCAAACCCAAAAACATCGGTCAGCTTTGACATGGAAAATGACTGCTGTCTCAATGAGTGAGTGACGTTTAAAAAGAAAAGCAGAAAGTGTTAGTGCGTTCCAATCTTGTCCATTGGTACTGTACAATACTATCGACCTGCATGGTATGTATGGCGAACACTGATAGGCCAATGAGATCCCAAGTGGCTCATATTCACAGCTGCTTTAAAAAACAACAACAACATTTGTGTCGGACAGTTTGAGTCTAGTATCTATGTTCCCCCCCCAGGAAAACCCTGGGGCAGACAGTGTGCTACACTACAGTCTCCCATCTTGGCCTTTCTTGTTCTAATTCACCAAAAAAAACAATAAACAAAAACAGAACTGGGGAAGATCTCCCACCAGGCACTGCAGTGGAGAGCCAATCAGCGACAAATCCAGCTGAAACTGAGCTTTCCTCACACGACGGGAAGGGGGTGGTGGGGGAGGCGGTTAAAGCCCCTCGAAAAAGTCCTCCCATCATGCAGTCAGATCGGCTGACCAGGACCGCGCCGGACCCCAGACCCTGCCATTGCTCTCCGTGAAGTGCTGCAGCAGACTGGCCAGTGAGGCTCGCCAGACAAAAGGGTCCTCTTCAGGCTCGGTGAATCAGCAATGCTTTCCATCTCCTGGCTGGGAATCGCAAGCTCTAAAGTAGGTAACCAAGAATGAGCGCTCCGCCTGCAGCCTAAGATGTCCAATCAGCCATCTATCCACCCCCCTCCAAGACCCACCAATCCCCACCAAAAAATATAATTTTCTCAGAATCCATCCTGCTGGAAATTAGAAGCAGACTTGTAAAAAAATATAAATATCTCACTGTAGAGCAGCACTCCCCAGTGCTCAGAGTGTCACTCGGTTAGGAGCTGCTGCAGGAGGCTTTTCTGCTGAGACTGGGCACTCTGGGTGGCTGCCCCCCCCTTCTGTGATGCCATGGGGCCCGGCTGGTTCAGGTAGGAGTCGCTGCCCACCAGGTTGACGGTGCACTGGACGTCAGCAAACACCTGAACCTGCTGTACCTGCAGGGGAGCAGATGGCACAGCGGGAACCATCAGCCACGCATGGCCTGACCGGAGGAAGCCTGGTGTGCGGCCTGCTGGTCAACTGTCCATTCAGCACCAGCCCAGTTGAACTGGGATTCAGCACCATGGACAGCCACCCTATTGACCCATGGATGACTTGGGTCAGCAACAGGATGCCACTTTGTGGTAAGAGTGACCATATGTCTATAGACAGGGTGCCTGACCGAAACATGGAGCCTAAGGTACCAAAGCAGTTAAAATATGGAATGAGACTGGTCTTGCTCCAAATATCTAGATTTGGAAGTACTTAAATCTGAGGCATGCAAGAGACCTTAAAATGTTATTTGGATAAAATTTCCGCAGACCACTCAGTAATATGCTTCAAAGATGATTAAATTCCCACTTTCCACATTTCTAAATGTACTGGGTTGAAGTTCACATGCTGTTCACCAACCTGATCATTACACATTGAGCTGATGTTGCCCAGGTTACTGTTGCCCATGCCAACAGAAGGACCCATGGGAGTCAGAGAGCCCACGCCGCCAGATCCACCCGCCATGGAGACGGTGATGCTCATGTTGTTGTACATGCCCTGTTGTCCGAAGGCCTGGGACGGAGTCTGTCCGGACTGGTTGTAAATACTGTCAATCAACATTAACGCACCAGTCAGGCTTTTGCACTGTTTAATGTTGACGACATGTCCCCCCCCCCCAGACTTTCTACATTGCTGCCATACCCGTTGTTCCCCATGCCTCCTTGTTGCCAGCTCTTCATGTCAGGCGACTGGTAGCCCATAGAAGGCTGGGTCTGCGAGAGCAGAGGTGTCTGCGGCGTAGACATCTGTGGTGAGAGGAGGGGGCTGGTTGGGCTGAGGGCTGGTGCAAAAGGTGGCTCCCCCTGCTGGGTCATACCTGCACGAAAAGACAACTCAGCTGAACCACACTGCAGGACCATGATCAGTAATTAGCATGTGCTTTGCTGGATTTTCCCTGAAATGACCAAATGATCAATTCTGGAGATTAAGTTCTGTAGCGATTAATTTTCATGCATAACAGGTAAAACAATAAAAACAGGAAACAATTAAAAGAGAAGTACTCTTGATCTGTGAAACGTGTACAGGATCGTCTCAGTGCCCCAACCTCAACTGAAGTCCACCACAAATTGTTGATTAAAACAAATTTTTATTTTTTGTCTCTAGAGGTTGTACTGACTGTAGATGCGCATCTGATTTTCACCCAAAAACACATCACAATAGTTCCTTAAATTCCTTCATTCAATAGTACATTATTCTTGGCCATACTTTATACAGCTTAATAATTTCACAAAAGAGTTAAGGCTCCAATTTCAATATATCTGACCCAATCGCGGCTTATAAAATGAAATCTGGAAAGTGTCATGCACTCTGGTGGCAATAAGCTCTCTTAGGATCTCAATGACATCACCAGGCTTCCTCCTTCATTAATACCGTTCTGTGGCTTTGCTTAACGGACATTCTTTTCTTTTTAAGATCTGAACTCCCGGCTGTTGGTTCTGTCGCGTCGGCTCTTTCTCAGTCCACACCCGACTAGAACCACCCAGCAAACGCAAGACCCGAAGACCTCGGCAGGAGTCTTACTTCCAACCTGCGCGATTCGATTTCACGGCACTCACACAACACAGCTAGTGACGGCCAACCTGCCCACATTCGGCAGATGGTCTGGCGCTAATTTCAGACCATGTGCACAGTAAACAACATTAGAACAAACACTGCTGCTCATGAGGTGTAACACCTTTACCCATTAAGCAGAAGGTAAATATTTACCCCTTTCATTTCAGAAATATGTGGGTGACCTGTGTGAGAGAACACTAATACCCGTGAAAGAAAACATTTTAATATTTTTTAAGTGCTCATAAGGTCATTTTGTTCCAAGCAATAAAATGTGATAATATTATTACTGATGGTGCATAAAAAATGACTGGTAGCAAGACAGCAGATTCACCTGCTCCTGGAAACTGCTGGAAGGGGGTGGGTTGTACCGCTGAGTTCACCACGCCACCAAACTGGCCCTGCATACCTCCCATCATACCCTGGGACACCACAGGCCCCCTGCTGCCCATCTTGGGGTCCGTCGGTACCCCTCCCATGGGATTAAAGTTGCCGGGTGAGCTTGGAGGGTTTCCTGGCCCGGGGCTGTAACCTGTGGGGTAGGCGAACTGTGGAGGCTGCTGCTGCTGAGGCTGCTGGGGGCCCTTGGGGCCCTGGGGACCCCCCATAGGCCCTGGTGCCATGCCCTGCCTCATCAGCATGGCCTTCTGCTGCAGGAGCTGCCTCTGGCGATGCTGGAAGCTGTAGAGCTCCCGCTGCCTCTGCGCCATCATCTGCGCATTCAGCGGGGGCTGGAAAAATAGGAGGATGGTGAGTTGCATTTCACATGAAGGCCAGTAGGTGGAGCGGTAGTTAAATGCTGAGGCTTTAGTCAACCTATGAGGGATTATGTTTTGCGTATATCCTATTTTATTAACACGGAAAGTTTTATCTACTTGGACAACAGGCTGATGGAAGGTTGCAACAGCAGGTACAAGACAACAGTAAGAGCCTCTCAAACTTCATAACTGCTGCCTTGAGATACGAGCTGCTTCAAAAAAACTGCACAGCAGCATAAAAAAAAAGTCAGGAGGACTGTGAGATAAACAATTATGTGTCCCTTGGTAGAGCAGAATGGAGTAGAATAGCAGTGCTTCACTCATCCCAGGGGTAAAATAGGGTAGTTTTGTCATATCCCATCTTGTCCACCATTACAGAGGTAAACACACAACTGATACACACACAAATGAGGCAAAAAAAAAAAAAAAACTTAAAAAAAATTCAGGCCCCGGTATCTTCACACCTGTGAGTTCATCTGGGGCTGCTGCATGCCCTGTCGCATGCCCATGGCAAGATGCCCTGTCCCTGGGAACTGGCCGATGGCCGCCATCCTGTTCTGGTGCACGATCTGGAAGGGAAGCACGGGGACACAGGGCAGTGTGGCAGGCTGTCACTCATTCTGTATCGCCATTTCAGAGAAATTCACAAATATTCTGCACAATTCGTTTTCAGAATATTTCTTGCATTCTTGAATGATGTCAAACTGCTCAAAATTCATTACAAACAAGTACTTCAATGGCATGTTAAATACAATTCCTATGGTACTATATCACTGGTTCTCAGTTCTGTTCCTGGCACCGGGGGGGGGGGGGGGGGCAGGAACAGAACTGAGAACCGCAGAGATTCAGGCCAGGAATAGGATTGAGAACCATAGAGATTCAGGCCAGGAAGAGGATTGAGTACTATAAAGATTCTACTGGAGGTTGAGAGAACTGCACCCTGCGGCATGGCAACCTGTGCTGTTGTCTCACCTGCTGCTGGCCTTGCAGCCTCTGCTGTAGCTGCAGCCTGAGCTGGTTGGGCACCCCCTGCGCCCTCGGCAAGCCTGGCCTCAGCGCCATGCCCATGTTCCCGGGGAAGGCCCCGCGAGGCGAACAGAAACTCATGCTCTGTTGCTGTGGGCGGCTCACGTCTTGGGGGAACTGCGAGGAGCCAATGGGGAACTGCGGCTGGTACGCAGGCAGCTTAGGGTCCATGTGCATGGGGGTGGAGGGCAGGGGCTGGGCAGGGTACTGCTGGGAGAGGGGGTCCAGGCAGCCGCCCTGGGAAAATGACAGCAACACCATCACGTGTGACCCATCGCACCCGACAAACAGCCTGTTCAGCCCCTTTCCATCTGGAAAAAGGTTCTGGCACATTCAGCCTACCATCACCACCAGTCTTTTCATCTGTTCCTTCCAGGACCCATGATAACCACTCCATGTCAATCAGGCTCCCACCTACCCCAAAACACTGACATTAGTCTGTCCATTTGCAGTCTACTGTCTGCATGCACTGTCCTGCTCCACTGCTTACCTACATTCCTTGCATTTCATTTCTGTTGTTATTGTATAATTATGTGTACTGTCAAGTATTTTTAATTAACCCCCACCCCCCCACAATATTTCCTGCCCAACTGATCTTGTCCTGGCTGCCTGCATCCCGTTGAATTTCATTTCCTGTGTGTGACATGACAATAAGGTGACTTGACAACAACATGGCTGCTTAGTTCTGGTACAGTCAGTACCCATGACAACCACTCCATGGCAACCCATGAGGGATACCAGGCGGGGGGCCGTTTTGATGTAACGTCACTGTGCCGTCGTACAGTTCGCTAGGCTCTACAAATGTTTTACACTGTGCCACTTCCTTTCCTGTCTTCGGGAAAGTACAGATGAAGATTTTTCCCATAGCACACAGCCCTTGTAACTACACCAGGTTTCTCACGGTAACTAAGCATGGAAGGTAAAAAAAAAAAACAGCATTAGCCCCATAAAAACTGAAAGGACATGCAGGCTGTTTACCAACTATCACTACTGCATACTTAGTACAAAGACTTATTACCCAACATTAACCTAACAATAACAATTACAGCCCAGTCTAACACTGATTTTGCTGTCCCATCCCATTCTAAATCCCAGCCTCCATCTAGAGAGCTGCACAGGAATGATATCTATCCCCATCTCCACCCCATCCTCATGTTCGCCAACAAACCAATATAACGTAAAGGTAAATTAAATATCACAATTATTAAATTACTGACTTGGCACTTTTCCCCCCAAACAGATTTATTTTGCATTATTGAAACCAAATTATCAAAACATTTTATTGGGAGACAATTCATTTGAGATTATCGAAACACTTTGCATAGTAGTGCATTCCTCATGTGTTTAAACAAATTATTCTTCAGCTGCCCTGTACAGCCCAGGCTACACAGCACCAGCTGGTGCTGGGGTGAGAACAAATAATTTAACAGAACAAAACGACTATAACTAATATAGCAGACGTAAGAATATGCATATATGAGCAATCTCATTACCGTGGTGTTACCATACAATTTATAACCATCCCTGCGGGAACACCGTAAAGATCATCTCCATTCCAGCTGTTACTGTGGAAACGTAATTTTCTCCTCCCATTCCCCCAGATTACTGTGGATATCCGCAGTATTATCGCTTTCTCCATTCCCGTGCAGCCTTCTACCTCCAACCACACCCCTACCCCACTCCAGACCAGACCAAACCCACAATCCCAACTACACCCTCAGCTGTGACCCACCACCCACGACCCACAATGCACCTGCACCAGCTTATCGATGCCCAGTGCTCGGTCCAGCTCAGCCAGCTCGCTCTCGTCCGTGCCGCTCAGGAAGGACACTAACTGGTCCAGCAGGGCCTTCTCGTCACTGCGTCCCTCTGGGGTGGTGGGAGGGCACAGCATGTCATCCAAGGTGCTGGGGGTGCACTGCCTGCAAAGTTGGCGGAGCAGAGAGAGGATGGAGTCTGAGACACGCGTGCCAGGCCCCGATCCACAGTGCCAGGCCAGTTGGTAGGCATACGCACTCCTGAGTAGGCAGAGGAGCCTGTGGAGCCCCACCCATGGCCACGTCAAATGGCATGGGCTCCGTCAGACCCACTGGTGTGAATGGCTGGGGGCTGGTTAGCTCCAGTTTGGACATCCCTGCGGAGGAAGGAAAGACAGTGAACGGCATTCTGGGTCCCAAAAAGCACTGCACCTTGCGGTCTCTGCTTCAGGAAGCCACTCAGAGGCTAATGAGGCTAATAAAAAGGCCGACTTGTCTGAAAGTAGAACGCCAGGAATTGCCGTGGTCCTCTGGGATCAGGATGTCACCGAGGAGCTCGGAGGAACCTGGTGCGATCCAGTGGAAGACAGAACCGGAGGAGTGACGGGTACCTGCATCGCCGCCGCCAAAAGGCGCACCGTGAGCTGGGTCCGGAAACGGGCTGCCACCTTTGCTAGGCTGGAACGGGTCCGGCTGACCCCGACTAGGGGTGGATGGGCTGCATAACTCGAAGGACGGCTGGAAGACGGAGCCGTCGCCAAACCCTGCAGGAGAAGCGGCAGACAGGCGCTGTGAGACAGAGTGGGAGCCGGGAGGTTCCTCCCGCCGGCATGATCCGGTCCGGTCAGGCCTCTTACCGCGGCTCGGCGTGCTGGGCAGCTCCTGCTTCATGCTCACACCCTTGGGAATGTTGGTCTCTGGCGGCTGGGATGTGACGGGGTCCTCTGGCTGCCTGGCCACGGGAGTTGTCCTCTGCGGCGGGGGCACTAGCTGATTCAAGGCATCCAAGTCAGCGGCGGAAAACTACAATACAGAGGGCGAATGTCAGTACCGCATGTGTGGGGGGGAGCGACAGTCAGCTGGTAGTAACAGGGCGGTACAGCCCATCACACTAGGTACTGGGGGGTCTGTACCGGGTTGGCGGGCTGGTCTCCAGGCTTTGGAGAGCTGCTGGTGCCGCAGGTCCCCTCCCTCTTAACCTCGGTCTTGACCCGGACTGTCTGCAGGGAGAGGAGGGACGGTGGTGGTAGGTTCTCCAGGTCCTTCTCGTCCGTGTCCAGGAGGAAGCGTAGCAGCTGGTGGTCCTGTGGCGGATCCTGAGATTCCCTAGTGGGGCTGGCGGGCCTCTCCTTTTTAATTTCCGAGTCCTTGTGTGTGGCACCAATGGCCAGGCCCGGGTCAGACCCACCCTCATTGGGCTCCGTAGGGCTGCTGTCCTGTAGGAGGCGGTGCAGGATCTTGTGACGCTCCGTCAGCGAGCTGTGGGAGGCCGGGCACGAGCCGGTCACCGGGGGGTGACGCCGCCGCAGACGAGACACGCTCGGCTGGACGAGCAGCACCGTTGTCCAGGAGCTGGTTCAGCAGCTTGGGGTTGCCGAGCGATGGCAGGGCCTTAGCGGCATCCTCGGGGGGGCCCTCGGGCGGCTTGGCGGGAGGGGGGCGCACCGGAGAGCTGGCTGGGGTGCCACCCTGCCTCTGAGGTCGTGGTGAGGGAGTGGAGAAGCCCAGGGACGCCCCGGTCCCCTCGCAGCCCGATAACTGCCGAGTGAGGCCACCTCCGCTTCCACTCGCTGCTCCCGCGGGGGAGTGCAGGCCGGGTGTGGAGGGCGAGAAAGGGTTCCCAGGTACCCGCGGACTACCCCCGAGGCCAGGGCTACCCCGTGGCGGCCTGGGGGACATGAAAGAGGTAGGGGTCGCCCCCAAAGGGCTACTGAGAGGAGAGGGGCTGTTGACCTGCTGAGGGCACATTCTGTTGGGGGTCAGGTAGCCGGCTGAAAGGCTGGTGGGCGTGGCTGGCCCGCTGCCACCGCCGTTAAGTTGCAGGCCGAGGCCTGCGGCCTGGTTGAGGTCACTGCTGGGCTGGACAGCAGGGGAGCGGGAAGTTTGGGCAGGAGTCGGACTCCCGTGCTTTGGAGGAAGGCTGGGGATAGTGTTTTCCTGAGAGATAGCAGTGTTGTGTTCCCTGTAAGAGGCACACAGGTCCCAGTGAGCACATGGCCCCCATTATCGGCACGAGGTTGGCGATGCGTATGATGGACACGGTCTGCTGGTGGGCACCCTACCTGTCAATGGTGTGGATGCCCATGATGAAGGGCTGCACGTCGGGGTTGGGGGGGGCAGCAGAAGCGGCAGCGGGTCAGGGCGCTGAGCGTGGTTCCGTCGCTGAGGGTGAAGCGGTACACGGGGCTGATGGCCGTGCCGTGGGTGATCACTGAGCGCACACACAAATGCATGGAAAGATGCTCAGAACGACAACTCCAGGCTCTCTCCTAGCTTAAGGCAACCAGCTTTTATACCACCGCCCCTCATATCTATCTCCACACCAACAGATGGCGCCACAGAGCTGTAGTGGCACAGGTCAAAATTACACTTTACACTGACCACGCTTGTCCTGTACGCCACAGAAATGATCCTTGGCTTTTAAGCTAATAACTGGCTCCGTCCTTCATGGCCCGGGCCAGTGGTATCTAGGCCCTGCAGTCTCACCCTCGTGCAACATCTGCTTGGCGTGGGATGGGTCCTTCCCCTGCGGCTGGAAGAAGGCATAGATGCACTTCCGTACCAGGTCCTCCCAACCGGGCCGGCCTGTGGCCCTCAGTGCGCTTGTCTCTATGGAGATGATCTTCCCTGTGGGGGGGGGGATGCTCCGTTAACACACAATGTGACTGTATCAGTTGTGGAGTCAATTCAAAGGGACATCCCACAAGGACATTTAGGACCTGCACGGCCAGTGCTGCGGCCCACTCAACTTTCGACTGGACGATGTGTACATGTCAGTGCTTATTTATTGGCACTACCTACCAACTGTACACTACAGATTTTAGTTAAATTGACATTTAGCACCATGCCAGCAACTAGGACTATATTCATGGCGAGAATATATGGATAGTTAAACAGACAGGACAATCAAAAAGATTGAAACTTCATAAATTATTACAAAATGTTACTAACAGCACAGATATTTAAAACTACTGTTATGCTTATAGTCTAGAGCTACGCAATATTGCATTTCACTGCACATTATACCAAGCACAATTGTGAATGAGACAAAAACGACTTTGAAACTTCAAACAGGGAATGACAGTCATTCTGATCATTACAGGCTGACCTCCAGCACCATCAGAGATACCGGCGGTAAGAAAACGATCCCGGGCTCATTCCCTCATCGCCTTCCTGATAACCCGCCGCACGGCAGCCTACCTGTGGGGTCCTGTTTGGTGATGAAGGACTCAGTGTTGACCGGGATCTGCTGGGGGCGAGGGGAGCGACAGGCGATGCAGATGAGGCAGCTCTGGAGGTCTGCGCGGACGAAAGGGATGAGGGGGGTTGAGGAGGTCGCTGAAGTAGCTAACATCCTTCACCATAGACAGTAAACCAGATTAAGGCTGCACTTAAGTACCAGCCTGGTGGGACACATGTAATAAATGGCGTGCAGGTTTTCACAAACAAGACATGGCAATCAAAAAAAACGCTTGTATATACAGTAAGTAATGTGATGACGTCATAAGAGGAGACGTTTCCTGGGCGCCTGAGGAGAAGCAGACAGCGGGCTGTTCGGGGGCTCACCCTCGCCCTCCTCGTGTATGGCCCGGGGCTCTGGCACGGTGAAGCACTGCATGACCTCGTACTGCTGCCGTGCCTCCATGTTCTCAGAGTCCACCTCGTCCGGCGGCCGCTTCAGCATCCGGCAGTTGAAGGTGTGACCGTTCCTGCGTGCGCTCTCCTGTGGCCAGGGCACCCCGTTCACTGCTCGGGTGAATGGGGGTAGATGGGGAAAACGCATGCAGGGGGGTTATCCAAAACATATACGGCACTGAAGGCCCTCTTGTCTGTTTCTGTGCACTAAGAGAGCCACGTTAACTGTATGTGTAGCCTGTCTGGTGAGGGTTCCAGGACATTCTCTCTCAGCAGTTATTAATTAAACAATTAGATTTACTAATTAATTTAGTCATCCCAGGCTGGTTGGCAGAAAACAAATTCAGCGGAGGCCAGAATTACAGACTCCAGCATGACAGTTTTAATGTTCCAAACCTCATGTGGATGTCGTCACTACCCACCTCAAAGTGATGGGGGGGGGGGCGGCTTACCCAGGCTCTTGGGGAGCAGGTTGCGAACGAAGTCATTGTGGTCGCCCACGTGCAGGATGCTGTAGACGCTGGAGGTCATCAGCTCCTCCTGCGTGTAGCCCAGGTAGGCCGTAACGTTCTCAGAGACGAAGACGATCCGGCCCTCGCGGTTCACCACGAAGAAAAAGCCATCCAAGGCCTGGGGGAACCACACACACAAAGACTGAGATCAACCCACAAACTCTCCCTGCAGTTTCCTTATTTTACACGGCAACATACATTTCCTTTTTACATTGAAGGCAGCTGAATTTTTCCTATGGATGATCCAGGTTCTACGCTAATGAGCCTTCTTCCTCACTGCCTTATTTCCCAGTGTAACACCTCAATGCTGTTACAATGAAGTTAACTTGCATTTATACAGTTATATTTACAACCTAAGGCCGGTTGGTTTAAAAAGGCATGTGAGCCGCCCAAGTGGATTAATGCAGCACAGAGATATAATTACTGCATATCAGACAGAGACCCCCCACTGACCTCCAGCAGAAGAGGACCCAGGGCCTCCTTCTCCATTAGGGCCTGGCTGCTGGACGACACGTCGCTCTTCTGCACGTCATCCTCCATCAACATTGCTGCCTTTTCTACAACAGACCGCATCAGTTTCATGAACAATCAGAAAGTCCCACATACTGCTGAAGGCTACAATTTATACACCACAACAGGCAACAAGCGAATAAGCGCCAAAGCATGGTGTGATCCTAATTACTCATCAACTGTGTGTAAGTCAACGGTGGCTTGAGGGCCAATTGACCTGAGATCATGCATAAAGCACAAATCAGGCATGTGGAAAAGGAGGCGGAACAGAGAGAAGCACAAGATAGAGGGGTCAGCAGGTATTTCTTTGACCTTATTCTGCCATTTCCACGCCTGTTTTGGTATAAATTTGCATTTTCATTTTATACAGGTTATGGCTAGCAGTGCTGACCGATAAATCATATTTTCATAGTCATCGTGATAAATGTATCGCAACCCATTGCCATGTATAAGAAAAATAATTTTATTTACACATGCCACACATTCACACTCAGCATGGAAACAGTTTTATTGATTATTACCCTATATTTGACTCCATATAGCAACAAGTTTTATTTATTGTCATATATAAAATACTATGGATGGGCTGATCAACATTTTGTCAGTTCCGATCTGATTACAATACACAACGGCTGATACCGAAACCAATACAAGAGCTATTTTTACTTTAATATTTTTTATAATATGTAACATATACATATTCATACTTAATACCCTATTAATATTTTTTAAACTAGTAAATACAAATGAAAAAAATGCATTAAAAGCTTTAATTAGGTTACTAGAAACATACGGAATGCACTAACCTCGTTCCACCTCGTTTGTACATCGTTTTAAGTGTTTTTGAGGCATTTGCAGTTAAATTCGATTATCTTCCAAGCGAGGATACGCAAATACCGAATGCTTAAAATGACCTAGAATTTCTTCCACTTTCAATAGCGTCACGTACATTTTTCTGGGGATAGCATCCCCTCGTGTATCACGATTTCCCAGTAAATGCTACTTCCACCTCTCAAAACTTTGTTTTAACAAAGACTGCAAATTGTTGTGCTACTAGCTGTTGCCAAAAGCATGCAATACTTCTAGGTTGTCCAACCCTTATCCAGCGTTCTTACATTCCTCCTGCTGCAAAGGGTATGCACATGGTGTCACAGCTGGCAGAAGTCACTGCACTCACACCCACTTAGTGGACTGGACTGAGTGGCAGCATTAGGATTCAGCTTGAATGCCACCAAAACATCTAAAGTAGGAAAGTACTGTTTTGCGATTGATTGCACAAATCAATTTACCAAGAAGTAGGAGCTCTCTTTATATACACTACATAAGTATTGAATGTGGATTGGTCACATATAGCCGATACCCAATCCGTCAAATAGGTATGAAATACGTTTACCAGTGTTTTAATGAATGTGGTTTTATTCATTAGATATGGCCAAATATATATTTTTTTTCTGGTCCAATCCCGATATAGAAATTTTGAGTATTTGCTTACCACAGTACCAATCTGATATTTTTTCCCCTTTATGAAAAACTAAGCATTAAATAAGATACGTACCAATACATTTCAATAAACACAGCGAACTATCTGCATTTAGTGTTGTGACAACACTGTTCGAATAACTAAGGACAGGAAAATCCAATGGTCATGCTGCTCAAACAAAAGCTATGCCACTACAGGACAGGAAGAAATCTGCGGCCAACATGGTTTACACAAAATCTGCTTCTTTGTTTTATTTAGTAACAACAGAAGTATTACTAAAAAGTGCTAATTGTGCAATCTGCTGAAAAATTAAATATAATAAAAAATATATCACTGCATATCTCGACTAACCATTTCTAGCCAAAAAGTATCCAAGTCTTCAGTACAAAATATACAAATGAGCAGAGGAAAAACTTTTAAGCAGTAATTAAGTAAACTTCAGAAAGATTACATGTCTGAAGACCTCTAAATAAAGTATAATTTTTGCTGTGTTCAGGCATAAGGAAAGTCAGCAGTAGCCTTGCATACATTGCAGTTTTACTTTTTTCTTCCTCTTTCAGCATAAAGTACAGAAATGACCTCCTCCACATTCGAGGGGGTTAATGGTTCCTGCAAATGTGAAAAATCACAAATAATACTTGGGCACCCTCAACCTCAACCCAAAGCAGTCTGCTAGCCTGAACAATGACATAAAAAGTCTATTTATTACCAATTTCTAAACAGTATTGTGCCGTACACTTTGCATGACAAATTACTTTGTATTCTATGAAAGAGATCTTGATATGAAATGACACACCATCTAGATTACGGTCCTGTGCTGCTTTATGCACCGGGAGTACTATGTTTTGGACTCATTAGTAAAAATGCTAAATTAACGACACTGAAAAGTTTTAAAAGTTACTGCAAGAAACACAAGAATCCATTGTGACAAAGACAGCATGTGAGTGAGGCTTTAACAACAAAGAAGATTTAAACTAATTAAAATCACATATTATTATTTATACATTGTAATTTAATGATTAAATCATTTTCAGTAATTTTTTTGGCTTACGCCCCCCATATCCAATCCCGCATTTTTGCTGGTATTGGCTCAATACGGATAGTGGGATCGGTGCCATGTCAATTAATTATTATTAAAAAATCAGTTACATTTAATTTATATTATGGTTTAACAGACCTGTTTTATTAGATTATTGTATATTCAGCTTGATAGTTCAGGTCCTTGATGACTGTAATGAAGTCATTTGTCATTAAACAAAAACATTAAATTTGGCATAAACTGCCAGGTTTAATTTATATTTAATTACTGAAGTTGTATTTCAAAGGATGTGTTGCTGAACTTTTTTTAAAGGGAGCAAGAGAGAATAAAATTAATTTCTTATAGGCAATGTTTTATTTGTATTAATGTTTTATTCAATTAGTTTAATTGGTTCGAGTCTCCGCCTGGGTCACATGTGTGTGGATGTTTGCATGTTCTCCCCATGTCGTCATGGGATTTCCTCCGGGTACTCCGGTTTCCCCCCACAGTCCAAAAACATGCTGAGGCTAATTGGAGTTGCTAAATTGCCCATAGGAGTGCATGGGTGAGTGAGTGTGCCCTGCGATGGGCTGGCCCCCCATCCTGGGTTGTTCCCTGCCTCGTACCCATTGCTTCCGGGATAGGCTCCAGACCCACTAGGATAAGCAGTTTAGAAGATGGATGGATGGTATTCATGTATGATTCGTTCAATAAAAGCATGATAAAATTGTATTACATTTCTTTATTCAGTGGGCATGGGCAATTAAATGTTTGGGGTCTATGGTAGCAGTGCACCTATTAAAGCAGAAGATGTCGAAGATGCATAGTTAATATGAACACTTCAATATTTATCGTAAGTCATATCGTCATCGCAGCTTTTCCTTTAAGGAAATTTTAACCCTGGTGACCTGCCACACTTTGAGGTTTGAGGTTCTTGCTCTTTCGGAAAGTCCCATCAGCCGGAGAAAAACGGGCACCTGGTACCGAAGCCCTGTCTGGCATGTATTACCATGGTGCAAAGGTGGGGGGGGGGGGGCCCAAATATGCAACATGGTGTTTGCAAACCACAGGCTGGCATGGAAGCACAGCTTAAAAAATAGCCGTCAGATCGATATATTATAATGAGTCATGTATGGCTTTTAATGGGCTTGAAAACGGATATCGGGGGGGGGGGGGGGGGGGGGGGGGACTCTACACAAGCAATTGTTTTTTTTTTAATTTAAGAAACATCAGGGGGTTCACTGGTGCGACTTCAAGTTACTCAAATCATTTTACAGAATAAATCAGCTGAAAAACAAGTAATGGTACAATTACAAGCTATACGAATATATAAATTTACAGCTGGAATAACAAGCAAAGCGTACATCAATATCCTGCTAAAGTACAGATTCACTACGCAATTCCTTCAAAGACGAATGCTCTTTACGAGTGGGAATGTTTCATAACACGATAACATGCAGAGCAGACCGCCTGCAGCGGCAGTACCAGTGTAACAAGGTTAACTGGAAGTACAGGCTCACTCTCAGTCTCGGTCACGAGCCGGGAAACTACATGAATACCTCGGACTTTTGGCTGGAAATATCTGGCCCCCACCTCACACCCTTTCTGTCAGCCTCCCCCAGCTTCCGCCAAAAGTAAACACTGGCCACTGCTACTGCACTGTGGGGGCCCTGAATTTCGATAGCTGGGGTGTTTTTCTGGCACAGGAGTGCAAAGTCACGTTTGCCCACAAGCAGTGGCGCTCCTGGCCTGCATGTGTGTGAAGCACAATATCTATGCACTTTTTCCATTTTCATTGATTTACTTTTTTTTTTTTTTTTTTTTTTTTTAAACTGGCATTATTCAGCAGAAGCATAGAGAGAAAGGAGAAAAATACAGGCTGCGACTCATACCCTAGGAAAGGGAGAGAGAAAGAGAGAGAGGGAGGGGACGATCGGAGGGGGAGGGCTGGGGAGGCGGTAGGCAGTGTGCGCGCTTGGGGCCCAGTCCTCCAGGTCAGGCTGTGGCCGTCATTGGCTCCCTACTTCTCACGCCCCCCCGCCCCCATCCGGCCTTTGAAACGAAAACAGAGCGCAGAGTGGGGTGAACCAAAGCAACATGCCATGGGGACAGCGGGTGGGCGGGGGCGGGGCCGGGGGCACCATATCCTCACTCCACCTTCCCTCTGCAGGGATTCGAACATAAACAGGGGATCTCTTTCAAAGCTTTCTGCTGTGCAACAGCACCAAGGCTAGAGAGAGAAGCAGGGAGAGAGGGAGGGGGGGGGAATGGGGGGGGGGGGGGGGGGGAAGGAGAGGAAAGAAAAAAACCCTCAATCTCATTAAGGCAACTAGAGGGAAGGAGAATAATGGAGAAGTTAAATACGGAAAATGAAATAAAATCACGCATCTGGCACTGGCCCAGAACGAGCCTATGAAAAGTCACATGGCACCGCCTGCTTCCCAGTGTGCCTCCCTCACACTCACACTGCGCAGCACTGCAAAACACAAACCTCACACCTCAATGCCGTTACGCACGGAGCTTACCAAACAAGGTCTGTGCCCGTAAAGGTGCGAGTCCAATACCCCAAAAAAAGGCTGCTGCCGTTTCACTCTTGAGCTAAAGACCTCAGCGGCTTCAGACACACGCAGTTTCTAATACGGCGATGAAGGTGAGGGAACCGGGGAGGGCAGTGTCGACAGTGTGACACAGATCTGGCGTCCGTCGCCGCCGGCTCATCTATAGCAAGCATCGGTAACATTAAAAGCAGCTTTAGGATAAACGGGTGACAGGTCAAATGCTGAAGAGGATGGGTGTACAGTGCCAGGGATGTGCGTGGGGGCCAAACCACACCAAGACACATGGGCCATGATCTAAATCTGACCGGGAACATAAAAAAGACCCACGAAACTCCACAAACATTCTCTCACTGCCAATACCATTCACACTTTATGCGGTACATGTGCTCTAGAGAAAAACAACAGTAGCAAAAGTATTTTACACTGTTTGTCACTATAGGTGCCCACCGCAGATTAGGCGTGGGAGGTTTTTTCGAATAAATTCTCTTTTTTTTTAATATTTACATATTCAACAGCATGATGTCAGCATGCCGTGGAGGGGCTGAGCAGCAGCGGTGGGTCGAGAGGCACTTGCACTTGATCCAATATGTTTTCCAGTTTTTTTTTGTCAAATGCCCCTTGTCATTTGATGCGGAATAAGGGGTCTGCCACTTAGGGTAGACTTAATTCAACTAGCCAGAATAGCTGGAGCTAGTCAGCAAGTAACTAGTGATATAATGTATGCATTACAAAAAAAATGTGATGATACAGTGGACTCCCGAAAACCTGAAGAGCGGAGTCTGAAAATGGTTTGAATCTTGTACCGTATATGGACAGGTTCAACAAGATTGACACTGGAGCATGTAATTGCATGATGTCACTTAAATTTAAAAATATTTCATGTACATTGATACATGTTAGCTGTCTAATGTCAGTCATTTGATACTCTAACTACAAGCCATAATTTACAACTTCATTGTTCCTGCTCTTTTGTTCTGCTCATTTAGACACTGTGGCGTTGTGCAGGGCTGGGAAATACCCACAGCATCTTGAGCAACCTGGCACAGTGCCCGTTTAAAAATATTTGTAAATATTCGGATGTAAAACGGTGTATATTGCGCTGTAATTGTACTGTCATGTGTGCATAAACCCGCTGTATTCTGTAATTGTTGTAGTTGGTGCATGTGCATGTATGAGCTACAAGGGGTTAACCTACTCCAACACTGGTTGGAGTAATAAAAACATTTTGACACTATTGACACTACAAGGGCAGTGTGCAAGTTTGACTATCAGGAGCATAGCCAGCACTGCCACTACAATATGCCACTGCAGGGTCAGATTTTTAACATTAAATTTTGGTTAAATTCTGCTATGCAAGAAGCATTTATTTTTTGTATTGAGTATTATATAAATATAACATAATTGTATTGGTTTCACTATAATTGGCTGCAAATTTCTGCAGCTTCTCGTGGATCTAGGGACCATAAGTAATAAACTGAGAATAGGCTACCACATGTTGGCTGGCATTCCAATCCTGTAGTTAGCTAAACAATAAAAATATTTTTATATATTACAGTTTCCTCGTCATTTTCCTCAATGGTACGCTAACATTGCAAGTTGTACCTTTTGCGGCTCGTCGCACACAATGGGATTAGACTACTGTGCAACGATGGGCTAAGATTGTAGTATAATACCATAATTATTCAAATTTCTTCGAAGGATAAATGCTTTGTTGTAGAAATTCAAATTCTTTTTGAAAGAAGTTTCCCATTTCTACTGCCAATACTTCATGACATTAGGATCATCTTTAGTGCCTGTGTCTAGAATTATTTTCATTACTGCTTGTACACACAATTAACAAAACAGCATTACTCAGCATGTTTAGAACACGAGCAGGATCAGAGGGCAAAGACACTACTGCCTTCAAAATGTCACGGTGTTTCAACTTAAATCCAAAAATCCAAATTTGAGGCGAAATATTTTTTGACAAACAGCTATGGACAAAGAGACACTTCAAGCCTTTGGCTCGTGTGTGACACTGTCCACCGGTGAACAGAGCTTTATACTGGAATTCCCCAGGTGGGGTTAGGGTTACTAGTTGACAGCAGGCTGCAGGGAAACAGAAGCTGTGTCGGCATGAACCCCAGATCTCAAAGCCTGTTCGTGGCAAGTTAACTTAAACACAAGCCCCTTTCCCACTTCATATCCCATTCCACAAGGAACGCATGCCATACAGAATCCTTATACAACCACTATGTTCAGCAAAATAAAAATCCATTCTTTGAGGGAAAACCTAGAAATAGCACAATTCTAGAGTTCCCCAAGGTTTTAGCACCTAACGTTTACTTGAAAAATCAGAAATTTATGTTGGCTGCAAAGTAAACCCTGCACTGTCTTGACGTCGCATCTATTTGGCCCCTGTCTTATACCCTGTGCTTCCTGGGAAGGGCTCCAGGCTCACAGCAACCCTCATCTGATTCAAGGGTTTTGAGAGGCGGATGGATGAAAATCATTCATATAATGAAAGCACAAGCCCTAAAAAATGCTCAGGATCGGAGGTCATGGAGATCCCTGCCTTCTAAATGTTACAATGGACCATTGCAGCCAAGTTCATCTCAAACGGCAAAGCTACCATTCAGAAAGCCAGCAGGCAACTCCTGACCTGATTACTTGGAAGCACGTAAGTTTTTTTTTATATAAAATACACACACACACACACACACACACACACATACACATACACAGATACATATACACGCGCACACACACATATATACATATCCTAGTAAACTAGGAAGTCATTTACAATTTTTCCCCCAAGTAAATTGAACTCTAATAACGAATTTTCCAATGCCTTCATAAATCCCAACAAACACATTACATAATGACTGCTATCCATTCATTACAACTCGCTGGAAGGGCGGGAGGGAGAAAAATGCAGACTGTCTGGGGGGGGGCGGGGTCCTGAGGACCGGTTTCAGAATCACTACTATAGACCCACACTCCCAGACTTTCAGCCCAACCCACTGAAAGTTACGCCGCGGCGCTGAACACAGCAAGCCTGTTGGCTGGCTCAGGTTCCTCAGCCACACCAGAGGAACCTCGGCTGGGCGCGGCTAAGCGTGGCCCGCTTCTGGGCTCTGCGGGAAAGGCTCAGGCAGGAGGGCCAAACAGGAAGCTGAAGCCTGCAACGGCAGGTCGGCAAAGCCGCGCTGAAACCAAAACGGTTTTCGGGCCCCGGATTCAAAATCCTCCAGCCCGGTTTGTCGCAATGGGAAAGGTAAACATCAGCGAGACGGATGGCTGCAAGCAGCTGACTTTTATAGCACATTCACACCACAGGGGATTAAAGCTTAAACCGACATCTTAAGCACTGATAGGCTTTTATGACTTAATATATTGCACAGTTTATTTATTCATCGTTTAACGTAATACAATGACAAACATTATCAGTGAGCCTGAACGAAGTATTTTTACGACACATTCCTCTCTTATTCCATTAATCTCCGACGAGGACAAATGATGGCGCGAATGATACTGCGCAAACCGAAACAAAGCACGAGCTTCCACGCAGGAGCCCTGGCGTATTCGCTGATGACCTCACCAATCATTAGCCACTCAACCTCTCGATTCATTGTGCGTTCCGGGTTCTCATGGGCGGATGTTGCGCGGCAGCATCGCCTGAAGGTAAGCGGCACCCTGGAATTCACAGGCGTGATGCAGTTCACTTTTCCGCATTCCCAAGACGCCGTTTATCTTTTAACCAGCTGCCTGGTATGTTAAGAGCTAACTAGCTGTCACCTAGCTGTTAACGACTCCAGCTGCACAATAATGTGTATTTTTGTGCATGACGACCCGAGCACGCACTGGACTCCCACCGCCCAGGCTGTTGGAGGTTGGCCACATTGAGCGGCTCACCCTGTTCACGCAGCTTGATCTGCTGGATCTGGTCGATGGCATTGCGGAGGACGTGGCTCTTGTCCGGCTTGACGTTCAGGCTGGCAATGTCACCCATATGCGCCGACAGCAGCTCCGCCAGCTCGGTGATGTAGCGGCTCTCCAGCTCCCGCCGCCGCTTCTCCGCGCTGGGACAGACGGGCAGATGGAGGCACCGTGGTCAGACGAGCACCACAATGAAAGACATGCAGGTGGATGGGTAGCTTGGCTTTAGTGTTATGGGGATTCTGGCAAAGGAGCTCCGGCCACAGGCCAGGCTAGGGATGGTTAAGACTGAGAATGCCGTCAGGGGGTGGGGCACAGGGGAGGGGCCTGCAAGAATAAAAGTCAGACCCTGCTTAATTATGCACGCCACCCACACAGCCCTTTTAAACGCTGGGAAGCGAAACGAGGGCAACGGGCACTGCACTGGAATATTGACTGGGATCTAACAGGGGGGCTCGATGTGGCTGTGCCCCGGGAGGACACTTCGACCTGTGGGCCTGCACTGCCAGTGAGCCCCAGGGAGACGAGTTGCTAAGATAGCGGGGGCGAAGGCGGAATGGCCTTCTCGTTATCCGACAGGCATCTTCCACATGTGAGCCCCCCCATTGCATTGCCTTTCATTGTTCTCTCATCAAATCTACAAACCGCAAATACAAAACTGACTGAACATACTGAAGCTGGGTGGATGCAAAGAGGACTGGAAAGTTCTCCATGTCTGTGTAAGCAAGTGGCTGGCTAGTGTGCTTGCACATGCACGTGTGCGCGCCTAGTGCCTGTGTGCACGTGTGGGAGCTGGTCGCAGTGAAAGTAGGTCAGGGCGCTGCCAAGGCTGCGCGCCGGTGCAGAGTCGGGCACTGCGTGGGGTTGCCGTGGAGACGGGCAGTGCGCAGGCGGTTACATCAGCCTGCGGAGGAGACAGCTTCGCTCTCGCCAGCCTACCCCAGTGGGCCACCGCGAGCCCTCCATGGGGGCATGGAAGGCAGAGTCCAAACAGACAGGCACGCTTCTCTTTTGTACCATTTCTCCCAGCATCACAGCTGATTTTGGACCTATGTTAAGCAGCGCCACAGAAACCCTGACTGAAAATGCCGTTTTCCAGATGGGGGGGTGGGGGGGTCAACATAGTCCCCATGGGGGGCATGAATGCCTGCCTTACCTGAGGCCTGACGTGTCGCACAGCGATCCTTTCCTCTTGCGGGACTCCGGGTGCACAGGGTCACGGGCACTCTCCCCTAGGGCACTCATCCTGAGGTATCACACACCTACAGGGCAGACATAGCGAAAATGTTACCAGCGTGTTGGTCGTAGCCACGAGCAGGCAACAGCAAGGGATCGAGAGACAAACAAGATCAGTTAGTAAATTAATTTGAAAAGTTTAAAACAAACTAAAAAAAAGCAAAACATCTGCGCACGCACACACACACACACACAGACACACAGACACACACACACAACGATCGCATCCTCCTCCGTGTCTTTATGCTGCAGCAGCATCCAAGTATGGATGGGAGTTACACGGGTCATAACCATAAAACGCGATGGGAATAATGCTTCACGTTATGCCTATTAGCGAGTTGCTTAGGAAACCATTCCAGTGACAGCTCACAGTTTGATCCCTCCTTTATATAAAGCTGGATTCCTTATGGCTTAAGGTAACAGCAGCCCCTCCTGTGCCTCACACCAGATTAACAACCTGATAGTGTTCAGTGTCTCTTCTCCCTTAATCCCTGGTGTCAACTAATCATTCATTTGACAAGATAAATGACCACAAAACAGAGTCTGGCCACGACCGCAAAATGCGATTCGGCGCCATGGCACTCTTCGTTACTGACAAGGGTCTGGGGGCGAGTGGGGAGGGGCAGGGGTCCAAATACCAAGCACCCGGGGCCAGGTTGACCTGGGGACGGATGGCGACCCGCGATAGATGGAGCTCCGGCGAAGCCCCACCATGTCTCGTTCGTGCAGAGGCCCTGCACACCTGCCATCTCGGCGGGAACCATAGCAACAAGACTGAGTGAAGCACGAGCTCTGCTAGCAGAAAACCATCACCACTGCAGCAGAGACGGCGCGAGTGACAGCGAATGCCCATGAATCCTAACCTGTCACAGGTCGCGGAAAAGAAAATGGCATAAAAATCACCTAGGCCCCTCCATCCGTCTTTGGTATCCTGGCGATAATGAACGACAGAGATGCCTCAGTCCATTGAAGCCCAGGGTTATAACATCACCGAGCACCTCTGAAGTCTCAGCAGTACTTTCAGCCATAGTGCCCCCTCCAGTAAAACAGGAGGGGGTGGGACTGCAGGACTCTACAACCCCTGCAGCTTAATGCTGAGGTGCAAATTGTTTCCTCATAACATTATTCATTTCGTCACTGGTGATTCTGCTGTGCATTAGCCAGAACAAAACACGCAATACCCCACGCAGAATGCCCCTTATGGCAGCTAGGGACACTGCGACACAAGCGAGTTTCCCCGTTGCCTCTATGGCCGCGTACAACACCTATAATTTGTAAAAATAAAAAAAAATGGCGGCAAACATGTCGGGGCAACAGCCAGAGAGACAAAAGACGGTACCTCAAGGGCTGAGACTATGGAGCCAATGACATGACACACAGAGGAGGTGCAGCGAGCAGCTCAGCTCCACCAGGCCTGCCCCCGACCACCAACCCACTCAAGGCTGGTGGGTCATTCATTTACCACCTTGAGGAGCCCAAGCAATAAAAGTAACCCAAGGTTGATCATTTCCCAGCTGGGAAAAGGGGGTACTAAGTTCAGCCTTCCTTGTTGTCAAGGTGAGTCTTTTGGAATGAGTGGGGATTGTGGGTGACATTCTCAAATACCATAAAGTCACAAATCGCGCCGCGATACAAACACTGCTCTCAGGTGCAAGAACAGAAGAGCAAAAGTGACCCCCCCCCAGCTGTAGGGGGTGTGGTAGGGTGAGAGCATGGCTAACACTGTAATAGTACAGCCACACAGAGACCTGCTGGGGATGGTGCAGAGCAGCACCTTGGCACTGGCCAAGCCTGACAATGCTGAGACACCCGCATACCAGTAACCATGGAGGAGAGAAAACTCTAGTGCCCATGTGCACACAAGTGACGTGTGGTCACAAACACATTATTCCACGCACAAGCACACGGACACACGCAAAAGCATCGAAAGGCAGACAGCCGTGTCAGGAAGCAGGGTGCCAACACTGAGCATGGGTGCCTTGTGAGCTTCTCTGCATCATTCCTGCAGCTTGCTGCCTTCGGGGGTCTTCAACGCAGTCTACAGTCTTTGTGCTTGATTTTTCTTTTACATAATTAAGGACATAGATCAAATTATTTAAAATATGCTACAAAACACCACAAGTTTTTGTAATGCCATTATAAAATTCTCCTGTAATTGGGATGCATTAATCACTGTGCCTGGTGACTTCAACGGAACCTTTATGAAACTGTCATGTGTCCCATGAGAAAAGGCCGCACTATGGTTAGTTATTCCACAGCTGTACTGCATTCACATGCAAGTGTCACAGAGTACTGAGTGACAACAAATGTCTTTGCAACAAGCCGTTAAACAGCCCAACAGTTTGAAAAATCAGGTCAAACAGTGCTGGTTCCTCTCCAGCATCACAGTATTCAGGTAGAAATCACAGCAGACTAAAATATATTATGCATCAGAGTGTATTGTCTTTTTTAACAAAACAGGGGGAAAGCTGTAAAAGAACCTATGGATAGAATTATAAAAAAAAAAAATCCACATTCAAACCACAGCCACACGTGAATCACATGGTCTGACAGACCAGACCCACGCCATCCTTAGGATGAGCTAAACCTTGTGATAATTCAAGTCTCATTCTGCACTGCTTTATAAAGCTCAGACTGAGGTGGGAGTACTGGCTTAAAAAGCACACTAAGCATGGACATGCACAAATGCACGCACGCACATAGACGTCAACAGAAACTATGCTAATCTTTAAGCAAAACCACACGCAATCACTCGCTCCACCTACACCTCGAGCCAAGCAGAAAGCTTCGCTTGATAATTAGCATACATGTGCACGCTCAGACACACTCGCTCCTGGACAGGGGCTCTGCTTGACAAAGGCCCCTTATCTTGCATCCACCCCCGATGTAGCCCAATACTTTAAGGAAGGAGGGGAGAAAGAAGCACAAAAGAAGAGAAAGAAAAGGACTCACATGCAAGGACACCTGAAAGAGTTTCTCCCATGAGGCTGAATGGCTGCAGTAATGCTTGCGGGGGGGGCGGGGGCGGGGGGGCACGCAGAGGGAGGCAACAGAGGTGTGGGTTTGAGTGCTGGGTAGGTCAGGGGGAGGGGGAGGGGCTGGGCGGGCAACTTGCCGCTCCACACGCCCCCATGGCGTGTTTTCCTTGTCGAGCACTCAGGCACTCTAAATCGCCGCGCTCCTTCGCAGTCAGTGGAGAGGCGCATGTTGCCTGTGGGGGAGGGGCAGCCCATTTCTGTGGGGTGTGTGTTTCGTGTTTGTATGTGAATGGGTGACTTCGACCCTCGGGTTTATACAGCCCTTCATTCCCGATGGGGGTTGGACACAGACAAAGCTCAGGCGGGTGGGGAGAATGTGAGTGACCGGGAGACGGGGATGGGGGGCAGGGAATGGGATGGGAAAACAGGCTTTTGAAGTTGGCGGAGTGCGCGCTTTGCCGCATGCACCCCTCCTTTCCACTGATGGTTTGTTCCATGAGAAGCTGCCCAGTCACTGTTGCAGGCTGCCTCCCCAGTAACGTGGAATTAGGGCAGGAGTGCATACAGTATGCATTCATTACGGCACAGGAACAGGGGGCCATACAGCTGCATGCAGCTTCACTTTTTAAACAGCTCAAAAATTCCCCTTGATTCAGGCCCCTGGTGAAAACATTACATGAACACATTCTACCAGAAAGCAAATAAAATATATGAATAATAATAAAAGAAAGTGAAGATTTGGGCAGGTGCAAAACGCAAGCACAGAGACTCACCCCCACAAGGTGATGCAGCCACCTGCTGAAAATAACGGCTGCCTGCTTCAAAGGAGCAAACCCAAACCTGGATGGAATCTCTTTCCATATCATGCTGCTTTCGATCGAAATTAAAAATGATACTTCATATGCCATTTGTACAAGTACATAGGAATTGCATATCCCATCTTGCTCTCCTTTAAGACATGGATACATACAGCTGAGAAAGCTTGGAGTCAGAGCACAGGGTCAATAATTTATCTGGGATCTCTGGATCACCTATTCAAGCATAAGGACTATCCTCAGGGGTTCAACAGTGATGTGACTACTCAGCCGAGGTTTCGAACCAGTGACACTCATAACCTGCAGAGCCACACACCGCTCAATAGCTTGCTCCCTTTCCATCCTGGAGGTCAGAGCGGCTACACGTGCGGCGCTGAAGATGTGCAGAGCGCAGCAGGGCCCGCCAAACGACATTAGCACTCAGAAGCCGGGGCTGTTACCCACCACAACCTTCCTCCGATTGCTACAACCTGCTCTATGCCGGATTGTTTCTGTGCTGATTTTCTGTTGTTCAGCTCTCTATAAAAAATCTGTGCGCTATGCATCTGCAAGCGAGTCCTTCCAGCAGCTGGGCCCAATTCATCCTACCAAACTGAGGTAATCGAAACGGAAACCAGACGAGAGGTGACCACATGCAGCCAAAATCAAGATACACATAAATCTTACAGCAGTATTGTCTCTGAAAAGGTGGAAACTGAGCAATAAACTGATTGGTTACAAAGACATTATAAAGATATGGTACAGAATCAGTTGTATCAAACCCTAAAATGCATTTAAGCTGGTTTGCCGTTCTGGGAATCGGACCTCTCATCCCGAGAGGCATGTTATTGCAGCAGGCTGACGCCCCGCATGGCTTTATTACCGCTGCGATATGCGTTGAAGCCGGAGACCCTACTGCAACTTGAGGAACACTAATTGGATCGAGCCTAACGGGAGACTGAAAACCTACTTTGTGGTTCGGATTTATTTCAGCGCCACTGCTGGCCCTCAGCGCAGCGGGGGAGAGGAAATACGCTTCGGTGAGGGCCTGCAGGCTCCTACCTGGAGTTCCAGCTCATGACAGCAGAGAGGCTGACTTCTGGGATGTCAAGCAAAGCCACTTACACGGCACACGTTCCCCTTCCACTGGGCCCCGCAGCCAGCCAGAAAGCGTCTGGCAGCACATCTACCGCTTTGCCTACAGGAGCCAGGGCCTGCTTACAGACCTGTCTGCTGCCAGTCCATCTGCCCATCTGCCTTTTCGCCTCTCCGTCCATCTGCCTTATGGCATGTCTGCCTGTCTTCTTGCATATCTATCTACTACCTTCTTGTCTGAACAGCTGCCTCCCTCTCTCCCTCCTTCTACCTCCAGTTCCCTGTCCTATACTAAAGACCTCATTATGTCCTGCTAGATAATGTATCAATGTAAAAAGAAATAATAAAAATATATTATATTATATATAAACAAACTAAACCTGTCTACTTTGTACTTTCCCCATTTTGACTTTTGACAGTTTTTTTGGGTATGACAAGTGTTATACTTAGGTTAATATTATTCTAATTAATATTTTAAATCTTATTATTGGTTAAATGTCAAAGAAAGCCAAAACTCGTCATTTGAAAATATCAAAGCATACTTGATCCTGTAAAGAGTACAAACTTTATGTGATTGTTCTTTTGCATGAATTATAATTAAGCTTAATCAGTATGCAATTCACACTGAAAGAGGCAGGATCTTTTTTAAAAACAGAACCATACCTGCTTCTTCATTACCCTCACAATTTAAGCAGCAACAAGTGTGAACCCTTGGCCTGCTTTAAACCCCCATCACATGACCAGCGTCATGTAAGGATCTGATTGGTTATGACCTGCACGCTGCTCTGAACAGGCGGGTACTCTGCATGCAGAATAAGATTTCAAGTTTCCATGGAAACAGCAAAGGCTGTTAACTACCGAAACCAAGCTAATAAACTCAGTAGAAAAAAAGAAAAGGCTCGGGAAGAAAAAAAGCCCAACATGCTTTGGTTCTAATAGTTATGATTCCCTGTCATTGAATATTTAGATGTGATTATAATAAAGTGAATGTCTCTGGGGAATCGAGCAGCAGTATCAACCATCTTACCTCAATAAGATGGAAGCTTCCCCTGTTTTCTCTACGAGTGCCTGTGCCACACAGCTACGGCCGATACCTCGCTCCGCTGACGCAAAGCTGTACACAAAGTCCACTAAGGACTTATGACTGGTGCAGAGATGCAAGGGAGGGGGGAGCTCACAAGCCCCCCCACCTCATTGCCTGAAAAACAGTGACGTGGCATAACAAGCTCCAGCTGAGTCGACCCCCGCCGCATGACAGGTGAGGGAAGGGAGACTATGTGGGGGTTAGGGGGTCCCCACAGCACATGGTGCCACCCTGATCTCCGGCATTCCACACAAGACCAGCAGATCTTACCTTGAGGTGAGCACATCAGGTCCATCATTCACATTTTAATTCTAAGACCAGGGAGACCGGTGGGAACGCGTTAGACATTCCCGATTCCCCAGTGCAGCACAAATGGAATAACAGGACCCACTAAAAACAACTTTTAAGGCCTGACTGCCCACTATCCCTGAATCCCCCCAGCCAAGGTGATCGCTTAACGGGCACAAGAGAAGTAACAAACCAGAGGTTAACGAGGCGCAGCAAGTACTTCCTTTAGTGGGTGATAAAAAGCAGCCCAGCTCTCAGGTTTTTTTTTCCTTTTGGTGAGGGGGGCGGGGGAGCACAGCCTAAACTCCATCCTGGCCCCAGTTCTCCTAGCAACTTTTACCACTGGCTGCATTTGTCTTAGAACTTTAAATTGTCATGACCAGATTGAATCAAGTCAGACTTTTAAGCTTTTGATTGCAAATTATATTAATTGAAAACAGGATGGAAAATGTGAAAAAGTACTTCTGCCTGGAACATACAGGCTGCAACTCCTCAGGCAAATAATCATCGATTCTGTGAGGTTATGGGGCAAACACTGTATACAAATTTGTTTCTCCTTTGTTTTGTTTCATTTCCATCCTGCACAGGTTTCTGAGCTCTGTTTATGTTCACGAATAACTTATATGTTGACATTAATTTCTGCAAAAGGAAGAAATGCTGGAAATCAGAATGGAAGACGGGGGACATGTGACACATTATGTGCACAAGCACACGGATGCTGGACCGCAGCGATGCTGTATCCCAGTCATCTGAAATCGGCCCACAGCAAGTCGCTAAGGATAAACAGAGAGCTCGTTAACGAGCAGGGCGCTACATGGCTCACGCTACACTGGAAACAGATTAGCCGTTAGCTACTTTAAACACATTCTGCCTTGCATGTAAAGAAGTCAATCAAGATTCCTTTTTTAAATGAGACGCTGAGGTGGGGGGATGCTAATGAGCAGTCAAACGACAAGGGCCTCCAGGCGCTGGACAGCGTGGCTTCTAGGGCAACTGCTAAGGTTCAACAGTATTCACAGGAAAGGTCATGAAATGTTGTGGCCTTCAGCCTATCGTGGAGCTGACACCAGTGAAAGCCACGACCCCAAAGCCTCAATGAACCGCTGTCAATTCCCAACATGCACTACATGATGGGCGGCCAACATGAACAATGACAGATGCAAACAGAGCGCGACCAACTGAACAGAGACCTCATATAAGGATCAAGAGGAATCTGGGCACACAGTGAACAACCATACCCTCAACCAGTTAATGCATTACTATTCTATTTATCTTAATCAGAATTGCGAGTTGAGGAAAAGCATTAGTTTAATAAAAATGTTTGTTCTTTTCTCCCATTGCCCTAAAACTGAACGGCCAATTTCAAACTCCTGATATCGAATTTCATGCCAAGGGTGTAAAATCTTTAACTGTCAGAATGGCATTTTGAACATTACATAGCTGTTCCCATAGCTGTAGCCCTTAGCGCAGAGTGCCTAGGGTCAAGGGCAGAGGAACTGGAGAGGATGCCTGAACGCATTCACAAAACTTTATAGAGATAAAACTATGGCCAATTTAGAGACCTCGATTCACCAAACTGTACACAAATAGTGGAGGAGGGATTTGAACCCCCAACTACAGGGTGTAAGGTGACAGTATTACCCACCATGCTGAAAAGTCATTCGAATTTGTAATAGAGTAAAAAGGCAGAAAAAAACGACAAAAAAGAAAATCTATAAACACGAGCAACACTGTTCCAACTCCCTATCGCAATACAGTATCACAAGCATTTTTGAAAGCACAAGCAGTTTAGTATAGCCCAGAGGTTTCAAACTGCAGTCCTGGGGGGCCGGAGCCCTACACATTTTTGTGTTTCCCCTCATTTAACACACCTGATTCAATTCCTTGCACCTCCTTGTGCTAATTGTCACACAGCTCTTGAGCTGAAACATTTGTGGTGGAACAGAGAAAGAATTAAGCTACACAGGGCTCCAGCCCCTCCAGGACTGGAGTTTGAAACCTCTGGTATAGCCACTTCAAAGATGCCTGGTCACACAGAGAAAGCAAATTACAATAACCCAGTTACAAACACCCACATTGCTGATAGTAAAACTAAAAAATAGCGATGGCACCAATTCGACATTCAGAATCAGTACTGGTAAAATAAAAATAAAAATGCTGGATTGGATATTGTGTCGGGGGGGGGGGGACACGAAACAGATTCCATTTTTCATCAGAGACTCTAGTCTAAAAAAAAAAAAGGAAAATCACAAAAATTCTTGTAGCCTTACCAAGACGTAAACAGAAATAACAATCACGTAATGACTAGTTTTACAGCAACATTTGTGCTGTCATGTCGGCTGTGTGGAAATACAGTAAAAGCGAAACTAAGCAGTGCAATGTATGTAACACTAGTGTTCATATTTCTTAAGTCTGAAAGTTTTATCTGTGATCCACTGTACATTTTGTAGTGTGTACTTTTTGACTAGAAATGGTAAACTTGGGTTTGTAGTGATATTTTTATGACTAAATATAATAAAGAAATCAATTTGTCAACAGATTGCACAACTAAATAAAACAAAGAAGCAAACTTCTGGCCAAGGAATTCTTCCTGTAGCGTAGCGCCATAGCTTTTGTCTGAGCAATGTGACCATTGCATTTTCCTGTTCTTAGCTACCCAAACAATGGCGGTACAACACTAAATGCAGATGGTTCATGTTTATTGAAATATATTGATACAAATCTCACTTAATGGTTAGTTTTTCATAAAAGGGAAAAAATATCAAATCAGTACCGATATCGGGAGATACTCAAAACTTTAATATCGCTATCAGGATCGGACCAGAAAAATGTTTACCCATCTTTCCTAAAAGAGCTTCAAGGCATGGGGGAAGTGCAGGGGATTAGGATCAACTTGGCATGTCGTACAGCACAGGGTCAAATCTTATGAGCGGGAGACAGACAGTGACTACAGACATCCAGTTTCATGTACATACAAATAACTAGAAAAAGCTTGTTTTCCTATGGGACAAAATCATAAGTGTGACCCGGCTGTCCATGTGTTTACACACACCCTTACTGGTACACAGACAAGCCTTTCCCTATGCAATGTGCTGCATTATGCATAAACACCCTTTCTTTTTAAGTGAAGCACGAAATGTGCACTGCTTCAGCCACGCTAAACCATCTAAACATAGGGCCCTAACCTGAAAAAGAAAATCACATCAGAGAGCCAAAAGCCAGATTTCCCCGCAAGGATGACAGTAAATGACTGGCTCAGGTCTGGCACAAGTGCAGGAAACACACACATACACGCACATGCATATGCACACGCACACAAAACAGGAACTGTACCCAATGCATGTTACAATGGTCCTCAGCAGAGTACAGATCTTTGCTCAAGTCCTACACAGAGCTGGAAATATGATGCAACACCACTCAGAAGGAATGACTGTGAACAAGGGGATTTTTTTTTTTGTTAATGCATGGAATGTTTCATTTTTCATAGCTCAGATTAATTAACTAGTCATCCGTTCTATTCACTGAAATCACTTCCTGCACATTGACACAATAATAAAAACAATAATTACTGTTAGCCTCACCAGAGAGACCATAGTGGCATGATATGAAAGAATGTAAACAGGACATATACAAATAAGCAGAACCAATACAGAATATTATACTTTTATTAAGACCGAAAGAAAACGGTTATTGTCACAGGTACTTAAGATATTGGATGGTGGATTATTTAAAAAAAATTGTGCAAAACAATTGCAAAAAGAGAGGCAACCACTCATTTTATCTTATTGACCATAAGACAGCTGAAATCATATACTACACCAAAACACAGAGCAGATAACAACCTGCTGATCCTGAATGGAAAGCTGTGGAACAGAACCTGGACCATGCAGTGTGATTCAAGGGAAAGCCGAGATGCAGGCCCAGTGTGAGCCTATGCATTAATCCAGATGTAGAGACAATTCTTGCTTTATTTATTGCGAAGGGTGCGTGTACAAGTTCTCTGTCGCACTATAAATTGACCAAGTTAATCTGCATCTGTGTTTGCTGGATACGAAGCATGCTACACCCCCACACTACTGAACATCATGCCAAACACACAGGATAACGCACACATAGGCCCCCCACTAACACATACGCAGTGCTGAATGAGTGGTGTTGGGATTTAGGGCCGTGGTAGTCGCAATGTCAGAGAATGAAAAATGCTGCACAAAAGCATTGCATAAACACCAAGTATGTGAAAACCACCAAGGCTTCGTGAAGATGCAACAAACCTCTATCTTTCGCATCTTCAAAAGGCACAATGCCAACTTGTTGTCACGTGTTAATGTCCCAGTGTTGAGTTCAAGCCTGTTTCTGCTGTCAGGTGGCACGCATAAGCCCAAAGAGGCCTAAGTCCCATCCAATAAAAGTCCCCATCCTTCAGCAATGAAATCAGAACACGACAGGAGCAAAGGGTATACAAGAGCCAACAGGACACAAGTGAGCCCAGAGCAGCCATGATGGTGCACAGGGGTGAGTCTGACCCAGCCAGTTCACCATGGAGTAACTGTGTCCTTGTACATGGGGGGGGGGGTTGGAGGGTTGATAAAGAGAGCTTCAAAGTCCTTGAGGGATTTTTTGTAAAGTAATCTAAAATGATAACAAGTCTTAAAGATAACAAAAAAAATGACAGGAATTTAAAGAAAGGCAGGCAACCTACAAACTTATCAGCTAGCACGTTTTGTGGTTTGACTCCCACATGGTGCCAATGAACATTACAAGAGCTACAGTATCTCCAGAGAAGGCCAAAGGAAGAAAACCAAGCATGCAGGGCATGAACAGTTTCTAGTTACAAAGAAACCCTTCAGTCATTTCTACAAACCAAACTCATGTTAATCAGCTAAACCGCTGACTACTGCGTCTGCAATACTTAACTCCAGAAGGAAACGTAAGTGCTTAAGGTTCATGATCCACACAGAATATAATATGTAATGCTCTTTATGCATGGATTTCACTAAATGACAGACTTACACACTCACAAGGACAAACTCTTCTACATCAGGCAAATTAGGCTTTTCAAATCATATACTTGTATGACTATATTACAGACCCTTTTCAAAGTAACAAGGAGCATTATGTAACTATCTACTAAGAAAATGACCAAAATATCTTATATTTGCAAAGTTAAATATCTGCTGTCAGATATTTTAAACATTGGGTGTTCAAGGGAGGATCTGCTGCTAATCTGCTGTAGATAAAGGTATTGCTAAGCAGTATATTTCATTTGACTGCTGCAGGGAAATTTAATTTTAGCCAAGTAAAACAGGCAGACAGGCAACACAAAAGTCTTGCACTTTTCCCTTGTAGGTGTGAATTTTGTTTATTTTACTTATTTTTGAGTATTTCATTATGTTCGGTGTTTTTTGGGTAGATTAGTACTCATATACTCAATAAAAGGACAGCATATAGATTTTATGCATTTTTCTGCTGCTTAATCTTGTTTGCTGTTGCTTGATGTGGATGGCATTGCCACACAAAGCGGAATGGAGGGACCAGGACCAAAGGAGACAGAACAAAAAGGCTTTTATTAAGAAAATCTGATGCAGAGGGTAGACTGGCCCTTTAAGAGAAACAAAAGCACAATGCTGAAACTAAAGAAGCTCTAAGAGAAACTGAGAAATTAAACAAAACACTACTTCTAGTGGGCACCGATACAGTCCTCTGGATGAGGCTCCCTGCTTCTCAGCCCAGCTGGTTCAAATAGTCTGTTGTTAACAAAAACCAGCCTTTTGTGGCTTTTTACTAAGCAAGCACATATAATTGAAAAAATGAATAAATATTTAAAAAAATTTAAGAATGCAGATGAAGATAAAAGCGTACACCTTAAAATGCTCCTGATTTTATATTTTCACCTGCCAGCAAAACACACAACCACAGACTTCTTTTATTGCATTTATTTCTACAAAAGATTTAACTCCTATTTCTTTTGTAGTGTATTTCTGCAAGTTTAATCCTGTGGTGACTGTCCTTGTTATTCCATAACAATTCACTTCTTAGTCATTTGACGTTTGACAAGCTGTCTGTACACTCCCACAAAATGGTGGACACCAATCCCTGATTTGTCATTTTAAAGGTTCCTCCTCCTCCTCCTCCCAATAATACATTGAAACCAATCACGCGTCAGCACTACTTGAGACTGAAGGTGCAGCAATCTTCAGAAACTCCAGTAGCTTCTGAACAGGAGGCTGGTTCAGTCATTCTGAAAGACCCTAATGCAGCATATTATCCAGCTATCTGTAAATAAATTTGCCTTCATCATCTGGCTTTCAGCTAGCACTATGTGTCATTCATAAAAGAGGCTTAAAATCAGTTAGAGGCACTGATTTGATGGTAAACTGACAGCAGAAGACAGTCAGTCGCCTTCACCCAAACCAATAGTTTTCTGTTGCACTGGTGGAAACAAAAGACATGGAAATCAGAAACACCATAGCTAAAAAGAAACAGTTAGGCAGCTGTTTCCAACCTGCTGGAAAACTGGAGAGAACCTACATTGAAAGGAAACATTCTGTTCTACTGAATTTTTGGGGTGAGATCTGAAGTGCTATATTCCAATATACAGAGATTACTCTCAAAGGTGCATGCTAACAGATATAGGATTTACAGCTAGTGCAAAACAAAAGGGAATTTTTAAATAAAAAAAGTCACAAGCAAGCGCATGGCCACACACACCCTCTCTCTCTCTGTCTGCTGCACAAGCTTTTTTTTCCAGGGAGATGAGAATGTAGGTCAGCTCTCCGACGACTGGGGCGGCCCAGCTGTGCTGCACAGCCTGCTGGGAGCCGCAGGACTATGTGCCATGCACAGCTGCAGTCCACGCTGGACAGGGGGCCTGTCAGGGTCAAATCCCCCTCCTGAAACCCGCCTTCCGTCCAATGGCATCACAAGCTCAGAGGACAACGACGTCCCCTCCTTCCTTCAACATCGTGGCCCTCACAGGCAGAGCTCTGGCATCTTTTTTTTTTTTTTTAAACTATATTTTATGCGGAACTCAGAAGTGCAAAAGCAAGTGATCCAGAGCAGACAACCATCCAAATTTCCACATGGATGTGGTCAATGTCTATCATGAGCGAAAAAGGACAATATGCAGACAGTAAAACACAAACATTAATTGGCAGAACCTTCATCAATTCAAAGCACATGGATAACTGAAATATTTGCACTGAGTGAACAGCATGCCTTACAGTAGCACACAATGCAAATGCAAGAATGCCTTTCCAACACATGCGGGCACATTTATGAGGATTTTATAGAGACATACATGCCAAAGACAGTTAAACAATCATTTTGGATCACAGAATGCAAGTGCTGCCTGGCAGTACCGAATGCTATAGGATCAACAAAGGGCTATACTAATAAAAGAATATTTGCAAAATCTCAAGAATGTGAAGCTAATTACTGTAACAGATGAATTTCAGTAGTTTCACCAAGGTCATGTTAAGAGGGCATGGCTGCAGACATTAAGTCAACAGACATTAAAGTGATTACAATATAATTCCAATGAGAACACAGTAAACAACTGAAATAAAAAAATCAGCTTAACGCCACCGTATCTGTAACAATACTTAACTGAAGAAATGCAATGGATTAAAATACGATTAGATACACAATAAAGGAGGTCCTACATCGAACACTGGCCAATCCAGACACTGTAATTGTGCTTTAATTAAAAAGCAATTGCAGTTTCTACCATTAAGATAAACAATACAAAAAATAAACAACACTTATCGTAATATCATAATCTCATTTTCACAAAATGCAAACATGGTAATAACTGTCCAAATATTTAAGTGGCACAGAATCAAATTTAATGTTAACATTTTTAGATACACAACTTCTTTTGGTGTGATAGAAACAATTTACAATTCGTGCACAAAACCAAAAAACTAATTGACCAATTCAGTAATTTACTAATTCACCTCAAATATCGAGCAATGTGTGAATGAATCTTTTACAATCGACATCAACTACAGATTTAAGTAGAACATGTAAAATGTTTGCACGAATGAGTTGTGTGTAACATTTAGTAATATACGGCCCAAACAAGTTACATAAATCAACGAAACATAGTCCGAAACTCGTCCATGGAAAAGAGTCTAAAGTTTTTCCAAAAAAAAACACCAACTGGACCGAGCCAAAGACACGTGCATCAAGTATCACTTCACACCACAAAGCGTTTGGACTTTACAAAGCATGGAAGTACGACGTCGACGCGCGCATCTCAGAGCGTCAATGCTTGTTTACAGACACGGCCAGCAGGACGATCCAAGCAACCAACCTCTACTCGTATGTCAATATCTAGACAGATGTCAATACGTTAACTGGGGGGAGGAGTAGGCGTGCGTAGACCTGGTTAAACGTGCTAAAAATGCTAGACACGTGATACAACATTACTAGTCGCGAGTTGGTAGGTCTCTAGTGATTCTTCAAAATAATAAGAATAGTAATCATTTAGAAAGTGCAGTTGTTGCCCATGGAGTCCGCAGATCACGACTACAGAAAAATTTTGCTACATTACGATATATTTTGCTACATTACTGGCTCTTCTGAACTTCAGTAGAACGACTTTAAAGTCCAACAAATAGCAAAATCTTACCTTCATTGGTATAAAACATTTTGGTATAATATTGGCAAACAGGTGGAGAGATTCACACCTGGTCATACTTTCTCTTTATCCGGACCTGTGTGCTTCATGGCCGCCGCTAATTAGCTTCCTGGTCTTCCGTAGGCCAGGATTTTTTTTGCATTTTAATGTTGTTTTTCGCTGTCGTTTATTTTAATGAGCAACTGTGCACTTTTCCAAAAATCTCCTCAACAGTGTCACAGACCACTGAGCGGCCGGCCAGACGAAAGGCGAGCGGTATGTGCCTTACCTGTCTTCTCGGGTCGCCGCTGTGATCCTCTGCAAGACAGGACGGTGAACTTACGAAGACATTCGTGTGCGAACTCCCGACGCCAGAGTCCGCCTTTCGGCTTTCCCGTCGGGTCGCTCGCCAAATGTACGACGCGAGGGACGGACTCCCTACCCTCAGCGAGAGAGAAAAAAAAGCGCAGCTTTCACGCGCACGCCGCGAGAGTACCGCGTAAGCGTTAGCCACGGCTAGTTAGCCAGTAAGCTAGCTGCCGACAGTTCAGCGGCTAGTGGGCAGTACTCGCTGCGGCCGTAGTAATGCCAGCTAAACCTGCTCCTCCAAAACTCCACTCCGCTCGCAATGCGCTCGTCCTTCGTCACCCGAGTTCAGCGGACGCACCGGGGATGCACTCGACGCAGGGCAGTGGCCCCTACCAGCTGTCACGAACGTTAAGAGCCGACGTTTCGTGTCTCTAGTTCCAGCTCGGGTCTCTGCCCTCCGCCATTTTTCGCCCTCTACACAAACAAACAAGACAGTGCCGCTCACGCGCAATGACGCTGTGTGGAGTCAAGGGCGCGCGCCAAGGGGGAGGAGTCTCAGCTGAATCTCTTGCGAGGCGTTTCGCTCGCGGCGCATAAAAATGCGCGTGTGAGTTTTTATGATTGAGTTGGCTTGGTGGCTGTTCAAATAGTATCTTCTGTGGACAACTATACGTGATGCTTGCATGAAAATGTAGTGCAACCGTAGTGGCGCGTAAACGGGATCACGATTAAAATGTCTGATATTGTTGAGGGGGGATTGAACAGACATCTTACGACATTTACGTTGGTTGTAGTTGCAAAACAGGACAGAAGTAGTTTGAACAAAGTACACCCCCTACTATTCGATACTCCCATTTGGTGCCGGTCACGTTAACGCCCACGGATCATTAACCCGTCAAGACCCGAGCAGGTCACATGTGATGCACATAGCACCTGGATGGTTCACAAGAGTTTTCATTAGCTGGCCACTAATTTACCCAAAGACAAAATTGGGAAGGCGACAAAACCAGGATGCTATAAATGAGCCTTGTTTTTTATAAAATGGGGGCAGGGCACAGAGCCACGTTGTTCTTAAGACAATAACAAAAAGTAACAAGATAAAAAAAAAAATAATAAGAAAATAACAAAAACGGAAAAACGTTAAGAATAATTCATGCATTTTTGATGGTACGATTTATTTCTTCAGACATAAGTTCCTGTATCTCACTTCCTTCATGGTGTTTCTTAAAAGCACAGAAAGCATTTAAGTGTCGCTATCACGTCTGTTGTTATGAAGTGGCATAATTTCGCAATCAATAAAAGAATTGATGCCTGTTGTTTGGATCAGTAAACACCTTGCACTACCAGTTAACCATTTGTTGTTGACTATATTACATAATGCCCAGGAGACGCATGCGCAGACAGAAGCGACTTAAAGCACGATCCCACAGGACATATTCAATCTTTTTGTAGACGAAACCTTTCCATATTACTAATATGGTTCAAAATGCATTTTGAGTCTCACGAGTAACCGAAGTATCAATGCACTGCATATCGCAAGATATTTGTAGATTTGTAGATAAAGAGTAGATAAACAGGGATGAAATCCTGATTTTATGCTCCTGGTCCTATGATTTTGATGTTTATATATTTTTTGTCATGTTACGTTTTTGTATAACTTCAAACGTAGCATGTTTAGAGTCGAGTTTTTGTCAATAAAAATGACAAATGTACCTGTACACGTCTGATTGTATTTTCTGAATGTATGTAATGTTTTGAAAGGCAACCTCGAAAGCTGTATTCAACACGGTGTAGTAGTTCTATAAACAGAGATGGAGGAAAGTGTATTTCATCATGCACCATATGAATTGCTCCATTTTTGCTAGACTGTACAATATGTTTCGCCTAATTGTTTTATTTAAAAATGAAGTCTTCTATTAAAAGATGTTGATATAGTATTCATTGCTGGAGTCAGATTAAGTTGTCTAAATGTGCACTTCTTGTGGTGAGAATTTGTCGTAATTATTTGCCGCATATAGAAGTGAATAACAGTCAGTATTAGTTATGGAATATGTAGGTGTTTTCCATGCAGCATTTAGACCCAGCAGACCTTAAGCCGGAATCTGCAAACTACAAACACTGGTGATGCCCTACAACCAGGTACAGACGAATGAATAATGAATAAGAATTTTACAGTCAGCTAGAATACCGATGACTTATTATTTGTGGGAAATACTGAGGCTGGTTTATAAAAATATATATTAATATATATATATAATAACTTTTTCTCTAATACACACAGCACATTAGTGCAGACAAGACAGATATATTCGGATATCATCACTGTTCAACTCAGTAAGTTATCTATTGGTTATGAATACGTAGTTCACTCCTTATTGTACCACTACGTTATACACCGAGCGTAATGAAATAAACAGGGCAGTAAACCACACGTAAACTAGTGTAGACCTATTTGCATTTTCCGTGTGTGTGTGTCTGTGTGTGTATATCACATTTATTTAAAATTAATATATAACGCATGAGAGGCAAACGGGTCTTTGACATTCATGCATTGTATCGGTGCAATGTAGTACGACGTAAAAAACAAAGACTCATTTGCAATATTTTACGTTCGCGGTAATTCGTTTATAGCAAATCAGAATATTTATCATAAATATATATATGTATATTAACTGTACACCATATAATGTATGCATTTTTAGCTGAGCTTAACCCTGAATCGCTATCTAAAGAGAGTTCTCATTCCCTCCCATGCTCTAGGTGGCATTAATTCGTCTTCCTGTCGCTTTCCTTAGTAAATACGTCACCAGTGTGCGACCTGAAGTTCGTGAAGTCCTCAAAAATGGCGGAGTCAGAGTATGTATCTATTTTAGTTGTTTTATAATCTCAGTCCATCTTATATTTTAGGGGTGATTTACTTGATAAATATTAGAAGCACTAATTAATATTGGCGAGTGGAATCTTATAAGCGCAATATTGTGCGTAATTTTTCAAGACAGTTAAACTCATTTCACGTGTCTTAGGTACTTACTGGTTGTGTTGTAATTCTTCATTTCCAAAGCATGGTCTAACACTGTTTAGCCGTTTTAATTTACAGCAGTATTTAACAGATACAAGATATTTGTCATTAAATATTTAGCTGTAATCAGTCTTTTTGCTGCCAACGTCAAGTGACCCTTGAATATCAATGTCTGATAATAAACATTCATACAACGATTAGTTTCTTTCATTGCTTATAATATTTCTCCCGCCACGTTTTTGTGTGTTTTGTGATTGTCTTGTCCATATTATCAGACGATTAGTTTACTTTATTTTTCTTCTTGCCTGGCTACTTTAGCTTGAAAAAGATTATTAAGCTGGTTCCAGAGAATCTTCTCAAGAGGAGGAAGGCTTACCAAGCGATCAAAGCTACAGAAGCTAAGCTAGCGCTGCAGCAGAAGAGAAAGGTAAGTGACGCGGTCAATGCTGAAGTTGCTGCACTGCAAATGTCCACGTTATGAACTGTTGAGCTGATCTAGAGGCATATTTTGTGCAGACTGCAGCATATTTGGAATTTCAGTGTATTGATCCTGGATTAAGTGTATGATTTCTACAAGCTTCTGTTTACTTTTGGTGGCTTCTTGTTTTATAAAGTTTAGTGTTACTTGTTTGCGTTAAACATGAAATTATTGAAGTAATGATGTATTACTTTTAAGGCTAGACAAGGGGAAAGTGTGTCAAGTTTTTCTGGTCGGGTTTGGAGTTGCAGTGAATCTGTCATACTTCATTCTGCCCCGGTTAGTGTGAAATGCACATCCCTGATTCCAGATTCAGCGTGGTCGCCCTGTGAAGTTCAAGCGGTTGGAGGAGTTTTTGCATGAGAGCAAGCAAAAACGCCGAGATGACATTCGCTTGAAGTTGGCCAGCCGCATGAGGCCCCCAGCCCTGCCTCCTGCCAAGAACCGGCTGGCCTTCGTGGTCCGCATCAAAGAGTACGTCTCTTAACGGGGCTGCTTCCGACTGCAGTGTGTTTGAGTCAGGGGGACGCTCTGTGAGTCTTTGCTTGTGTGGACCTCGGGTCTCGCTGCGTCTGTGCTGGACGTGATGCTTTCTTTCCCTTCTGCAGGATCAAAGGCACCAGTCTTGAAGTCAGGAAAGTTATCCAGATGTTTCGTCTGAGGAAGATTTTCAGTGGCACCTTCGTTAAGATAAGCAGGACTTCCTTGAGCATGCTGAAGGCTGTGGAACCCTATGTGGCCTGGGGGTGAGGAGTGGTGGTCACGAGACTGCCATTGACGCATGCCTTGTGTGCTGTTTTTGGCTTCTGCAGCTTAAATATGCTTTCTTTCCTCCCTAGACAAACAGCCAGACTAAACTAGGAATGCGAGTTTCTTAGCATTGGGTTTATCAGACGTTCTTGAAACATTCCCGTCTCCCTTTCCTTTATGAGAATGTTTATTTGTAGTGACACCTGCTCTGTCATGTTCAGTGTGGAAATGCTGAGTTTTAAATATTGAATGGAACAATTTGACTGGAACAACAAATATATTTTAAAAATAAGTAGTTAAAAAAAAAAATGCTATTCCATAAACTGTGTAAATCAGCAGTTTTTTTGTTTATCTTTTGTTGTGTGATGCTGATTGTGCTTAAGAAAATACGAGGCAGTTTTTTTTTTTTGATATGGCAGTTGTGTGCTTCTCAGCCAGATGTGCACTGGTCACCCTTTTATTCTTTCCATGCTCTGATTGGTCAGTTAAAAAAAAAGGCTTCTGTTTACCTCATTTTATCAAGTTTGTACTGGTGGCCTGCAAAATAGTATAGGACTAATCAAGGGTGCATTTGCATTAAATGAGTGAGACGGAAGAGGTGGGACACATGAATTTAAATGGTAAATGTGTTTGTGAATTGTCAGATTTCTGTATGACTTCTGTGATGGATAAGTAGCATTTGATGACCACCTTACTATTTACACAAAATAACTCGGATGATTCCCTAAACTCAACAGATTCCCCAACCTGAAGTCAGTACGTGAGCTGATTTTGAAGAGAGGAAAGACCAGGATTAACAATAAGGAGACTCCTCTTACAGACAATGCCATTATCGAGGAGCATTTGGGCAAGTATAGTATTTCATGTGTGAAGCTGTTACTGGTGGCGACGGGACACTTAAGACTTAATAAACATAAACATTAAAGAAAAATAGGGATTTAAATTATATGGTCTCTTGCAGGGAAGTATGGGATCATCTGCCTCGAAGACCTCATCCATGAGATATTCTCCACTGGGAAGAACTTTAGAGTGGTCAATAACTACTTGTTGCCGTTCCCACTGTCTGTGGCACGACATGCAGCGAGGGATAAGGCTGGCTTGATGCGTGATATAGGGAACTCAGGTGCCAGGGGTGAGGACATCAACAAGATCATCAGACTGCTCAACTGAAGAAGCGGAATTGTGACATGTGACATTGAAACAGCAAATGCTTTTTTTGAATTTCATTTTATATCACTATAGTGATAGTCTGACATCTGCAAGAAAATTTACAGAAAATATTTTTAAACTTCAAGAACTGGGTATTATTTACCAACAATGCCAGAGCCCCCAAAAATGAGGTCATGAACTCATTCTGGCTTCTACATCCATGATGGCTTTTCCAGTATTTCTCTTGGCTGGTTCAGTCAGTGATGGAAGTGGCTGTTTCAGTGGCTTCCTTGTTGCATCAGGAAGAGGGTGTCTGGTTTTCCAGACCAGGTAGCATGACTGGCATGCGGCTCCCAGGCAGCCTCGGCCGGTTTGACGAGTTCTCAAGTTCTGCGCTCCGTTTTCCTCCATGAGGAGTGCAGTTAGGAGGGATATGTATACAAGCACAACGGAGGTGCTTAATGCTTGGATCTCCTGCAGTTTTCCTCAAGCACATGTCTGAAGGTCTGAATGTCCTGGGCAGAATGCGGGGAGCCGGTAGACCTGCTGATGTGGAACGTTTTGCAAGGTGTGACCAGAAAGCACCCAAACTGAAGGCATGTGAAGAGCAGCAGACGTCACTTGTTTGTGAATCCCAGCCCTCCTGCTCTTTTTTTTTTTTTTTGCATCGAAGAACCTGACTTCTGATTGGCTATTTTTACGACCTCCCACTCTTGGCTTCAGAAGCAAAAAACTTAAATTCCTGTATTCTCTATCATTTTCTTTCTTAAAACTGTCAATAAAGAATTTGATTATCCTGCAGGATTTTTTTCCCCTCTAAAATGTAAACTAATATATCAAGAGGCCTGGTCTACCTGCTCACAGCTCTAGAGTACTGAAATGTATGTGGTTAAATGCATTATTATTCATGATGATGTCATCTGTGTTGCGCTCTTGACACATTTGTGATGAAAAGTTCTGAATAATGAAAAGTCATCTGGCTCAGTTATCCAGCTTTGGTTTTTACATATATATGGACTTCTAACAAGATTACTTTCAATGTTTTTTTTCTGAAGTCATTCGGGTGAAGTACCTTCTCCAAAGGTGCCATTCCTCAAACCCCCCCATAATGGTCTATAAACCATATTTGGTCACTTTACAAACACACAACCAGCAAGCTAGTCTATTGGCAGCAAATGATCTTTGCTTAAAATATTTAAATTTTTAATATCCAAAGTCCTAACTCCAGGCAGTAGTTACGCTTTCAGAACAACTCGCTCACTGCAGTAAATTTGGCACTTTTCCATTTAGTTGGTGTTTACTGCTGTTTACTATTTACACTGCACTGTCAGATTTAATCAGTAACTTAATCAGCATTCCTGCAAGATTAGTGGATGATTCAAATTTACAGTATATGAAACTAAACTCCATTCTATGCCATTGGTCAGCATTCTGTCCAATCACAGCACCAATTGCTGTTGCTGAGGCAGTTGCAATTCTATTTCTGTAACTATGTGAGAAATACATTTTTCCAGCTTTTGTGCCACTGGCTGCTCAGTGTCACATTCATTTTAACATGGAGGTAACTAATGTAAGTGAATTGAAATGCTCTAAACTCACTGGAACCACATTAAATGAGAGACAGCATAGAACTGGCAGCTGATTCAAAATAATCTATTTTAATCATATTTTTGCATGCTTTTTTACCCATCTATCAAAGTAAGTCTAGTTTAGTCACTTGGAAAGGTAGGTCTGCTGGATTTGTTTACTGATTAATGCTCATTTCAGCTGTCTTGAGGTACCAGGATAGTCAAGTTTTTCCACAGTGGCAATCAAGATGGTGCATGTCATCGTTTATCACTGGTAAAGATTAAACTCAGGTGACTTGGTGATTAGGACTGTTGCCTCACACATCCAGCGTTTGGGGTTAGAGTTCTGCATCTGCTGTGTGTGTTTGTAGGGTATGTTCTCTCCATGGTACGCAAGTTTCTTCTAGCAATTAGGCTAGCTGGCATTTCTGTGTTTCCCCCAGCATATGACTGCATGCATGACTGTATCCTGCACTGGTGTAGCATCTGCGCAAAGGTGTATCCCAACCTTTTGTCCAATGCTACCTGGCCGGAGTCAACCCCCCCCCCCCCCCATTCGCAATCACGAGCAGTATAAGCAGCTAGAAAATGGTTGGATTTAAATATCTCAATAGATTTGACCAAATCTCTTTGTGCAGAGAACCAGAGGAAATTAAGTTAGGAATTTGAAGAATTAAGAGTAGGCATGCTGTTTAATATTGGAATATGGTGTAGGATTAGTGCACACTAAAGACTTTGGAAGACTTTTCTGCAGCCAGACACTGTTTTAGGCCCTGCGCAGGTTTGTCCACCATTCGAAATATTAACTAAAACGCTTCATGTCCTTGATATCATTCAATCAACAAAGCAGCTGCAAAGTCATGGTGATTACGTTAGCTCAAAATTCACATAGATTTAACTCGTATTGCTTCAAATGAACAAAAAGCAGAATAACACTGACGGATGAATTCACTGCTGCGTAAAAACGGAGGTTTTATGTTTCAGGAAGGATGAACGCGGCGAAGGAAGAACTGCGGATAAACGGAAAACACAATCAGCGATCGAGGAACAATTTACGTATGCAAATTTATGTGGATGCTTCATGAGTAATATTACGTTTTAAGCAAAATTTTATATAATATCACGTGCGCCCCTAATCTACCCTTTAATAACACATAAAGAGCCGTAGTCATTTATCAAAATCCTTTTTCGTAAGTCATAAAGCGCCTGATAAAGGATTCCTGGAAACTTGTTAAAAAGAATATTTCGAGCGACACAAATCTATAGAAGACTGTCACCCCTGCAGAAGGAAAATCGCATTAGTTACCAATGACAGCTGTGACACATCCTGTATCACCTACAGCTCTTATTCCGACACTAACCAGATGGGAATCCGTAGCATCGTTAAAGGTTTTTAACGCATTATCAGTCAATAATATTCAGTTACAGAAATTTACCATAGTTAACACTTATGCATGGTCTTAGACATTAATGCGTTGTTTTACATCCTCTGTATTACGGTGAGCAGATTTTGCTTTGTAAAAATGAGAACACCGGGGGCAGGATGCAGAGAGAGGCGTTAAAGTAACGTGAATATGCAGATTAAGTATATTGACTGTAGGAAGCAAATGTCAACATGAAAGCAAGCGAAACTCCTCACATTTCAGGTATTTTCAGGTCCCAAAAAAAGAGGAAAAATTGTCTATATGTCCTTACACCTACTTAATAAATCTCACCTTAATTTTCCTTAGGTAACAACACTGATGCTCAAGGTGAAAAGAAATTGCTGCAATCTAATCATAAACAGAACCGTAATAATAGGTAAAGAATGCTGTAAACCTTATCGTAAAAAGACCTGTAATAAGCGATGACTGTTAGAGGTGCATCTCGCTCCTAGATAAGGAAAATAAAACATAAGAGGATATTTCCTGACATTATGATTCATACAAATACACGCCTGGCTGGGATCGCCGGTGTTACGACTGCGATGATGTGCGTTTGCTGCGACGGAAGGAATCGGCACATGGCAGCGATGTGCGGTTGTTAACCGTCCTGAAGGAGAGGGGGCGGATCGGCGCCGACGTGCAGACTTTCGGACCGCGATAGAGGGGGGACTCCGCTGTCAGACGCCGAGATGAACTGCCGCTCCGGTGGTAAGAGCAGCCGCTGTTTAGGCACTGGCGTTTTTTAGGGATACAACGATTAGAGAGTGTTTAGACTGACATAGCTACGCAGTTTGATGGTAGCGTGACAAATACTTACATCAGCAGGACAGGGTGTCTTACCCTAATTTCCATACGATTCGCTGGCAACGTGTGTCTACTTTAACTCAAGGCTTAAAATAAAATAAGATGATTAGCTCACGATAAAATAATCTTGGCCAGTCGTCCCAGGCAGTACTGCTGGATGTCTACGCGTCAGGAACTAAATTTTAGATTTAGATCTCGACTGGAAGTTGACTTGTCCTTGGATGTTCATTTTGGATTTCACGTGCAACGGCTATCGTTCACACTAATTATCATTACAGTTATTTAGATATTGCATTTCCATCTCCGCATCCGCTGGCGTCATAAAGGAATAGTTGATTACTGTCAAACGTGTGACTGGGACCAAAGATCGATCGATCTGTGTGAAGAGTTAGTTTATAGAGTAATGCTACCACGTTGTTGGCTGGTAAGGGGGGGGGACCATTGCTCATTTAAAAGCTGCCATGACAATGGTAAGTAGATGCCTGGTTCCATGCCTAAATACGTGGTCTTGCGTCATCGAGGACGGGGACAAGTGGGTTTTTCCCAGCAGAATGAGGTGTCCAGATATTATCTGGTGCTATGATCTGTTTTAGCCTAATCAGTCATACTGACACTGTCAGCGCATGACGTTGTGAGTGGTTAATAACTAATTAACATTTAACAAGAACTTTTTTTATGTTGGAGTACCAATTAAGTGATGCAAACTGCACAGTCCTTTCAGTGTTGCAATGGAAATTTATCTATAAAAAAACAACAGTTATAACAGGTTAAGGATGATTTGATAATTTTCAAGAATGCCAGTCCGCTCCTTTAATTGGTAAGCTATGTACCTCCTCTGTAGTTTAGTGCCTGAAGTTACTGGGTCACGCAGTGTGAATCCTGGACAGCACTCCTAGCTGTTAATCTACCTTTATGGTTATGGTGTCAAAATGACCTCAAGTAATTAAATGGCACAATTTAGTCTGGGTTGCTTTCCCAGTAACTAATATTGGTTGTTGCTGTTCTCTTTGTTCCACAAACGGTAACCTTTTCATTTGGTAATATCTAATTCTCTTAATTTCATCCTTGAATTATATAAAAGTGATGTCAGAATATAGACGTAAGAATACTTAGTGATGAGTTTGATCGCTAGATATTTTTAGGTTGTTTGGCACTTGCTCGTACTATTGTTTTGTAAATAAAATGTTTTTATTTGTTTGCAGCATAATATTGCTTGGTAAAGCAAAGAGGGCATAAGTCTTCCAGTTTCTCTTTAGATTTTTAGGGAAAGACTTGATAGAGATATAGGAGGTGGGAAAATAACAGCAACACAACGTATAAGCGACTTTAACGTTGAAACAACTAAATCGCAACTAGCAGTATGTTTCAGCTTTAAAGAGGTTAGCCAATCGACACTTTCAGTGGATCTGAGTTGTCTTATTAATGCAGGCTAACTAACAAGTCAAAATACTAATTAAATTATGACCGCAGAGAGGGACAGGCAAACGCATAATAGATTAGTTGGTAAACGCCGCTAAACTATCTCCTCACAACCGAATCTTTGTGACCCAATATCAGCAACAGCTGTACATTGTGAGCTTTACAAGGCTGCAGTTTGTGGCATGGTTGCTATTTGTCAAATGCTAGTGGCGAAGGCCAGTTCACAAAGACACATTACCTGGAGCCCTGAGCATGTATTGGCCAAGGAACAAGAGGCCTTTGTACGTTCATGGGAGTTTTACTTATACAAAGGATGTTCTGAGGGCAGAAGGAAAAATGATTGGTTCAGAGAGATAATCAATCACATTGTAGAGGAGGTGGGTCCAAGCAACTAGAGGAGGCAGGACCAACCAATCAGATGTCTTGACCCCACCTCCTCCAGTTCCTTGGCTCCACTTCCTCTAAAATCTGATTGGTTCAGAGAGATAACCAGTTATATTTCTTTCTGCCCTCAGAAAGAAAAACTCCCACAAGGCTATTGTACAGGACCAGAGTGAGGCCTATGGTAAAATGTTGGTAATGTTCTCACACTCCAAGCTGAAATTGCCCCAAATGCACTGCTAAATTGATTCAGGAATGGTTTCTACAATGACAAGATTAGGTCAAATGCTTTCAAACCTCAGTATCTTTGAACACCCTTGAATTCCGGAGTGCATAGTGGGAAAATAGATTCAAACCTTTTTCATCTTTCAAAGGACCGGAAGTTTTTTCTTCTTGATGGATAGGCAAATGTCCCACTACACACAGCTCTGCATGACTTGTATGAGAGTATTTTGTGGATTGAATCTGCTCTGATAACGAAGGGAGGCTGTACTCCTTACCAGGTCCGTAGTATGAATGTATTATGAGGTGTTTCTGTTATTTTGTGTTTCTGGTGTTTCTGTTACCCCCCCCCCCCCCCCCCCCCCCGTACAGCACAACACCTGTTCCAGATGTAAAGAAGCATTTGTTATGGGCTTCCCATCACATGAATCATGACAGACATGAAACATTGGCTTTTTGTTAACATTGGGTAGGTGGGTGGTGAAAGTAGTGGTTATGTATTTAATGACTGAAGGCCTATTCTATATTTTTATAGCCATGATGTAGTGGGATTGGATGTGATGTCAGAGCTATTGTGCTTGTTAGGGACGCCATACCCATTAAAAGCTGTTGATAAAAAATTAGACTGAAGTTGGATGACAAAGTGATGCTCGGATGGTCCAGGTAAGAGGTTAGCCTTAACTCTGTCCGGGTTCAGTTTGCCACAAATGTGTCATTCATTAAAACCACTGTAATGATTTGCCTTTCTGGAAAAACCTAATTTAACGGCAGCTGCTCTTCAGAAAATAGTAAATGAATTTTTTTGTCTGGTTTTCTTCAACTGTTTTCTGTGTTGGTCCAGACCACAGTTTGCAGATTTCCCTGCTCAAATGCACCTATTAAACCTGGCAATTAGCTGGTAAGCTGAACGAGGTATGATTGAGCAGAGAAACCTGTAAACTGTGGTGTAGACTGGCCCTCCAGGACTGGAATTGGGAACTCTGGTTTAGAGGTTTGCTTACCCTTCTTGTTTCAGCCTTTTCACACCGGCACCTGCCAGTTCTCATGCCTGTAGGCTGGGGTTTTGGTGGGGGGTGGGGGTGGTTGTCACAGTTACCTGAATGGAACAGGGCTGTCCTTTAGTCTGCTTCAACTGCACGATCACTGATGACTTACGGTTTTAATCCCCGTTTCCAGGCAACTGTGGGCCTTCCCTGCAATTTCCACACGCGTACCATGCAGTACTACAATAAATGGGCTTCTATTATTACTTTTTTTATTTGCTGAGAACATACCATTCACACGAGCATGGTGAAATACACAGATCTTCAGTTAAAACAACAGAGGTTCATATTGCGTCAGTAGATAACAGTGTGTATTGAGAAATTAACTGATGGCAGGTATTACTCAGAGGGAAAATGCGTGAATATTGACCGTCTGTTCAGTTAGAGGCAAAGCACTGGTGAAGATTGAAATGGCTCACCCAGTAATGGTAACCAGCCAAGATCCCGATGTCAGCTGCCTGTCTTGGACTCAGATCCAGGTCACTGTATTTAGCCAGCCAGTGTTGTGGCTTTTTGAGCAGAGGACACATGGTAATGTCTTACGGTCACGTTACTGCGGATTGTTTGAAAATGCTGAACGGTCCAGTTCTGGGCCGGCTGTGTGCTGCCTTAGTCACACCTTTTTTCCCTAGAATTCACGTATCCTAGTCACTTTGCGATCTGCTTTTTGTGGTCTGCTTTTTGTGGTCTGCTTTTTGTGGTATGCTTTTTGTGGTCTGCCGATATAGCCACCATGTCTTTAACACAGAGGCCCGTAATATGCTCTGAGGTTAATATATTAACATGGTTATGTGATTTCTCTGAATTCAAATTCAGAATATTAAGCATGTGTTAAGGCATCTCTAAATAAATATACTGCTCTTTTATATTTGTATATTCATAACCACTTTATTTAAAATTAGATTTAAGTCAGATCTCACTGTTTACAAAATGTGTTTATGAAAGCTTGCTCATAGTTACTTTCTTGCAAGGTCATTTGGGGTGGGGGGGGGGGGAATAAATACGCCTCAGTGTATATATAGCCCCTGTGTTGCTGGTGGTGGAAGGCCATTGGGGGGGGGCATGCTTCTGTTTATGAACCTTTGCGTTAGATGGCTCCACAGTATGAGTGTCTGTTGGGTCTGGAGTGCCGTTTCTGAAAATCTGAGGCAGCTGCTGGCAGAAAATGACTGGCGGCGTTTGTGAAAGACGCCATGTGGCCGAATAGCGTATTATCCAACCCCCCCCCCCCCCCCAACACAGGTTATGCCTATTGAGTTGGCGGCCAGAGCTGTGAAGGTGTGGATCCAGACTCCCGTCTCCTACGCGGGCAGGATAAACTGGCTTTGATGGCAGGACTGCGCGCCTGACTGTTGGTTACACAGGCTCTGCGCTGGGAGAACCGCGGTCAGCTGCGTTCCCCGGGGTCTCTGACTCGTAACGAGCCGGACTCATCGGCCGTCGCCGAGGCCCAGTGCTTGATCACGACGGCTTAGGGGAATCGAGACGGACTCGCTGTCACCGCGGCCCTGCGCCGTTTGATCACCCGAGAAGCTGCGATTACAGGCTAATGCGCCAAGTCATTTTCATCTTAAAGGAGCACGCTCTCAAATGGCTGTTTCCTAACAAACCTGCTTTTTATTCATAATGGGGAACTGTACTGTGAGGAACTGCTTAAAATGTGCTTGGGGAGGTGGGGGGGTGGTGGTTGCAGAATGCTTACTACATCATACATAAGATGTTCTTGTGTTTGGAAATTTAGTGAAATATCATTTTGTGTTGTAAATTTGCATAGAGGCATGTGCTTTGGGCATATTCCCCCCCCTCTCCTTCTGATCTATTTGCATACCAGAGTGCATGACTGCATAACATTAGTTAGTGTGAAGCACTTCGGGTCACCATGACTATAACAATAATATGAATTGGACTTAAAGGAAGAACTCACCAGATCTTGTGCAAAAGATGGGAAGACAATAGCAGCTCAATGTCATAAAAAAAAATAGAAACATTTTGGTTCTTTGCCATCAGGCCGTACTGCTTTTTGCGTTAAGCCCTGATTGAGCACCATGATGGGCTGAGTAATGTGACGGTCTATAGCAGGGTGACATTCCTGGGTAAAATGTAATAGGAGTTGATTGTTGGGGGTCAGAGGGCAGCAGTGTTACAACACAGTTCTATGCTTCTGAGTTAAATTCTGTGTGTGGAATTTGCTTAGTTTTTCTCTTTGTTTTTGAGGCATGTATATATTACCTACATTGTGTGCACCAAATGTCCCCACAACCAATTGTTTTGATCATGTGTTGTGGGGACGTTTTTGCAGTCCTCACAAGAGTAATCTGAATTTTATACAAATCTGCGACTGCAATGAAAAAAAACTAGAATGGACTAAAGTCTTGTATTTTGTTTGGTTACTGATGGTTAAAATTAGGGCTGGGTAAGTGATAAAAGAGCAGTTCACCCCAAAACTGAAAAAAGAGGCTTTTGTGCCATCTGTCCATCTAGGTTGTTCTGCTGGGGGTTACCTAGTTTTGGAGACATCAGCTGTAGAAATGTCGGGCTTCTCTGGAATGTAACTGGAGTGAATCAATTCTTTTTAATGTCGGAACAATTTACTTCTACCAAACTACCACATACCGATTGTATCACTGTGCTGAAGATATCACCTGAGTGCTTCTGCTCATATCTTCTGTGCAGTGATACAATTGGTGCGTGGAAGAACATAGTAGAATGGTAGAAGAAAATAGTTCCTACATTATACTGCTCATTAAAAGAGTAGTCTATAATGGGTAAGTGGGTCATGATTTCTGGTAAGAGACGTTGCGGTCTCTTCTGTGGGTCATGATTTCTGGTAAGAGACGTTGCGGTCGAATTTTGCAAATGTACTTTTCTGGTACTTTAACCACCACAGAAAGAATGCCACTCACTTCCATTATATTCCTGAGAAGACCAACAATTCTATGGCCGGTATCTTCAAAACTAGGCAACTCCCAGCAGAGCGACCTAGATGGATAGATTGCACTAAAGGCCTTCTGAAATGTATCTTTTTCAGTTTTGGGGCGAATTGTCCCAGTAAGGTTGTCATTGTTGGGATTAGAGTTTTTCCCCATAGAAATTAATGGGCGGTCCCCACATAGATATTATTACAAACTTGTGTGTGTGTCTGTGTGTGTGCATGCCTGCCTTGCAATGGACTGGTACCTCATCTAGGGTATCCCCTGCCTTGTGCTTCATGCTTCTAGAGATAAGCTCCAAACTCACCACAACCCTGAACTGGATGTATAGTGATGGATGGATGGATGGATGGATGGATGGATGGATGTACTTATATTTTGATTGTTCTCAATTTAACGTCTCTTAGTAGTTTGGAAGTACGCAGAAAAATGTGTGATGGAAAATGCTTCAGTTCATAATCAGTCAAGGAACTAACATATCAGCTTTTTATGTGATGTGATGGAATTTAACCTTATAGACACAAACGTCAACGCAGTCTTGAAGGGCTTATCTAAGATTGCAGGAATCTTTTTGGGCCTCGAGGTCATGGGCCGTAGTGTGTCTGGTAAAAAAAAGCTGGCCAGCAACTGGAGTCCCTGTGTTTATTACTGACTGGTAAGATGATTTGGTGTAGTGGGTTAAGGGGGGTGGACTGTTGGCTCAAGACCCCAGAGGGTCTTGGTTCTAAGTAGGGCCTTTTGAGTAAGAATTTTAACCTGAAATGTTCCAGTAAAATATCCAGCTGGGTTAAAAAAAAAGTAATTGCTTTTGAGAATAAGCGGCATTACCCACATGAAAATGCAAACGTAGCATTGAAGGTAACTCAGCGCCTCACAGATTTGTATAAATTGCTAGTAAATTGGCCAGTACTTACTATGCAAGATAAGCACCTTGCACCTAGATTTACAGAAAACAGTTTCTCTGATTTTGTTGTTCGGTCTACATAAAGACAAATAATGTGGAATTATTTACATACAACTGGGGGGGGGGGGGAATAGAGGTCTCCACGTAATGTTTAAATATTTTAAACATTTTTCTGTGGGGCTCAACAGTTGGGTTACCTGGTTCAAAAGGTCTAAATAGATAATTGGACTGTAACGTTTTTGTTGTGAATGTTAATTTTGAGAGCTGAATTTTGCACACTGCCCAGGAAATGGAATCGGGCAATTAGTGGTTTTCCAAATTGACCCATTTTGGGGAGACTAACATTCAGAGTCAGTGGGGTTAACATCTTGAATCGGTCGTCTCTGACATTGGTTACGTTTTTATTTGGTCTCATTCTGAGTGCATAGCGTGTTCATTATCTCGAATTGGGTCCCAGGTTAAATTAAGTATACTGGCTTTTCTTTTATATTTCTCAAGTTACCGTGATTGAGCTTAGATCAAATTGTCTGTGTCTGTATGGGTTTTATTGCTTAGCCAAAGTCAGCTCTCTTACTTTATCAAACTTTGCGTAATTGTACTTGCACAGTGTCTGTCTGTGACTGCCGTCTCCATCGTGTCTCTGCGTCTTCCTGAAAGGGTGGGTGTGGCCTCGTCATGCCCTCTGTTTCCACACGATCTCTTTATCATTGATGATATGCCGCCTTGTGCTTGTTTATTTGCTTTTCTTTTTTCTAAATTTGTTTTGATGGGTGAGCACCAGTGCAGGGTTTAGGTTCCGCGAGTCTTGTTACGACATTAACTCTACTCTAGGCAGTAAATTGGGAATGCCGGTTTTGAAAGGAGACCTGTGATTGGCTGAGCTGAGGTCTCGGGTCAGATCCCTCACCAGGATTCCTGTAGAGCATCTTCACTTTTTCCTAAATGTGTGGTTAAACTTTCCATTCGCTTTCATAACTGAGTTCCTCCCCGATTCCCGAGGGAGTGTGGAAACTGGGCTGTCAGTTGGGTTGAGCAAGACTTAGTTGCGAAATATAGTGTTTTTGCGCGAAAACGTTCCATTATTAAAGGGTATGTGACAAGATGAGTTATTTTCATTGGCAGTAATATTAGCATATGTACGTTGTCATGGATTTGCTTTTTCATTTGTTACTCTATTTCACGGCTACAGTTGGGAATTTCGCAATCCGTTATGAGGAAGATTTAATGCATTATTTTGCCACGTTTACGGAATATATGGGGTCTTTCAAAGAATAAGGTGTTACTATTGGCTCCTGGAAATATGCTCCTCCCCTCCTTCCTTCAGCCGTCGTGATTGGATGACAGCCACTCCCTCCTCTTTGCCACCAACTATCCTGCTCTGAAAGTAGCAAGATACTGAAGGCTGATATACGTCTGTCAGCCAGGGTGCCGAGGGTGAGTATCTGTTGTTTTTATCTGCACCATGTCATAATTCCCTGCATTATTTAATCCAATTCTTATCAACTATCACTATGATTGTTAATGGTTTAATAATCACTTATGTAGTTGCTTAACTGACAAGTGGAAACAATTGACAATGCATGTATTTTTACTCTATACGCATGTTTTTTTATTGTCGTACTTTTAATTCTTGCTGCTTATGTTATTGTCTGGGCTGTTTTTCATGCAGTACTTTGCTCAGTTGTACAACAGCTGTGTTCTATTGGTCAATTAAAGGGAAGGAAAAGGTTTTTTTTTTTTTTTCCAAAAAAAAAAAAAACGTTTTCATTTACAAAGTACAAGGTCTACAGTCACCTATCATATTGCTGGATGAGTTTTAAACATCTGTCGCTGAATGTTTGCTTGAAAGAATGGGGGTAGGACTTCAATAACTGATGCAGGTTTGGGTTATGACAATGCCTGATAACACAATACAAAATGTTTTTATAAGACGTTTAGGACAGACGACCAGATAGTGGCCAGAACACAGAGGGCCGGTCGCCCCTGGAAACAGTCTAAACAGGGTAATCTGTGGGCTGGGGGCTCCGGCCGCCTCACCCTGGCTCTCGCCTCTGCAGTTTCAGCAGTGTGAGGGATTACTCTGCATTTTCAACCTGCCCTCTTTTAATAACCGTTAGTTTCTCAGGTGAAGGACTTTAAATAAATAGAGGATTAAGAGGGAGCCAGAGTTAGGGTTTAGGTGTAAATGAGTACTGGGGGTAATCAGGTGTTAAATGTCTGTCGTGCATTTCCCTTGCAGAGCAGTGCCTGCTAACCTTGAGGACCCTATGGTTGAGGTTTGGAGAAGGCTATCCTGTCGAATTCCGGGGGACAGTGTCTGAAACAGGCCCCACCCCACCCTACAGATTTACACTACCAGCATAAACACGCACACACACATCTTGCCAGGCTCTCGAACCTGCAGCCATGGCGGATGCAATTCAGATGCACTTCACCATCGTGGATTACGTGATCTTCGCCATCCTCCTGGTGGCTTCAGTGGGCATCGGACTCTTCTACGCCTTCTCCGGGGGGCGCCAGCGCACCACGCAGGAGTTCCTGTTGGCCGATCGCAGCATGAGCTGCCTGCCAGTCTCGCTCTCCCTGCTGGCCACCTTCCAGTCAGCTGTAGCCATTCTGGGCGCCCCCTCGGAGATCTATGCCAATGGAACACAGTACTGGTTTCTGGGCTGTTCCTACTTGCTGGGTCTTCTCATCCCAGCCCACGTCTTCATCCCTGTCTTCTACAGGCTCCGCCTCACCAGTGCCTATCAGGTGTGGAACTTGAAGGGTCATGTGATTTGTGGATTTCCTGTTTCATATCCTTTTGTTATGACTCCATGATTACAAGGTTATGCTATAATTATGGGAGGAAACCAGAGGGGATTTGTAGGAACGACAGAGGAGGATAATGTCCGTGTTATCTTTGTCCTTTTCGTGAACATTAACCTACTCTGTTGTGGAAACGCATCTCCTTTCCAAAATAGCTGGTAGATTTTCAGAATGGTGAAGTTTTTCTTAAAGCTTTTAAATAAGATTTCATATATTCAACCATACAGTTTTTTGAGGTGATAAATCTTTTAATTAGGTTATTATTTACCTTCACTACAGAAACAAAATGCCGATATTACATATGTTGAATAGCTTGAAGGAAGTTATTATGTTGAGTTACTATGTGTACAGTATATGGGGATTTGTTTTTTTTAACATAATATCGATATTTTTTTTGTTTGTAGGAAATTATTTCTTTTCCCCCAGAATAATATAGTTCCTGTAGCTTAAGTAGTGTATTGTGCTCACAACGCAAAGGTCATAGGTTCCAATCCCAAAGAGCACACACAATTTTGTGACATCTCTACTGTAAGTTGCTTTGGATAAAGTTGTCAGATAACTGCGTGAACACATGGTCCATGTTGGATTATTTAACCTTTTGTTGTGCTTTGGTGTGTAGCCTGGTGCTTATCAGAAAACTAAGAGTGTGTGTGTGTGTGTGCGATTTGAAGGTCATGGATTCAAAAGGGCCTTGAGACTTCAATATTGAGACGTAAAAGAGTTAAGAAGTGACTTATCGGAGCGCACAACCTTTGGCTCTGGTATTAAGTGAGCTGTTTTGAACCCTGTGCCCTCTCTCCCGCTCCCCCTCCCTCTGCAGTATCTTGAGCTGCGTTTCAACAAAGCCGTGCGGATCTGTGGCACTGTGACCTTCATCTTTCAGATGGTGAGTGCCCTGGCTATTGGAGTTCCCTCCCCGGGGGCTGCCAGCTTCGCGGCAGTTGCGAGTTTTCCTTTGGCAGGTCTGGTACCCCATGCTGGCCTTCGGTCTCAGTTCAGAGGGCTACGCTGACCTCCACCAGCATAAGCAGCAGGTTAACCCTAACCCTAACCCTACTGGGTCGCGGGGGGTCTGGAGCCTATCCCGGAAGCAATGGGCACGAGGCAGGGAACAACCCAGGATAAGGGGCCAGCCCATTGCAGGGCACACTCACACACCATTCACTCACACATGCACACCTACAGGCAATTTAGCAACTCCAATTAGCCTCAGCTTGTCTTTGGACTGTGGGGGGAAACCGGAGTACCTGGAGGAAATGACGACATGGGGAGAACATGCAGACTCCACACACATGTGATCCAGGCCGAGACTCGAACCCGGGACTCAGAGGTGTGAGGCAACAGTGCTAACCACTGCACCACCCTCCTAAGAAGTCAATTATTCAAAATGACAAAAAGTGTGGCATCATATATAAATCTTGTCAACCCCATAGACCTTGTAGAACCAACCACACAGGTCATTATTTCATTCATTATTTTCCTGATATGCTGAGTCAGTCTGTAGTCTATATTATCGCTTTAATGAAAGTACGGTATGGTGTGTTTTCTTGCTTTTCCATGCAGTTGTAATAATGGACTGCATGAGGGTTCGCCCTGGTGACCTTCATTTGACCCCTTATTTATGAATCCTGTGCTCGCTATGTGGAAGGTGCTGATGTCACCTGGCTAATGCAGACAGTGGCTGCTCGCCTGCGCTGATGTACTGAGCTGGGAGAGAAGAGCAGTAATAGATGTGTGTAAGAGGTGCTGTTTACCCGCTTGACTGTGTACACAATCTGTCCAGTCGCAGTCTGAATGCAGCCGGCAGAACACGTTGGGTTCATTCCGGGGCACTCTGACTTGTTCGGTCACGTACATGGGCAAACACTAGGGACACACACATCACCGGCACTGTTATTGTGATTGGCTCCCTTACAGGCATGACATCTTGAAAGGTACGACAGCAGAGCCCGCTTGGAGGAATACCAGACATACTCCAATTTAAGTCCAGTTGTGGCATTAGTTGACACCATCAAAGACCTTAAATCACCTTGTGCTGTTCTCTAATGGTTAACTGAGCTCTGAGCTTTTTTGGTAAAAGGATAAAAATGGCTAAATGTGTCTCATTCATTGAAAAGCATATATAGCCAAAATATTAAACACTGAATAAAACAAATGCTAATTAGTTTGCCTCTAGAAATGGTTACATACATTATGAGAGCTAAACTAAAACCATTTGAGAAAATTTGAATAAAACCAATATGTAAAAATGCACAGATTTTATGGACAAGAATCTAAGCCCCTGTAAATACACATATTTATTTTCTGCACTTTAAAACCTGACTGATTTTTACAGTTCTGCTCTACTTGGGTACAGCATGTGAAAAAGAATTTCTTGTGTCCTTCTTTGTCTTTGGATTTTGTTGATGTTCGTGTTTGCTTTCAAATAATTAAGTTTAAAATAGTGCAGTAACTGGTATCATTTATCATTCGCGTATGCACTATATGTTTTTCATTCTTGCCAATTTAAAAATCAAACAAAAATATTGTGAAATTGAGGCCTTGTGGAGCCAGGTCTGGGTCTGAAACCCCCTCCCGCTGCCCCCTGCAGGTGGTCTACATGGGTGTGGTCCTGTACGCCCCCGCGCTGGCCCTTAATGCAGGTAACGAACACCGTGGATTCAATGTGCAGAATCGTGTGGTTGCTTTACAGGGTTTCACTTGAGTGTCTGAAAAATAAATAGTAAAAGCAGCAGAAATCCAAGACTGCTGTAATTTATCGTGCATTCCTGTCTAACCTATATCGTTTTTCTGTCTTATTAAATTACCACTGGTGTTTTTGTTTGCTTTGTACTGTTTTCTGCAGTTACTGGATTTCACCTCTGGGGGGCAGTGCTGGCCATGGGTCTTGTTTGTACTCTATACACAACACTGGTGAGCTTCTCCACCTTTTCTCAGCCTCTTTGTGTTTACGGTTCAGTTCATGTTACCTACAATTTTTAACTGCATTGTGTCACCCCCCGCAGATGTAAGCACAGTGGCTTGGATGTGCTTGGAATCGATTTAGTTGTTTTAAAGATCATTATCTCTACTGTGGAACCAAGTCCTTTATCTGTGTGTGTCTGGGAGAAAATGGGGGTTATCTGTAAACTGTTGTAATAGGCTAAGTTATAGATCAACCAGTCATTAAGGAATTGGCACTGCTGTATTTTTTTTTTTGGGGTGTTTAACTTTTCTCAAAGTAATTGGTCGGGTATATGAAGTCCATTTGTGTGTGTTCTGCTTTCACTGCGATGTGCCTTAATGCATCTTGTACACCGCAGGGGGGGTTGAAGGCCGTGATCTGGACGGATGTGTTCCAGACTGTGGTTATGTTCGCGGGCCAGCTGGCGGTCATAGTGGTGGGGGCCCATCAGGCTGGGGGCATCGCTGAGGTCTGGAGGAAGGCTCAGAATGGGAGCCGCATAGCTGGCTTGGAGTAAGTATCCCAGTGGCTCTCATGGGTCTCGTCCCCTTGGCACGTCGTCACGCTCACGGGAGTTTTACTGGCACAAAAATGTTCTGAGCATAGAATGAAAAATTATTAGTTCAGAGAGATAACCAATCAGATCGTGGTCGGATGTCAGACAGACACATGTCAGACAATCAGATGTCTTGATCCCGCCTCCTCTAGTTGATTGGACCCACCTCCTTTATAATCTGATTGGTTATCTCCCTGAACTAATCATTCTTCATTTCGCCCTCAGAACATTTTTCTGTAAAAAGTAAAAAGTTTTCAGTAAAACTCCAACAAGCACTTTTCACCTTCTTACAAAATTCCATTCTTTTAAGAAAGGTGTCCAGACCTTTCCCGTGTTGTTCCACTTTATAACATTACACAACCCCGAGGGGTTGACTGTTTCTCAGAACCATGCTAGACCTTGGTGCCATTAGCTGTAACCGAAGAAGAAGCTGATTTGCTATGGCCACGGGGAACCTGATGGGAACGAGCGTGTCTCTCCCCTGCAGTCTGAACCCTGACCCTCTGGAGAGGCACACCTTCTGGACCCTGGGAGTGGGTGGGATCTTCCTCATGCTGGCCCTGTATGGGGTGAACCAGGCCCAAGTGCAAAGATACCTCAGCTCCCGCACTGAGAAGGAGGCTGTCATGTGAGCACCATGCCCCCCCCCACCCCGCCTCATCATATTACCCAAGCCTTTTGTTAAAGTAACAAGGCCTGTTCCCTGGAGGGTGGCTCATTGACTGTGAGGTTATGAAAGACTCATTGGGACAATGTTTCTCAAACCAGTCCTCTGGGACCACCAGACAGTCCATGTTTTTTTTTTTGTTTTTTTTGCTGGGAGGGAGCGGAAATGTGGGCCGTCTTGGGGCTCCCCAAGGACTGGGTTGAGAAACTCCGCGTTAGGATAAGTGACACTTGTATCTGGTACAGACCTGCTCAGGTCAAAATTTTCTCACCACAGAACATAAATTTTAGCTCACTTGATGCACTTTCAAATGAATTAATCTGTTCAACTTGTGTTTACAAGAATCTTCCCAGTCTTTATAAAAAAGAATGTGCATTCCTATTCATTACGTCCAATCTGTCGGGTTTGTATGACAATTAGTTGTGATTTGTGAAAATCCTATTTTGAAATATATCTGCGTATCAGAGAGTCAAGGAAAGCCTCTGAACTCATTATCCATGAACTGTTCTTGAGTGTGATCTTGAATCCGTCATGTGCTCCTGTACTCACAGACGTGTCTTCTTGCGTCTTCAGCCGTCTCCTTCCATCTCTCTGTTCAGGTCCTGCTATATGGTCTTTCCCTGCCAGCAGATTGTCCTGGCGATGGGCTGCCTCATGGGTCTGGTGATGTTTGCTCGTTATGGTGACGACAGCCCCTTGGACAAGGGCTACGTTTTCTCAAACGACCAGGTGAGTCCAAGTTGCTTGGCTGGAGCCTTGAGACTTTATGGGCTTCTTTCTTCTGCCCATGCAAAGTGGTTTGGAGAAGCAAGACTTCTTGGCCCATGGTTATCTCCAACCCTCGATAAATAATCCATCTTTAATTTTAACCTATTCCATCCTTCAATCTCTGGGCACTAAACTTATAAAATATTCAAGTATTACAGATGTAACGCAGGGACATTCACTTATAGTCCTGAAGGGGTTCTTTTTAAATAACGTAAATGGATTTGTTCATGATGGCGAAATGAATCAGGTGGTTCTGTGCCTAGCTGATAGAAAAAAAAATCTACCGTAACTGAAGAGTGTAAATGTTCTGGAAGGGGGTTAGCTATGCTGTTTATGTATCCTTCTCTCCTGTAGATGGTGCTATATTTTGTGATGGACGTGCTACAAGATCTGCCAGGCCTGCCTGGTCTCTTCGTCGCCTGCTTGTTCAGTGGAGCCCTCAGGTACAGACCCTGTAAGGACATAAGACATTTAGGAGGTCATTTGGCCCATCAAGCTCATTTGGGGAGAACTTAACTAATAGCTCAGCGTTGTTAAAATCTGATCTATCTCTGATTTAAAGGAGCCCAGGGTTTTAGCTTGCGCTACACTGGCAGGAAGACTATTCCATACTCTAACTACACGCTGTGTAAAGAAGTGCTTCCTCAAATTCAGTCTAAAATGTTCTCCCGCCAATTTCCACCTATGGCCACGAGTTCTAGTATTTAAACTAATATTGAAGTAGCCATTTGGCTGAACAGCATCCAGACCTGTTAGAATGATAATGATAAACTTGCATCAGAACTCTATTGGTCAGAGAAAATTTGGTATTTCAACAAAAAAACCTACGTCACATGTTATATGCTCACTGTAATGGACTGATTAAAAAATCTTATCAGTGACCAGAAGGGGGTGCTGTGACCTAGTGTTGCTGCATCTGTACTGATTGTATTACCCTTCCGCCACAGCACAATCTCGTCTGCCTTCAATTCCCTGGCCACGGTGACCATGGAGGACCTGATAAAGCCCCACTTCCCCACGATGACGGAGACCAGGGCGACGCTGCTGTCCAAGGGTCTCGGTCAGCAGTGGTTTATTCTCCCAGTTTGGCACCATCCATATTTGTTCAGCGTCCACAGCAAGGGACCTCCTGGGAATTAATCCTACAATATTGAATCCTAAGTTCATTTCCTTGACCTCTACAATGGCAAATGCCCAAAATATGGCTTAGTAGACTGTACTCATCCCTTTGGTGCTTGATGGCCACCCGACATTCCCAGTTGAAACGTTAAGAGACGTGAAGTTAAATCGAATTGGCTGGCATGTCCTTAATTGTTAGGCTCTCTGCTAATGCTTAGTAACATACCCTAAGGACTTCACTGCTATGGACTAGTATGTAAACATACTGCTGATGTTTCCCATCTGTGTTATGGTTACTTAGATCTATTGTGCTTTTCCAGTATGTTAAACTGAAACCTTCTTTTCTTTCAGTTACTACTTGCTGTTTGCCCTCTGACCTTTTGTTAACAAGTTTTCCATCTCAGTTTTGTTATGACAGGACTTTCCCTTCTGGGGCTGGAACCTGAAGCTAACTGGCTCTTCCTTTTCTTCTTCCCCTGTCCTGGTGCAGCTTTGTCCTATGGGCTAGTGTGTCTTGCCATGGCGTACATAGCCTCCCAGATGGGATCTGTACTGCAGGTAAGGTGACCGTCGGAAGGCCGATGCACCTCTGGGTGCAGTGAGTAGCATGCGTCCCTCTTCCTGTCACGCCTCCTGCCTGCTTAGGAATTCTCCTGTTTTCCTTCACGTACCATCCTCTTGCCCGTGTCAGAGCGTGGAAGTTAAACCATTATGATGGCATTAAAACTGATATAAAATTCTCCCTCCCTTCCCCACCCCATGGCACGACCCCTTCATCTGCCAGGCGGCACTCAGTATTTTTGGGATGGTAGGGGGTCCCCTTCTCGGCCTTTTCTGCCTTGGAATGTTCTTCCCATGGGCAAACTCTGCGGTAAGTGCTGATGTCATTGCTTTCTGGTCAGATGTTGGGCTTTGAAAGTCTTTTCTCATTGATACAAGAAACGGCTACAACCAAATGATTGAGCCAAAATGAACAAAGACTGACTTTGGGTTGTGTTTCCCCGAGTATCCAAATTTGTGTTGAGATTTCAGATTTATGAGTCTGAAGACCAGCCGCGTTCTCAAAATGAGTGACGGTGTCGTGCATCCCTTCAGAACTGACCTCATAGCTGTGTCCCCTCCCAGGGTGCCATAACTGGGTTGGTGGCAGGTCTGGTCATGGCCTTCTGGATCGGGATCGGCAGCTTCATGTCCCGCTTCCAGCTACCCCCTTCACCAACTCTTGTGCCTGGCACCGGCAATCTCACCTCTATCGTCACTGCTGTCACAGCGAAATCCAGGCAAGGGTTAAGGAACTAGCTATGGCAGAAAAATGCTGAATTATAAACACGTTAACTGAATTGTAAGAAGAAATTCTGGCAAAAATCGTTAGCAATTGCGTTATTGATGAAACGCATCAATAAAAAGTCACCAATAAGCATCAGAAAGTCCGTAGCTCTTAGCCTGCGATGTGTGCTATGGTCAGCACCCCAGACGATCCCTAAAAGATGTTTCCTTTGGAGCAGGCCGACAGGTCTTCGGGCTTTATACTCTCTGTCGTACATGTGGTACAGCGTGCACAACTCCACCACCGTGATTGTGGTTGGCCTGATCGTCAGCCTGCTCACGGGTAAGCCCCACCTGCCCATCCTCCCCAAGCTGCTCCCCCTACCCCTGCTTAACCACACCCACCACCCTCACCGCGCTGCACTGCCACCCATCAAAAAGAGCACCGCCCTCAGAACACACGCAGCAGATGGGAGGATGCCGGTCTGCTCAGCAGATACTCCTGTGCTCTGCTCCAGGTCCCATGAAGGAGAAGGATGTTACTCCTGGCACTGTGTACCCTGTGCTGGGTAATCTGCTCTTCTTCCTGCCCGAACGCTACAAGGACAGGCTGTGTTGCGCAACACCGCTGCAGCCGAGGTCACCGCCTGTACAGGTTTGTCCCTCAAACTCCTACGATTCAGTTTCTGGTTCAGAAATTTAAAGAAACTTCTGGGGATGTCGTAACTCTACGCTTTTGAATTTGGACTTAATCTAGCACACGGTGTGAGCATTTAAGATCGGGCCATCCTTGACAGAAGGTGTCTTCGTGTGTCTGCCTCTGTCTGTGTCTCAGTCGAAGGCAATAGATACAAAGCCTTACCAGATGGGCCAAAAGGAGAGCAATGGAAGGATCTACCACAAGGAGGGAGACAGGATTGAGGAGGAAGAAGAGTTGTCGAAGGAGGAGACTACCATTTCTACCTGCGACATAACCCACAATGTTCTAGAGACAGCATTGTAATACCACCCCCAACACCCCCCCCCCCAACCTACCTATGTAAATGTTCTGGCAAACATGCTGAGCTCCTCTACCCTTCCTGGTGATGGGGAGGGGTCTAGGAAAACCATTGTCATCTGCACATGAAACACAGTTCATTAGGACCACAGACTGTACACTATTCTACAACCTGGCCAAACTCTAAAGCCACACTGTAGGGCGGCCAATTGTCTGCATGTACTGTGATTAAAAAAAAAGACAGCCAATCATGTTTGGGCTATGGAGACACCCTACGGTTGTCCGTGGGGAGTTAAAATGCACACTGGTACGAGTGCTGTTGTCACCAATATTTGCATACCGTCTTTGTAATTCATGAATACGCATCAATCACTGTGAGGGAAAATTGAATTAGTTCTAGAACTCCACTGTAAAAGATCCTAGACCTTAAACTTCATGCAAGTTGTTGGCATGAATCTACCGAAGAACTGCGTTGTAGTTGGAAGCATCAACTATGAACACAATGATTTAAAAAAAAAAAATAAAAAATGTTCTGAGATGTGCCATTTATGAGCAAACTCCAGTGTGTGAAAACTGGGAAAACGCTGTGGAGGAACATGCTTTGCTTTAGCTTCATAGATTCTGGGATAAACAAAGCTGATTTAGTCTGGACCTTCAACGACCCCGTTTTGAAAAGGTTCCTCAGGGGTTAGGAGTTCCACGTGGTTAGCAGAGAGCAAAGATTGTGTTAGACATAGGGTCACCGTGGGCTTGGCTTAATACTGGCTACTGGTGTCCCCTGTATGGTTAATGGAAGGAACTGGAGTTCCCAGTATGACTAGGGTCGGGTTTGGTCTGGGGTCTTTGTTGTTGAGTGCCTCTCTGACCTAATCTTAAATGTTTTCATTTTGATGACCGTGATGTGGACATTACATCAGGGTCATCAAAGGGGAGAAACACGACTGCCCATGTGAAAGTTTGAATATCTTGTTTGTGTGAATTATCTACATCCAGCAGTCCTGCAAAGTACAGAGTTCATCAGTGCCTGGCCCTGACACTGAGTAGCTGTACCGGTTTAAACTGCCTATGTAATGATGTTTTGCGTGGTTTGTAGAAGAACGTGTGTATGTCTGATGGTTTCCTTTAATTTCATGAAGCGTTCCGTGAAAACGACTCTTTTGAGCGTTTTTGTGTGTGTTACATCTGTGTGTTTATAAGAAACCATCATTTTAAACGTCAAACTCGTGCTTTTTAATAGACTTGTCTTTATTTTTGCGATATATTGGTGTAATTGAGTAATTGTGTTAGATATCGTGTAAGTTGAAGTGAATGAGTCCTAGAACTTCAAATTTAATGGTATTGTGTCAGTAATTATTGTCAGCAGTTTCTTGATGCATTTTTGAAGGTGAATGGATTGATTTTAATGAATCTCTTCTAGGCAGTCTCTCCTGTTTTGGTCCATGTTTAGGCATTGTGACAAGCGCTTTGTCTTTCTTGGACGTAGCTTTGCGAGTGAAGCCGTCTCACTCGGTCTTGCCTCCTGAATTCAAGCCATATTGTCTGGTTAGTGACCCATGGCTGTGTGTGATCGCTGCTTGTGTACCTCAAGGCTTTATTTCCTTGAGCCTGTCGCAGAAGCCTGTGCCGCGATTAGACGACAGCATTGATCATTCCCCTCAGCAGGCTCAGACGACCTTCTGGTTTCAGATAACCTTTTGGTCGTCACTTGGTTATTGATTTTCTTTGTGAATGTTTTATTATAAGTTAAGAGTTGAGAGTTGAGGTGGAACTACAATCAGATCATCTTTTGATCTAGTTTGGAGCACTGTTGTCCAGGGTGGTGTGGGGGGGGGGGGTAGCGCTTTTATCTGTCAGAGTGTGTCTTTCTCAATGTTCTCTCTCTGTTGGCAGCTTCCTCGAAGTTCAGGACATCCAGAATAATCTGGTTTGCTTTACTCTTGTCCCCAAAGACCATTTCAGCACTGACGTTCTGATTTTCAGATTAAATTAAGCATCAGTTGTTGGACTCAGTTGTAACAGTCCTTTTAAAGTGTATTGTTATAAAGTAACCATTGAAAAATTCTATTTTATTAATGGGGGGAAGATATTGTATGTTGGATAACGGGGACCGTTAAGCTGAGTTTTTATTTGTCCATCCCTGGATTTTGCTTCAGACCCTGTGGAGTCTGTGTAAAGCGTCACAAGGCCACTTCCTGTACAGGATTGTACATGCAACATGCACTCAATGCCTGGCCCGCATGTGGGGATATTTTGATTTTTGACTTAGCTGTCAGAGACTTGACCGGCTGTTGTATCGCAGCCGAAAGCAGATGCACCTTTTATTTGTGCAATTGTACCGAGAGCTTTTTAGCTTTTTTTAGCTTTTGAGGTTTTTTTTCCATTTATTTCTGCTTTAGATTGTGAAGTAGTTCAGAAATATTAACATATAAACTGTTGGTTAAATTACCATGGCTTCTGGAAAACAATAATGCCGCATGCCTGTGACATCATGCCATACGTCCCAACTGTCATGCATTCCAAAAATTGGTTACGTGTCTCTCTCTTTCCAGCAGTGGAGCCGTGCCTTTCATCCTGTTCATTCACTGTTGCGGCGTAAGTACAATATGCTGATCAGAATCCACACATTGTCTATTTTTGTAGCTGCCCCCTAGTGGTGGGCCGACAGCAAATAAACAGGATGAAATAAACATGCCCTAGTACATTCATGCACTGTAAGCAAATGGTGAAATGATACAAAGGCGTAACTAGAACGGTGAGCGTATTTGTGTCGAGGGGCTGTGATGAATGTGACGTGGCTGACCGTCACTGAGAGGCACAATGGAAACGTCGACTGTGGTCATTTGGTAAATGAATTGTTTGTAAAATGAAAATTTATTAATTTGATTTATAATTATTTGTGACCTTTTTCAAAAAATAAATCTAAATGTGATTTTCATTGCGTGCATTTGTTTATTTTTTTATTCTGCTATATTTTGTCTTGTTTTTTGTGTGATTTATGCTCCTGCGTCCTGATTGCACAAGAAAAATGAAGTGGTTAAACTTTCTAAATCTCTCCCGTCGATCGATCCATCAGCAGCAATAACTTTTACTGGTCTGTGACATTTTTGCAAATTTCTATGGTCACATAGGGTGGGTCCGTGTGATACATTTAGCAGGGCCTTCTCTGAATGCGATTGTCCTGTTTGCCCAGAGGAGGAACCGTGAGCTGGGGGTGGCTGGGTCACCCGCAGGGCTGGGCCTTGGCTGGACATTGCCAGATTCAGAAAGTTCAACATCAGCACCTTGGCAGTACCAAGTACCACACTTACCAGTCATAGCTGTTTGGACCAGGGAAAATTTACATGTTGATAATAAAATGAAAAGACCATTTATAGCCAAGCTTGGAAGGCGAAGGTGTTCCCACCCACAGCCAGACACAGACATACAACATTCTCTACCCCCCCCCCCATTTAACTTCTAATTTAACTTCTTTCCGTGCAGCTGCATGTTTCCTCTCAGGGGGATGGCTGTTATCAAGCCCCTGCTTCTCCCCCCCCCCCGACTCTGCACATTTCACGTGGGTCACGGTGACTTTTGCATCCCTCGGTCATGTGGTCACACAGTCACATGACCATCTGGTTGAGAACATTGGGGTATGGCCGCCTCAACCCCCATTGCAGTGGAGACCTTTGCTGCAGTCATGTCAGTCCGCTGGGCCAAAACAAGTGTGTCTCCCCCTCTTGCTGGTATCTGCTTGCTCTCCCCTTGTGCTCAAGCTCTCCTCACACCAACTCCTTGGTGACATTCCAGACCTTTCTCCTACTCTTCTACCCTGCGCCTCTCGACACTTGTTTAGAGGTTGTCCTTGTCCAGAGTGACTAGCATAGCTTGAGATCTATGCACTCTGTCACCACTCATACTAAGTATTAGACATTAGAAGTGTTAAAATCCTCAACCTCTGTACTATTTGCTCTGTCTCATGGATTTACCCTCTACAGGGAGCTACACCCACTTGCTAATTGGTACCGATCTGATTTCTGGCATTTGTGGAAATGAGGATTTGTACTGTCATACCCCCCCCCGCCCCCCACTCCCAGACAGAGTTCCGTCAAGCCAATAAGATGGGCCAGGTCGGGTCATAAATTCACCCAGAAGTCAGAAAGCAAAGTACATAATGAGCATGAGATACCAAAGTTATTTGCAATTAATTTCCAAAATAAAACTGGGTCTTTGGCATCTTGAAGCCCAGTTGTCTATTCAGTAACTTATTGTCGTGGAGATTAATATTAAATCACTTCACGATAAGAGTAAAAGCTGTAAACGGAAAATCACAAGAAGGGATTTGTTTAGTTTATAGGTCATCTGTGGTTGAAATGGTTGGTTCTTTGATTTATTGTGTCACAAACACATAAAAGTGCAAAGCAAAAGCTGATTGACCATTGGCTCTTGTTGGCTGGCCCGTGGACTTGCGATGCCCTAAAATTAAACGATTCTCACTCCTGCCATTCTGCTGTTGTAACCCTTGCCTTTGTAACAATGCTCTTCCAACTTTGTTCTGGTCATAAAAAGGAGGGAGAAGGCAGCGTTATCAGGCCTGCCAAACAGATTTACTGCGTTAGCCTTGACCGCTAGTCCGCCAGGCTCTTCACGGCTCCTCGTGGACCAGAGTGTGCACTAGTGAGTCTGGGAATGCCCCGCCATCCTAGAGGCGCTCACCTGGCCGCAGCGGTCACCACTGCTGGGGGTGGGGGCAGTGTGCAGTTTGTTGGGGCTTTACTTCTCTGGTTGGCAACGATTGTGATGGGAAGACCTTCACAGGAAACACTTCCCCGCTTTTAGTGAGAAGCGCAGCTTTGTAAATCACATGGGAAAAGGAGTGAAGGGGAGAAAAAAAGAGCCAAACAAGCCAGGGAACACAAATCAAATAACTGCAGTGGCTTTATCTCCCACTCTTCCTTTCCAGATGTTTTGGCCGGTAGCTCCTCAGCCCAAACGTGATGCCTTTGAAATGAGCCTGTGTTTTTGGTGCTGGCTTGTGGCTTTTGCAAAAATAGGAATCACGCATATAACTTCATAACGATGGACGAAACGCAACAATGTATTTCGGTGTTTTATAATGTTTGTGTCGTAATAACAAGCTATCACACATATGACACGAGTAGCATAGCTTACAAATGGTTACCTTTTACATATACAGTATATATATATATATATATATTAGCTTGCCCTGCTTGTTACAGAAGCAGTAATTCAAAACCCGGACATTTAAAATACAAAAGTGTAGCTACCTTATTAGAAATCGGAAAAAAAAACAAAAACACTTAAACTTGGACTGTTCCTTTTCCAAAAAGTCAGGCACCCTGCGTAAATTAAACTCACCATGTCAAATTGTTAAATTGAAACTCGCGTAGAAGTTCTGATCAGTGCTTGAGCGGTGGGCTTGTAAAACGCGACTCGGCGTACCAGAAAAGCAGCCGTCTCGTGTGAAAGTTGCCTGCGTGTCCCCGAAAGTTGCCAAGAAATCCTTATGACCATCCTCCCTGCTTATCTGAACCGATCAACACCGGTCTACAGTGCAACATGTGAAATTAACAACAGCAAAAAAGAGAAATTATTCTATTTTATTGTATCCTCTAAAAAAGTGTGAACCCCGAACACTGTCGAGTCAGAAGGGGGAAAAACACTTGCTTTAAAAATAAATTCATAATGAGGTTCCAGGCCAATATACATTTGTGCAATGGCCTGTGTGCCTGATGAGTAAAATGTCAATCTAGTGAAAAGTGCAGTTAACCTTTTTTGCAATTCATCTTACATTACAGGAATTTCATTGCCTTTTCATCTCAGGCATCGCTAAAATGGCTGTTCATTTCACATTGCATCCCATCAGACTTGTATCCAGAAAAAATTACTCAGACTGCTCATCTGCTGTGAAACTGGGTAATAATTTCCTGGGTTGTTCAATTTCTGTGGCCGAGGTCAGGGGTCAGCGGGGGGGCATCGTCTACCCCCGAAATCCCCGTCTGGCTGGTTGACGCCCCAGACAGCATCTCCTCCACGTTTCCGCAGTACAGCAGGGATCGCATGGGCCATTTCTGGAGAGGGAGGGGAGGTTCTACGTTTGTGTTTCACCTTTCACACGGTCAACCAAGGATACACATGAGTATAAATGTGCACTTACAGATTCTGGAGTTGAATTCAGGATGAATGCAATGGTTTAGAGGCTAAAAAGCCAGGAGAATGGCAGGACATGAATAGAGGGTAGCCCAAGAGAGAGTGACTCACCTTGACAGGGTGGAGGTATCCACCTGCCTTGCATGGCCCCGTTTGTTCGGTCATGCACCCTCCCTGGTCCAGGGTCTGGGAAAGATGAGCGATGTAGTTGGTGGCCAAGACCAGCACGTCTAGCTTGGAAAGTTTGGTGTCAGGTGGCACAGAGGGCAGGGCAGCTTGCAGGCTGCGGAAAGCCTGCCTCAGGTTCCTCACGCGGCTCCGCTCCCGGGCGGCATTCTCAGGGGATGGCTGCGGCCTCAGGACCCTGGACTGGATGCTTGGGCCAGATATGCCCTGGAAGGGAGAGCAGGATGAGGGACCGGTGAGGGAAAGAGAGTTTGGCAAGACCTTGCATCTTATCTATTGCTATAAAAAGATTTACGTTGTCCTGAAGATGTTCAGGTGAGCCAAATATTCATGTAGTAAACAATGTACTAGTTCAACTGTCGCAACAACACATTAAGAAGTTTGGATGTTTGTCACATATGAACACTTTAGCTTTGGTGTAAATGGTGTTTTACATCCAGAGACTGTCTATGTTTGATTTTATTTAATTGTAGCAATAAATATACCAGCAAAAGGTGATCTATTTTTCCAACTACAGGAAGGGAGAGGGAGACAACAGAAATGATTTGTATCATCTGCGCTATGGATCTCTGCTCTGATGCCTTGCTTCGCGGCTGCCAATCTAGTGTACAGCTTCTCATACTGTAGCCTCTCCATAACTTGAGATCGTGGAGCAATAGGGAGGCCGGTTGGTGGCGTATGACCTCGTGGTCCCTCTGACCTATAGCCACGGTCCCCTCGCACCTGACCACTCCATCGTCGCCGAATCTAAGCCCAGAGTGTGGCGACATCTCTGCGCTAAACTCACCGACTTCTTGGGGTCCCGTCGGGCCGAGTTCCGAGTGAAGCCGTACATCCCCCCCTGGCTGGACAGCATCCCTGGTTCCAGCTGGAGGATCTCTGTGAAGGTGGCGGCTGAGGTGCCCATGTCGAGATGCCTGTCCACCATGGTGAGCCTCCCAGCCTCACGGATAGCCTCTGCTCACGGCACTTGGAGCTCCTGACGACAGTCCGGCTCTGCAGGGCGTCCTTCCTGTGCTGGGATCCCCGTGCCTAGCCATCCAGCCACACCCCCACCCCACCTCCTTCTCTCCCTCCCTCCCCTTGCCCTTATCTGGCGAGGTAATGAGGGGATCTTCAAGTGGGTCTTATCTCCCGCGCAGCCGCCGCTCTGCCTCCCCCAGGCACTTACTGCCAAGGGAGCAGCCCCAAGGGAGTGGCAGTCTCCCAGAACCGACCTGGGGAGCTTGAGAAATGTTGGGGGTCCGGCCACAGCTGTGGGCCATGGACCCCCAACTCCATGGTTTCAAAGGACTTGTATGCCAGCAACTCTGAGTGGACAGCAGGTGGCATGGTAGCTAAGGAGCTAGATTTGTGCTAGAACGGGCTGCATAGTTGAAGAAGGGTCTGGCTGCAGAATATTGGGCAACCTCCATTAGGAGAATCTCCACTGTGGAACCGGAAATCACATGACCTTTACGTTTGGCACAGCTGAAGAGAACTCAGCAGGCTGAAACAGCAAATTTAAAACAGACTATTAATGTCTATTCCTGTAGATTTAAATGAGATTATCGATTGTTCTTGATATGGCAAAAATACATTTTAAAAGCGACAGTTGGTTTCTGATGTTGCAGTAATGTCACATCCAGCGCTATTGTGGAGGTCATGTGACTTCCAGCCTCTCAATGAGGGTACTGCCTCCGTTCCAGAAGTTTGCATAACGTCGCATCTGGAGCTAGGTGTGGAGGTCATGTGACTTCCAGCCTCTCAATGAGGGTACTGCCTCCGTTCCAGAGGTTTGCATAACGTCGCATCTGGATCTATGTGTGGAGGTCATGTGACTTCCAGCCTCTCAATGAGGGTACTGCCTCCATTCCAGAAGTTTGCATAACGTCGCATCTGGATATGGGTGTGGAGGTCATATGACTTCCAGCGCAACAGTGCAAGTCCCCCTAGTGGAGATCACCACTTCTGTGGTACCTAAATCATGGATGCTAAACTACATATTTTATGAAGATTTGAATCATATTAAGAGAATTAACATTGTATAAAAAAATGCAGGGTTTGTCTATATTTGATTTTGTCTGAATTTGTTTATTTCAACTTCCCAGCCAAACCGTCAGCTGATCATGATTTATACACAAAGTAGGACAATGAATCACTCTCATGCAGCACAAACAGCTTGAAGGTAATGAATCCCTGCCTGTCAAAGTGTAAATAATCTACAAGGTCAGAGTAAAAACATGTATGCACCCCCCAGGAATGAAGTTTGAAAGTCATCTACCTCATTGTTCTTCCGTTGTCCTCAAACAGGAGAAATACCACATGTCCTTAAAAGCCTAGAATGTCTGACTGCCACTCTTTCCAGTAGGAAGCTATTTTAATAAGGAATGAAGGTTTGGCTCGTGCCAGTTCTCCACAAACCACAGAAGCCAATTCATCACTACAACTACAGGCTTGAAAACAGTAACTGGGGGTGGAATGAACTGGAATATTTAAGTCAAAGTACGAGGACACCAGAATACAAGTTTTGAATCAATCTCCATTACCTCAGACTTTAAAACACATGCAGCTGCTCACCAAGTAAATCAGGAAGCAGAGTTTACAAGACTAATGGCAGTAATAATTTTATTTACCCGATTTCCCAAAAATATGGTTAGATTACATAAGGTGTCAGGACTAACATGAATAACATGTATAAAAGGGTAATGGAAAAACCACAACAGCTGCAATTAAGTGGACTACTTTTTATTGCAAAAAGATCCAGAAAAAAGTCTAAATACTAATAACATTTTAAACTTTCTATGAAATACTGGAAAAAATCTGAAAATAACCTTTGTAGAGAATGTGTAATATTTCTAAGCAGCATACCTACTTAATATAAACTGTACTGCAGTTTGACGACTGCGCCATGCACACAGATAGACATTTTAGAGCATATTGTGCAGGTCCTGCAGCGAGCAGCTAAGCCCTCAGGGTTAGACCTGCCTGCCCCATCTCACTTCGGCCCCCTTTCCAGCTGCATGATGAACTTCCGGAGGTCTGCTGCCATCATCTCGGGCTCCTCCATGGCGGCAAAGTGGCCCCCCCGAGCCATGGGGGTGAAGGAGCACAGATTGTGGTACTTCTGCTTCACCCACAGTTTAGGGGTGTGAAGCAGCTCGTTGGGGAAGGAGGCCAGAGCCGTGGGCACGCAGACAGGGATCCTGCCAGGAAGGGGAGGCAATTGGGTGAGACGATGGAAATAGCAAGATAAGACCCCCTCCCCCCATAAATAAATGAACACAAACGTTAAGCAAAAACTGATTCAACCTCTAAGGTTAAGCTAAATGCTTCCATCTTCTACACAGCTGATCCAATGTAAAGCTGTACAGAGCCCAGGCCTTATTGAAAAAAGCAAAGAGCACAGAAACACACAGAAGAAGATTGCCAAGTCCATCACAAGGTGCACACACATTATGGGCAATACAGAGATGCCAGTTAGCCCAAGTGCCTGAGGAATCTGGAGAAAACAGTCACAGGGGGAAGATGTAAGCTCCACACAAAGACTGTGGATGGGATTCAAAACCTCAACCTTGGAGGTGAGACTACATGAATCCCTAATTTCAGCTTTAAATCAAAACAGTTATTCATTAGCTGTGCTCTACACAGCACCGGCCAGTGAATGCCTAAGTGAATCTTAAACTTAACCCACTGGAAAACATACTCTAAGACCAAGTATTTGCACATCTTCAAACAAAATCCCAACACTGTAGAATAACAGACCTCAGAATCACAAGACGATATGCATGACTTGGATAATTACAAAAGCACGCCACCATAAATCATGAGGTTTCAGACCATTGCATTCTTCCACACATACTCATTTCAGACCAAGAGCAACATCCTCCAAGCAATAATCAAACAAAGACATTTGCAGCCGTACAGCCACATGTTACGTATTACGCATCCATCTTGGTGTACTTGCTTTGAATGTGGCTTATTCAGGCCATTGCCCAAGTTCTCCTTGTAGAAGCGCATTGAAGAAATGATGGAACCGGTCGTCCAGTAGATCATCACATTGGTCAGAAGGTCCTCTAGTGAAAACTTCCTACAAAAGCACACAGCCAGCAAATGAGAGAAACCCAAAACTTATGATCTATGGCAGTTGATAGGAAGTCAGGACAGCAGGTCCAGCAATGCAGTGACAAACTGCTTGTCATTTTTTCCCCACGTAGAGTCCTTAACATCAATTACTTTAGTAAAAATATCCACCGATCCTTCAACTGCTTATCCTGGTCAGGGTGATGGGGGTGGGAGCTTGGAGCCCATCACATGCAGCACAGGGCATAAGGGGGGGGGGCACACCTGTACACTATGACTGCAGAGATGTCTGAAAGCATACTACACATATGAGGAGGTGGGATTCAAACCCACAAGTAACAGTGTGATTATTGAAAGTATTCAGATATATTTAAGTATTTAAATTATGTAAAATTATTGGATTTGGGTAAGACAATGCCCTTGGGGACATCCAAGCTGTGTAGCGAGATGTTCTTCAGGATTTCCTTTCAAATGAACCTCCTCTACATTCTGAAAGTTTGACCGCACACACACACCCTGCCATCCTGTGCGTGCAAGTCATTGATCCTAAGGCAATTCAGTTCAATTATGAATTATTCCATTAACCTATTGTTATTATGAATTAAAAAACAAATAAATGTCAAAAAGGCCAACTACTGAACTATACTGGGGATGGAAGAGGATGGACCGATTCGTTTTGTGGAGCTTTTGAGAAATTAAGCAAAATGAGTGAAGGGGAGAAAGGTGAACAAGAACTGGTCACAAAAAGCCATTTGTATTCCGCACTAAGGAAATATTTTGTATTTTAGTGATAATGAGCAAGAGTGATTTGTCGGCAGTGCTTTGTATCTACTGGCAGAACTCTCGGCAACACCGTTATCTGACAGACTCTTGGTAGACAAGTTCTACATTGGCTATATAGTTCATTTTCAGCTTCTCAATATCGCAATATGATCTTTTTCTAGTCTCGTTCAGCCCTACTCAAAACACGCAATACGTTAAATATAAATTTATGTTAATTGGTTCTTATGTACGTTATGTAAAATGATGTGGCCAGGCGACGGAGTAACCTCTGTTTCAGCAGTGATTATTTTGACATACATGAATCACAATAAGCAAAACAAATTGAGTCAAAGTGATGACGACAGGCTAGGCTACTCCGAGAGGCTAAATGGGACACATCTGACTAACCTCTCATTATTGGGCGAGTCCGTTAAACCTGAATGTCTTCTTTTAAGATGCATTTGCTTTGCAGTCCTGCTGTGGTGATACTCAGGTTCTGCTTTGCAATACTGACAGACGACTGCATTCTGATTCACTTTTAATGTGAAGTGCTTCCACACAAATGATGCTTTCACTCTTTACTTGGACCCTCATCCTGCATCTTTTTGTACCAAAAATCTATTATTGATTTTTGATGCAGTTGCACCATTAAACAGCTTCATCACAATGCATCAGTACACCCCTACTGGATGACCATACCTCTCCAGCCCTCCATCCTCCAGGTTTTTGAACTCTGGGTCTGTCCAGGTAGAGAACTTCTCCAGGATGTAAGCAGCGAGGCCCACGGGAGAATCATTTAACCCTCGTCCTGTGTGAGGGGGGCATAAAATTCACTATTTGTGACTAGTAGTGGATGTAGCCAATTCTGACAAGAATGCTACTGATCATAAATAATTAGCTCTATAAAATGTATACACTTACATGCTCTGTATAATGCTTCGGATAGAGGTTCTTTAACACCACCAATGATAATAGCAATAATACTGATAGGATGAGGCAGAGAAACACTGGCTAGAGACTCACCTGCTGTGTCTGGCTTGGTGGCCTGGATGTGCATGTAACCACTTTCCCTCAGGGACTCCCCAAACACCTTCTTCATATAGGGGAAGATGCGCTTCACATCGTGCTCTGTGAAGCCAAAGAGCCAGGGAAACCAGCGGCCCAGCATCACAGACAACACCACTGGCAGGTTGGGCTTGGAGGGCGGAGCCATGTTCAGATGGAGGGCCTTGATCGTACTTGGGATTGGCAGAAAGAGATGCGTTAAACCAGATTCATACATAATATCAGAGCTTACAGTTAGGGAAATTAGTGCAACTCATCCGTTTGCTACCATGTTTGATGCACTTAACATAAATTTACAGATGAGGCCATTCAGCCCATCAAGCTCATTTGGGGAGAACTTAACCAATAGCTCAGTTGTTAAAATCTTATCTAGCTCTGATTTAAAGGAACCCAGGGTTTTAGCTTGTACTACGCTAACAGGAAGACTATTCCATACTCTACATGCTGTGTAAAGAAGTGCTTTCTGAAATACATTTAAAAGTGTTTGCACTAATTTCCACCTATGGCCAAGAATCCTAGTATTTTAACTAATATAAAAAGTAGCCATTTGGCTGAATAGCTTTCAGACCTGTTAGAATCTTATACCCCTGGATCATGTCCCCCCCCCCCTTAGTCTCCTTTGCTTGAGGCTAAACAGATTCAGCTCTGCTAACCTCTCATAAAACATTCATCTAAAACCAAGAATCATTCTCGTAACCCTACGTTGAACCCTATCCAAGGCAGCAATGTCCTTTTTAAGGTATGGTGACCAAATCTGCACACAATATTCTAGGCGGGGTCATACCAAGGAATTGTATAATCATAGCATCACCTCCCTTGACTTGATATCACAAGTGTGTGGAGTTTAAGAAACAGAATAATTTTGTGCATGAAATTCCAGCAAGAATCCCAATATTCTATACTCAAGCAAAAGGATTCACAGGAATTGCAACAACCATTCAGATGTGTTTGACCAAGTAAAAGGTGAAGCACCCTTACTTAGGCTCAAGCTGGGCCATGTTAGTTGTGACCAGCCAGCCCCAATCACCCCCATGAGCATAGAATTGACTGAAGCCCAGCCTCTTCATCAACTTGTGGAAAACTCTGGCTGCACACACCGAATCAAATCCTGAGGAGGAACAGTCAGTTTTAGCAAACAAAATGGTCACCACAGTCAATATCATCTGTTGACAAGGAAGAACTCTGCATCAGATTCAATTGGATAAAACTCTGAGCCCCCTAAAGGACATGAACTTACAGTGCCTTGCAAACAGATACTCATCCTCAATGGAGGTCACATGATGTCAGAGAGCCTACCAGAGGGAGTTTCCCTCAACTACGGTTGCCGCTCTGAGCTCGTGCTAAGAAAGTCCCCATAAGTTTGTCATGTCCGCATACCAGATGTAAACCTCTAGCCACCCACATAAACCCACCTTTCTTATGAGGGGCTTCAGAGTAGCCATAGCCGGGTAAGGAGGGGCAGACGACCTCGAACACGATGTCCCCGGGATTGGCAGGTTCTGTAAGGAGGGGCAGCATCCCATAGAACTCGTAGAAGGAGCCTGGCCAGCCATGAACCATTAGCAGGGGTACCACGGCCGTCCCCTCAGGGAGATCACGGGGCCGCACGTGGAGGAAGTGAACGTCAATCCCTTACACACACACACACACACACACACACACACACACACACACACACACACACACACACACACACACACACACAAAAAAAGATACATTTACAGGATGCAATGCCATAATGGAGTATTCAAGTGCTGCGCGATTGGCACGAAACACAACCTCACCTTCGATTTTTGTTTTGAAATGTGGGTACTTGTTCAGCTTCTCTACCTGCTTCTTCCAGTCAAATTCATTCCTCCAGTAGGACACAACCTTCTGCAAACAGTGGGAGTTAAACCCATAGTTGAACTGACTGTCCTCCAGGGACGAGAAAGAGCGGGTTTGGTCTATTCTCCTGCGCAGATCCTGGCAAAAATTTTAGATCACAAGTCGTCAAACAGATCTTAAACAGGGTCAGTCGAGCACCACGATTTACACAAGACAAACACATCCATCCTACCTCAAGCTCCTCATCAGAGGTCTCCACCCTAAATGGGCGGATAGCATCATCCTCAGCAGTTTCTGGGGGATCTCCTGCGCCCCACCAGCCGTCCTCCGTCTGCAGGACCTCCTTCTTGGTCCTCGGCAGCAGAGCGTACACCACCACGCCCAAAACCAGTGCCACCAGCACCTCTACGATCATGGTGCCAATACCTGAAAAGAATTCAGTTCAGAGGCTGGGAAGAAAATATATCAAAGCTATTCCTCTGAGGAAAATCCCAGCCCATAATTGATTTTTAATATTCCAGGTTTTCAACAAAGCAATATTCATACAGTACCTTGGCTCAGAGAGCAACGGGGCCCCATCCATACAGTTTCAAGCACAAAATCAGCCTGAACCCCTCACCTCTTCATATGCAATAGCACAAACCAATTAGCTAATATGGGCTTTAAGGGGGTCCCACTTTCTGTACAAATCCATTGCATGAGTGAGTCTTTCAATATTCATTTTAACTACCACTTGTAACACATGCGAAACATTGGGTGAGGTGACCAACTATCAAAATGCTTGTTAAAGCAGTCGAAATCTCAGACATAGTTCATTATCTGAAGGTATGGAATAATTCTAATTCTAAGTTCCAGATGAAACAGTTGGATTTGTGATTAGAAGTATCTTTGCTCAAAAAGAGGGGTTGATGGTGTGGCCAGATATTCAGCTGGGTAAAAGGGAACACTTAATCACTTGCAGGCTTGCCGCTTGGAATGTAGGGGGAAAGACATAAGAAAACATTATACAACAAGGAGTTATCACTTGCCAGAGGATAGAAACTGCGGAAAAGGTCCACACAAATCCAGTGATTGTGCCGTTTTGTTATGTTACTGTGTACCCTAGACAGGAATCGCGTCAGCTTAGGCAACTGGAATAATTGCTGCCGCTTTGATTTTCGGAGAGCACTGACGTGCAGAGCCCGCATCGGCGCCTGCTTTGGCCCGGGACATCCAGCGAGAGCGGAGGCAGCGCCGGGAGGCGGCGCCGAGGCAGAAGGGAGGTGGCGCAGAAGCATAAGGTTATGCGGCGCAACCAACGGCTGTAGCTCAGGATTAAAATGCGACACTAACTACACCTCTTACTAAAACAAAACCTTCCCAACCAACGCTGTTTTCCCGAATATATATGTGAAGACGCTTAAAATAAGTTTCGTAAAATACATTTGTTACAAGCTTTCCATTATGTAGACGTAGTATAATTCAAAACGAAAGATCGAGGAAAACAGTTAATTTTTAACACGTTCTCAATTTAGAATGTATTAGTTTAAAAAAAATTATAAATCTTTAAATAAACATGAACCGCGACTTTCATTTAACGTGGCCACTTCTCAAATGCATTTTGAAGTTATTTTATATTATATTCGGATTAAAACTTTTTAGGCCAGAGTTTATGGATTTCCAATACCTGGGAAATAGCCAAAGACGATTCTGGAGCAAAAGCTACACTATCTACTCGATTAAAATATACACGTAATTGTTAACGAGGTGTTAAAACAAAAATAAGTGCCGTCAAACGATTATAAACATACACAGCAATATCGCACGTTAAAAACTTGCTTGTTACATGCGAGATTATTCATAACTTCCACTATATCCTTTTCATAAAAATTCAACTATGAAATCAGAAGTTGGTAGAAAACCCACCTACTCGCCTAACCTGTGCGTTGCCGTTTCTCAGGCTGCCGAATAGCGGCGATGCTGCTCACCTATATTTTATAATGTGGGACACGAGACCGGATATTGGAGTCACATGGGAAATAGAGTTTTCGCTTGAGAAACGGAAGTAGGAGCTCGCGCTAAACGCAGTTGGATCTCATACAATTCTCATTCGGTCATTTGCCGCGCAGCATTTTTTTTAAAGATATTAAAAACAAATAAACAAAAATAACAGCTCTCTTGCAGCTTATCAAATGGCATGTAGCCAGTCGTCATCTAAGAACTAATATACAGGAAAGCAAAAAATAGAAGTAAAATTATCCTATCCAATGTATACGTTATAGTTTTCATACTTATTACCTTGGAGATAACGGTAATCATGATAATTCCATAAAATGTCTCTCCTTTATAGTGTTCTGTAAGTATTTTACGGCTTCAAACATTCTATGATTGTGTCTTGAAATACATTTGTACAGTTTTTCCACGAACTATTGGCTCCCATATGTAATTCGTGGTAAGCTCAGCATAGTCAGGCCTGGCTATTTACGGCTCATGGCTTACGTAATTAGACCGCACTCCCTATTTTATTGTACTGCGCAACCGGGCCCGAAGAAACGTATATCGTCCTTTTACTTTACATTGCGTTGTTGTATAGAAATAACAATAAAATCTTTTAATCTTTAAAACTGTAATGCTACTAACCAGCGTGCCTGTTTCCAGGAACTGCAGACTTTAGGACGCTTATAAATCATAAGTCATATTTTTGCACGGTTTCATAAAATTGGTTAAGTATTACATACAGAACTATATGTCTTTCACATGCATTTAAGAGGTTACAAAACGTGTCTTTATGTTGCTGCAAGGCTGAAGCTACATTGATCAAAGAAGCAACCGTAACATTCAAGTCAGTCTTATGGTGCCAGCATTGGTACTATACTCCGTTTGCTCCTTTCAAACCCTTACACCATGCATTAGAACAACCCCATCGTAAGGACAGCAATTCCATGAACAAAAATGAAAAATTCAGGTAGTGAAACAATTTTATGAAAGCAGTTCCAGTGAAGTACTGACATTTAGTATTAAGAGTAAAAGTATGTCTCCACATTTTAATTACACAGAGGTGGTTTCTCAAAAAAAGAAAATCAGTCATGTACAGGAATTGTAATTTTGTCCAATGTGACCAGTGGCATAACAAGACAAGTGGACCTGTATGGTGAGATGATCAAAGAATTCCACTGTCATCTTTCTAATGAGATAAATCTTAACACACTGTTGATCATAACAGGGAAAAGGGGGGTAAGGAGGAGCTCACAAGCCCATCTAATGCCCACCCCCCCCCCCAAAAATTAAATCGTGGCCATGAACAAAAACATGCAAGTCCATTGCTAAATAAATACAAGCCATCAAAAGTCAGGCACCATAATATCTTCAGGAAAAACAAGGGATTCACTTCCGAGTTTCACTTTGATTCCCAGAACGGAGGGGTGGGGTTTATGTCGTTGTCCTCCTCCTCCACCAAGGTGCCCACAGACACCACTGTCCATCCAGAAGTGACTTCCCATCAGTCTTTAATCTGTCTCCATGGCCATACTGCGCGTTTCCTTGGACACCATGACCCTCATCAGCTTCCCCTGCAGCTTCTCGATCTTCTTTACATCTTGGGCCTGGTCAGTTTTGTACTGTAAGCACTGGAAATTAAATGATTTCAAGTTAAACATTAATGCAGTAGTACCACTAAAGAGCAAATAGAAACAATATCCCTGATTAAATAATATTTTCTTTTACGCATTATGCTTTTTTGAAAATTCTAATGTGAAGATAGCATTCCCTAGTTACTCTGAGGTACGTGCCTTTTCCTGTCACACCATTTAAATAACTTCAAATAGTCATTTAGTAATCAAGTTCCTGAGTACGCATAATTCGGTATACATGATTTCCTAGTTAACGTTTAATTTCTCGCAGTATAACTCTATAGAAAGCTCACATGAATAACGGCACAAGGCAAGAAATAATTTGGACACCCAAAACCCTTCGGCGCTCAAGGCAGGACTGAAATATCACAGTTAAGTGGCTCACCACTGCGTCGTCGGTGACTTTCATACAAAGGTTGCCATCACAATGGCGATATTTCAACACCACCCGGACCTGAACAAAAACACAACATGAATGTCATCATACTGACTGATCAGTACCTCAGTGGACAATACAGTAGCATCGAGAAACACCTTAAACGAATATACCTGGAGTATCTATTGTCGACTAATACCCACATTTTGATGGCCCACGATATTAACCCATTACTTTTACGGGAAACCGGCATGACTGTCTTTGTAACGTCTTCCATATCCAGCGGCTTAACAGAATACACGGGAACCTCTGGAAACCAATTTTTTTTCTACAACTCGCCAACTAAAATAGTAGGTGAGGCGCTAACAAAGACCAATTGCAGACTTTAACCAGCTCAGTAAAGTGTAAGTAACCCAATGCACCACATAACACGTATATACACAAGTCATCCACGGCTCGTGCGCACTCCCAGCCTCACTTAAAACGCATTCAACGAGATCAAAACCTGTCTTAATAAACCACTGGACTCATATCTAACGTCGTTTACCTTCATCGGATCTGTCAAATAGAGCTTCTCCGCGGCTCTGGAAAACTCTTCCCAAGACTGATAATAAGGCATACCTCGGGCGAATTTAAAGTATTGAAACAAATTACAAACGTAGACTTTCGAGTTTCTTAAACATGCACTCGACTCAAAACCACATCAGCAAACTGAAGGACCGGACGGTCAAAATTAAACCTGACTAACGATTGGACGAGTTTGTGTCTAACCAATCACAACAGGTAATACTACATTTTTTCGAAGGATTATGGGTGAATAAAATGAACAAGAAGTCGTATATTGCCATCTACTGGGATGGAGTGCAAAACTCTTTGAATTAAATTCGTTTAATCGAAAAGCAAAAATTCCTCTCTTTTGACAATATTAATCCGGCATTATCTGTACGACTGTCTTAAATTCTGAAATATCAAGTTTTGCATAAGGCAGCAGTAGTCTTTAATGGCTTATGGCTGTCAAATTACAAGGACGAGTAAGCGGGTATAGAAAATGAATGAATGAATGAATGAATGAATGAATGAATGAATGAATGAATGAAGCTAAGCGTATTGCTACTAAAACAAAACAAATTTAATAAATGGAAGCGAGCGCACGGTGGAGCTTCATTATACCATATCCTTTGCGTTGATTGTTTTACCGAAACAAAGTTCCTCTGTTCCCACTGTGCTGAGTGTCGATTATTCTGGACCAGGGGATTTCTGGTGGGTTGAGAAATGTAAAAATAAAGGCATTGCCCTACCGTTTAGCGTGTCCTCGGTATTTCCTGGTTTCGGATGGATTATATAAAGGGTAATGGTCAAAAACGGAAACACCATTGAGGGGTCCCCCTTTTCGCCTAAAGGTGGTGGTGGTGGTGGGGGGCTCGGTAAATTTCGCTGACTTCGGGGTCGATCTTGCGGTCCGGATTACATTGTGGTCAGGACCGCATTCCGCCACACCGATGGCACTCTTCTCTAACTCTACAGGTGCATTAGTTTGACGTATTATTGATACATTTCATTCCTGCTTAATATATTTGAAAGGTGCCGCTGAGTCATCACCTATCACAGGGTTCCCCAGTTCTGACCCTGAAGGGTCAGTAACGCAGTTTGTATATTTCCCTGCTCAAACACACATTTTTCACCCCAATAGCACAATTGGCGGATTTAATAGGTGTGTTTGAGCTGGGAAATTTGTGTTGCAGACTGACCCTCCAGGACTGGAACAGAGGAACCGCGATCTATCACACTGATTGGGATCAAATGCATGAAAAATGGAATTTGTATTTTTAGTTGGATCCAATGCGCATCCTGCAAGTGAAACCACTGGTAGGTTCTGAAAAATGCATTCCACACCATAACGAAGCCCCAGAACTTGTAAGCTGCTTTTGCTATAGGCCATGCATGTACGTTTCTGCTTGTTCTGAGGGAGGTGACTCCTGTATCACTTTACTTCAAAGAAAGCATTTTAGGTGCAATAAAAAAATATACATTCTAACCTGGCCACAGTAGGCTACTTAAGTGTTTATTTTTTGTTGTTAACTTTATGACCAAGTTCCACATTAAGCAAAACCACATTCCCCTGAATCACCAAGTAAATAGACAGTGACACTTACTTAATATTGCCATAATCTCCCTTAGATTCAATGTCAACTTCAAATGATAAATATTTAATCATTTGCTGTACTACACATAGAACCTGCCCCTACGTACACAGCAGATAATCTATGAATTTCTCACACAAGATATAATCTGGTTTCTGGCCAATCGATATAAAGCATAAAAAGTTCGGATTATAAGGCACTGCGACTATGTAATGAATAAGTGGTCATGGAAGACAGATGAATGAATAAAACATAAACAGTAAAGTCAGAAAAATACAGAACTTTGGGGAAGGTACTGGCTGTTTTTTTCCCTGGGGGGCAGTGTTATCTAACCGAACTGCATATCATTGCACTGATAAAAAAAAAGATAAATCCTTTATTTTCCCAGGTACACTGGAATTCTTCTCTCTACCTTCCCCATAGCATAGGGGACACAGCACAGCGTCAGCCAATATGTGGCAACCCCAGAGCCGGGGGTTAAGGGCCTTGCTGAAGGGCACACAGACATATGACTGTTCTGCCGAAGCCAGGGCTTGAACCAGGTGACCTTCCAAGCAGACTTAGCTTACTCAGCCTCTCACCGCACAGGGAAACTAAAGTACCCAAAAGAATCCATGTAACACAGGGAGATGGGGCAAAGCCCTACGGCTGGAGGTGTCAGCTGGCCCAGATTAACCATATGGGCATTTAGGCTGGCGTCCAGGGGCACCCCGAACTGGGGGACGCCAAGCAGGATAACCCCTCCCCCCAGGACCCCCAGCCCCTATTCTCATCCATGCATATCTTTTAACAAATTAATGTGAATTAATATGTAATATTTAATATGACTGTAAACTGCTCTTTTAATTTGGCACTCACTGAAAAGCTTATTAATGTTTTCCTTGTGTTACATACATTTCTGAATTTCGTGAGCCACCAATCAGCTCCGTTATTTTTTTATGTGACATTATGTGTGCTGTTACTAAAGGGACTTAATACTTTTAATATGGCCTTGAGTGTGAGGCAACATTAAGGACACAGATTTGGGTTTGGACAGTAAGGGTATGTCCCGACCAATATAGGGGAGGTGTTCAGTGTATGTTTTGTGGGATGAAGGGGTTCTGGACTGAATAGACCCCGTACCAGTGCTGAAAGCAAATCTATGCTATGAAAACCCTAAAAATCCACTTGAAACAGTTTTTTAACCATTATATGCGATTGGGCATCACATGATTCAATGGAGGCTGACACCTCCAAGACCGGGAGTTTAAATCACCTCCCATTCTTTGAATTGGAGGAGTTTGGATGTTTCGTTGAAGTTTGGCTGTACTTCGAAGGCCTGGCACTCTGTCCAGGGTGTTATTTTACCTGAGATCCAATATTACTGCATCCACGCACTGGAGAAGCAGCACGGACAATTAATCTATTATTCTTCCAGCAGGTGGCGCCAAATCCATTAATAATACTTAATCTATGACAAACTTGTGGGGGGGGGGGGGCGTATAATGCTTTGTGATATATGCGGTTCACAAAATAAAATGTTTATTAGGATCTGGCTCTAGTGACGTTACATGGAATCTTTATTAGCACTAACTGAAACTGCCTCACTTTAGGATCACGAACAAAAGACAAACATTCATTTGATAAGATATATCCAACCAAATGCTCTTTTTGTCAAACCCTTACTTCTTTCTCTAAAAAAGATTTGCTGTTTCAAGGACCAAAAGCGACAGGAATGCACTGCATGCGACTCACATAATTGAAGTGTCCTTCCTCCCAGTCCAGGGAGTTCAGGTTTCCTCCCACAATGCAACTAGGTAACTGGGCACTTTGCGTGGCCTTTTATGTCAATGTGTGTCTTTGTGCCGCTGCGTAATGGAATGGTGTTCCATATCGCTGGGTCTTCAGCACTGGATACAGCATTGCTGGAAATGGATGAATGGACTATCAAATGCATTTAATAGCTTTATGTTTTCATATTTTAACTATCCTGATGACTAAGCTCATTTTTCGGATGACGTTTAAGGTTCACAGATTCTTTAGAAAACTCTTTACATAAGTTTGTGTGTTAATTTTCTTTACTAAAATGGCCTATATTACTTACATTTGTTTAGATTTTGTTTATGGTGTATTTTCGGTTAATTGATATTTTAGATTTATATGAATGATTGATTAGTTTATACAAAATATAGACATTGTTTATAAATATTTTTTGGACACTTTTGATTATTACAGAGAAATTCTGTGAACTATCATACAGTTAATGAGGATAATCGATTCATCTATTCGGTCAGAGTAAATATTAGATGACACTGAGTCTCCTTGACATAAAGTGCGTGACTGAGATATTAAATAATTATTTACACGTGTCACTTTCATTCTTCCTTGTTGGCAATCAGTACACGGCCATCGCGACCTCTATCATATTAACAACTCTTGTGCGACCCATGGAGCATTTTTAAGACGATTTTGTTATGGAAACACTAGGGAATGGCGTACAGTGAGTGGATAGATGGGTGATAACTTATGGGTGATACACAAACACACACAAAGACGCACAAAGGAGATGAAGAATAGGTCCGCGACGTGGCGCGTCGGACCCGCTCTTCCCACGGCGTAGCGTGTTTTAAATCGTCCAGTCGATATAAAATCGACTTACACTGGACAGGGACGGGACGGCGACTGGGGTGTGGAGGTCCTCTTACGTAGCGTACGTGCGCAGGCGCCGCTGTGAATAGCCGTGCGTCAGCGCAGTTTCTGGACACGGGGGATCCCGGCGGCACGTTGCCGCCGCTGCTGGAAGCGATCGGCGTCTTTGAGCGGAGAAAAAGGAGCCCGACGCTGCGTCTTTGCATTTATCCCACTGAATCACACATAACGGGAGTGGGATGCTTTGGAACATGTAGGGGGATCGGGGCTTTTTTTCCCTTCGTTTGTTTTTTTTCGTTTTGTTTATTTTTCTTTTTCTTTTTACTTTGTTGGATTTGCCCGTGCTCTTTCTGCGTCCCCCTCGCTCTTCTCCCATTGATATTTTAGGGCAATTTCTGTTAGATCGCTGGAAAGAGTGTGAACTTTCTTCAAACTGAAAATCAAAGTCTGGTCGTTTTGAGGGAAGCCGTTGCGTCTTATTGCTGGAGAAAACGATTATCATCATGAGGTAAGAGGCCAGGTCCCCCCCTTTTTTGATAAAATGAATATGTCCAGCTAAATTTATTTTATTTTCAATTTATGTGGGTCCTTTGTGGCACATACGTGTTTGCATAAGGCGTGTTTGAAGCAGAGATCATATGTGAATTGCACAATGGAGGTGCATTCTTATAGAAGCTATAAATGAGAATTAAATGCTTTTTACAAGGTGAATCCGAGCGACAGCGACCCTGTGGGGATTTACTGGCTGTCTTGCTTTTTTTGTGTAAGCAGATGCCGGTGGGGGCTTCTGTTTTTTCCCCAATCTCTATCCGCATCGTCTAAATGTACCCAATTTATTAAGAATAAGCGACTTGTCGTGAATTTAACTTGATGTTTGACGAGGCGCGAGTAGCAAGCCCGGCTCCATTATTTAGCCCCCTAACATTTGGCCAGTTGTTGCAATGCAGTACTGTTGGTGGAATCGATAAACACGAGTAAAACGAGTGGCAAAACCCATTGGGGGCTAGAAACGGACATCAAATCTGCTTTGATGCGCTGACGTGGTGCTGTGGATATAGCGGAAAGATGCAGATAATAACGCGATTAAGTCGTTTTAGTCAATTTTGAAATTCTTGTTTGAAGTGGATGTATACGTGCTGTGAGTTTTAATTCACCCGACACATTTACCCTTCACTTTTCTGACATCTTTATTGTATATATTTTACATTTAAAGTATGAATCTATGTATTTAACGTTGGACGTTTGCAGACGATTAAGGAGATTGTAACGCGTTATTGCATATAATAGCGTTTTGTTGCATTTTCCGGGAAGAGGTCATTCTGTGTTGTGTAATGTAGAAAATCACATTGAAAGCGGTTACCGTATCGCTGCCTTAATCCTGCTACACGTTTTAATTACTCTTCATTTTTTTCTGTAACAGATGACAGTGTGTTAATGCTGCCGTCTAATTACTTGGCCACTTTGTCCTCAGCCCGAGGTGCGCGTTTAGCGTTTAAGGGGCTTTAAACGGGGGGGTGCAAATACTTTACTTTCCTTGTCGGGTTACGCGGAAACCAAACATGATAAAACTTTTAAGTCGGTTCGGTTTGGACTCAAAGCTTCACATCGCAGATTAGACCGGCGTCTTTTTTAACCGTGTGTCATCCGACTGGAGAAATGAGTGGTTGGTTTGATGGGAGTTTAAGGAAAGTTGTGAGATGCCCCCCTTCGGAGATTAATAAACTTTATATATAGCGTTTGTGAGAGTAGTGAGTTCATTTAGTTGTCCTTGTGTGCACACTGGGGTTATACAAGTTCTCATCCATCATTTTCTTGGTTAATGCTGTGCCCTGACATTGTATGGCAGTAAGTGGATGTTTTGTGGGTTTGCATTTTGTTTGGGGGGGGCAGCAGCGCGAGGGGAGGGGGTGGGGTGGGGTCCTGAAGATTTTTTTTTAAATGTAGTTTAACTTGCAATAACGCAAACGTGCAGAGTGACCTGGCGTTCTGTGCTGGGCTGGTGGAATCCCCCTCATCTCTGCCAGTCCTCCACATGGGTTCCCCTGTGCCCAAGCTGCAGAGGTTCTGCCCTCACGCGGGTCGGACTGGCTCCCCGGGTGCCGTAAAAAGGCCGCTGTCTTTATGTTGTCACCGCCTGTGTTTCTATTCACATTAAGGTGGCGCTGGGGGAGGTTCTCGGTGTCCTGGTGCAAAGGTCAGAGATCAAAAAGGGGGTCATTTGTGGCTTTTCTTCAGATTCATGACGACGACGGCGGGTGGGGGGTGGGGTTCTGTTCTTGGAGGCATCTCAATGGAGCCAGCTGTTGCCAACCATTCACCAGAGCAAGTTTTTCCCAAACAATGGCTTCTTGGTTTTTTTTTTTGGGGGTGGTGGTGGTGATGTTTTCCCTTCCAGTTAAGAGAATTAGAAATCCGATCATTCTAGAGCACGAATGTGAACCACCTCTCTGGATGTGTGATTTTTTTTGCTTGATTTGGGTGTGATGTGTGATTTTTTTTTTTTGCTTGATTTGGGTGTGATTTTTGCTTGATTTGGGTGTGATTTTTGCTTGATTTGGGTCATTTGCCACTACCACACTACCACAGGCTCCTCTTGCTACCAAGGACCCTGGAAACTGAAGTGGTGACTGTGCTTCGGATTTCTTGGCAAATACATCCAGCGCAGTTCGGTGGGATGCGCCTTGAATCTGCTGATGTGTGCACTTGCACCCCCAAGCCAGTGGAGGCGCCAGCAGCCACTCGAGTTGTGCTTAAGGCTGACTTAATGGGTGCTGACTGCAAAGGAGGTGTCTAACGCTCCATAAGAAAATGTAAATGTGCTGCTTGATGCAACTTCAGAAAATGTGCAGTGGTCTTGATTATAATAAAAGGCTGGATTTGGCAAAGTTTTTTTCTTTTCTTTTTAGTCTATAGTCTAGGGACTCCTGGCTGATATTACTTCAGTGTGCTTATAGGCTGAAAAGGATTATAACTGACTTGCATGTTAACTCTTGATAACAGGAGTTCTGACGAAGCTGTAAGCAGCTGCCACTGTCACATGATCTCCCCCCCCCCCCCGTGGACTACCTACTGTGCCATCGCAGTCGTCAAAGGTGATGCTGTCAAGCAGATGATGCTTAACCTTGCCTCAGTAGTGGCACAAGGCTGGGAGATGTCTGAATGTGATGCTGCCTGACCTTTCGCCTGTGCTGGTGAAACTGTTCTGAGCCACGCAGCTGTCCCAGTGGCCCTGTCCTCCTCTTCTGTGCACTGACACAGTCCGCAAGGTTACCTGTCTCTCCTGATTATCTGATCAAGCTGCCCCTTCAATAGGAGACCAGATCTCCCAAGCAAATGGCTGTTGTTTTGTTTTAACCTCCAAGTGGGCGTGAACAGTTTGGCACCACTAACCGCAAATTTGGAGTGTTCCCCCCCCCCCCCCTCGACCCCTGAGGGGCGCTCAGGGACTCTTTCTATGCACCGTTGAAAGACGACCTGCGTCACACATTGTCCGAGTGGATGGCCTGATCTTAAACTTGCGAGCGGCACTGGAATCTAGTCTTTCAGGCATAGCCCTGTTAATATTGCCTCGGGTTTGAGCGCTGTTCTTATTTTGGGCGTGCAGTGTGTTTTTCAATTCCAAGATGTATTGTTTGGCTAATTTTAATGCCAGCTGACCATATGGGCATATGGGCACGTGTCCAAGGGCATCACGATCCCGGGGATGGGGGCGACAAAACGGAGAAGCCCCCCCTGGTCCCATTTATGAATGTCGTCTAACAACTTGATTTAATTTCTAATATATTTAATATGATGGTATATTGTTTTCTTATTCTGGCACTCACTGAAAATCCTGTGTAGCGTTTTTTTTTTTTCTTCAGATAGATACGTTTGTCTGGATGGAAAATTAGATACCAGCCAAGTTTATGCTGCCCTTCGCTCTGATTCAGCGTTTTTTCTGCCTGTAGCCTCAGTTCTGTTTTGGACCATCCGCACCTGTTCTCAGAATGACTGCTTGTTCCACCTACTGCCATTTCTGGGATGGGAAAAATCAGAAGATTATGGTACGTTTTCGGTGTCATAACCCAGTGCATATTACGTATCACATGATCCTTCTTTTAGTGCACTGTTTAGAGTTGTGTGTCTCCCTTACTGTGTGGTGTCGTACATTTTTTTTTTTTTTGGTGCCCGCTCCCACCCCCAGCCGGCTCCTCTTTTGCCCGGCTGGCTCGGTGGTGCAACTCGATTGCAATTTGTATGAGGAATCTTGTTGGCTGCCTTGGGTGTTGCATGTAAAGGCGTTTCTCTTATGTAATAAGCCTCTTTTGACATTCTGCGGAATCCAACCCTAAGAGAAGAAAAATGCCCCAGATGACCAACAGTCCAAAACACGGTCAAACAACAAGAATGCTGTAAACCTGTTTTTTTTTTTTTTTTTTTTTTTTTTTTTGGGGTTGGTGAAGTTTTTTGACGGAGCGGAGGGGTTTGGACAGCAGGTGTGCTGTTGCATATCTTAACAGCTTCAGTCCAGCAGCCCCTGCTTCTCAGAGGACCCCGCAGAACCTTTTGGCCAGCAGTGTGACGGCATCCTGCATCCACCCCTGTCTCCACCTCTTTGCCTCTCTGCTCTCCCTAAACGGAGGCATTCAGTGGCTTTGCCAAAAGGAAACCCTATCCGCGTCGATACTGAGGCACCGCTGGGCAGATCGGTGCTCAGGCCGTTGTATGCCTTGCAGAACAATGCCCTTGCTTCCTGGCGCTTTCGTTAACAACATGTCCTATAAGGGCGGCAGAGGTCTGCCCTCCAAAGCACAGGGCTGTTGGTAACACTCTCACACTTAAAGCAGTCTACACTGAAGTTCGGCTTAATGGATGGTTTGGGGCATGGAAGACAGTCTGTGTTCAGTGGCCATGAATTTGCTCTTGGGGTTGTTTGTGAATAGTTGTTCATAACCTAGAATTAATTTAGTGCCTCTTATAGTTCCGTCTATCACAGACTGGTTGCTACACTCCTGTTTGTCAACCATCAGATTCAACAGACTATAGTCTTTTTTGGTAGGGGTGGGATAGATTTCAATAATTTACGTTCTTCAACTCTTTTAAAAAGTTGCTCCAAATTCTTGTTTCCATAAGTTTGAAATACTTTAAGCTGTAGAATCCTAGTGGTTTCTTAGCTGGTCAGTCCACATTCTGAAATTGATCGTAGGGCTGCAGGACAGAGAGATGTTTCCTTATCGCTCGTCTTCAGCCTTGTGTCGGGGTCAAAGGGCATCGCCCAGGTGTTACCCCGCCAGGGCTTCTCACCGTGGCCGCATTTTAGTTTTTCACTGACCCCGTACTTCTATGCGAAATACCTTTACGCTGCATCTGTTTATACAGCTGGATGGATGTTGGAGCTGAGATCGGCTTGGCTCTCTGCGGAAGGCGGGAGTTTCTGTGGCTGAGATGGGTCTGTTTCTGCCGTGTAGCTCATGGTGAGAGCAGGGGGAGGAATTTGCTTGAGCGATTTTAAAAATTTATTTATTATTTTTTCTCCCCCTCCCTCCTTTATTCTCACTCTGTCTAGTTGACAGAGATGGTTCAGCTTCTCTATCCTTTTCCGTCACCCCCCCGCCCCCCCCGGCTGGACACCGTTGCCGTTTCAGACACATAGTTAAACTTGCACCATATGTTTTCTGGAACCTGCAGATATCACCATTAGTTATGGCGGGGGGGGGGGGGAGCCAATTAATGTCAAGCCAGGGAAGATGTGGACGTCTCATCCAGAGACGTCCTGTGGTTGTCATAGGCCCCATTCTTTCTCTTCCCCTTTCTGTCCAGGAGAGTTCGGGGGGGGGGGGGGGGCTTTGTCTGGATCAATGGCGGCTGCGGTGGGGCTGTACTTGTATTTCGCTGGGGTCGTGTTTTCTCGTGTTATCTGGTGATGACATCACCAGCCACCCTGCTGCCTTTTAGCTGACCGGTTGGTGCGATTTGTTCACCGGACCAGGCCGCGAGCAGTTTGCGCCCATAACCCGCTTCCAGGTGCTTGTCTCCCTGTGTGCAGGGAAGTAAACTAGCGTTAATGTACCTTTCTGAGGTTAGGGGTCATTCACATAGCAGATGTTCGTCGAGGGATGTGATGGACGTGGAAGATGATGTGGTATAGTTTTGGCCTTCTCTTGCGGTGCCTGTCCCCTGCCACCAGGAACCGAGCCGTACCAACGCTGATATACCCCTGCCGAAAGCGCGACCAGTCCGAGCTGGTCGTGTCACTACCATCTGATTGGTCGGAATGCATTGGAGATACTGGTGTTCTGTGCATGGATTAATCTGTAGGAAAACGGATATATTAGTAGTATCGCACATCATGATGTACTGGTGCATTCCCGATGACACAGAACGTGAAAATTTTTACTTGGATAAGTACTAGAGGATGGCTGAACGGAATGTATTTGTGTAGGAAGTTTAAGTTCATGCTAGTGTTTGATGCTAACATGACATGGGGATTCTCACAGATGTGCTGGAGAATTAGCACACAGTAAATCATGATGTACACCGTGTGAACAGTGAATAAGTGCCTTCTGCAGTGGAAAACCGACACAAGCCAGAACCGGGCTGTAACTAGGCTCTCTTCGCTATACAGTCTGGGTGTGGCTTAGCTCCTGCATGTCAGTGGAAAAGCACCATTGGACTCCTTCCCCTACAGGGTTGGCGTCTAAAGGGCTCACTATAGTCTAGGCTTGGATGGGCCCATATTGTAAGGCGCCTTGGTGCCAAGCCAAACTTGACCTGTAGTTGGTTGGGTGGATACAGTGGACCGTTAGGTTGCCCCCCCCCCCCCCCCCCCCGAGCAGATTTGTGCCGAGTCAGCATCTGGCCGAATCGACAAGCCGGGTTTCCTCCAGGCCCGGTGAGGCTCTGTGTAGCTCCCTACTCAAGCTGACCGGCGGGTTCCATCTCTGAAGCGGGGCCTGGTTGTCGAACGATCAGAAAGCGTCTGTCCTGTTTGGCCGTCTGTGTAAGCCTGGAGCATGTCAGTCCACTGTGGGTCTGTGTGTTGTACTCATGGCGCTCAGTTACCTTAAAGCCATGATGAAACGCAGCCGCATTTTTTTGTATGGGGGAAATTTTAATTATTACTAACTACTACTGTAGAACACACCTTTGATTGGCTAAGAAGGGGGGGAGGCCAGAGTTACACTGAAACAATCATGAGGCTTTATTCTTTTTTATTTTGAAGGTATGCAGTAAGTTGTCCGCCCCCTCATTACCACCCGGGGTCTCGCTCCTCTTTCGCCGTATGTAGAGAGGGAATATAAATGGAGTTGTGGCAGGTATGGCATGGAGGTGGATGTGGATTAAAGATTATTTAAAGATCTTCCTTCAGAGCTGTGGCGACTGTAAGATCTGGAGTATTATTTCTGGGCTTACGACTTCCGCTCCGAGTGTCGCTCGCAGTCGTGTATGATTCGTGACCGGCTTCTGGATTTTTCTGCTTGTATCTGCCCCCCCCCCCCCCCCCCCC